>NC_000072.6:18678750-19339375 GCF_000001635.26 Mus musculus | reverse complement strand
TTTTCTCTGTTAAGGAAAAAAATTGAAATACTCTTATATGTCATTTATTCTGGAAAGTACATTTGTAGGAAAGAAATAAGATAGATCAGACATGAAGCATTTATAGTTGAAAATGAACCCCTTTAAGTCCATATTATTTCAAAATAAAGAGATATATTTAGTGAACAATTTTGTGATTTTTACACTGATCCAAAAGTAACTCAATCAGCACATACTTTGAACTTTCATTTCGATTTTTCCCAAGAAAGGCCAATATAGTCTGACCTTATCTTGTAATGGTAGGCACTGACAGTGAGCTACAGCTCCCTGTCACTGTAAGAGCATGAGAGGAAATACCCAGCACTCTGCAATGTGCCCTGTTGCTAAACTACATTGTTATTCAACCTACAGATTTTGAACTCCCTGCATTTTTCCACCTACAATGGGCTATAGAGACTGTGTCTCCATCAAAGCTATAGGGCTGTCTTTATATCCTGTACATACTATAGGAAGATTTAATGAAAACATAAAGATGTAGTTTTCAAAAACAAGCCTACTGTGATTTTTTCTGTTGGAAAAAATTCACTCAGTATGTCCCACTTCACACAACTCCCGGTTTCAACGATTGCTGTCATCTTTCTCTGCCTTGACTTGGACCTCCCAGAGGAAGCACTTTGCTGTTATCATGTCACTGAACTTGCTCTGGTCACAGTTGCCAACATTCCCTTGTCCTCAGCTCATTTGAAGAACAGTCGTACTGAGCGCTACTTCCTGATCTTGATGTGTTGTTATTTCTTGTATTTAATGCTGTGACCTTTTCCAGCCTTTCTTCCTCGCTGATTTATCACTGTCCCCTTTGCCAGCTGCTTATTTTCTGCCCTGCCTTTTAATATTTTGCACTCCAGTTTGGTCTTTCTATTTTCCACTGTATGTCAATTTTCATGGACTTTTAAATTATGTGTGTAGATCTAATGATTCAGAAAACAATATTTTTCTTGATGTTTATATTTGCATAAGTAGCTGCTATTGAAAGTCTACACTTGAGTAGACCAACATGGAAATTTAATTCAAAACTTTGTAAGCAAAAATTGACTCACATTATTCTATGTCTCTCAGAAGTGACCTCCAAAGCAAAAATGTGCCCACCTGCCATCACGTTTCCATCAACGTCAAACACATCTCTTAACCTCTCAGTGCCTCTATTCTTCAGAACAAATTCCTCTCTAGTATCCTCTTCTCTCTCTTCTTCCACCAATTTAAATAGTGCCATTAATTTTTACTTCAATTAATACATGTGATCCTTAGCCTCTTTCTTTTCTCAATATTAACAATCAAATTTTTTTCTTAATTATACTGGCCAAAGTGATAGCTTCTTTTAATAAAAACATATTTTAGCTCTATTCATCCCTATAAGGCCATCCAGAATCATTTTTACAACACCTCAGGGTGAGGGAGAAGAGCCAGATTCTTGAATACAGCTCCCAAGGTCTCCAATGATTGGTCTCTTCCTAAAACACTAATTGTACAGTGTCCATGCCCGCTCTTCTCATTATATTCTCTTCACACCATTGTTCTTTCAATTAATTAAAAAGCTAAGTTCTTTCCCAGTTCTAACTGCTAATATGTGCTGTTTCTCCTACCCAAAGCTATTTTCCTCCTTATATTAAAGGCTTATTTTTTCTTAATTTGGTCTCATGTATTCTTTCCCTGGCTGTTCTACTTAGCACCAGTTGACTTATTCCTTCTATTCCACATCTAAGTATTTTATCATTACTTATAGCACTTTAATTTGTATTTTACCATGTTTCACTTTTTTCTCCCATGTCCAAATTTGCACAAAGCTTAATATGGGCAACTCATTTCCCTGCTGCCTTAAACATAATAGTTAATGCAGTGTTTTTTGACTCTATAGCAATCTTACCTTGTAAAAGGACCTATAGATCAATATTCAAGTTCAATGAGTTACTTTAAATTTTGTCAATTGAAATTAAGTAAGAGGAATTTCACCAGCATTAAAAAAGCAAAAAAACAACAACAAATGAAATCATACAAAAGAAGCAATCCTAAACAAAAAACAAAACAATATCAAAACCAAAACCAAAATCTTTTATTGAGAAAAGGACATCATGGACACCAATTTTCTATTGCCCAATGTGATACTTCCAAACCATGACTAGAGGATATAATGATCCACCAAAGAAACTGTTAAAGGACTTGATTGTGACATCATAGTGTTTCACCATGAGAAATGACTACAGATTTGTCTTCAATTTCTTCATTTCTAATTAATTTGATGCTTTAGGAAACACCCTGTTAAAAATTTATGGTTCTGCAATTTTTGATAAATCATGGATTCTCTGGACATATAATAGCTTTAATTGATATACATACTCACAAATATAAATACAAACATGGATACAGTTATATACAGTATAATGAGAATTCAACTGTTGATACAGTTCACTTACAATAAGATTGGTGCCAATAAGATTTTATTGCCTGTTGGGATCAAATGTTTCATTTATCATAATTTTCCCCGTAATTGAAAGATGTGTGTGTGTGTGTGTGTGTGTGTGTGTGTGTGTGTGTGTGTGTAATACATGGCAGCAGCCATACAAGTTCAGTTTGTTATATACACATAGCTATTATAATAAGTAAAGCATACTCTATTCCATGTCCCTCTCTACAATGACACAAAACTGGAATTATTATTATGTTCAGGTATCTCAGAAAATAAGAAGCTTAATATAATTTTCTATCAACCAGTCTGTGCTCAATGAAGAAAGAGTTACCTTACACATTGCCAAGTAGAGCAAATATTTATCATTGTGGCCTCCCCCTTAAGTAATCCCTAAAAGTAACCTAAAGGTGTAAGCTTGTGAGTAATCACCACTTCCTTGGGATAGTGTATCTGCTTACTTTCACTGGATCCTTCAATATTTTGTCCACTGCTTCCACACTTATGGGTAGAAAACTAAGAAAAGATAAAAGGACCTGTTCCTCATGTACTGCCAAGAAGTAGCAGAAGGCTGTTCAGTCGACAAGAAGGGAAACATAAGACATCAGCACATATTCACTTTTTCTTTCTGCTGATAGAACTTTTCATCCATAGCACAAGGAAGAATAACATAAACACATTAGGGCAATTTAACAGATATGGAATAATATAGAAGGACTTGTTTATATTATATTCAAAAATCAACCCAAAACAGATCATAGATCAAAACATTATAGCTAAATTAATACAAGTTTTAAAACACAAAGATAAATTGTCACTCCATGTGTCAAGTGACTGATGCATATGCAAGAGATCCAGATTTGATCTAAAATTATATACATTAATTAAAATCTGAAAAAATAAAATAACCAACGGTCTGACATCCCTGCGGTTGAATAAGGGAAAGATTGGCAAAAGTAAACGTGGAGGGTGTCCCCATAGGAAGACCGGCAGTCTCAACAAACCTGGACCCTTGAGATCTCTCAGACACTGAGCCACCAACCAGGCAGCATACACTAGCTGGTCTGAGGCCCCGGACATATATTCAGCAGAGGTCGGACCTCAATTAGAGAAGACACACCTAACTCTTGAGAGACTTCAGACCCCAGGGAGTGGGGAGACCTGGCAGGGTATGGGTGTGTTGGGGGAGGAGAGAGGGAGACATCTTCTTGGAGACAGGTGGGGGTAGGAGGAATGGGATGAGGAACTGTCAGAGGGCAGAAGAGGAGAGGGACAAGAACTGGATTGTAAAACAAGAAAAGATTAAAGATAATCAAAGATGAATAAACTGGGCGGTGGTAGCACACTCCTCTAATCCCAGTACTTGGGAGGCAGAGGCAGGTGAATCTCTGAGTTCGAGTCCAGCCTGGTCCTACAGAGTGAGTTCCAGGACACCCAGGGCTATACAGAGAAAACAAACAAACAAACAAACAAACAAACAAACAAACAAAAAGAGGTGAAATAATTTTTTAATTAAATCATATACAATTTTTTTGTTTTGTTTTGTTTTGTTTTTTATTTTTCGAGACAGGGTTTCTCTGTGTAGCCCTGGCTGTCCTGAAACTCACTCTGTAGACCAGGCTGGCCTCAAACTCAGAGATTCACCTGCCACTGCCTCCCAAGTGCTGGGATTAAAGGAGTGCGCCACCATGTCTGGCAGTCATATACTTTTTTAATCCATGTAATTCCTAACTGCATTCTAAATACTTAAACTTACATCCACACACACACACAAAAATTACATTTGTAATCAGAGAATCTTCTTTATGCAGCATATGGAAATCATTGTGGTAAACTATAGCTATTCAAAATGCAAAAAACCTAGTGGGTTGTCAAGTGCCTAGACCAAGTGGATACATACGTATCACAATTTTTGCACTTAAGCTTCAGAGACTTAAGTCTTAAGACTTAAGAAGCACAGTCCTTCATGCCAGGCTGTAAGAGCCAAAGGAAAGAAAGCCTGTCATGAGATCCATGCCTTCTCCATATGACTGAGAAACTAAACTGAAACTCACAACCAAGAAATCTCAACTGGATGAGAAACACCTAAAAAACTATTCAAAGTCCTTAGTGATCAGAGAAATGCAAATCAAAATGACCTTGAGATTCCACCTTATACCAATCAGAATGGCTAAGATCAAAGTCTCAGGCGACAGCAAGCACATTTTGGCTAGGATGTCAAGGAAGAGGAATACTACTCCATTCCTGGTGGGATTACAAACTGGTACAACCACTCTGGAAATCAATCTGGAGGTCCTTCAGAAATTTGGAAATAGATCTAACTGAAGACCCAGCAATACAACTCTTGGGAATATATCCAAAAGATACCCCACCATGCCCACATGTCCCACTATCTTGATAGCAGCCTTGTTTGTGATAGCACAAAGCTGGAAACAACCCAGAGGTCCCACGAAAGAATGGATACAGAAAATGTGGTTCATTTACACAATGGAATGCTAATCAGCTCTTAAGAACTAGGACATCCTGAGTTTTGCAGGTAAATGGATGGAACTAGAAAATATCATCCTGAGTGAGGTAACTCGGACCCAAAAGGATATACATAGTATGTACTCACTAATAGATAGATATTAGCTTTTTTAAAAAAAAAAGTATGGAATACCCAAGATACAGTCCACACATCTCAAAAAGTTCAACAAGCTGAAGGGCCCAAGTGAGGATGCCTCAGGTCTACTTGGGAGGGAGAATAAAGCAACCAAAGTTGGGGGAGGGGAGGAAGGGACCTGGGAAGGAAAGAGGATGGGGAGCAGAGGGGAACCTGATCTGGTATTGTGTGGGTGAAAAGAACTGAAGCCCCGAGGGCCATCAGAAAGAATGGAAACATGCAACTTCAGGAGGTAGGAGGTTGTGGGGACACTCCATAATGTACTAGAAACCCAGGATGTGAGAGACTCTCATGGCTTAATGGGAGGGACTTTAGATGAAATGTTCCACGTTGGGGAGAGGGAACTTGTAGAACCCACCTCCAGAAGAAACACAGTACATCAAGTGAGGGATGGGGTTGCTATTCCACAGCCAAAACTCTGACCCATAATTGTTCCTGCCTGAAAAAACTGCAGGGATGAAAATGGAGAGGAGCCTGAGGAAAAGAAGGTCCAGTGACAGGCCCAAAATGGGATCCAGCTCAAGGGGAGACCCCACGACCTGACAATATTACTGAGGCTATGGAGCACTCAAAAAAAGGGACCTAGGCCCTGGCATAGTCTCACAAGAGACAGCTATATCTGGGTCCTTTCAGCAAAATCTTGCTAGTGTATACAATGGTGTCAGCGTTTGGAAGCTGATCATGGGATGGATCTCTGGATATTGAATGGACCACAGGGCCCCCAATGGAGGAACTAGAGAAAGCACCCAAGGAACTAAAGGGAACTGCAACCCTATAGGCGGAACAACATTGTGAACTAACCAGTACCCCGGAGCTCTTGTCTCTAGCTGCATATATATCAAAAGATGGCCTAGTCAGCCATCACTGCAAAGAGAGGCCCATTGGACTTGCAAACTTTATATGCCCCAGTACAGGGGAATGCCAGGGCCAAAAAGGGAAAGTGGGAAAGTGGGTGGGTAGGGGAGTGGGAGGGGGGGTATGGGGGACTTTTGGTATAGCATTGGAAATGTAAATGAGCTAAATACCTAATAAAAATGGGAAAAAAAGGGACCTATCACGACTGCCCTCTAAAAGACCCAACAAATAGAACAAATAGCTGAAAGACTCAGATGCAAATATTTGCATCCAACTAATGGACAGAAGCTGCTAAAGCCTGTGGTTGAAATAGAGGAAAGTTGGAAGAAGCTGAGGGGGAGGGTGACCCTGTAGGAGGTCCAGCAGTCTCAATTAACCTGGACTCCAGAGGTCTCTCAGACACTGGACCACCAACCAGGCAGTATACACCAGCTGATATGAGGCCCCTAATACATATACAGCAGAGGACTCTTCAGTCTGGGTTTATTAGAGAAGATTCACCTAACCCTCAAGAGACTGGTGGTCCCAGGGAATTTAGAGGTCTAGTGAGGTGGGGGCAGGGGTGAGAACATCCCTGGTAGACAGGGGGCTGGGAGGAGATATGGGATGTGGAACAGTCAGAGGGTGGACCAGGAGGGGAATAAAATCTAGAGTTTAAAATAAATAAATAATAAAAAACAAAAAGAAATGAATTATAAGTATAAATATAAAAAATAAGAGTAATTGAAACATAAAAGAATGTTATAGTCCTAGGTTTTACATGATACCTTAAAAGTAATAATCATAAATAAAACATAAATATACAGTATTTACTAATTAATTATGATATTTAATTTATAATTATATAATTATAAATTAATTATAAAATTATAAATGCATTAAGAAATAAAACATAAATAACTAGTGTAATTATAAAGGAACTACTGGGTACAAAAAATGTTAAAATATTATTCAAGAAAGTGACTGAATTACTTTAATAATTCAAAAAAATAAAATCACAGCACAAGTATAAAGGACAAAATGCTGTCAAATTGTTTTACAAAGAATGATCATATTAAATTTAATACATTTAAGTTTTAAGTTATCTCAGAGAGTAAAGTGGATCAGCACATAATGGTACTTGCACTCGAAATAAGAGCCTGAGTATGATCCCTGAGATTCATAATGGAAGAAGAGAAATCAAGTTCTGTTTTGACCTCTGACCTTCATATATGCACAGCACAATTATATACACAATCAAACATCATATGTACAGATAAGTATACAACTGTGATTCAAAAAAATTAGATTTTTGAATATTTAAGAAGTAGACTGTATACAGAATCAATTTTATTTCTAAGAGGAGAAATTTAAATAACAAGACAAGTTCAAAATAGATAGATATGTGTAATAACACATATAACATAAAAATTATACTTAAAAATATAAATAACAGATCAAATTGCACTTGAGGTAAGAGCAATAAGATAAAGATAAGGATAAAAATATAAAACTAAAAAGAATATTATATGTGAATACTCATAAGAAAATATGTTTGAGTTATATAAAGCAAAATGTGATATAAAAATCAGTATTATAGATTCAGAGTTTATTGTTATATATTATTTAGCTTATTTGAAACAGACTATGCATGTACTGTAGACAGTATCTCAGGACCGATGTAAGAGTTTGGAGAAGTAAACCTGGTATTTTTCTATCCATGATCCTATTCACACAGAGTTCATAAGTCTCAAAGGTAGACACTGTGGTGGTGCAAACACAGTACTAAATACATCACAAAAAATAAATTTCCTCTCAATAATTTTACATTGTCTTTGTCAAACTCGGGGGATCTGGTTCTTTATTTTCAAAGCTATAATTTGAAACTGCCAAATTTTATTTATTTCCTCATAGGCATCAATAGGAAGAATTTCAGAAAATGAATAATGCACATAATAATAAATAGTGTATATTATACGACTGTTTAAATGTTTCATCTGAAATTCATTTCATAAAAATAAATGTCCCCTGAGTATGGTTCTAAGCACTGCAGAAGCAGAAAATCACCTTAGGCAAAATGAATATTCTCATAATTCCTCAGCATGAGAGTGCATTGTTTCTTTGTATTCTGCATCTCTTTTTTTTTCCAGTTATTTAGAAAAGAAAGGATGAAAATTTTTAGAATATAAAAGCTTTCTCTGGTTACAGTAAGCATGACGAAAATAAAATATAAAAGCAGCTAATAAGCAATATTTATAACAATGTTCAAAATATTCAGCTTTAAATTAAGTTCACCACTTTAAATATTGACCATTACCTGTAGTATGCTTATGATATCAAGTATCTTCAAACCAAAATAAGATAAGTATTCTACTTAAACAACTGTATGCTAATAGAGAGCTTGGTAGTTGAGAGGTTTAATACTCTGTGGAGGACATAGGTTTGGTTTCCAGTGTCCATGTCCGGCAGCTTACAACCATCTATAACATTTATTGTAGGAGAGCTGAAGCCCTTTGCCTCTGTGAGAACCTGTAAACACACGATGAACATAAACAGACACACAACACACAAGTACATACACATGTAGAAATGAAAATAACCTGTACCTTTACATTTTTGTACAGTTTACAATCATACAGAAAGAATTCTATTTCTTTATATTGTGAATAATACATGCCAAGAAACAAAAGAAAACCTTCTTTTCTTCAAAAGAACAGTACTGCTACAATGGTCTTTTTTTTTTTTAGGTATTTTCCTCATTTACATTTCCAATGCTATCCCAAAAGTCCCCCATACCCACCCCCCCAATACCCTACCCACCCACTCCCCATTTTTGGCCCTGGCGTTCCCCTGTACTGGGGCATATAAAGTTTGCAAGTCCAATGGGCCTCTTTTTCCAGTGATGGCCGACTAGGCCATCTTTTGATACATATGCAGCTAGAGTCAAGAGCTCCCGGGTACTGGTTAGTTCATATTGTTGTTCCACCTATAGGTTTGCAGTTCCCTTTAGCTCCTTGGGTACTTTCTCTAGCTCCTCCATTGGGGGCCGTGTGTCCCATCCAATAGCTGACTGTGAGCATCCACTTCTGTGTTTGCTAGGCCCCGGCATAGTCTCACAAGAGACAGCTATATCTGGGTCCTTACAGCAAAATCTTGCTAGTGTGTGCAATGGTGTCAGCGTTTGGAAGCTGATTATGGGATGGATCCCTGGATATGGCAATCACTAGATGGTCCTTCCTTTCGTCACAGCTCCAAATTTTGTCTCTAACTCCTTCCATGGGTATTTTGTTCCCATTTCTAGGAAGGGGCAAAGTGTCCACACTTTCGTCTTCGTTCTTCTTGAGTTTCATGCGTTTAGCAAATTATATCGTATATCTTGTCTATCCTAAGTTTCTGGGCTAATATCCACTTATCAGTGAGTACATATTGTGCGAGTTCCTTTGTGATTGGGTTACCTCACTCAGGATGATGACAATGAGAACAATATAAAATGGTAAAAAGAAAGAGAGTCACAGAAAAGTATAATGAAAGACAGAAAAAAGCAATGGCATTGTTCCTTTTATAATCCTAGCAGGCAAAATATTGGGATGAGTTAGAGCAGGGTACTGGCATTATGACATCATCTGTACAGATAAGCAAGTGTCCAGCTTAGTGTTCAGATAAAGAAAGTTTAGGAATAATTTTGTCTTAAATTTAATACAATCATTTGGATTAAGATAATTTTGAGTTGGATTAATAATGATAAATCTTCCAAAAGTTGTAGCGGTGATTAGGGATGTGTGTGTGTGTGTGTGTGTGTGTGTGTGTGTGTGTGTGTGTGTGTGTAGAAATCAGGTGGAGAGAAAATGCTATGGGAACCCAGCATCAAGATTTATGAGTGTAGTTTCACTAGGCAAATATGTCTGAGGTATAATGAAAAAATATTTAATTCATACCTTCTAAATTTTTTAGAGACAGACCATTTTGAGTATTTATTATTGTTAAGACATATGCACATGCTAAGCACTTATCCTTTACTGAGTAATCATTTTCTCTTGGCCAGCACATATACAGAATCTTCCTGCAACTCTACTACCCACTGCAATTTCCATATGAAATCAAACTACATCAGTTCATTCAGATTTCATCTTTTTGTTTTCATTGAAACATGTAATATTTTGAATCATATTAGAATCTGTGTCATGGTTGTTTGATGCAAAATACTATAGGAATAAATGTAGATAAAGACTAAAAATGCTTTCAATTAACTATTATTGTGCAGAGAAAACAGGACCCAGTTGGAATGTAAAATGCCTATGAACTTGTCAGAAAACGGTTGGAAGAACTTAAAGATGAAACTGAAGAACAGAAATGGAAAGATGAAGGTGGACTGGCCTTGCCACTGTGGAGTTCAAATGGTGATAAAACTTAAATAGTGTCACCTATGAACTAACACATATAATTTGGCCAACTGTGACATTATAAACTTCTGATACTACGTTCTAGAATTGAAAATATTTGCATGTGTTAATTGTTAATCTGATGAGTTCTATCACTACGAAGGGCACAAATATGCATCAGTGTTTATGAGAAAAGAAAACATGATTGAAAATGATATCATTTATTTACGGAAAATTTTGTAGCAATAGAAAAATAATGAACGACTAAGAAGTTGAATATAAAGTGCTTGTATATATCTTCAGTCAGTTAACACTTGGTTATGGATTAATATGAAATGTATCCAAATAATGTTAGGCATATATGTCATTGTTATTTTTACTCCTTTGTGGTACCTAATTTCTGTGCAATGCTTGTTGTAATGGGAGAAACAAAAAATTACATGATGTAATAAATATTAAATGAAAATTCACATCTTTTAGAACTAAAGCCAGTGTGATGCCCCAGTCTGCATCATATGGACCACCTTTGACTGTAACCTTTGCCCATACTAGATAAGAATCACTTTTTTATGTTTTCATTTTATTAGATATTTTCTTTATTTATATTTCAAATGTTATCCCATTTGCTAGTTTCCCCTCTGAAAGTCCCCTATAACCTCCCCCCACCCCCTGCTACCCAACCCACCCACTCCCATTCCTGGTCCTATAATTTGCCTATATTGGGGCATAGAACCTTCACAGGACCAAGGACCTGTCCTCTCATTGATGACTGACTAGGGCATCCTCTGCTACATATGCAACAAGAGCCATGAGTCCCACACAGCACACAAAGTAAAATTTCAATTGGCAATAGGTTGAAATACAAACAAAAGAGAGCTGAAGTAAAAATAATAAAGTTATATCAAAATTGCCTATTCTGAGGTTGAGAACCACAGTCATTATGCATTTTACTATCATTGAAATAACTAAAATACCTACCAGGATACTACATTCACAGTCCAGGTTCCTCAGAAAATTTGAAGACTACCCATTTCAACACAAACTTGAAATTCCCATTAGAAGAAAATAATCTGATCTCACATACTGGATACCTCACATTGTGAGCACTTCACTTATTTTTATTCTTCTATTGAAAACACATGCACACATGGCCCATTATGTTTATAGAAGCCTTATTTATAATATTCTGGAGCTGGAAAGAACCCAGATATCCCTCAACAGAAGAATGGATACAGAAAATGTGGTACATTTACACAACTCAGTTATCCAAAACAATGAAGTTATGAAATTCTTAGGCAAATGGATGGGACAGTGTCCTTGGGTACTTTCCCTAGCTCCTTCATTGGGTACCTTGTGCTCCATCCAATGGATAGCTGTGAGCATCCACTTCTGTATTTGTCAGGCACTGGCAGAGCCTCCCAGGAGACAGCTTTATCAGGCTCTTGTATCCTTTGCCCATACTAGATCAGGATCACCTCCATGATAACTGTATTAGATATGCTTGCTCTTAGTACTTCAGTTTTTCTTGCTTATGGTCTCTCTTCCTCAAATATTTTTCCTCACTACTGTACTAGCAGGAATCATGCTAGGTCCCTCCATTTTAAGGATTCAGGAACCTAAAAAGGTAATTGGCCTTAACTGTCACTCAAGTCTTATGGTGTAGTCTCCCCTCCCCCAGCCTGAAACCTGCTTGCTCGGGGTGGAGCTTCCTGCTCATTCGTTCTGCCACGCCCACTGCTGGAACCTGAGGAGCCACACTCGTGCACCTTTCTACTGGACCCGAGATTATTCGGCGGGAATCGGGTCCCCTCCCCCTTCCTTCATAACTAGTGTCCTAACAATAAAATTTGAGCTTTGATCAGAATGAATTTGTCTTAGCTCCGTTTTTTCTTCCGCCCCATCTAGATTCCTCTCTTACAGCTCGAGCGGCCTTCTCAGTCGAACATTTTGGCACCAGAACTGGGACCTGAAGAATGGCAGAGAGATGCTAAGAGGAGCTCCACAGGAAAGGATCTTCGTATCGGACATCGGAGCAACGGACAGGTACACATGCTAGCGCTAGCTTAAAATTTCAGTTTTGTAAAGTGTTGCTGAGGATGCGGTAGGATACGAATTAAGCTTGAATCAGTGCTAACCCAACGCTGGTTCTGCTTGGGTCAGCAGCGTGTTAATCGGAACTAGAAACGGAAACAGGCAGGTTAGCCGCAGCTTTTTAGGAAGCTGCTTAGGTGGAAGAAGAAAGGGTTTAAAGTCATGGATCAGGCAGTTGCCCATAGTTTTCAGGAGTTGTTTCAGGCCAGAGGAGTAAGGCTTGAAATACAATTAGTAAAAAATTTTTTAGGTAAGATAGATAGCTGTTGCCCATGGTTCAAGGAAGAAGAAACACTAGATTGTGGAACCTGGGAGAAAGTTGGTGAGGCCTTAAAAATCACTCAGGCAGATAATTTTACCCTAGGCCTCTGGGCGCTCGTAAATGATGCAATAAAAGATGCCACTTCCCCAGGGCTAAGTTGCCCCCAGGGGGAGCTTGTGGTATCTCAGGAGGAGTGCCTGTCAGAGAGGGCCTCCTCAGAAAAAGATCTTCTTAACTCAAAAATTGATAAATGTGGAAACTCGGATGAAAAACTGATTTTTAACAAAAATCACTCAGATAGAGGAGCTGCCCATTACCTTAATGAGAATTGGTCCTCTTGTGAATCTCCCACTCCACCTGTAGTCCCCACTTCGGGAGGTGCCACTCATAGGGACACACGACTAAGCGAGTTAGAGTTTGAGATTAACCTTCAGAGGCTGACTAATGAGCTTCGGGAACTAAAAAAGATGTCAGAAGCGGAGAAGAGTAACTCTTCTGTAGTTCACCAGGTGCCGCTAGAAAAGGTTGTGAGTCAGGCTCGTGGGAAAGGACAGAATATGTCTAATACGCTAGCCTTTCCGGTGGTCGAGGTAGTTGATCAGCAAAATACTAGGGGCAGACATTACCAGACCTTAGATTTCAAGTTGATAAAAGAGTTAAAGGCGGCTGTTGTGCAATATGGCCCTTCAGCCCCATTCACTCAAGCATTACTGGACACAGTTGTGGAGTCACACTTAACCCCTTTAGATTGGAAGACTCTTTCTAAGGCTACCCTGTCAGGAGGAGATTTTTTGCTTTGGGATTCTGAATGGCGAGACGCCAGTAAGAAAACTGCTGCTTCTAACGCTCAGGCTGGTAATTCAGACTGGGATAGCAACATGCTTTTAGGAGAGGGCCCTTATGAGGGACAGACAAATCAGATTGATTTTCCCGTTGCAGTGTACGCGCAAATTGCGACGGCCGCACGCCGTGCTTGGGGAAGGTTGCCAGTCAAAGGAGAGATTGGTGGAAGTTTAGCTAGCATTCGGCAGAGTTCTGATGAACCATATCAGGATTTTGTGGACAGGCTATTGATTTCAGCTAGTAGAATCCTTGGGAATCCGGACACGGGAAGTCCTTTCGTTATGCAATTGGCTTATGAGAATGCTAATGCAATTTGCCGAGCTGCGATTCAACCACATAAGGGAACGACAGATTTGGCGGGATATGTCCGCCTTTGCGCAGACATCGGGCCTTCCTGCGAGACCTTGCAGGGAACCCACGCACAGGCAATGTTCTCAAGGAAACGAGGGAAAAATGTATGCTTTAAGTGTGGAAGTTTAGATCATTTTAGAATTGATTGTCCTCAGAACAAGGGTGCCGAGGTTAGACAAACAGGCCGTGCCCCAGGAATATGTCCCCGGTGTGGGAAGGGCCGCCACTGGGCAAAAGATTGTAAGCATAAAACGAGGGTTTTGAGCCACCCGGTGGCGGGAAACGAGGAAAGGGGTCAGCCCCAGGCCCCGAGTTACTCAAAGAAGACAGCTTATGGGGCTATAAATCTGCTGCCCAGCCAACAAGATCAGTTCTTGAGCTTGTCAGGTCAAACCCAGGAAATGCAAGACTGGACCTCTGTTCCACTGTCCATGCAGCATTAACCCCAGAAGTGGGAGTCCAAACTCTGCCTACCGGAGTCTTTGGACCACTACCTGTAGGAACCTGTGGTTTTCTCTTAGGACGAAGCAGTTCTATTGTAGAAGGCCTGCAGATTTATCCAGGTGTTATAAGTAATGATTATGAGGGAGAAATTAAAATCATAGCCGCTTGCCCTCGTGGTGCTATAACTATACCCGCTAATCAGAAAATTGCTCAACTTACTTTGATCCCTTTGCGCTGGTCACTATCTAAATTCTTTAAAAATTAAGAAGGACAGAATAACTTTGACTCCTCTGGCGTAAATTGGGTGAAATCTATCACCAATCAGAGACCTAACCTTAAATTGATTCTTGATGGAAAAAGCTTTGAAGGATTAATAGATACCGGGGCCGATGTAACGATTATTAGAGGGCAGGACTGGCCCTCAAACTGGCCCCTGTCTGTTTCCTTGACTCACCTTCAAGGAATTGGTTATGCCAGTAACCCAAAACGTAGTTCCAAATTGCTAACCTGGAGAGATGAGGATGGAAAATCAGGAAATATTCAGCCGTATGTTATGCCAAATTTGCCTGTAACCCTGTGGGGAAGAGATCTGTTGTCACAGATGGGCGTTATCCTGTGCAGTTCTAAGGAGATGGTGACTGAACAGACGTTCAGGCAGGGACCCCTGCCTGATCGTGGACTAATAAAGAAGGGACAGAAAATTAAGACTTTTGAGGATCTTAAACCCCACTCTAACGTGAGAGGTTTAAAGTATTTTCAGTAGCGGCCACTGTCTTGCCTGCATTCCACGCCGAAAAAATTCAATGGCATAATGATATTCCGGTGTGGGTAGATCAGTGGTCTTTACCTAAAGAGAAAATAGAGGCCGCTTCTTTGCTAGTGCAGGAGCAGTTAGAAGCAGGACATTTGGTGGAGTCCCACTCTCCCTGGAATACACCCATTTTCATTATCAGGAAGAAATCGGGAAAATGGAGACTGTTGCAAGATTTAAGAAAGGTTAATGAAACCATGGTACTTATGGGAACTTTACAACCGGGGCTCCCCTCCCCAGTAGCCATTCCTAAGGGATATTATAAGATTGTTATAGATTTGAAAGATTGTTTCTTTACCATCCCTTTGCATCCAAAGGATTGTGAGAGATTTGCTTTTAGTGTTCCTTCTGTAAATTTCAAGGAACCCATGAAAAGATATCATTGGACAGTTCTCCCGCAGGGCATGGCTAATAGTCCCACCTTATGTCAAAGGTTTGTGGCAAAGGCAATTCAGCCTGTTAGACAACAATGGCCAAATATTTACATCATCCATTTCACAGATGATGTCTTGATGGCGGGAAAGGACCCCCAAGATTTGCTTTTGTGTTATGGAGACTTACGAAAGGCCCTGGCTGATAAGGGATTACAAATTGCTTCTGAAAAGATACAAACTCAGGATCCTTATAATTATTTGGGTTTTAGACTCACTGATCAAGCTGTTTTTCCCCAGAAAATTGTTATTCGTAGAGATAACTTAAGGACCTTAAATGATTTTCAAAAATTGTTAGGTGATATAAATTGGCTTCGCCCCTATCTAAAGCTTACTACAGGGGAGTTGAAACCTTTATTTGATATTCTTAAAGGGAGTTCTGATCCCACTTCCCCTAGATCCCTAACCTCAGAAGGATTACTGGCCTTACAGCTAGTGGAAAAGGCTATTGAAGAACAGTTTGTCACTTACATAGATTACTCCCTGCCGCTGCACCTGTTAATTTTTAATACGACTCATGTGCCTACGGGATTGCTATGGCAAAAATTTCCTATAATGTGGATACATTCGAGGATTTCTCCCAAATGTAATATCTTGCCATATCACGAAGCAGTGGCTCAGATGATTATCACTGGAAGAAGGCAGGCATTGACTTATTTTGGAAAGGAGCCAGATATCATTGTCCAGCCTTACAGCGTGAGTCAGGACACTTGGCTGAAACAGCATAGTACAGATTGGTTGCTTGCGAAATTAGGGTTTGAAGGAACTCTAGATAGCCACTACCCCCAAGATAGGTTGATAAAATTCTTAAATGTGCATGATATGATATTTCCTAAGATGACTTCCTTACAGCCTTTAAATAATGCTCTATTGATTTTTACTGATGGCTCCTCTAAAGGGCGAGCTGGATATCTTATTAGTAATCAACAGGTTATCGTAGAGACTCCTGGTCTCTCGGCTCAGCTCGCCGAATTAACAGCAGTACTGAAGGTTTTTCAGTCTGTACATGAGGCTTTTAATATTTTTACTGACAGTTTATATGTTGCTCAGTCAGTACCCTTATTGGAAACCTGTGGTACGTTTAACTTCAATACGCCGTCAGGATCTTTATTTTCAGAATTACAAAACATCATTCTCGCCCGGAAAAATCCGTTTTATATTGGCCACATACGGTCTCACTCTGGCCTTCCTGGACCTCTGGCAGAGGGTAATGATCGCATTGACAGAGCTCTAATAGGAGAAGCCTTAGTTTCAGATCGGGTTGCTTTGGCCCAACGTGATCACGAAAGGTTTCATCTTTCTAGCCATACCCTAAGGCTCCGACATAAGATCACAAAGGAGCAAGCGAGAATGATCGTAAAACAATGTCCTAAATGTATTACTTTATCTCCAGTGCCACATCTAGGAGTTAATCCTAGAGGCCTTATGCCTAATCATAGTTGGCAAATGGATATAACCCATTATGCAGAATTTGGAAAACTAAAATATATACATGTTTGCATTGATACTTGTTCAGGATTTCTTTTTGCTTCTCTGCATACAGGAGAAGCTTCAAAAAACGTAATTGATCATTGCCTACAAGCATTTAATGCCATGGGATTGCCTAAACTTATTAAGACAGACAATGGGCCATCTTATTCCAGTAAAAACTTTATTTCATTCTGTAAAGAATTCGGTATTAAACATAAAACTGGAATTCCTTACAACCCCATGGGACAAGGAATAGTTGAACGTGCTCATCGCACCTTAAAGAATTGGCTTTTTAAGACAAAAGAGGGGCAGCTATATCCCCCAAGGTCACCAAAGGCCCACCTTGCCTTCACTTTATTTGTCCTAAATTTCTTGCACACCGATATCAAGGGCCAGTCTGCAGCGGATCGCCACTGGCATCCAGTTACTTCTAATTCTTATGCATTGGTAAAATGGAAGGACCCCCTGACTAATGAATGGAAGGGTCCAGATCCAGTTCTAATTTGGGGTAGGGGCTCAGTTTGTGTTTTTTCACGAGATGAAGATGGAGCGTGGTGGCTGCCAGAGAGATTAATTAGTCAGATGAACACAGATTCTGACTCTTCTGGTAAGTATCATTCTAAAGACTAAAATTCCTTTTGTGCTTAAAATTCAGCTGAGAGCAACAGCTCTCAAAGCTGTTCTCCAGCTACTCTCTGAGCCAGCTCCCGACAGGAGGCCGGAGACTAGCCTCAGCTTTACAATTTGCATTTGAATAAAGTACCTAGACTTCCCCGAAAGAAGTTCTGCTTTCCTACTTTCTCACTGTCTTTCAAGATTTTGTCTTTCAAGCAGGTAAATCAACATTCTCGAGGCGGACCAGTGGATGTGCATCCCCACCCCCCTAGAGCACACAGGTGGCAGCTGTTATCCCCAGTCTCAGGACATTTCCAGCACGTGGTTTTCAGTCTGAGTTAAAAATTTAGGTTTACCTAGAGGGCTAGAAGAGTAGATATTTCTATATTAATAAAGATTGGTTTTTATTTTGATAGACAGGCTTAGCCCCTTAGCTGACCTCTGGCTTTTCACCCTTGCTGTTACTGCAAGGTGTCCTTAGCTCAATAGGCTGTGGAAAAAACAGGGATGAGGAGGAACGACTTCCAGCTCCTATTTTAGCCACAAATCGTGGTGTTACTAACGACATAATTCTTGCTTAGGCTTTGCTAATTCTGAGGTTGATAATTCTCCTTTAGGAGCTGCACAGCACTCAGAACTGTGCATACTGGTTTGTGATTGTACAAATTCAATATGGGCACTTCTTGGTGCAGAGATACTGCAAGGGAAGGTCCGGCTTGACCATTTCTGAGTTTCCTGTGAGATAAACCCGGTTTGAAAGAGGTTGGTACCAAATTTTGGTTAAAAATAAAAAATATTTTCCGGCTCTACCTCGCCTCCCCAAAAGGTACCGAGAGCCACATGTGTGGGTTTTACCCACGGGAGGAATCGGGTCCATGTCCACCCAAGCCAAGGTTAAAAGCCCACTCATCTACGGATGAGAAAATCATTTGATCACCTCAGTTAAGCGTTGCCTTATTTAACTTAATTAATAGGGGGGAGAGAGATTGGAGACGTACTATTGAAAGGGCAAGCCCTTCACTGCCTCCCACCCAAATAAAAGAGCCGGTCGAACGCCTTCTCCCTGTTTCCCACCTATCTTCCAAAAATGCAGAGGAATATCAACTTAGTGTTATTTTCACATCGTTCAGTCAAACTTAGCCAGAGTTCCAACACCCTACTTAAAATTCAAATAGAAAGTTACCTACCAAGTACTAATTAGCATTATAAAGTCAGAGTCTGCAGCTCCAGGCCTTTCAGTTAGTTGTTTACTAGAAAGGACAGTCTTAAGCCAGATACAGTTTACCATAAGAAAAGTTAAAGAATCCCAGTGAAGCAAGTTTTTTCTTTAGCCCTAGATTCCAGGCAGAACTATTGAGCGTAGATAAATTTTCCCCCTCAGGCCTGCTTTTTCTTTTTTTAAATTTTGTTAATAATAGGGAGGAGATGTAGTCTCCCCTCCCCCAGCCTGAAACCTGCTTGCTCGGGGTGGAGCTTCCTGCTCATTCGTTCTGCCACGCCCACTGCTGGAACCTGAGGAGCCACACACGTGCACCTTTCTACTGGACCCGAGATTATTCGGCGGGAATCGGGTCCCCTCCCCTTTCCTTCATAACTAGTGTCCCAACAATAAAATTTGAGCTTTGATCAGAATGAATTTGTCTTAGCTCCGTTTTTTCTTCCGCCCCGTCTAGATTCCTCTCTTACAGCTCGAGCGGCCTTCTCAGTCGAACCGTTCACGTTGCGAGCTGCTGGCGGCCGCAACATTATGGTACCTTTTTTCTTGTCTTACATAAGTTAGATTGAGTCAAAGATACTTTCACTGTGTTAACATCCCACTGACAAAATCAAGATGTCAGTCCCTGGAATAAAATAATCTAAATCAGTATAAGCATAACTAAAGCCCCATATGCATGACTATTTGGTCTTTACCAATAAATATACCATCTTTGTGTATGTGCATGGAATTGTGAAGTGTTCTAACAAATAAAAGAAACCAGCTCAGATAGAGAAACACCTTCCTTTGCACTTAAATGGGGAATCTAAATCAATGGGAACACAGGGGCAGAGAGAAGACACATTACTGGTACTCGGTGGATGTTCCCCATGTTATGCGATCTGTGGTGAGCAGTAAGTTGCCTAGAAGAATAGTCAGCTCTCCAAACATCTGCATTCCACCCTTTCCTTTGTTCACATCCTCAGCATTTTCTGTCTATTCTATTTTTATAATTTGTTCAAATTTGTTGTCTTCTCAACTAAAATAATCCTTTGAATTAATTACAACCTGTTATCTACATTGAAATATTAGGTTACCTTGCACCTTGCCAGACACTTGATGCTCACAGGTCAAAGATCCAAGTAATTAAAAGCACTCCTTTCCCCCGCAAGAAGGCAGAGTATGACTTAACTACTTGCATTGTGCACTTTCTTGATTGGCACCCGGTCTTTCTGCTTCTTGAGTTTCTCTCTGCAAAAGAGATTTATAATGAAAAAGAATTATTATAAGAAAAATTAGATCTTCTTAGTGATACCAATATGGTGGACTTTGCTATTGATGTTTACAAAATCCTTTATTCTGATGATATCCTTCATTCTTTGAGAGAAAACAAAAACAAACAAACAAACAAACAAAAAACCACAGTTGTTGCACACCTGAACCAGCTCCAGGCAGAAACAGAACCAATTGTGAAGATGTTTGAAGATCCAGAAACTACAAGGCAGATGCAGCCAACCAGGGATGGCAGGATGTTTGTTATTTGACTACCTGGCAGACAAACATGGGTTTAGGCGAGAGTACTTAGATACACTCTACAGATACTCAAAATTCCAGTATGAGTTTGGAAATTACTCTGGAGCCACAGAGTATCTTTACTTCTTTAGAGTTTTGGTCCCAGCAACAGATAGAAATGCTGTAACTTCACTCTGGGGAAAACTGGCCTCTGAAATCTTAATGCAGAATTGGGATGCAGCCATGGAAGACCTTACTCGATTAAAAGAGACCATAGACAATATTCTGTGAGTTCTCCACTCCAGTCTCTTCAGCACCGAATGTGGTTCGTTCATTGGTCTCTGTTTGTTTTTTTTTTCAACCATCCAAAGGGCCGTGATAATATTATTGATGTCTTCCTTTACCAACCACAGTACCTTAACGCAATTCAGACAACGTGTCCACATATTCTCCGCTATTTGACCACTGCCATCATATCCAACAAAGATGTGCGGAAACACTGGCAGGTGCTGAAAGATCGAGTGAAAGTTAGTCAACAGGAGTCTTACACGTATAAAGACCCAATTACAGAATTTGTTGAATGCCTATATGTTAACTTTGATTTTGACGGGGCTCAGAAAAATCTGGGAGAATGTGAATCAGTGCTCCTAGATGACTTCTTCCTGGTAGCTTGTCTTGAGGACTTCATTGAGAATTTAAGTGTCTTCATATTTGAGACTTTTTGTCATATCCACTAGTTTATCAGCATTGATATGTTAGCAAACAAACTGAATATGACTCCAGAAGAAGCTGAAAGATGGGATGTGAATTTGATTAGAAATGCGAGGTAGGATGACAAGATTGATTCTAAACTAGGTCATCTGGTAATGGGCAACAATGCAGTCTCACCCTACCAGCAAGTGATTGAAAAGACTGAAAGCCTTTCTTTTAGAAGTGAGGTCACACAATCACAAAGGAACTCACACAATATGTACTCACTGATAAGTGGATATTAGCCCAAAACTTAGGATATCCAAGATATAAGATACAATTTGCTAAATGCATGAAACTCAAAAAGAATGAAGACCAAAGTGTGGACACTGTGCCCCTTCTTAGAATCGGAAACAAAACAACCATGGAAGGAGTTACAGAGTCAAAGTTTGGAGATGTGACAAAAGGATGGACCATCTAGTGATTGCCATATCCAGGGATCCAACCCATAATCAGCCTCCAAACGCGGACACCATTGCATACACTAGCAAGATTTTGTTGAAAGGACCCAGATATAGCTGTCTCTTGTGAGACAATGCTTGGGCCTAGCAAACACAGAAGTGGATGCTCACAGTCAACTATTGGATGGATCACAGGGCTCCCAATGGAGGAGCTAGAGAAAGTAGCCAAGGAGCTAAAGGGATCTGCAACCCTATAGGTGGAACAACATTATGAACTAACCAGTACCCCGGAGCTCTTGACTCTAGCTGCATATGTATCAAAAGATGGCCTAGTCGGCCATCACTGGAAAGAGAGGCCCATTGGACACGCAAACTTTATATGCCCCAGTACAGGGGAATGCCAGGGCCAAAAAAAAAAAAAAAAAAAAAAAAAAAAAAAAATGGGAATGGGTGGGTAGGGAAGTGGGGGGAGGGGTATGGGGGACTTTTGGGATAGCATTGGAAATTTAATTGAGGAAAATACATAATAAAAAATATTAAAAAAAAAAGAAGCCAAATGTTGGCCATGAATAACAAAAAGAAACTTAATCAGAACAGTACATCAGAGCTCCCCAACCCAAGATTCTGGCTTCTATTAAAGGATTATAAAGAAAAGAAGAAAATGGAATAGGTGAAAAACACAGTAGTCATTGTGTATAAAAGATGACATAAATTTTTAGAAGCAATTAAAATGTTTTCTACAAAGTTTGGAGAATTTAAATAAAATTGGCTATTATTCATTTATAAAAAGTAAAAGACCATTACCTGGCAAGGCAGGCAAACATCTATGGGAACATTTGAGAAACAAGATTTAAAATGTATCAACTGAATGTCCAGATCAAATTAAACTGCACTTTGAATACCATTTTCAATAATTACGTGTAAATTTCCAGTTATAAAAAAACTGTAGAGTTAATTCATATTTCCTTATCTTTCATATTTCAAGAAAACACTTCATGTAGGTAATTAACTGGCTGAAGACTATAGGCGAACGTGAGCAAGAATCAGATTCCTCTAATAGTATCTGAGTTTCCCTTCCAGCTACATATCTTAGGTCAAACTGTGGAGACAATTGCTTGAATTAGTTTTTCAGAAAATGTTAAACCAAATGAATAGACTTCAGTCTAACACTTTATTTTTGAGAGGTGAGCTACAGGAGTCTCTAGAATTGATGTGGCCTTTGTCATTATTACAATATTGGAAAATACACTCAAGCTTTGTTCAAGGCAAAATGCAATTTAGAAGACAAATTGAATATTGGGAATAGTGGTTCTAATTTATTGCAGCTTTATCTAGCTGCTTGTGAAGGAGACCCTGAACAACTTTGTAAAATGCAAAACTAAACAGTTCCTCTGCTTCTTTATTTCATCTTTTCTGTCTGTTTGGAACTGAGGTGTGTCCTGTGTGTTTGAACTTTGCTCCTTTGATTCACTTGCGGAAAACTATATTTACCTCTGCTAAGGAAGCTCCTACTCTTTATTCATAAATGGGAACAAAGAACACGAGCTTGGCCTCAGTAGAAGTGAGGGCTGCATCTAGCCAGAATCAGTGGCAAACCCTTTAGCAGATAATGAGCTTCTGTAAGCTTCAAGGGGAGGAGTTTTCCTGGCCCCTGTGTTCATCTAATTTGTATTCAATAATGGAGTCTTTTCTGATATCTGCACAGGACTTTCAAAATAGTCAAATTTCTCATGGACTAATTTTTATTTATTGGTTTTACTCCCATGATTCCATTATAGATAGCAAATAATGTGACATAATATTAACAGATTAGATCTAAATGCATTTAAATGAAGATCAATCCCTCTACAACTGTAAGTCCAGGTGGTGATTTTACAATAATTGTATTGAGAAGTTTGTCTAGTATTAGGCTGTATCCCCCTGTCTCATTCAGTTTGTTACTGTCATTTTATGGTTGGCTTCTTGGCCCTTTCGAGTTTTCTAGTAGTCTCATATTTCTAAAATTCTTTCAGTTTAATACTGCCTTGTTGGACTGTGTCTAAGATGATCTACTCAGTTTCAATGGTGGATGGGATTTGAGTTCATCACAGTAGCAGGTTATTACTCTCTGGCAGTAATTCTCAAAGAGGAACTTAATTCAAAGCCAAAGGAGGAAGTGTAGCTTCTTACAGCAAGAGTTAATTTAGGACAACACTAATTGTAGTAATAATCTATAAAGTATACTGTTTACAATAACTTAAAGGCCTGATTTTCTAAACATGGATTTGTGAATTGGTTTTCATATTTATTACATATAATTCATCTCTCTAATCTATTGATAGATATTATTTTGTTAACAGTTGTCATCCAAGGCTAGTGCAAACACTTTTTAAATGTTTTTTATATTCTCTAAATCTTGGACCTTCAGACAGTATTCAACAGGGAAACTCACTTATCTTGTCATAAATATGTTCTTCTGGTTGATATGGATAGACTTAATGAAGAAAATCAACTCCTGACCTGCCTTCACATTATTTTACAAATACAAACATTAATTACAGTTTTTTATGTAAATTTCTTTGATTCTTAATCATTCCACTCCTCTTTTTAAGGAAAAGCTATCACTGCAATAGTAACTGAAAGAATGATTTCTTCATGTTAAAAGATCCATGCCCTGGCGATGCTCTAAAGGAGACTAAGCCAGTACCCAGAAGCCCAGGTAAAACACTGCCCACAGACATCCAACTCTCCCTCAGAGCCTATCCAGCTTCCCCAAGAGCACGCCTTTCCCTAGTCTCCATATTCTGTCACAAAACTCTGGCAGAAGCCTCAACCCCACCAGAGGCCACAAAGTTACATAGAAACTCAGAAGCCGGAACTTAGGAAATTAGTCTGAACAGCTGAGAGGGTGTGCCACAGAACCGGACAGCTTCTGGGACAGGTGGAGGCACAGAGCCACTTAGGCAGCACCCTTTGCGGGCCGCAGACAGCCGGCCACCGTCAGGACCAGAGGACAGGTGTCCGCCTGGCTCAGAAGGCCTCAGCCTCAGGAGCAGCGGTAGCCACCTTGGTTCCTGGACTCCACCGAACTTAGGAATTTAGTATGCACAGGTGAGAGTCTGCACCACAGAAGCTGACAGCTTCTGGGACCTGCCAAAGCAACACAGCTTCTGAGAAAGGTCCTGTTTTGGGCCTTCTTCTTCGGCTAGGAGGAGGTCCAAACACAAGATATCTACGTACCTTCCCTGTAAGAGAGAGCTTGCCAGCAGAGTGTGCTCTGAGCACTGAAACTCAGAGGAGAGAATCTGTCTCCCAGATCTGCTGATAGACGGTAACAGAATCACCAGAAGAACAATCTCTAAACAGAGTCAACTATAACAACTAACTCCAGAGATTACCAGATGGCAAAAGGTAAATGTAGGAATCTTACTAACAGGAACCAAGACCACTCACCATCATCAGAACCCAGCATTCCCACTTCTCCCAGTCCAGGGCACCCCAACACACCCAAAAACCTAGACCCAGATTTAAAAGCATATCTCATGATGATGGTAGAGGACATCAAGAAGGACTTTAATAACTCACTTAAAGAAATACAGGAGAACACTGCTAAAGAGGTACAAGTCCTTAAAGAAAAACAGGAAAACACAATCAAACAGGTAGAAGTCCTTACAGAAAAAGAGGAAAAAGCATACAAACAGGTGATGGAAATGAACAAAACCATACTAGACCTAAAAAGGGAAGTAGACATAATAAAGAAAACTCAAAGTGAGGCAACACTGGAGATAGAAACCCTAGGAAAGAAATCTAGAACCATAGATTCGAGCATCAGCAACAGAATACAAGAGATGGAAGAGAGAATCTCAGGTGCAGAAGATTCCATAGAGAACATCGTCACAACAATCAAAGAAAATGGAAAATGCAAAAAGACCCTAACTCAAAATATCCAGGAAATCCAGGACACAATGAGAAGACCAAACCTACGGATAATAGGAGTGGATGAGAATGAAGATTTCCAACTCAAAGGACCAGCAGACATCTTCAACAAAATTATTGAAGAAAACTTCCCAAATCTAAAGAAAGAGATGCCCATGAACATACAAGAAGCCTACAGAACTCCAAATAGACTGGACTAGAAAAGAAATTCCTCCCGACAAATAATAATCAGAACAACAAATGCACTAAATAAAGATAGAATACTAAAAGCAGTAAGGGAAAAAGGTCAAGTAACATATAAAGGCAAGCCTATCAGAATTACACCAGATTTTTCACCAGAGACTATGAAAGCCTGAAGAGCCTGGACAAATGTTATACAGACACTAAGAGAACACAAATTCCAGCCCAGGCTACTATACCCAGCCAAACTCTCAATTACCACAGATGGAGAAACCAAAGTATTCCACGACAAAACCAAATTCACACATTATCTCTCCACGAATCCAGCCCTTCAAAGGATAATAACAGAAAAAAACCAATACAAGGATGGGAACCACGCCCTAGAAAAAACAAGAAGGTAATCCCTCAACAAACCTAAAAGAAGACAGCCACAAGAACAGAATGCCAACTTTAACAACAAAAATAACAGGAAGCAACAATTACTTTTCCTTAATATCTCTTAACATCAATGGTCTCAACTCCCCAATAAAAAGACATAGACTAACAGACTGTCTACACAAACAATACCCAACATTTTGCTGCTTACAGGAAACTCATCTCAGAGAAAAAGATAGACACTACCTCAGAATGAAAGGCTGGAAAACAAATTTCCAAGCAAATGGTATGAAGAAACAAGCTGGAGTAGCCATCCTAATATCTGATAAGATTGACGTCCAACCCAAAGTCATCAAAAAAGACAAGGAGGGGCACTTCATTCTCATCAAAGGTAAAATCCTTCAAGAGGAACTATCAATTCTGAATATCTATGCTCCAAATACAAGGGCAGCCACATTCATTAAAGAAACTTTAGTAAATCTCAAAGCACACAATCCAGGTACGAAAGTTCAATCAAGATCAGGATATGATCTAAAGAGCCCAATATCCCCCAAAGAAATAGAAGCAGTCATTAATAGTCTCCCAACCAAAAAAAGGCCAGGACCAGATGGGTTTAGTGCAGAGTTCTATCAGACCTTCAAAGAAGATCTAATCCCAGTTCTTCCCAAACTATTCCACAAAATAGAAACAGAAGGTACTCTACCCAACTCATTCTATGAAGCCACAATTACTCTGGTACCTAAACCACAAAAAGACCCAACAAAGATAGAGAACTTCAGACCAATATCCCTTATGAATATTGATGCAAAAATCCTCAATAAAGTTCTTGCTAACCGAATCCAAGAACACATCAAAACAATCATCCATCCTGACCAAGTAGGTTTCATCCCAGGGATGCAGGGATGGTTCAATATATGGAAATCCATCAATGTAATCCATTATATAACCAAACTCAAAGACAAAAACCACATGATCATCTTATTAGATGCTGAGAAAGCATTTGACAAAATCCAACACCCATTCATGATAAAAGTCTTGGAAAGATCAGGAATTCAAGGCCCATACCTAAACATGATAAAAGCAATCTACAGCAAACCAGTAGCCAACATCAAAGTAAATGGTGAGAAGCTTGAAGCAATCCCACTAAAATCAGGGACTAGACAAGGCTGTCCACTCTCTCCCTACCTATTCAACATTGTACTTGAAGTCCTAGCCAGAGCAATTAGACAACAAAAGGAGATCAAGGGGTACAAATTGGAAAGGAAGAAGTCAAATTATCCCTTTTTGCAGATGATATGATAGTATATATAAGTGACCCTAAAAATTCCACCAAAGAACTCCTAAGCCTGATAAACAGCTTCAGTGAAGTAGCTGGATATAAAATTAACTCAAACAAGTCAATGGCCTTTCTCTACACAAAGGACAAACAGGCTGAGAAGAAATTAGGGAAACAACACCCTTCTCAATAGCCACAAATAATATAAAATACCTAGGCGTGACTCTAACTAAGGAAGTAAAAGATCTGTATGACATGAACTTCAAGTCTCTGAAGAAAGAAATTAAAGAAGATCTCAGAAGATGGAAAGATCTCCCATGCTCATGGATCAGCAGGATCAATAAAGTAAAAATGGCTATCTTGCCAAAAGCAATCTACAGATTCAAAGCAATCCCTATCAAAATTCCAACTCAATTTTTCAACAAATTAGGAAGGGCAATCGGCAGATTCATCTGGAATAACAAAAAACCTAGGATAGCCTAGGATAGCAAAAACTCTTCTCAAGGATAAAAGAACCTCTGGTGGAATCACCATGCCCAACCTAAAGATGTACTACAGAGCAATTGTGATTAAAAACTGCATGGTACTGGTATAGCGACAGACAAGTAGACCAATGGAACAGAATTGAAGACCCAGAAATGAACCCACACACCTATGGTCACTTGATCTTTGACAAGGGAGCTAAAACCATCCAGTGGAAAAGAGACAGCATTTTCAACAAATGGTGCTGGCACAACTGGCTGTTATCATGTAGAAGATTTTGAATTGATCCAGTACTATCTCCTTGTACTAAGGTCAAATCTAAGTGGATTAAGGATCTCCACATAAAACCAGAGACACTGAAACTTATAGAGGAGAAAGTAGGGAAAAGCCTCGAAGATATGGGTACAGGGAAAAAATTCCTGAATAGAACAGCAATGGCTTGTGCTGTAAGATCGAGAATCGATAAATGGAACCTCAAAAAATTGCAAAGCTTCTGCAAGGCAAAAGACACTGTCAATAAGACAAAAAGACCACCAACAGATTGGGAAAGGATCTTTACCTATCCCAAATCGGACAGAGGAATAATATCCAATATATATAAAGAACTCAAGAAGGTAGACTCCATAAAATCAAATAACCCCGTTAAAAAATGGGGCTACAAACTGAACAAACATTTCTCACCCGAGGAATACTGAATGGCAGAGAAGCACCTGAAAAAATGTTCAACATCCTTAATCATCAGGTAAATGCAAATCAAAACAACCCTGAGATTCCACCTCACACCAGTCAGAATGGCTAAGATGAAAAAATTCAGGTGACAGCAGATGCTGGCGAGGATGTGGAGAAAGAGGAACACTCCTCCATTGTTGGTGGGATTGCAAGCTTGTACAACCACTCTGGAAATCAGTCTGGTGGTTCCTCAGAAAATTGGACATATTACTATTGGAGGATCCCGCAATACCTCTTCTGGGCATATATCCAGAAGATGCCCCAACCGGTAAGAAGGATACATGCTCCTCTATGTTCCTAGCAGCCTTATTTATAATAGCCAGAAGCTGGAAAGAACCCAGATGCCCCTCAATAGAGGAATGGATACAGAAAATGTGGTACATTTACACAATGGAGTACTACTCAGCTAATAAAAAGAATGAATTTATGAAATTCCTAGCCAAATGGATGGACCTGGAGGGCATCATCCTGAGTGAGGTAACCCAATCACAAAGGAACTCTCACAATATGTACTCCCTGATAAGTGGATATTAGCCCAGAAACTTAGGATACCCAAGATATAAGATATAATTTGCTAAAAACATTAAACTCAAGAGAACGAAGACCAAAGTGTGGACACTTTGCCCCTTCTTAGAATAGGAAACAAAACACCCATGGAAGGAGTTACAGGGACAAAATTTGGAAGTGTGACGAAAGGATGGACCATCTAGTAATTGCCATATCCAGAGATCCATCCCATGATCAGCTTCCAAAAGCTGACACCATTGCATACACTAGCAAGATTTTGCTGAAAGGACCCAGATATAGCTGTCTCTTGTGAGACTATGCCAGGGCCTAGCAAACACAGAAGTGGATGCTCACAGTCAGCTATTGAACGGACCACAGGGCCCCCAATGGAGGAACTAGAGAAAGCACCCAAGGAGCTAAAGGGATCTGCAACCCTATAGGTGGAACAACAATATGAACTAAGCAGTACCCCGGAGCTCTTGTCTCTAGCTGCATATGTATCAAAAGATGGCCTAGTCGGCCATCACTGCAAAGAGAGGCCCATTGGACTTGCAAACTTTATATGCCCCAGTACAGGGGAATGCCAGGGCCAAAAAGGGGGAGTGGGTGGGTAGGGGAGTGGGTGTGGGTGGGTATGGGGGACTTTTGGTATAGCATTGGAAATGTAAATGAGATAAATACCTAATAAAAAATGGGAAAAAAAAAAAGAAACTCAGAAGCCATTATAACTCTGAGATCCCAGAGGCAATGCTAGTCTCCAAAACCCCAGAGTTCACACTGGCCACCAAAAACTCAGCAAAAACACCCTGCTTGCCCTGTGGACTTTCCAGGACTCTACCTAGGCCACAAGACTAGAAAGGAAACAGAAACTAATGGTAAAAACATCCATTCAAGAAACATAAACCCAGAAATCAACACCTATACCTATAATTTCCCATCATCCATATTCCTAACGCCAGCACAAGAACACAATGTACAGCAGCCATTTCTATATGGCAAAACCAGAGCCCAGCAATCCTAACTAGAGCAGGGCATGGATCTTCCCACACATAAAAGAATGATTTAAAACTAACTTTATAAAGATGAGAGAGGCCTTAATGAGCAAATGAATAAGTACCTTCAAAAAATTAAGTAAGCAAACAGAAGGAGGGAATGAATAAATCCCTTAGAGAAAGCCAAAAACATTAAACAAGGTGGCAAAATGATCAAACTATTCAAAACTGGGAAATGAAAATAGAAGCATCAAAAAAATACAAGCTGAGGAAATCCTGGAGCCAAAAAATCTAGGTAAATGAACAGGAACTACAACAGTTACAACATCACTCACAGAATACTAGAGATGGTAGAGAGGATCTAGAGCATAATAAATAAGATAGAAGAAACAAATACAGTGGTCAAAGAAAATGCTATATCTAAAATATTCCTGACACCAAAACATCCAAAAAATTCGGACACATTTAAAGAACAAACATAAGAGCAACTGAAATAGAAAAAGGAGAATAATCTTTTTTTCCTTTACTTATTTTCTTTCTTTCTTTAATTTATTTGCTTTACAACTCCATCCTCTCGTCCCAACCCCTCCCTAACCTTTCCCTCCCTACATCCTCTTTTCCTTTTGTTCTCAGAGAAGAGAATGTCTCCCATGGATATCAACCAACCTTGGCATATCAAATTCCAGTAGGACTAGGCACATCTTCTCCTGTTAAGACTTGACAAGGCAGCCCAGTTAGGGGAAAGGGGTCTAAGCACTGGCAACAGAGTCAGAGACAGCACCTGCTGTAGTTGTTAGAAGTTCCACTTGAAAAACCAAGCTACACATCTGTTACATATGTGTAGGGGGCCTAGGTTAAACTCAGGCATGCTCTTTGGTTGATGATTCAGTTTCTGTGAGCCCATATTCATCCAGGCTAGTAGATTCTATAGGTTTCCTTGTGGTGTCCTTAACGACTCTGACTCCCTCTCCTCTTCCATAAGATTCTTCTGGCTCTGTCTACTTCCTAATGTATTACTGTGGGTTTCTGAATCAGTTTCCACAGAGGCTGAACAAAGCCTATCAGCCAATAATTTTGCTAGGTTCTTGTCTGCAAGTATAGAAGAATATCATTAATAGTGTCAGAGGTGGTATCTCTTATGGTGTGGGTCTCACATTGAGACAATCATTGGTTGGCCATTTCCTCAATTCCTGCCCCATCTTTATTCCTGTTTATCATGATGTTCTCTGCATATGCTCTGCCCAGAGAGTGGCACTATTAGAAGGTATGGCCCTGTTAGAAGTGTGGCCTTGTTAGAGTAGGTGTGTCAGTGTGTGTAGGAGTTTTAAGACCCTCAGCCTAGCTGCCTAGCAGCCTTCAGATGAAGATATGGAACTCTCAACTCCTCCTGAACCATGCCTGCCTGGATTCTGCCACAGTCTCACTTTGATGAATGGATTGGACCTCTGAACCTACAAGCCAGCCCCTATTAAATGTCCTTATGAGAGTTGCCTTGGTCATGTTGTCTGTTCACAGCAGTAAAACCCTAAGACATGTATATTCAGGATAAATTGTGGGTTGAAGATTTTATGGGTGGGTTAGTTTTCATTAGATTTCATTAGATTTCATTCATTAGAAGTTTTTCCTAGTTAGCCATTTCAGGTTCCATATCCCATATTGCTAGGAGGCTTAGGTAGGGTCACCCTGATAGAGTCTTGTCCATTTCCCTTGTGCTAGGTTTCTAGTTCATCCCAGAGATGACTCTCCCATCACCATGAATCCCACTTTTCTCTCCCAGTTCTCTTCACCCTCTCCAGATTTGATTTCTTCCATTTCCCTCTCCACTCCCTCTACCACCTGGTTCCTTCCATTCATCCATCCATCTCAGACAACTGCTTTATTTCCCCTTCTCTGTGAAACACAAACATCTTCTCTTGGGCCCTACTTGTTACTTAGTTTCCTTGGGTCTATGAATTGTAGCATAGCTATCCAGTACTTCCTGACTAATAAAGTACTTATAAGTGAATACATACCATGTATGTCTCTGGGTTACTTCACTTGGGATGATATTTTCTAGTTACATCCATTTACCTGCAAACTTCATGATGTCCTTGGGTTTTTTGCTTTGTTTTGTTGTTTTTGTTGTTTGTATTTGTCTATTTATTTATTTACTTATTCTCTTTACATCCTGTTCACTGCCCCCTCCTGATTCCTCCCACATTCCTTCTCCTTCCCCTCTCTCCCTTTCTCCTCTATGGAGATGTCTTAGTCAGGGTTTCTATTCCTGCACAAACATCATGACCAAGAAGCAAGTTGGGGAGGAAAGGGTTTATTCGGCTTACACTTCCATACTGCTGTTCATCACCAAGGAAGTCAGGACTGGAACTCAAGCAGGTCAGGAAGCAGGAGCTGATGCAGAGGCCATGGAGGGATGTTACTTACTAGCTTGCCTCACCTGGCTTGCTCAGCTTGCTCTCTTATAGAACCAAGACTACCAGCCCAGAGATGCTCCCACTCACAAGGGGCCTTTCCCCCTTGATCACTAATTGAGAAAATGCCTTAGAGTTGGATCTCATGGAGGCATTTTCTCAACTGAAGCTCCCTTCTCTGTGATAACTCCAGCTGTGTCAAGTTGACACAAAACTAGCCAGTACAGGAGATGACTCCCTTCTGGGTATCACCCCCCTGCTACCCTCCCGCCCACCGACCCCAGCATTTCAACTCTCTGCAAGGCTAGGCACTTCCTCTCCCACTGAGGCCAGACAAGGCAGCTCAGCTAGAAGATCATATCCCACATACAGGTAACATATGACACCATTCCAGTTGCTTGGACATATATGAAGGCCAAACTGTACATCTGTTACATATGAGCAGGTAGATGTGCATTCTGTTTATGTTCTCTGTTTGGTCTCTGAGATCCCCAAGGTTCCAGGTTGGTCTTCCTGTTGAGTTCTTATTACCTTAGGGGCTGCAATCCTTTCTCCTATTCTTTCACAACAGTCCCCAAGCTCCATCGACTGTTTAGCTGTGGTTGTTTGACTCTGTCTGAGTTAGTTGGTGGGTCAGGCCTCTCAGAAGACAGCCATTCTAGACTCCTGTCTGCAAGTATAACAGAGTGTCATTGGAAGTATCAGGTATTGGCGCTTGCCCATGGGATGGGTCTGAAGATGTGCCATTAATTGTCCTTGCCTTTAATAGCTGTGAAATATCCAGTGTGTAAATGTACCCCATTTCTTTTGACCATTCTTTGATTGAGGGACATCTAGGTTGTTTCCAGTTTCTGCCTATTATGAATAAAGAAGCTATGAACATAATTAAGCAACTTTCATTGTGGCATAGCAGATCATCTTTTAGTTGTATGCCCAGGAGTGATATTGCTGGGTAGTGAGAATGATCTATCCCATGTTTTCCAAAGTGGTTTTGTAAGTTTGTACTCCAGCCCACAATGAAGGAGTTTTCACAATCGTCCACATCCTTGACAGTGTGAGCTCTTGCTTCAATTTTTGATCTTAGCCGTTCCTACAGGTGTAAGATGGAATCTAGTGATGTTTGATATGCATTTCCCTGATTAATAAGAATGTTTTACATTTCTTTAAGTCATTCTCAGTCATTAGAGATTCCTTTGTTGAGAATAACAATTTTGTTTAGATCTACACCCCATTTTTGAAATTTTCATTTAATTTGCTGATATCTAATTTCTGTAGTTCTTTATATATTTTAGATATCAACTGTAGCTTGACTTTTTTTTTCCTTTTCCATTTTTTATTAGGTATTTAGCTCATTTACATTTCCAATGCTATACCAAAAGTCCCCCATACCCACCCACCCCCCTTCTCCTACCCACCCACTCCCCCTTTTTGGCCCTGGCGTTCCCCTTTACTGGGGCATATAAAGTTTGCGTGTCCAATGGGCCTCTCAAACACAGAAGTGGATGCTCACAGTCAGCTAATGGATGGATCACAGGGCTCCCAATGGAGGAGCTAGAGAAAGTACCCAAGGAGCTAAAGGGATCTGCAACCCTATAGGTGGATCAACATTATGAACTAACCAGTACCCCGGAGCTCTTGACTCTAGCTGCATATGTAGCTTGACTTTTTATTATTTTATGTTTTTTTTATTCTTTCACCCTTTACTATTCCTCGTATTTCCTTCAAACCACTTACTACTAGATAGGAGACAAAGAAGGGTAGGTGGGAGACAGAGAGAGAGAGAGAGAGAGAGAGAGAGAGAGAGAGAGAGAGAGAGAGAGAGAGAGAGAGAGAGAGAGAGATCCCTGAATAAATATTCAGGGTAGAAAAGCCATTAGACTATTTCCTGCTGATAGGGGTCATCTACTTCCTTGGAGAAAGTTTGATCTTCACCATCAGGATATCTAGTTTTTTATTCTCATCTCTTTGTACACCACTATTTGAGAAACTGCAATAAACCAAAACCAACAACAGAATCCAACCACTAACTGGATAACTAGCAGCACCAGACACTATATGGGATGCAGCATTCATATACTTTCTGAAGAGAACCAAGAATTCCAATATTACACAGCTGCAGAAACTATCTGCACCTGGCAAAACCACACCCCTGCTAGAGCAAAAGGCAAATTATAACGAGCTGCTGTAGATGATCTGAAGCATCTCCATATCCCCCACTTGAGATTAAAACGAAAACTTTCTTATATTTATGTGATTTTTAAAGAAACCCACTTTCTCTCTACAATCACTCCTCATTGAGATTTAGAGTTGGCAAAAATTCTTTCCCATTTTGTAGGCTGATGTTTCCCCCTTTTAAAAATTTCCTTTGACATAAAGAAGCTTTTCAGGCAAGTGATTCAAACTAGTAAAGATTATCCTCAATGAGCAACCCAGACCCAGAAAGACAAACCCAGAAAGGTAAGTACTCACGTATTAGTGAATGTGAGTCATAAAGTACAGGATAACCATGCTACAAACCACAGACACAAAGAAGGTAAGTAACAAGGAGGATCCAATGTAGGTCCTTGAATCTCAGTGAGGAGAAATAGATTAAACAGGAGTGAATGAAGCTGGGGTCTTGGTGGGGGATGGGGTGGGAATGGGAGCAGGAGGGATGAGATGGAAGGAGAACAGAGGGAGAGAGTCCTGCAAGATACAAATTACTTGGGGCAGGGAGGCATCTGTGGGGCAAGTAGGGAAATTAGAACAATGGAATCCCAGGAGGGGTGGATGTTGGGGAGGGAAGGTGAGAAGAAGGGACTGGGAAGGGGAAATAACTTAACTTAATAAATAACTTAATAAGAATTCAAAGAAAATAAAACACAACTCATGGGACCTTCTCAAAAATTGATGATACACTTAGACACAAATAAAGTCTCAACAGATACCAGAAAATTGAAATAATTTCTTTTCAGACCCAATAGATTAAAGCTGAATTTGAACAACAAAACAACAGAAAGCCTATAAACTCATAGGAATAAATAAAGAAACTAAAGATTTCTAGACTCCAATGTAAATGAGGACACAACATACCCAAACCTAGGGACACATTGAAAGCAGTGCTAAGAGAAAACTTCATAGTACTAAGTATCTTAATAAAGAAATTAGTAAGAACTCATACTAACAACTTAGCATAACACCTGAAAACACTAGAAGAAAAAGAGGTAATCACACCCAAGAGGAAACTATAGCAGAAAATAATCACACTCAGGACTGTAATCAATGAATTAGAAACAGAGAACAATACAAAGAATCAACAAGACCAAGAACTGGTCCTTTGAGGAAATCAACGGGTTAGACAAAAACCTTAGCCAATCAAACTGAAAGGCAGCGAGAGAATATCCAAATTAACAAAATCAGAAATGAAAAGGGTGTGATCATTTGGCTAAGGCCATCCACGTTGAGTCCTGGTAACCTTTCACATCCCTGGAGTCTGGGACTTTCTAGAGGTTCCCCCTACCTTCTGCAACTGCATATTTCTGTTCATTTTTCTGGGTCCCTGGGCTTCTCTTCTGTCTCTCCCCATACCTGATCCTCTTCCCATTTCCAGTTCTCCTCCCCTGTCCCAATCATGTCCGCTCTTCCCTCTGCTTTCCCTGATTATTTTGCTCTCCCTTCTAAGTGTGATTGAAACATCTTACTTGGACTTTTCTTTTTGTTAGCCTTATGGTCTGTGGGTTGTAACACAATCTGTACTTTTAGGATAATATCCACTTATCAGTTAGTGCATTCCATGTATGTCCTTTTGGGTCTGGGTTATCTCACTCAGGATGCTATTTTCTAGTGCTATCCATTGCCTACAAAGTTCATGGTATCCTCATTTTTAATTGTTGACTAGTACTCCATTGTGTAAATGAATCATTTTCTGTATCCATTGTTTGGTTGAAGGACACCTGGATTCTTTCCAGCTTCTGGCTATTATGAATTAGGCTGCTGTGCACATGAGCATGTGTCCTTGTGGTATAGGAGGCATCTTTTGGGTATATGCCCAAGCACGATATAGCTTGTCTTCAGGTAGAACTATTTCCAATTTTCAGAGAAACTACCAGAGTGATTGTAAGAGTTTGCAGTTCCACCAGCAATGGAGAAATGTTCCTCTTTCTCCACATCCTAGGCAGCCTGTGCTGTCACTTGAGTTTTTGATCTTAGATTCTGATTGGTATAATGTAGAATCTCAGAATAATTTTGATTTGAAGTTCCCTGAATACTCAGATTCTTGAACATTTCTTTATGTGTTTCTAAGCCATTTGAGATTCCTCTGTTGAGAATTCTCTGTTTAACGCTGTACCCCATTTTTAATTGGGTTATTCAATTTTTTGAACTAACTTTTTAGTTCTCTCCCCCTTCTCTCTCTCTCTCTCTCTCTCTCTCTCTCTAGATAGATAGATAGATAGATAGATAGATAGATAGATAGATATTGGATAGTAGCCCACTATTTTTCAGTGAAGATCTTTTTCCAATCTGTAGGTTTCCATTTTGTCGTAATGACAGTGTCATTTGCCTTACAGAACCTTTTTAGTTTCATGAGGTCTCATTTGTCAATTGTTGATCTTAGAGCAGGTGCCATTGGTGTTCTGTTTAGGACATTTCCCCCTGTGCCAGTGTGTTTGAGCCTCTTACTCACTTTCTATTCTTTTAGATTTAATCTGACTAGTTTTATGTTGAGGTCTGTGATCCACTTGAATTTGAGCATTGTCCAAGGTGATAAATATGGATGAATTTCCATTCTTCTACAAGCAGACCACCAGTGAGACCAGAGTCATTTTTGAAGATGCTTTCTTTTTTTATTGCATGGTTTTGGCTTCTTTATCAAATATCAATTGACCATAGGTGTGTGGGTTTATTTCTGGGTCTTCAGTTCCATTCCATTGATCCATCTGTCTGTCTATGTACCTTTACTGTAGTTTTGGGGGTTTTGTTTGTTTGGTTGGTTGGTTTTTTGTTTTTTGTTTTTTGTTTTTTGTTTTTTAAACACTGTTGATCTGTAGTACAACTCAGGGATGGTGATTCCTCTAGAAGTTCTTTTATTGTTCAGAATTATTTTGGTAATCCTACTGTTTGCTTAGTATTGTTGTTTGTTTGTTTTGTTTATTCCATATGAAGTTAAGAATTGCTCTTTCCATGTTTGTGAAAAATTGTGTTGGAATTTTAATGGACATCTCTAGGTTCCTTTTGGTAAGATAGCCATTTTCAACTATGTTAATCCTACCAATCCATGAGCATGGGAGATCTTTTCATGTTCTGAGATCTTTAATTTCTTTCTTCAGGAACTTGAAATATTTGTCATACAGATCTTTCACTTGCTTGATTAGAGATACACCAAGATATTTCATAATATTTGTGGCTATTGTGAGGGTGTTAGTTCTCTAATTTCTTTCTTAGCCCATTTATCATTTGTAAAAGAAAGGTTATTGATTTATTGAGTTAATTTTATATCTAGTCACTTTGCTGAATTTCTTTAAAAGCTGTAGGAATTCTCTAATAGAATTTTGGGGTTGTTTGTGTATACTACCATATTATTCACAAATAGTGATAGCTTGACTTCTTTCCTTCAAATTTGTATCCCACATCCAGTAGATAAACATGGTCCTCAGAAGAGGGATGAGGTCACCGACTTACCTTAAAATTTTTTGACCCATAATTGTTCCTGTCTAAAAGAAATAAAGGAACAAAAATCAAGCAAAGTTTGAAGGAAAGGCTATCCAGTGACTGGCCCAATTTGGGATACAGTCCATGGGCTGGTAACAAAACCTGACATTATTACTGAATCCAAATTGTGCTTGCAGATAGGAGTCTAGCATGGCTATCATCTGAGAGGCTTTACCAGTACATTTATGAGGCAGATACTACAGGGATCAAGGACCCCTATAGAAGAGCTAGGGGAAGGATTGAAGTAGATGAAGGGGATGACAACCCCATAGGGAGACCAACTTTGTTAACTAACCCAGATCCCAGGACCTTCCAGAGACTAAGCCACCAACCAAAGAGCATGCATGGGCTGTGCCAAGGCCCTCTGCACATCCTTTTCTGGCTTCAGTAGGAGAGGATATGCCTAATCTTGTAGAGACTTGATGCCCCAGGAAAGGGGAATAAGGTGGGGGAGTTGGGTAGGGTTGTGTTACAGGTGAGAAGCACCCTCTTAGAGTCACAGGGGAAAGGGATATGGTGAAATGCTACATTCACTCCAGTAGTGACAAGTGTGACAGGCCCCGAAAACCTGGGTGCTGTCCCTAGGCGAAAAGTTCACAAAAACTTAGTCTCCTGGAATGGTGGCATCCTGTATAAAGAATGCTCCAATGTCCTTGCTTTAGTTGGTAAACGGATCTGTGTGCTTTCCCTTAATATTGCTTTATTACAAGTGCTCCTAAGGATTGATATTTTGACATATAGCTAAGTTAGATTCTAGGCAGTCCTTGATCAACCTTGGGCATGGATAGCTAAGTCACTGCCCTACACAGATATTTACCATTATCTAGGAATAAGGAAGTTTGTGACCTAAAGAGGAACCATAGTAGATACTTAGAACTATAGATAGCTGAGTTACACCCATATACAAGTATTTAAAATGGCCTAGGGGGAAGGTGGACTATTCAATAGACTAGAGTAGGAACTATGGCTAGGGCACAAAGCCCTTGCCCCTGTCTTCTAAGATTAAGTGAATCTTAGGTGGAGCTGTTTTTGATCCCAGTTGTTAACATTGAATTTTATCCCAGTTGGTTCCTGTCAGTTCTTCCATGTTTGCATTCCTCTGTTTCATGTAAAAATCCAGCAACCTCTTTGTACCTTGCCGGTGTGTCACCCAACTTCCCTATTTTCTTCTGTATAAAAAGTTTGATGCTTGATTTGACAAATTACATTCAGATCCACACTCCTTTGTGTCAAGACTCTCTGTCAATTCCCACTGATTCCTTGCCCACCTGTGATCAGAGACCCATTCCATGCAAACAAGGGACCAAGAGGGTCTGCAGCAGTGAAAAACTCGTAGAAGGGGGACTGGGACTGGGGCAATGTTTGGAATGTAAATAAATAAAACATGAAAAATAAATAAATGGGAGGTACAACAATAGACACATCAGAAAGCCAAAGACTCATTAGGTCTTAGTTCAAAAACCTGTACTCCACAAAACTGGAAAATTTAGATGAAAGAGATGATACTCATGATATTTTCCACTCATCCAAAGTTAAATTAATATCAGGTAAAAAATTTGATTAGGACTATAAACCCTAAGGAAATAGAGGCAGCCATTAATATGCTCCCAAACAAAAACAAAAGGCCAAGACCAAATGGCTTTAGTGCAGAATTATACTAGACATTTAAAGAAGAGTTAATACCAACTCTTGAAGGTAACTCACAAAATAGAAACCAGAAGCATTGCTGAATTCATTTAATGAGGCCACAGTCACCCTGATACCTAACCAAGAAAGAGAAATACTCAACCAAGAAAGAGAGCCTCCCTTATGAACATTTATGCAAAAATAAACAAAAATAAAAATAAAATATTTACAAACAAAATCAAAATGCACATTAAAAACCATGACCAAGCCAGTGTCATCAGTGTCATTCTAGAAATTCAGGGACGGTTCAACATCTGAAAATCCATCAGTGTATACAATAAGAAAAAAAAAAAAAACTTCTTGGCATTAGCAATAATGACTGGCTTTGGTGTCTGGATGTGGGATGGATCCCCAGGTGTGGCAGTCTTGTGAGGGCCTTTCCTTCAATCTCTATTCTACTCTTTGTCCCTGTATTTCCTTTAGATAGGAGAAATTCTGGGTTAAAGTTTTGGAGATGGGTGGGTGGCCACATCCTTCAAATGGGGGGGCCAATGCCTAACCTCTGGATATGGTCTAAATGGTTTCTCCCTCACCTTTGTGGGGTATTTCAGCTAATGCAATCCCTGTTGGATACTGAAAGGCTCTAGCTTTCCTGGCATCTGGGACTTTCTGGTGGCTACTCCCAGTTCCCCATCTCCTATTGCTACACACCTCTGTTCAATTTTCTGACCATCTGTACATCTCTTCTGTCTCCTCCCATACCTGATTTGCCCCTCTCTTCCACCTCCTTCTCCACTCTTCCTCCTAAGTCCCTCCCATCCTCTACTTCCCTTGATAATATTTTTCACCCTTTTAAGTAGGACTGAAGAATGCACTCTTTGGTCTTCCTTCTTCTTGAACTACATGTGGTCTGTAAGTTGTATTGTGGGTATTCTATGCTCTTTGCCTAGAAGTGTTTAATAACAGGATCCTGATACAGCTGTCTCCTGAGAGGCTCTGGAAGATCCTGACTAATACAGATGAGGATGTTTACAACCAACCATCAGATTGAAAACAGGGACCCCAATGGGGGAAGTAAAGGAAGGACTGAAGGAGCTGAAGAGGCCTTATCTGGCATCAGTGGGAGGAGAGGCCCTTGGTTGTGTGAAGACTTGATACCCCAGTGTGGAATAATGCTATGACAAATATCCAATTAAAAATTAGCTTCCCCATCCCCCCAAAAGAACACTGCTTGACAGCAGCAGTGGTGTGGCTGCATATGGGATGGATCCTCAGGTGGGGCAGTCTCTGGATGGCCTTTCCTTCAGTATTGATTCCACTCTTTGTCCCTGTATTTCCTTTAGACAGGAGCAATTCTGGGTTAAAATTTTGAGACGGGTGAGGGGTGAGTGTCCTCATCATCCCTCAAATGGGGACCATGCTTAACCTCTAGATATGCTCTCAACGAGTTCCCTCTCCACTTTGTTGGGTATTTCAGCTAATGCCATCCCTGTAGGGTCCTGGGAGCCTCTTGCTTTCTTGGCCTCTGAGACTTTCTGTTGACTGCCCCCAGATCCCCATTCCCCATTGCTATACACCTCTGTTCATTTTCCTGACCCTCTGAACATCTGCCCTGTCTCCTCCCATACCTGATCCTGCCACTTTTTTTCTTCTTCCCTCTTCTATTCCTCCCAAGTCCCTCCTACCCTCTACCTCCCAATATTATTTTGTTCCCCCTTGTAAATAGGACTGAAGCATCCACAGTTTTTTATTCCTTTATCTTGAGCTTCATATGGTATGTAAATTGTGTCATGGGTATTCCAGGATGTTTTCCTAATATCCACTTATTCATATGGTCTGTAAGTTGTATCATGGGTATTCCAAGATTTTTTCCTAATATTGACTTATCAGTGAGTACATACCATGTGAGTTCTTTTGTGACTGGGTTATCTCACTCAGGATGATATTTTCTACTTTCATCCTGTGAATTTCATGAAGTCATTGTTTTTAATGGCTAAGTAGGACTCCATTGTGTAACTGTACCACATTTTCTGTATCCATTCTTCTGTTGAGGGACACCTGGATTATTTCCAGCTTCTGGCTATTATAAATAAGGCTGCTATGAACATAGTGGAACAAGTGTACTTATTATATGTTAGAGCATCTTTTGGTTATATGCCCAGGAATGGTATAGCTGGGTCCTCAGGTAGTACTTTGTCCAATATTGTAAGGAACTGCCAGACTGAGTTCTTGAGTGGTTGTGCCAGTTTGCATGCCTACCAGGAATGGAGGAGTGTTCCTCTTTCTCCACATCCTTGCCAGCATCTGCTGTCACCTGAGTTTTTGATCTTAGTCATTCTGACTGGTGTGAGGTGGAATCTCAGGGTTGTTTTGATTTGTATTTCCCTGATGACTAAAGATGTTAACATTTCTTTAGGTGCTTCTCAGCCATTCGATATTCCCCAGTTGAAAATTCTTTGTTTAGCTCTTTTCCCCATTTTTAAAATAGAGTTATTTGGTTCTTTGGAGGCTACCTTCTTGAGTTCTTTGTATATAAAAATATGGGAGCCTGATATGGGTGTCTCTTGATAGGCTTTGCATTGATAATCATTATATATTTCATAGACTCAGAGTGGCTAAGTAATAAAAAGGACTCAAGAGGAGATGCAAAAATCTCCCTGGGAAGAGGAAATATAATTGATATAGCAGGTGTGGGTGGAGAAAGGAACAGAAAGGGATCCAGTATGGGAAAGATGGAAGAAAAGTATACTGAGAAAGGCAACTGGAATTGAGGTGTATCTTGAGGACAAGCTAGAAACATAGAGCAATAGAAATCATAGTAATCTCTACGGATGAGGCTAGCTAAAACTCCTAGTAAGGGGAGAATATGGAGCCTGCATTGATTATCTATGGTAACCAAGCAAATTTTCCAGCAGAAGGATTGAGACACCAAACTAGATACAAAAATGATAAACCTATACTTTGCCCTGCCTACAAGATATGCTGGGGTAAAGGTGGCACAGAAATTGTAGGAGTGACCAACCAATGACTATTCCAGCTTGAGTCCTATGCCACGATTACTAATGATGTTCAAAATCCTGATAGACAGGAGCTTAGCATAATTATCATCAGAGACTTCAATTACTGGAAACAGATGCAGAAACTAAAAGTCAAACACTAGAGAACTATTGTGGAAGAGGAGGAGGAGGAAGAATTGTAGGTGACAGTGGACTCAAGGACACCAAGAGTAAACCTACAGAATCAAATAACTTGGGCTCATAAGGGCTGACAGATACTGAGAGAGAGTACATAAGTCTGACTTCGGCATTCTGCATATATGTTATAGTTGTGTAGCTTGGTATTCTTGTGGGATTCCTAAAAGTGGGAAGAGGGTCAGTCTCTGACTCCTTTTGCCTGCTTTTGGAATGCAATTCCTCCTTCTGGGATGTCTCCTCCAGCATTAGTGATGGAAGGTGCCTAGTCTTTTTGCAACATAATAGTCCATGTTTGGTTGATATCCCTAGAGACCTGCCTTTTTTCTGAAGAAAAATGAAGGAGGAGGAGATCCAGGTAGAGGGAAAGTGGAGGTGGGAGAGGTCGTGGGGTGTACAGTCATGATGTGATATATGAGAGAATAATAAATTTAAAAATGTAAAAATAAAGCTTGAAAGAAGGATTGGAATTGCTGTAGTCAAGAGCTTCAGAGGAAGGAGATGAAATGGTATAGTGGAGGATGAAAATTATAAGACTTCATTATATACAAGTTTAAATTGCCAAGAATAATAATCAATGAACTATAAAATAATAATAATAGTAAAGTGCCATGCCTCAACTTTTTAATATGTTCCAGTGCAAAGGAGTGAAATTGCCTGAATTTACTATTAGCGTTTTCTACCCAGGTTTAGCAGCATAACAGAAAGAGAAATAGAAGAAACAAAGAAGGCAATGAAGAGGAAGAAAACCTCACACTCATAGATGAGGTGACTATAATTATGTAAAACTAGCCATCTATCAAAGAATGGGTGTGTGTGTCTACTCATCAAATGCCCATTTGTGCAATCTCTGTTCTCAATGGGGCATCATTTTAATATCTCATACAAATATGTCTATATTTGTATGAGATATTAAAATTTGTCAAAACAATGCTTTCCTCTGATTTGCTTTTGTTTCTCTTTACATGATTAGGACAAACATTGTAAATAAAACTATGGCTCTCGGCTACACTTGAACAATGAGAGCAAGTTCCAAGCTCTGAGCAAGATCTACATGGATCTCATAGAAGGGATGCAATTTTATCCTTATATACAAATCTTTGCAATCAGTAACTCAGTTGGGACTATAAAAGTTTCAGAAACTAATGTCTTTCTTGACTAGAAGTATTTTGAAAATACACAGGTGATTTTAATATATTTTATCACACATATTGTGTTTTACAAATAAAATATATTCATCAAAATTGCAATATGCCCATGTATTCAAAATGTTATCACAAGACTAATTATTTGGAAATTTACTTACACTAATATTTTTTGTCAGAACTAAGGTATGGTCTTTCCTAATGAGGCATTCTACCATATGATTATATTGCCAGCTAAACTCATATTTTGGTAAATATACCATAACAGGCTTTTAAAAGCTTCAAAAAAACCCATTGAGTAGTTCCTGGAGTCTGCCTTTCCATTAATGTTATAAACTAAAATTTCTATAGAAAAGAGCAAATCATTAGCTGAAAGCCTTTTATAATCACCAAGCTCATCATACAAATTTTAATGTAATAGGTTCAATCATGCCTTTGTAACTTTATGGTAAGCATATCTATAATTAGGTTTGTTGGTAATATAATATTTTAAACAGTATATATAAAATACAACCTAAAAGTACTTTGTATTTGGCCAAGCATTTAAAAATGTAATATTTATCAAACACATATATGTATATATACTACCATACATTATTTATACTAACACAAAGCTAAAAGATGAGAAAATACACAACAGAAAAACACTTGAAAACTTTTGTGAAATATATTAATAAAAAATGTGACCAGAAAGGCTGCAATTATTGACAGGGCTTCTGTAAACAAGGATTAGGACAAGGCAACCATGGAAGAATGGCTATGCAAAAGTCTCTAATTCAACACTCAAAGGAAATTGTTGTAGAGAAAAATAGCAATGTATTTTTCTCTTATTTTCTTATCCTATTAAGCTTCTTCCAAGCAAGAAAGCACAGAAGCAGGAAAACATGATAAACTTTAATAGCAGAAGCTAAGGGGGCTGGAGAGATGGCTCAGTGGTTAAGAGCACTGACTGCTAAACAAAGGTCCTAAGTTTAATTCCCAGCAACCGCATGGTGGCTCACAACCATCTGTAATGGGATCTGATGCCCTCTTCTGGTGTGAATGAATATAGTGACAGTGTACTCATAAATAAAATTTTATAAAAGAAAAAGAGAGCAGAAACTAAAAAATAAATCAGCTAGAGTTATATACATAGATACATAGATAATAGGGAAAAATGAGCACAGGTAGAAATTATGACACTGCTCTCAATCAATTTTCGAGTTCTAAGCAGTCACAAAAGGTTGGTAGAGCAGTTAGCAAGTGAGATTCCCTAAGCCTCTCCAGAAAGAATCAGTATTGGCCAACAAGGTAAGTGTGGACTTTTGGCCTCCAGTGCTGGGCAGGACATATTTATACTAATTTACAATATCAAATTCCTAATAATTGGTTACAGCTGCTCTAGGAAAGCAGCTCAGTCTTCAAAACTGATTCCTCTCAGTTCTCTTGATTTTCTGTGAACGTGTATATTTTCAAGTCTGACAGCTAATTGGTGTGAACAAACATAGCCATATTAGCTCTCATTGATTTAGTTAGGACCTCATCTGTAAAACTGATTTTATACCCCAACTATTATTAAATATTCTTCATATTACTCACTGATAAGTGGATATTAGCCTAGAAGCCTGGAATACCCAAGATACAATGAAACTCAAAAAGAAGCAAGACCAAACTGTGGATACTTCGATCCTTCTTAGAGGGGGAACAAAATACCCATGAAAGGAGTTACATAGACAAAGAAAACATATGATGGGAATCATGGCTCTAGCTGCATTTGTAGCAGAGGATGGCCTAGTCAGTCATCAATGGGAGGAGAGGTCCTTGGTCCTGTGAAGGTTCTATGCCCCATTATAGGGCAATGCCAGGGCCAGGAAGCGGTAGTGGGTGGGTTGTGGAGCAAGGGGATGGGTGAGATAGGGGATTTTGGAGGGGAAGCCAGGAAATGGAATAACATTTGAAATGTAAATAATGAAAATATCTAATAAAAATAAGGGGAATTTTTTTAAAAAATAAAAACAATGTTGTGTTAAAAAAAAAAAAACATTCTGTTTACTGAGTCTCTAAATCCACTGTATTTGTTCAGTTTGATTAACAAGAAGCTGATTATGACTGGTGTGTATTTTGCGTCTAAAGGTAAATTTAGAAAGATGAGTGGTTTGGTCATATAAAAATGTGGGCAGCACAGGGGCCAATGAAGGATATAATTTGCATGCAAAGAGAGAAAATAATAAAAGGCTTAATGTAAAAGCAGAAAATATCCGTTGTATTTTACAGTAGAAATAGCTCTAAGCTGGCAAACAAGAAAAAAGTGTTCCTCAAGGTTGTGACAAGAACAAAATTACGTGGCAGCTTGGCTAAACTTCAGTGACTCTGAGGAAACTTCTCAAAGCAGGGGTAATTAGATTGGAAGAGTCCTAAGTATTTAGGGAAATGAATAGCAAATATTTCATGTTCTTAAGAATTTCTAATTATGAAGTTGAGAAGTACACATTTGAATATACAATAAGTAATGGTATATTATAAATGTCATTTAATAGGCGATGACAGAAATCACTTCTGATTTTATTGTGCATTATGCATATTGGTTGTCCATAAGATGAATATAGGCTATAAAACACATAGAAACATATGAAGCTATGTAATGCTCTTCAGTTGCTCTTTAGAGTTATTTACTATCTTTTTCTAAACACATACCTCTGAAAAGTTAGGTACCTCATCTCTGAATCTGATTTTATACCTTGTTATTAAATATTGTGCATACTGATCATCATGGTATATATTGTATTTGTTCAACTTGATAAATAAGAATTTGATTATTTGTTAATTGGGACTCTTTTGTATAAGTCAGGGATCTCTAGAGTCGCAGAACTTATGGGTAGTCTCTATATAGTAAGGTTATTTATTGATGAAATTTAGTCTGTAGTACAACTCCCAACAATGGTCAACAGCAGGTGTGTATGGAAGTTCAAGGATCTAGCAGTTGCTCAGTCCCACAAAGCAAGCAGGCAAAGATGAGAGAGAGTAAATCTTCCTTCTTCCAATGTCCTCATGTAGGCCTCCAGCAGAAGGTGTAGCCCAGATTAAAGGTGTGTGCCACCACACCTTTAATCCCAGATGACCTTGAACTCAGAGGTCTCTCTGTCTTAATCTTCTGGAATTCATAGCCACTATGCCTCAAGATCTCCATGCCAAGATCCAGGTCTGAAACTTGTATCTCCCAGTCTCCAGCTTAGATCACTGTTGAGCCTCCAATTCTGGATTGTAGTTCATTCTGTATATAGTCAAGTTGACAACCAGAAATAGCCACTACATCACCCAACCATTTCACTTTTCAGATCCCTTACTGTCACTGTAGCTTCCTCACAGAGTGGCTGTAGGACTTAGTGAAGTGAATCACTGCTTCAGGACCCACCAGTGCTGTTCACTGAGCCACAGCTTATGTCGTATTTATAGCCACACGGGTAAAAGTAAAGAAGCATCAAGACAAGATAACTATAGAGTTTGACAAAGCCAATGGGGGTGGCTTTTATATAACATTATAGTACATAATAGGAACAAGTAAAGAATTCCTAGTCTTGAGGAAATATAATTTTCCCCACTTAGCTGAAACAGTATTTTGTATTTGAATCCATTGCTGTCTTTTGTATTCCATTAAAATGTACAATTTAAAATAACAAATTACTACTTAGTAAAGGTATACAGAAATACCTATAATTACCTATAAAATTATTGTCTCCTCTTTGCATTTGTGTAGCATACAATCTTCTTATTTTAATATGCCCCTGCTTTACAAAGAGAAGCAAAACCTATGATTTTTTTTAAGTGAAGCTTTCTGTTTTTGTTTTTGTTTTTACCGAGAAAGATAAAAGAGAGCAAAGCAGACTATAATGATGTTCTGCAAAATAATATTAAAGAAATATTTGTTACCATTTGAAAACTTGTCTGAATATAAAGCAGACATATATAGATTTGATTATAGTTATGCCAAGAAAAATAACTGGAAGTAGTTATGTTTCCAGTTTATTTTTATTTTTGAGAACTAGTAAATATGCCCAAAGCAATATATTGTCTAATCTCTGTAAAAGAGATAAATATTTGGTAAATTCTACAGTCATCCCTGAGCATTCCCACTTAATAAAAAATGCAAAGAGAAAAACTGTATGATAAGAAATAAGAATAACAAATAATACTGCAGTCTACTATGATCATAGTTCAGTCTGAGGCTAATTGTCAGTACCTTCACCTAACTTGTGATACTGATCAAATAAGAAAAAATTGATTACTAAGCTTTTACAGCAAGAAAACTTTGGAGAGAGTATTGTTTAGAATAAGAAAATTGGCATACGACATCTAATAACATCTACCTCAGCAGTATTAATATGCTCTATACTTCAGGGATATGGCTTTCCATAACATGGATATTTTTCATATAAAATCATATCCTTTAAAAATTAAGTATCTGGTATAGGACAGCAAGAGAACATGGCCCTCAGAGTCAACTATGCAGCACTCATAAGGACTTGCAGACACTAAAGCACAACCACTTACTAAATCACAGCCACGGATCCTGCATGGGTCTGTGGTGGGCCCTCTGCATACATGCAGGATTTTGTTTAGCTTGGGGCTTTTATGGGATTCTTAACAGTGGGACTGGGAGTATCTATGACTTGTTTGCTGCTCTTGGCACCATTTCTCCTGACTCTCCTCATCCAAACTTTGATGTCCATCTCATAATCAGCCTCCAAACGTTGACACCATTGTATACACTAGCAAGATTTTGCTGAGAGGACCCTGATATAGCTGTCTCTTGTGAGGCTATCCTTGGGCCTAGCAAACACAGAAGTGGATGCTCACAGTCAGCTATTGGATGGAACACAAGACCCCCAATGGAGGAGCTAGAGAAAATACCCAAGGAGCTAAAAGGACCCACAACCCTATAGGTGGAACAACAATATGAACTAACCAGTACCCCCGGAGCTCGTGTCTCTAGCTGCATATATATCAGAAGATGGCCTAGTTGGCCATCATTGGAAAGAGAGGACCATTGGTCTTGCAAACTTTATGTGCCTCAGTATAGGGGAACGCCAGGGCCAAGAACTGGGAATGGGGGGGGGAGGGAGTGGGGGGGAGGGCACGGGAAACTTTTAGGATAGCATTGGAAATATAAATGAAGAAACTACCTAATAAAAAAAGGAAAACAAAAAAAAAAGTTTGTGCCTAGTCTTACTGCCTTGTGTTCTGCAGAGTTTGGTTGTTATCCCCATGAGCCCTGCTGTTTTCTGAAGAGAAATGGAGGAGCAGTTAAGCAAGGGAAGAGTGGAGCTTGGGACTGAGTAGAGTAAACGGAGAGGAAACTATTGTCAGGATTGTGAGCATTCTATGAGAGAAGAATCCAATTTTTTTTAAAAAGAAAAAGATATATAATTAAGTGCCTGAAACAGATTCTAGCCTTATAATTTTCAAAATCTGAAAACCAGCTTGTTTTCAAGAAATGAGTTGTGTCTCAGATGGTGTAATTTTTAGAAAACAAACTAGTAAAGTAACACAGCTTAGAGCTGCCCATCACTGAACCCTGAGAATCAGGGTAGAAACCCTGTCTTGGAGGCTGGGGAAGAAAGCACTTGATAGTCCAGTTGTCCAAATGCTTTCAATTGTTGATTACTCTCATTAATTACCTTGTATGATATCTTTATGGATACAACTGATCTTTTAGAAATCATATTAAAATCACAGTGAAATGAATTCATCAGTGCTTCTGAGATCCATGCCACAGTGAAATTTCATTCTCTTTGAGTTCCCCCATCCACTCCCACCTCCTCCAACCCACCCTCTGCTGTCATCCTTGTAGCAGGTTCCATTCTCCTGGTTTTGATAGATAGCTTGCTTGTTGTCTTTGTTTGGGACATGTGAAGTATTCTGCAGCACTATAGAACTCAGTCCCAGAGGACTTTGATTGAGGTGCAGATAAAGAATGTGGTAAGAGAAGAGCAAGCAGGAGTGATCCAAAAAACCTCCCATTTTCCAACTCAACCAAGGCCATTTGTTTTGCTGACAAAGGACCATGCTGAGTCTATGACTGCAAGACCTCAAGTATTGTGTGAAAAGTCTGGCATTCAGAAGATTTCTAAGAAATCCCCTCTCAATAGTAAAGCAATCTGTATCGGATAGTTTTGCCAGTTATGAAACCTATTATGTTTTAAAGCTTAAAAGTACTTTGTAAGTTCCAAGTTATTGCTTTGACCATAGTTTTTTTTTTGTTTTTTTTTTTTTTTTTTTTTTACTTAACTCATGGTCATAGTGTATCTTTATAGTCCAGCTATGAACTGCGAATTTACCTTGTGTATTAAAGGTCGTGTCCCTTGTTTTCTATTGTTTTATTTTGTTTTTGGAAGAAGAGTTGTATATGAATGAAATGTCACTATGACATCTCGCTTATTTTTTCACAACTATCATCCTCTTATTTTCCAAAACTTTTTGAGCTTCATTGTGCTACCCTCCTTCCTCATGCTCTTTGACAAATGTCATTTTTAATTCACTGGAAGTGGACATGTCAATTAAATCTTGATAATGGACTACAATCTCAACTCCAAGATTGGTTGATTTCTTCATGGAGTCTTAATTGTTATTTTAGTGTAAATGATGATGTATATAAACATCTTGATACTTGTTCACCGAAGACAGGTTATTCCAAAATGTATCATTTAACATGCTGATGAGATGAGGAACACCTCAATTAACTGAATAAAATGGGAATCTGTTTGTGATCTTTGTCTCATCCTTGAACTTCTCTGTTTTTGTCCACTTTTGCTTCTGGAGTGTCTTTCATAAATGTGGGAATTTACAGTTGAAAGCTTTAAATGAAATCCAACATTATTGCATTTTACTTTCTGTTTCAGTGATATTTTTTCTAATAATTACTTTTAATATCATATTAATCATTACAAAACAGGGTCTCTGTCTATGTTTCTTTTGTCTTTGTAACATCAGTGATTATGGTAACTTTAAAGACACAGAAAGCTATAACCAATCAGCAATAATAATGAAGTACTATTAACATCCAAACATCTAAGCTATTTCTCCCTTGAGTCAATATGTTTTGTCATTCTAGGAACTAAATCCTCTGGTCTCAAAGCCAACACTATTATCTTGCATTATAAGGTAATTTTTTTTGTATGCTTGTTTCTAAAAAATACACCTTACTTAAGTAAGTAAAAAGATCCTCTCATTACCACAAGGACTATTTTAAATTTATTTTTGTCAAGGACTTACACTAAAAGCATGACCTACATAGAAAATCAGCAGCTGCAGACTTCCCATTGAGTGATCACAGTGACCAATAATGGAATCAATGTATTTTGTTTGCTGAAGGATGTCTCAGTTGGTCCAGGAACATGTAGAAAGGAAGAAAATACTAGTTTCAAATGTTTTGAAACACTTAGAAATCCGAATGACCAGGTCCTCACAGTCTGTAGTTAATAACATAGAGAAGTTACTGATTCTTACAAGGAGAGTGTCTGTTTCCTGTGAAACAGCTTACAAAGTTGTTTGTTTTCCTTTCCTTTGCTTTCTTTTTTTAGGTTAGTAAGTGGTAATGGTATTAACTATTTAGTTACTTTGTTTTGATGTCAGCCATGCATGGAGTAAACACAGCTGTTTTCCAATGTCCTAATCATTCTTTCCTTTAAAATTAAAATATCAAAACAATGCATTAGCCTAACAACAAAGTTTTCAAACAATTTCTATTAACTGTTAGAAGATATTTTTGCTTGAGAGATAAAATCAAATCCTTTTAGTGCTTGGAAGCTCAACTTCAGTTGCCACTGACCGCTAAGATCAATAACTTTATATGGATCTTCTGAACTTGATCTTTAGAAATAAAACTATTACTAGTTCAGCACATTTCAAAGCAAGAAGTCATAGGCTTAGTTATCTGAAAATGTGCTTAACTAAAAATTGCATGAGAAGAAAACTCTAAATCAGATTTCCCAATACTATAATAAGAACCATAAAACCTGCCACTCATGACCATAAGAATATTTGAACAAAAGTGTTAAAGAAATCATATAAATAATCTTAGTGTTGACAGAGTTCATAGAGGAGTGCCTTCTCTTGACTCAGTCCTACCTGGCTCTATCGATATAAGCCAAAGTGTGCCCTCCATTTTTTCTTGATAATTTATTGACTATTCCTTAGGATTTAGGGACAATTTATTCTCTTTTCATGGGAAGGCAAGGTCTTATTATACATCCCTGGCTGGTCTGGAACTTACAATATGACAGGCTGGCCTTCCACAAGAATTTATCTCCCTCTGCCTTTGCAATACCATGCCTAGTATGCATAGTTAGTTCTTGTTAATATTTAGCTCATACAGCAAACGAACAAAAAAGGTATATCTTTTAGATTGCTAAAACATAACCAAACAGGATCAAATGAGAAGGATCCTAAAGTGGTTACTTCTCCTAACTTTAGTGTCAAATAAGATAACTTACAGGCAGCACATGCTGACATTTTATTTTGTGAAAAAGTCAGTTAATTGTCATGCCAATTATATTTAATATGCCTCTTGATTTCTAGTTTGGAGATATCCATAGTCATAATCAAAAGTTATTTTTATTACTAACAAATCACATAACCGAAATGTTGAGATAATATGTTGAAAATGGTTAAAGTTCCATAAAAAAATAAAAAGCATATAACTCACAGGTTTTGGGGGGGCTCCCTAAAAGAGAATTACTAACTTACAATTAAACAAGTATTCTTGTACAGGGTGAAGAGAAATATCCAAAGGTTTTGCAGTAATTTTAACAGCAAATTTAATGAAAAGGCCACTTTATCAAAATCTCCAAAAAAAAAAAAAAAAAAACAAAAAAACAAAAAAACAAAAAAAAACATGAGTCTGTCTGTCATGGAAGGGGAAGGCCCTCACATGTCTCCATCACTCCTTAAGACTTTCTGGCTGGTTAAAGGTTAATAGAAAAGAGAGCATGCTCTTCAACATTGTACCTACTGATGAGGTACACACTCCTGCATAGGAATTCCCACTGACAGTTTTGTAAGCAAGTCTATTAAACTCACAGACTCCTGCATACTCAAACACAAAAAAAGAAGACTGATTGATCATAAAAGGAGTGGACAACAAGCAGTGAAGGAATTGAATGTGATCAAAATACATTTTATATTTGTATGGCAGTGTGATTACAAAATCATTGCTATGTGTAATCAATGGATGATAGTAAAATATTAAGATTAATATTATTGTTTTCTATGATTTTATATTTTCTTCAACTGTTTGTGAATTTGAGCAAGAAAGTCCAAAATAACAATAAACCCTCCTGATGAAATATACGTAGTTCTCATATCCCACTTACTTCTTAAAAGTGAGGACAGGAATCAAGAATTTAGTCAGAAAGTAATCTGAGTTGAAGTCTTTGTCAAATGTGAATAATTAATTGTGGAGAAAAATTCTGTGAATTGGAAAATGCCCTTTTTAAAAATGATGAATTTGACACTCCAGGGCTTTTATATTTCAGCATATTATAGGAGGCAGAGTTGAAAGTTAAACCAAATTGTCTTATTCCTCAAACCACATTGCCTAAAATTTAACCTTGATTAAAATATTCAATAAATAGTTAAGTAACAAGTGGATTACCCAAGGACAATTATTAAGAATGCTTGAGAAGAATAACTTAACGTGTAGAAAGTCTTTTTGATTTTTACTTTGCTCACTTTCATGGTTCATCCTTGTATTTTACTCTGGCCTTAAAATGAAGCTGATGCATTAGTCAACATGTTAGGAATAGTAAATTTGCAAGAAAAACAATAGCATTTGTCTATTTTCCTACTTTCTACCTGTTCACAGATAAGAGACCTCCTGAACATGCATAAGATACCATTGGACTAATTTTCATTGTGGCAATCCTTAGAGAGATTAATGATCAGCAACTACAATCCAGAACACAAAACTTAACTCTTTGGAAACAAAGGAAAGACTCACTGGGTCATGTATCCAAGGAAAGATCTTTGGAAATTAGTAAGTTGAGAGTGGGGCAAAGTGAGCAGATATGCACTAGTTAATAACATCACGGCTATTGGGTGTATCATCATTTATTGTACCTTGAATACCAACCTGCATTCCATCTAGACATTTCCACCACACTTCCTATGCTGTTCTAGAAACATGTTAGTTGCTGTTTTAGATTTTTCCAATTAGACCTTCTAAGAAGCCATTTTTTGCCCCATCTTCATATCTGAAGCTCCTTTACAGTCCATTTACACACCTCTATCCCAGATATCAGGTCATTGTACAGTCCCTTTGTATGTTTATAATCCTCAGTTTGTTGATGTTTAGGAGACTCAATGTTTCCTTTCTGTACCAGCCACATGAGGATATGAATTATCATGACTGAAAAGTACCAGCCCTTCATCACTTCCATTCTTACTCTAACCATGTATGATCTAGAGGAAGAGATGTTGTGGTCTTTTTAAAAAGAACTTCAAATAAGAGTAAAAGAAATTAACTTTCTAAGTTGTTTAACAGCTATTCTTTACCTTGGAATTTCCTGTGCCTGCCAATCAGAAAGTACTTACCCATGTTTTCCTTAATATAACCCATCTCTAGGGGGCCTCATCCCCAGCTTCCAGTCAGAGGAGCTCCATGTTCCAACAAACCAGTGTCCATCTGTCCTACACGCAAGACTGTATCAGAGCAGTCCATTCTTCCTTGAGGTGCACAGAGTTACCAGCAGGATTCATGATAAGGGCAAGGTTAGTTCACATAAAGATGTGTGTTTCACAGAGTTTGCTTTGTTTGTACCCCATCTTGTGTGAACCTAGTGGTGCCACAATACCCTTAACACATAGGTCTCACTCTCAAGGCAGGTCTGCATCAGTTTTCTCTAGTCTCTTTGAAACACTTAAAATAAGAGCTTGGAAGAACAAGGTGAATGACTCATGGAAGTCTGGCTGCATAATCATCTACCCTTCTGCAAATATCCCCTCCAAAACTCATATTACTCTTAAGATGAAATTAGGTCAGCCAAATAGTGCAGTTGATATCCTATTCTGCATTGCAGATTCAATTTCTTATCTATCTACACAGTCATATAACATTATAATTCTTCCAGGAATTTATTTTCACATCAGTTTATATTCCACACGGTTTTTAGATACCACACAGAAAATTCTATGCATTTTAACATAAAGTGATACCTAACTAATGCTTGAGGCAGCTTTTCCATAAAGAAAACAAGATTTTATAAGTATCCATTATTTGACTGTAATTATGTTAATTTCTTCAAGGTGATGTTTATAATATATTCACTGTTGTAAGTTCAAATACATTCTAATATTGAAATATTAAATTGATATAATTAGACTTAAAATTAATTTTCCAAGATACTACAATGTGAATGTGTGTTGTAAAATAAGTATTAATCAGTGAGAAATGTTTTGAGATTTATTTTCAAAATCACAAAATTAGCAAGCATGATTATCATGATATTTGTAATCCTACCTCTCAACAGGCTGTTGTCTTAAGGATAAAGTAGAGTGAAATATATTGGAAGGAATTCACAATAGATAAAATTAAAATTAATATTTGCAAAATATTTTATCCCCTGGTTATGTTCATAATGTGCTACAAGACGATACTAAATAAAAATGCTACAGTAGCAGACATAAGGAAACTTATATTCTAATTCAAGAATAATATTCTAAAAAGGACTCTAGTTTTAATATCTAATATAGGAAATATAAAACACAACAATTAGATGTATAATAAGGGCTCCTAAGGTAACTAACAGTATACTGATAGAAGGTTAGGCTGCAAAACCATGCCAATCAAAACTTTCACATACAGAAAAAAAAAAAGAAAAGAAAAGTTTAAAACAAAAATGTTTGAGTCAGAAATGTTGGTAAAAGTATCTTCTAAATATGTCACAAAAAATTGAAAAAAATCCAACCTCTCATTATAGTACTGCAAGAACTATGTTTTAGAAAATTAGTTAATGTTGCATATGGTATAATATTAGGAGAAATATATATATATATATATATATATATTACTAAATATAAAGGTTGACTTGTCTTTGTGTATCTACAAAGAGCACAGGGCTGGAAAGCTACTGCTTGGAGTTGAGTTTCGAGGGAGCTTGCTTTATCTTTCCACCAGCACTAAGTTAAAAGGGCACAGCACAAATCTTGGCAGCTTCAAATGCTCTGTCTAGTGTTCCTGAGGTGCCATCTGGCACAGAAATCTTGACGGCAGACTGCGCTTAATGACCATTCTGCTGACAGCTATTACGGATGTATCCTTGCTACTGTTACACAAGCTTTGAGCAATTCTAGCCAGAAGGATGACAGTCACAAATCTCAGCAGAGCTTCAGGTTGTTTTCAATTCCAAAAGCCCTTTAAGAAAGAGATATTTAGCAAGAGTAAGCAGACTGGTTAACAAAGGTGGAACATGTCCTCATACATAATGAAATAGTCAATAAAAAGAAAATACAATGCAGACAGTGCAGTCTTGTTGTGCAGGGCTCTGTTTCAGGACTTCTTTGCTAGAAGCAAAACCAAATTCATTTGCTCACAAGCCAGACCTAGATGCTAGTGTTGCTTTGAACTTCAAACAAAATGAAGATAAATACCACAGACTAGAACATTTCTGATGCATATATATGTATATATACATATATATATACATACATTTTATATACATACACACATATCCCTGCACACAGCACACAAAGTAAGATTTCAATTGGCAATAGGTTGAAATATACAAAAGAAAGCTGAAATAAAAATAATAGTTATATCAAAATTGCCTATTCTGAAGTTGAGAACCACAGTCATTATGATTTTTACTATAATTAAAGTAACTAAAATACCTACCAGGATACTACATTCACAGTCCAGGTTCCTCAGAAAATTTGAAGACTACCCATTTCAACACACACTTGAAATTCCCATTAGAGGAAAATAATCTGACCTCACATACGGAATACCTTACATTGTGAGCACTTCACTTATTTTTATTCTTCTATTGAAAACACATGCACACATGGTCCATTATGTTTATAGAAGCCCTATTTATAACAGCCAGGAGCTGGAAAAAACACAGATGTTCCTCAACAGAGGAATGGATACAGATAATGTGGTACATTTACACAATGGAGTACTACTCAGCTATTAAAAAGAATGAATTTATGAAATTCTTAGGCAAATGGATGGAACTGGAGGATATCATCTAGAGTGAGATAACAAAAGAACATACATGCTATGCACTTACTGATAAGTGGATATTAGCCCAGAAGCTTGGAATACCCAAGATACAATTCACAAACCACATGAAACTCAAGAAAATGGAGACCAAAGTATGGATACTTTGATCCTTCTTAGAAAGGGGAACAAAATACCCATGGAAGTAGTGGCAGAGACAAAGTATGAAGCAGAGACTGAAGGAATGACCATCCAAAGACTGCCCCACCTGGGAATCCATCCCATATACAATCACCAAACCTAGACACTATTGTTGATACCAACAATATAGCTGTCTCCTGTGAGGCTCTGCCAGTGCCTGGCAAATACAGAAGTGGATGCTCACAGCTAACCATTGGACTGAGCACAGGATCCCCAATGAAGGAGCTAGAGAAAGTACCCAAGGCGCAGAAGGGGTTTGCAGCACAATAGGAGAAAGAACTAACCAGTACCCCCAGAGCTCCCGGGGACTAAACCACCAACCAAAGAGCACACATGGTAGGACTCATGGCTCCAGCTGCATTTGTAGCAAAGGAAGGCTTAATTGGTCATCAATGGGATGAGAGGCCCTTGGTCCTGTGAAGGCTGTATGCCAGGGGAATACCAGGGCCAGGAAGTGGGGATGGGTGGCTTTGGTGAGCAGAGAGAAGGGGGAGAGCATAGGGGGTTTTCAGAGGGCAAACCAGGAAAGGGGACAACACTTGAAATGTAAATGAAAAAAAATATCTTATAAACAAAGAAAACAGATATTTTCCTCACAAAATATATCCTCATTAAGTTTCCTCTCCTTTACTTTCAGAATTCCTCTACTTCCCATCACACCTGCAGCCTCTCTGTTTCCCTCTCTTCTTTCTTCTCCTTCTCTTTCTCCCTATTTCCTCTCCTTCTCCCTTGCCCTCTTCCTCTTTCCCTGTCTCCCTGACTCCCTGTCTTTCTATCTCCCTCTTGCCCTCTCTCCCTCTCTCTCTCTCCTCTCTCTCTCTCTCTTTCTCTCTCGCTTTTCCCATTTGACCTTGCTCCTTTACTCCTTCCCCTATCTCTTTCCTTTCTCTTCCACCCCTTTGTCTCATTAGACAACAAACAAGCTTCTAAGGAATATTAATAAAATAAAATAAGAAAAAAAAAAAAACCAAAAGCTAACACAACAGAATTGGGTAAAACAAGCAATGAGAAGGTAAAGAGCCCAAGAAAAGGCACACACACACACACACACACACACACACACACACACACACAAAAGAAAGGGAAAAAAAGAAAGAAAAACAGAGAACCACTTATTTACACACTTCTGAACCCCATCAAAACAAACACTAAGCTTGAAGCCATAATAGATACACAAAGGACCTGACACACATCCATGCAGGCCCTATGCGTGCTGACCTATGCAATCTCTGAGTTCATCCAAGCTTTGATAAAGTTGATTTAAAGGCGTTGTTTTTGCGTGTCCTTCATAGCCTGTGAATCTTATATTTTTTCTGCTTCCTCTTCTATAGTCTTCCTTGAGCCTTAAAAGAAGGAATTTGGCAGACTAATCCAATTTAGGACTCTGTGATCTAGATCTCTTACTCTTTTTAATAATGTCTGGCTGTGGATCTCTGTGATTGCTCCAATGTGCTGCAGGCAGAAAGGTTCTCTGGTTATCCTTAGCAAGGCACTGCTAATATATCCTTAGTCTGGGATGCCTCACTCAGGATGATTTTTTTTTCTAGACCTCTCTCTTTACCTGCAAATCTCAGTGTTTTAATAATATTCTAATAAGTAAATGTGCCACATTTTCTTTATCCATTATTCTTTCAAGGAACATCTGGGTTGTTTCCAATTTCTGGATATTATGAATAAAGCAGCAATGAATGTGGTGAAACAAGTAGTAGGATAAAGCCACCTTTGGGTATATAGCCAATGGTAGTATTACTGGATCTTGAGGTAATTGATTCCCGTCTTCCCAATGAAACATCACAGTGATTTGCAGAGTAGGTGTACAAATTTTTACCACCAACAACAATGGGTGAGTGTTCCCTTTACTGTGCCTCTTCCCCAGAAATAACTATCATTTTATATATATATTAGCCATTCTAAGTGATATAAGATGAAATCTCAAAATAATTTTGATTTGTATTCTCTGATAACTAAAGATATTGAAAAATTCTTTTAGAGTTTCTTAGGCATTTGAATTTTTCTATTTTTAAATTTTCTGTTTAGATTTGTACCCTATTTTTAACTGGGCTATTTATTTTCTTTATATCTAGTTACTTGGATTCTTTACACATTTGGGCATCATCTATTGCATGTGTAGTTGGTAAAAAAATGTTTTTTTTTTAATTTTTAGGCTTTTGCTTTGTCCAAATGATGTTATTCTTTGCTTTGTATAAGCTTTTCAGTTTCAGGAGGTCCCATGTATAAACTGTGTCTATGCTAACAATGTTCTGTTCAGAGAGTCTCTGTGCTAAAGAGTTCAAAGCTATTCCACACTTTCTTTTCTTTCAGATTCAGTGTATCTGGTTTTAAACTGAAGTCTGTGGTCCAGAGCACTTTATTTCCGTGAAAAACTTTCTAATTTTAAAGAAATTTGTTGAACTACATGAACAAATCAAATTTCTCTATAGAATATGACTGTTAGTTCAACTTTTGCATCTTACACATTGTACCATGATGCTATTCTTAAATTTTGTGAGCATGTGCCACCTATGTGGATCAATTCATGTAATGTGCGCAATATTGTAGTACTGCACATAATCCTGTAATTGATACTTGGGTTTCTACTTCAGTAAACAGAGGTTTATGACTAGCCCAAGGTACACGGAGAGAAAGCAGTCACATCATAAACCAAAAGGCATCTTACATAACTAGTTTAAAATAAATTTCATGTTTTGCATATATGATGATTTTTCACTCTTTTTTTTTTTTTAGTGGAAAGCTCTCTCTTTGCCATGCATTTGCTAAATTTTGGACAAGCTTAGAGAAAAATGTGTATGTGGCAGAGAGAGAGAGAGAGAGAGAGAGAGAGAGAGAGAGAGAGAGAGAGAGAGAGAGAGAGAGAGAGAGAGAGAGAGAATGAGAATGGGAAGAAATATTCAAATACACCTCACCTTACTTTGAGATTCATACTGCACAAGAGTTATATTCTCTAAATATTTTCCTAGTTTGGATATTTACAGTGAATCATCCTTCTTCTCTGGTTTCATTATGAAGTCATATAGTGATGTGGTTCATAATTAAGTCAGTGGAAATCTATGGCAACATCAGATAAGGTCACAAAAATGAGTTACCTTTCAACTTCCCTGCCCTTATGACACTGTCTAAATGTTCAGAACCACAAGGAAGGAAAAAGAGATTCTGTGGTGCGGTTGTGGGGAGAAGCTTGCTTACACTAACTGATATGAAGAGCTCCGTCTTAATTGTGAAAAAAAAAATTCTGAGCAGGCGATTCTGCACTGTGTAAGTTGAAGATGGGCACTGGGGGAGCCATGTAGTAGGAACATCTCTTCCTGCTTTTAATTGTAAGTGCAGTGTACCCAGCTGTTTCAAGTTACTTCTCTACTTTCTTCACTGCCATGATGTACTATTGAAACCGGAACTGTCAGGCAGGATAAACCCTTTCTCCTCTAAGGTGGTTTTGTCTGGTTTTTACTATTATAACAAGTAAACAAACTAAGACATTATGATTGTCACCTTTTAATAGAACACTTGAAAGTTATTATTTTACAAAATGCAAACCTATTTTCTATTTGTTTAAAATAAAATGAAAGCCTTATATTAAAGAATTGAGTCTGCATTACTTAGGAAGGTACACGAGGTGTTTTATACTTGTATATGTCTTGAGTCTAACCTTTTTTGTTTTACTTACCACGACTCTTGTACTATACTTAGTATAGCCATATTAAAAGTCTCAGGGTAACAAATGCATTTCATTGTAAGAAATGTTTGTTGAAAATCTCTTTAAGAGAAAGCTAAAGTGAAACTTCATTGTAGATGCATGCCTCTCATTTGTGCCAACTGGTCCTTTCCCCTAGTTACTGGCTGAAAACTCCAGCTTTCTTCTCAATGTGCCATGGTATACTCCACAAGCCTACTCCACAACTTTCTGGGAAGGCCCACAGCAATTTTTCTCTGCTTATTTGAACACAATTGCTCACTTAAATTCCTGTGTTCATGAGAGAGAAAAATAAATCTCCTGAAAGATGCAATTTACCTTTGCATATTGGATTTGAACTTGGATGAGGCTAAAACTCATCCTTCTGCTTACTGCTCTGGGTCCAGATAAAAGCAGAAAAATGCACAGACTAATAGAAAAACTCTTAATTTTTCCAAAAGATAAATAGATGATAGATAGATAGATTAGATGACAGACAGACAGACAGATAGATAGATAGATAGATAGATAGATAGATAGATAGATAGATAGATAGATAGATAGATGATAAACAGACAGGTAACAGATGATAGATGACAGATAGAGCCTTACCCATGATAACCATTTTGATAAGCAGAGACATCCAGCAAGTTGTGGCAGGAACTCTCATGTAGAAACAAACAACAGTGTTGCTGAAGCCTGTTGTTAAAAGAATACCCACCCAAAATACCCATCCAATTTGTGTGCATCATCAACTCTGTGAAAGAAAAAATAAGTATTAAAAAAATCAGGGCAAGGTCTTTTCCAACTTCTTTAGGAGAAATGAATTACAGGCTATAAAATGTCAGCCATTTTCATTGTATAATTTTATATTTTTAAGATTGTGTCATCAGCAGCATAGCCCAATTATAGCTTATTAACCTCATGTAAACAATGTTTCGCTTTTTCTTTACAGTTGCTGTCCTAATGCCCAATGCCATCATGAATCTCAGCATATAGGTTTGTTTTTCCTTAATGTTTAACATACACAGAATCATAACATATAAAACTTATTACATTGATTTATTCCATTTAGCATAATGTTTTAAACTTTTATTTGCATTGTATCACCCATTAGTAGTTCATTATTCTTGTAAATTCTATAGAGTATACCATTCCACTATATGGTAGCCAAATTTTGTCTATCAATTAATTTACAAGTTCAGATCATTTCCAACTGGGAAATATTTGTGATTGGTGTGCATAATATGACATTCTCAAATAATCAATAAAAATATTATGTTGTAAAACGTAATGCACAGGACATTGTCTAAGTGTGTGTCTTTATGTTTGAACTGATATGAATCAACCTCATATACTATCTTCAGTCACCAACCATCTTGTGTTTTGAGACAAAATCTCTTCCTTGTCCTGCAATTCACTGAATAGGCCAGGCTAGCCAGGCATATCTTCGTCCTCCCAGGACCAGGGTTACAAGTGTACACAATTACATAGGGCTCAGGTCTGCTTGTGCAGCAAGACTTTAGTTAACCATGCCATCCACTTGATCCCCAGCGTTATTCCTACATGAAGCATAAGATGGAACACAAGTTCATTCTTTTGCAAATATGTATCCAGTTCTTGAAAGACTATTTGTTGAAAAGATTATTCAATCTGTTTGGAGATATCTTTTCATCCTTTATCAAAAGCATCTCACTACAGAAGCAGTAGGCAATTCTTGAACGCTCCTTTCTAGTCAATATGTACATTCTTGAGAGTATCATAATGTCTTGATTAGTGTGGACTTGAAGTAATTTTTTTTTTACATATTTTCCTCAATTACATTTCCAATGCTATCCCAAAAGTCCCCCATACCCTCCCCCCCACTTCCCTACCCACTCATTCCCATTTTTTTTTTTTTTTTGGCCCTGACATTCCCCTGTACTGGGGCATAGTTTGCGTGTCCAATGGGCCTCTCTTTCCAGTGATGGCCGACTTAGGCCATCTTTTGATACATATGCAGCTAGAGTCAAGAGCTCCGGGGTACTGGTTAGTTCATAATGTTGTTCCACCTATATGGTTGCAGATCCCTTTAGCTCCTTGGATATTTTCTCTAGCTCCTCCATTGGGGGCCCTGTGATCCATCCAATAGCTGACTGTGAGCATCCACTTCTGTGTTTGCTAGGTCCCGGCATAGTCTCACAAGAGACAGCTATATCTGGGTCCTTTCGATAAAATCTTGAAGTAATTTTTTAAAAAACTACATTGAATCTTTGTGTTTTCATTAATTTGAAAATAAAGATAACATTTCCTCTTAGAAATGTAACTGAAATTATACTGTCTGTTGCATGTGTTTAATCTTTATATTAATTTCACAGTTTTTGCATGTTAAAAATGTCATGTTGTCTTACCAATTAATATAAATTACTACTCTGAAGAAAATGAGCTATGAATTTGTGAAAGAGGTCTCAGAGAAAATTAAATAGGTTTCTATTCCATTGGTGTTTTTGTTTTTTTGTTTTTTGTTTTTTTTCTGTTGTTGTTGATTGGTTGGCTGTACTTCAGACTCAGTATTCCTTTAACGGTAAATGCATTTTAATTTTTTGTGAACTGTTGATAAATTTCAAGAATCTGCAAATTGTAATTTTGAGCAATTTTATTCATTTTACCAACTTTGTTTAAACATTTAAAATGGTTATACTAAGCTCCTGGCTCTGCCAATGTAATTTTTTTTGAGAAATACATTTCTAGGTAAGATAATAGTGTGCATTTGTTATATAAGTAATCCTTATGAAATTCCCAGTCTTGAACAACCACTGTGTCACAAAGGAAGAACACATGCTTAACATGTACCTAGTTGTCCATCTCACTTACATTCCAGAAAGTAAATGAAGGGGCATTCTGCACCTACCTGACCCAGAGCCATGCACTGAGATCATTTTGTGTATATTGCATGTGAGTAACAGTTTGTTGGGAAGTAAGAGAAACATATCAAAAGAGGAAATGTTCAAGAGGTAATATTGTAGCCAATGTCCAGGAGTCATTTTCTACCTTCAGAATATACTTTTGAGACAACCAACTAAAACACTGGAATTCTGATTTGCACAGTGTATTAGTCGGGTTTCTCTAAAGAAATTGAACTGAAAGTAGGAGGATTTCTTAGACAGGTACATAGGCAGTGGTCCAGGTAGACCAACCATGGTTACTACCAGATGCCATCAGATTGACAACTATGACTAACCATCTTACATGGGCAGTGAGGACCCATTGTAATTTCTTACTCTGTTACTATATTCTTTTGAAATGAATAAAGTCTACTAGGGGTAATTGCACTATCAATGTTTTTTTGTTTGTTTGTTTGTTTGTTTGTTCCCTGCTACAGTAATTGACATATAGCAATTCAATTAAAAACTGCCTTTTTAATGTATAGGTAACTACATTAATAAAAAAAAACTCTCTAGTTTGACCATTTCAATACTTTACTTTCTGCTTCAATTATCTAAATGATTTATGAGATATTAATTGAGAACAATGATGTGTCAGAAACTATTTATACTATTCTACTTTAAAGATGAAATCTTCCTATATAGGTTTGACTGGCCTAGAACTCACTATTTAGGCCAGGATAGCCTCAAAGTAACAGAAATCCAACTGTGCCTGTCTCCAACTTCTGAGACAAAAGGCAGGTAAAACCAAGCCTGGATCGAAAGTCTATCATTTTTTAGTTATTTCAGTTACCAATTTTCTATATATCTATTCTTAGTTGTCGGAGTTTAAGTTGTTTCCAAAATCTGCTTTTAGAAAGTTTTTAGCGTTACTTTTTAGTTTGTTCTAAATTGGCAAATTTAGCTGCTCATATTTGATGAGAAAGAAACTCAAATGTTCTCTGTGAAGTCAACTGAATGATACATGTTTATCCATTTAGAAGTTTTCTGTGCTCTCAAATTTTAGTGGAGTTAAGATTGCTTAATGAAAGTTATTTTGGTCTTTGAGAATTGTTGTTTCTTAGAAGGCTTATTTATTTCTATTTCATACGGTCGGTCTGTTTGTTTTGTTTTGTATTGTTTTTTTGTCTGTGTGTATGTCTAGCACCACATATGTTTCATGTCACTAAGAACTGTTGAAGATGGAGGTGATATTTAACATCTACTTCAATGTAAAGGAAGTTCTGTGCTATCGAGATCTTTAGATATCAATAACATTTGTTGTCACCATCTGGCAACAATATCTCTAAACAATTCCATTGTTAGATAATTAGGTATCTCTATACGCTACAGCACATGCCAGATTCTTAAATAATTGATATAATAAAATTGCCTCCTGATTCCAAATGCCAGAGAAATCAGTACTTAAAAAATAAATCAATATGAAAAAAATATGATTATTTTCTCTAAGTAAGTTTTGAAGACATATGTGATGTTCAAGTGCAAGTCTTTCTTACTTCTTTTCAGTAAATTTGATCCCTGCACACAGCAGGCACTTGGCTTGCAAGTTTGACTGGGTTTGTGAATGTGTATGTGTCATTGCTGGTCTGTGAAATGCATGTCACCCAATGTCAGTTTATTTAGTGAGGTTGGAAAGGGATCCATCAAGAAAAAGATTTGAACCAGTTTCTGCCTCTCTTCAATGGAATATTCACATTCCTGCAGTTGTATTTATTCCCTTAATTTCTTCCCCTTAGTGACTTAAGATTCTGACATTTTGGCTGATTCAACTTGAAAAGTCATTTTCTAGTATCTGTAAGGTGATTGTTACAGGCTCTGAGCCAGATATAAATTTTCTGGGCATAACAGTTACATCCTGCCTGTCCCTTTATATACAGTTCATTTTATTTTCTTGCAGAAAGTCTAACTGGAACAGATGTGCCCAGTTCTAGTCTAAAAATAAACATTATTTTGCTCTCCATTTCTGTGTGCCTCTGCAATGTGGAGAGGGACATCTGAATTTTCGAATGACCCACTCGGGGAGGTTCAAGTAAGTGTCAGCTTATTGAAGAAGAGGCCAAATAAATTTAAATAGCCAACTCTTCATTGCAGCATTGGATACAGAGCATGCTCAGCTGCATTGCTGACAGTGAAAGAGTACACATTTCTCTCCTCATGCTTCTCATCTTTGCTTCTGAAATCTAACTAAAGGCTGTGTATTTCTCAGTATCGTTCATTTTCACACCTTCAACAAACAGAAAGGCATACTCAAAATATTCAAATCAGATCCTGGTCTGTGTGATCCTAAACTGATTCATTGGTGAGACACTCTTGTTTTTTCCCCAATTGTGTTTCTACACAAAAAGTAGGATTTCATCCCTTTGTATTTGTATTAATAACTGCTAATAGATAATGATGGTCATAGTCTACAACAACTGGAAGATACCTTGTTAAGGACAACAAAATTGAACATGGTCATGTGGATGACATTCCTGCTTTTCTTTTTTCTTATATTATTGGATTTGCATTCCAAATGTTATCCCCTTTCCCAATCCCCCCAAGAATACCCCTATGCCATCCCACATCCCCCTGATTCTATGAAGGTGTACCCCCACCAACCTACCCACTCCCATGTCCCTGACCTCATATTCCCCTACCCTGGAGCATTGACCCTTCACTAGATCAAGGGCCTCTTCTTCCATTGATGCCTGACAAGGCCACCCTCTGCTACTTATATAACTGGAGCCATGGGTCCCTTCATGTGTACTCCTTGGTCGGTGGTTTAAACCCTGGGAGCTCTGGTTGGTTGATATGGTTGTTCTTTCTATGAAGTTGCAAATCCCTTCACCTCCTTCAGTCCTTACCTTAACTCTTCCATTGAGAACCCCATGATCTGTTCAATAGTTGGCTGCAAGCATCCAACTCTATATATGTCAGACTCTGGCATAGACTCTCAGGAGACAGCTATATCAAGCTCCTGTAAAATGAACTTCTTGGTATCTGCTATAGAGTATGGGTTTGGTAACTGTATATGGGATGGATCCCCACATGGAGCAGTTTCTGGAAGGCCTTTCCTTCAGTCTCTGCTCCACACTTTGTCTCCATATTTGTTCCTGTGAGATTTTTGTTACCCCTTTTAAGAAGGACCACAGGATCCACACTTTGATCTTGCTTCTTCCTGAGCTACATGTTATCTGTGAATTGTATCTTGGGTATTCCGGAGCTTTTGTTAGTGCATACCATGTGTGGTTTTTTGTGATTTCGGTTACCTCACTCAGGACGATATTTTCTACTTCTATCCATTTTCCTAAGAATTTCATAAATGTATTGTTTTTTAATAGCTGAGTAGTACTCCATTGTGTAAATGCTACATTCACCATCTCTGACCTCAAGCTGTACTACAGAGCAATAGTGATAAAAACTGCATGGTACTGGTACAGAGACAAGCAGGAAGATCAGTGGAATCAAATTGAAGACCAGAAATGAACCAACATACCTGTGGTCACTTTACCTTTGACAAAAGAGATAAAACCATTCAGTGGAAAAAAGACAGCATTTTCAACATATGGTGCTGGCTGCAGAGAATCAAATAAACCTATTAAAAATACCCAAGATACAATTTGCAAAACACATGAAACTCAAGAAGAACGAAGACAAAAGTGTGAAAACTTTGCCCCTTCTTAGAATTGGGAACAAAACACCCATGGAAGGAGTTACAGAGACAAAGTTTGGAGCTGAGACAAAAGGATGGACCATCTAGAGACTGCCGCACTTGGGGATCCATCCCATAATCAGCCTCCAAACACAGACACCACTGCATATGCCAGCAAGATTTTGCAGAAAGGACCCTGATAGAACCGTCTCTTGTGAGGCTATGCTGGTGCCTGGCAAACACAGAAGTGGATGCTCACAGTCAGGTAGTGGATGGAACACAAGGCCCCCAATGTAGGAGCTAGAGAAAGTACCCAAGGAGCTAAAGGGGTCTGCAAACCTATAGGTGGAACAACAATATGGACTAACCTGTACTCCTAGAGCTCATGTCTGTAGCTGCATATGTAGCAGAAGATGGCCTAGTCGGCCATCATTGGGAAGAGAGGCCCTTTGGTCTTCCAAACTTTATATGCTTCAGTACATGGGAACACCAGGGCCAAGAAGTGGGAGTGGGTGGGTAGGGGAGTGGGGGGGCAGTGTATGGGGGACTTTTGGGATAGCATTTGAAATGTAAATGAAGAAAATACCTAATTAAAAATTTTTTTAAAAAAGAATTTAAAAAATGGGGTACAGAGCTAAACAATGAATTCTCAACTGAGAAATATCAAATGGCTGGAGAAGCACCTAAAGAAGTGTCCAACATCCTTAGTCATCAGGGAAATGCATATCAAAACAACTCTTAGATTCTACCTCACACCAGTCAGAATAACTAAGATCAAAAACTCAGGTGACAGCAGATGCTGGCAAGTATGTGGACAAAGAGGAAAACTCCTCCATTGCTGGTCAAATTGAAAGCTGGTACAACTACTGTGGAATTCAGTCTGGCAGTTGCTCAGAAAATTGAACATAGTACTACCTGAGGACCCAGCTATACCACTCCTGGGAATACAGCCAAAAGACGCTCCAACATATAACAAGGACACATGCTCCACAATATTCATAGAAGCCTTATTTATAATAGCCAGAACCTGGAAATAATCCTTGCTGCTTTTCAAGAGAGACTTCAGAGAGTTGTTAAAATGCAACTCTGGTGGCCTACTGGTTAGGGTTGGTGGATTAGAAAATTACAAAAAAAATTTTTTTGGTAAACTGCCTTTATTAAAGGTTTTCTTTTGGGGGGGTCATATTGGGGTCTTTGGTTTGTTTGATTTTACTTTCTTTTTATTGGTTATTTTATTTATTTACATTTCAAATATTACCCCCCATTCCCAGTTTCCTCTCTTCAAACTCCCTTTATATCCCCCATCCCCCCCTGCTTCTATATCAGTGCTCCCCCCACACTCACCAACTCCCACCTCACCACCCTATCATTCCCTTATGCTGGGGCACCAAGCCTCCACATGACCAAGGGCATCTCATTCCCTTGATACCAGATAAGGCCATCCTCTGCTACATATGCAGCTTGAGCCATGGGTCCCTCCATGTGTACTCTTTGGTTGGTGGTGTAGTCCCTGGGAGCTCTGGGGTGGGGTCTGTTTAATTGATATTGCTGTTCTTCCTATGGGGTTGAAAATCCCTTCAGTTTCCTCAGTCCTTCCTCTAACTCCTCCATTGGGGTCCATTTTGAAATCAGTTATCTGACCCAACCCTCTGTTGTTTACCTGTATAAGAAAAATTTCTGGCATTTCTGTGAATGTGTAGGTTAAAACCCTACTTTTTTTTTTATCAGAAAGTCTTCAGTCAAAGGTGATAATCCAGAAAGATCCGACAAGCAGCTGAAAGAGTCAGATACAGTTATTTGCACCCAACCAATGGACAGAAGCTGCTGATCCATGTGGTTGACTTAGGGAAAAGCTGGAAGAAGCTGAGGAGGAACACATGGGAGAATATAGACGGAGGAAAGAGAATGAGAATATTATGTAATTATGTAATTATAGTACAATACAAAGATAAGACACATAAATTAAAAACTTTTCTGAATCTTGCAACTGGATTTTCCACCCTATTTAATTTTTTTCTTTACAGTGAATGAATCTATGTTATGTCTTAATATAAGTATTGTACAAATGAAACAATGATATTGTCAGAGATTTATAAACATGCATAAGATCATTCTGTGATGGCAGCATTAGAATGTACTATCCACCTTACAGCACATGCCAGGCAGATGAGAAACTATGAATCCCAGAGCTAATAATATTATGCCCAACCTAAAGTACTTCAGAACAGTAAAATGACACCCGTATATTTTCCAGAATTAAATTTGTGTTTAATGACACAGGAATGCGGGTTTCTTGGCTGTCTGATTTGAAATGCATGACCATGCGTGGTGTTAAAATTAAAGTTTTAAATAGCACAGTTATCAATGACAGCTTACAGCAGCCGCACTGATATGGATATATAGTCGATTAAACTATTTATTTTGCCAGTGGGTAGGATCTTAATTCCTGGTGTTTTGATTTTAGTAAGAGAAGTAATCTTATAGTCATCCCTATGGGTCTTGTAAAATCCTTCCAAGTGGAAAAGAATCAATCACATGATCAGGGAACAATTTAACTTCTATAGATAGGAGCTGTACTTGAAGTGAAATTTCTTACCTCTCTGCTACTCATCAGCAGCTTTGGTCTTGTGTTTTAAACAATCTACTCATGATGCTAATATACAACATGGCTTTATGGTTGTTGTTTTAGGGGCAGTTATTACCTTCCCCACAATCTGCATAATATTAAGTTAATAATATCTGGTCTCTAAATGTATAAGAAAGATATTATACATGTTGTCTACATCTATTTACTTTAAACTGGAGCAGGGAATTTTTTTTCCATTGAAGAAGTGCTTAAACCAAATCAAGATACCTGTAATTGTTGGAAAATTCAAGTAGGAAAAAAATACTGTCTCATGACTTTAAATAATGCTTTCTTTTCTGACCTTTTATGTCCTAGGTCATTCATTCAGTAACTCACTTACAGTGGAGGTACGTAACATTTGATATGCTTTTAATGAAAAATAAGTGATGTTTTAGTAAATTAGACTTTCAATTCATGGTGCATATTAGGATGTCATATATATATATATATATATATATATATATATATATATATATATAGTGTCTACCAGAATACAAATAATCTCCAAATCTAATTCATAATATCAGCAAGAGTATAAAAACTAATGTGTAGGAATCATTTAATTCAATATGGATACTGTGTTATAGGCAGAAATAAGACAGAGTAATAAGTCATAGTTAATAATACTTCATAGAATTTATGCTGCCTCAGCTGGAACTCAGCCATCTATTGCCTATGACTGGGGAGATGGCATTGCTTTGGATCTTCCATCTATTTGTCTGCAAATGTAGTTTCAAATATTATACTCTCTAGCTTACAAGGGTTATGTAGATATCAAAAAAGAGCATTTATTCAAACCTCTTAGCCTAGTTCCCATCCAAAATAAACCTTCCAAAAATTCAAGTTATTCTTCATATTATAATGTCTTCATACATGTGGAAATACACTGTTTTGCCAAGCTCAAATTTACTTTAATTTCTTTAAAAAATCACACAGAAATATTAAGCTTTTATATTCCAAAGAATCAGACACAGCCACAGATAGATCTCATAATATGGTGGGAAGCAATTAAATTAAACTAGAAGAAACAATTTTAGAAGACACAATGATATAATTAAATTTTCAACATATATATATGTATATATATATATATATTCTTTTTTTTTTGAGACAGGATTTCTCTGTGTAGCCCTGGCTGTCCTGGAAGTCACTCTGTTGACCAAGCTGGCCTCAAACTCAGAAATCTGCCTGCCTCTGCCTCCCAAGTGCTGGGATTAAAGGCATGAACCACCACTGCCCAGCAAGTTTCAACATATTTAATTCAATTGTTCCTATACAATAGTTATTTTCTATTATAAATTATTTTTAAAATGATAAAGATAAGTGTCCATAGGTGTTATCCTACCTTGAAATGTCATTTTAATTGAACTTAATTTTGCTCATCCAAACCTATTATTTTTTATAGATCAATTTAAGATAAGCAACCTAGAGCAGTATGATTGGAAAATATGTTTCCAACAATTGGACATTGACTTTGACAGCATAATTATACACATATAATCTCTAAGATTCACTTTAAATGCCATCTCAACTTTGAATTTTTTTCTGATATTTCAATTTCTACAAAAAGTGTTTCTACTTTTTCATCGTACCTCCTTAATATGGTATAAATTATCTTCTTAATTTGGGGGGGTATTTATCTTCTTATTTCACACAAGTACACGTTGTATGTTGAGCATTTTTCTCTACCCACTACCCACTTCATCATTCTTCCCCATTTCCATTAGTTGCTTTATTAATCTAGAAATTTTTCCATCTGCCTTCATGCCATGGACACATACCTAATCTTATGTGTCTACAGAAAGTCTAAGGAGCATAAATGGGAGAAAATATATGATATCTATTTTTGTGAGATGAGGTAAATTTTAATGTGATTATCTTCATTATTGCCCATTTCCTGAAAATAATATAATTGCATTTTCTTAACAGTTTGAAAATATACATGTCTTTTAACTACATACTTACTTCTCTGACCCTAGATACTAATGAAGTTCTAGTGGACTCTATAGTTTCAGCATTTGATTTTTTTTCATAAGTAATGGAAGAAATTATATGTCTTTGTATCTCTCCATCTCTCTTGACCTATATCTCTATCTGTCTGTTTCTCTGTCTGTCTCTGTGCATTGTTGTTTTTGTTGTTCTTGTTCTTCTTGTTCTTCTTGTCAACAGCTTGACTTGATACTTAAAGTGTTTAGATCCTCAGAAACCCCCTTAAATGATGAGTGAGTGAGACTACTCACCTAATTTTTTGTCTTGAATGGTGGAGATGAGTTATCACCAGAGACAGAATATAAATATATGTTAGAGTACAATTAATCTTTTTTTTTACTCAATACACAGGAAATTAAATATAATATCTCTCTACATATGAAAATAATTTCTGTGCATACAAGTTATTTTCAAAAAAGTAGATATCCCCACCTCCTTTTTAAGGAGCAAACACTGAGGTATGACCAATCAGTGAACTCAGAGATGAAGATGGATGGCAAATGTATGTTGTCACAGTTACATGGGAAGCTGATGCTAGAGGCTTCTTGATTCTAGATACTCTGAGATGTAGTGTATATACTGAGCATCCAGTGTATGTTATACAGTTTTTCATCTTTATTAAGATCTCTCATAAGAGGGAGGCCACAAACCCTCTTAAAATGGGCAAACTGACCTGGATCAAAAGATCAGAAAGGCTGAAAGCATGAGACATTTTAGAGGTCAGCATAAAGAGTATAAGTGATGTTGTGTGACAATGCTGTGATTCCTGGAGACTGTTTGCTTATGTGATAAGATTTTATACAACAAACATAACCATATACTGAGAGAGGAGTCATTGACCTACTCAGCCCACCATAACTAAAGAGGGGACCAGTGAGGAAAGTCGGAAGCACAAATGTGGTCCTCTCAAGGAAAAAAATGTAGCCATAAACGTCTTCCAGGCATACCTAGAGGTATATGTAGAAAATTTTAATCCAGCAACATGGCTACTCCAACAAGGGATCACATCCAAAGACCTAGGTCTGTGTAATCTGGCTGAAATGACACTCATTTCATCCTTCTGGCTAGAATGCAGATATGCCATCAGTACATATCTTAACAATACCCCAAACAATGTAGGTAAGCTTAGTTTGTAAAAGGAAGCAGCCATGTTTGAAAACAAAGTCCATTTGAGGGACAGACAAAGTCATGGATCAGAGAAAGACTGAACAGAATGAGTCAGAGATAGGATGAGCCAAACTCTCGTGAGAACAGCACAGGAAAGGGACGCTATTTAAGAGCAAGCCAGGAAGAGGAAGGGAGTCAGTCAGTTCGGAGTCAGTGCAGTGAATGCAGTGCAGTGAAATCAAATTCAGCCTTGAGTTCGTTCAGTTCAGTGCATGGCAGCAGAGGCAGTTGAAGTCAGCGAAGAAGAAGGAACCAAAAGGAGAGAACAAATTGCCACTTGGGTAAATAAAAGTTACTTTTTACAAGTGTTAGCTTCAGCGTCTGTGAAACAAGGAGAAGAATCCTACTCATGTCACATTTGCATTATTTCAGAAGTAAATAAGTGTTACTGCCCTTTCCTTGTCTATAAGTTCCTTTGAGATATTAGTTACCAACCAAATATTATCTATAAATCATAGAAATCTAGACACTTTTATCTTTTAGTAATAGACAACTTTTAAATGCATAGATGATAAGAAATTGATAGCCATAGATCTGGTTGTGGTATGAGTTAAGCATTTCAAGCATGTCATGCATGTGTGTGGAACAGAGTTCAGATTCTAGAAATTCATGTACATAGCATTTATGTAGCTATAGCTTCTCAGGTATAATTACAATCTTGAAACTCGGAGACAGGTGAACTCCAGAGCAAACCAGCTAAGATTAGACTCATCAGTAAATTATGCGTTTCAGTGAGAGATCCTGCCTCAGTTACTAAATTATGAAAGTTAACAAAGATGACTCCTAACATAAACCCTGGGTCTTCATGTGTGTGTGTTCATGTGTACTTCTACATACATCCCAACTCATGCAAACCTGTGCGTACATACACATACATATAATACACAAAATCTGGGGAGGGGTGGAGAAACAAGGTTGTTATAACAATTATGACAAGCAACGTATGTCGTTTTAAAAACCATAACTTGAAGTCCTTAGAGATGTGCACTTCTTGATATTTTTGAAGAATATTCTGATATCACTTTTTACCACACTATAAGCTAGGCTGGCTACTGCTATTATTGAGTTTACTCATATATTATTACACCATGAGGCTAAACGGTTGCAAATGTGCTATTGGACTGTGGATCTAGATGTTGCTATTTTCATGACAGATAAATATGCTCCTGCCACTTGGGAAAGCAATAGCATAAAGAATAATAAATATATAAATCAGGATTTCCAGAGATATTTTTTTCTCCTGAGCAGTTCCAGTAGGCACACAAATAAAGTCTTAACACGCCTTAGTGGAATGTTAAATTTGATGCAGAGTGCCTGCTCTTACTACTAATATAAGCCATGAAATCCGAACCATATGTCAAGCCATTGGTAGTTTCTGAATGTGCCTACCTTCAGCTTCAATAAAAATGAATAGGAAACATACGCATGTGTCTGCCTTCTCACCCCTTGAGATAATAACTTAATTAATTTTGGTTGGGTTATGAGTCCAGTGGCATAGGAGGGAAGGGGGTAGAGCTGAGGCTATAAAGTTTTAAAGATCCCAAAGTAATACTATGTATATTAAAAAAAAATGTGAGCTGCTGCAGTAGCAATCTCTTTCGTTTTAAGCACCCACTCTCACATGCAGCAAGAATGGTTTTCCAGTAATTAGTGAGGCTGTTAATTCTGTAAAGAAACCAAACCAAACCTCTATTGCTTTCTGTAAACAGAATTACCACAGCAGCCCTAGGAAGCTTTACAGTAAGGTTAATGACGCATAAACTTCTTCAGTTAAAGGCTTCTTAAAGGGGAACTTGATATTTACTGAGATAGTTTATTTAATATTGTGCATAACTTTTAAATCATCAGTGAGTTTCAAAGCAAGGATGTTTGTTATAAACTCTAGCACTATTTTTCATTTTATCTGATTGTTTGAGAATGGAAACCCATCATATAAGGAACAATCCTGAGAACAAAATTTATAAATTTCATTTATTCATTAACTTGCTTTTTTGTGTGTTTAACTTTATTACATTTTCCAGTTTGTGTCAGTGGCATACAATGTGTTGCAATGGGGAGGATCTAAGAGATCCATTTGCTTTCTAACAGTTTTTAGAAATTTTATTACAATTTGCCACAGCAATAACAAATTATCTAAGGTAAATACATAGAAATTAGCAGAAAGTATATCCATAAAAATACTAAGTAATAAACAAAATGAAGTAGAAATTTAAAAATGGAAACACTTAAAATTATATTGCATTCAAATTTGGAGATATTAGGGGTGCTTAGTATTTTCATTTTAATAGCCCTTATTTAAGGATGTGGAATAGTGTTCAAGTATCTGGTAGAATTTTTATGATCTGTTAATAATTCTGACATTCTTTCTGGATCATCAATTACACATAACTCACTGATAAATCATTTACATTTGCCTCATGTTCATTTTAAAACTAAGAGAATTGAGAAGGGGATTTAAATAAATTTCCTGATACTGGAAATCTGTTTGTGGGTAAGTTAATTTGCAAAGGCATTTCCATTGTTCCCAGTCTGTCTGTCTTTCTGATAAAGAGCAACTATATATATGATTGCGGAGAGTTAATGTCAAATTGGAATAAAGTTTTTCTTCTGTGCAATCTTAATTTCTGCTATCAGTGCTGAAATTCTGTATGCTGAGTTTCCCATTAATCTGATGTGCTGAAACAGTGCTCTGTTTCCAGGTTTTGTTCAACCTGAAAGCGATCGCAGGGGAGACAGAACTCTCCAGCCAGTCCTTTCAGTCCCCGTGGATATTCTCAAAAGCATATCTGTGCTGACCAATCCAAAACCAAAGGAGGTAGATATATAGGGTACCAGTCCAGTTTCTGTATGCCTGAAATGTTTCACATTTTGGGGCCATGCATCTGTTAAGAGTATTCTTCCTGATAGTCTGTGAAGTGTAAGAAGCATACTCTCTCTCCTACGATGTTCCTGACTGCAGATTTCTTGGTGTGCCTTGCTGCCAATGCTTTGTGATGTGACCAGAAATTGTTTCAAATTGGTATAACTTCTAGGACACTTCCACAGCCAGTGGGCACCAAAATATCACTTTTTTCCACTAGCATTGTTGAGATGTTAGGAAAGGACCATTTGCAGTCAGCTGGCTTGGAAACATTAAGTAGGAACTATCCTCATCTCTTGTCACCACAAAAGGAGATTCAGCAGAAATTCTGATGTAAGGGTAATTACAAAACTTAGGTGGAAATAAATATTCTCCCTAGAGTCAAAAGGAGACATTTCCTTTTTGTTTTAGAGTGCTTTCTTTTAATAATTTGGAAATTCAGATTCCTTATGGCATATGTAGGTTTTTTTTTTACTATTTTTATACGATATATTCTGCAGACTCTACTGAAATCTTTCCACCTCCCTTCCCACCTGTAACCACATCCTTTTTATCTCTCACTAGAAAATGAAAAGGTATCAAAAATAAAATAAAATAAGATAAAATAAAACAAAAACCAAGAATGGGACAGAAGAAAAAGAGCCAAAGAAAAATCATGAGAAACATATATACACTGAGACTCACACACATTCATACACACAGAAATCCCATTTAACAGAAATACACTAGCATCTTAACAGCACACCTAAAGGTTCTAAAACAAAGAGAAGCAAATAAATGCAAGATGAGTCGACAGCAGGAAACAATCAAACCTAGGGCTGAAATTAATCAAGTAAAAACAAAAAGAACTATAACAATAATCAACCAAACCAGGAGCTAGTTCTTTGACAAAATCAACAAAATAGATAAAGCCTTAGCCAGAGTAACCAGAGGGCACACAGACAGTATCCAATTTAATAAAATCAGAAAAGAGAAGGGAGATATAACAACAGAAAATGAGGAAATTAAAAGAAAAAAAGTCATCAGATCCTACTACAAAAGCCTGTACTCAACATAACTGGAAAATCTGGATGAAATGGACAATTTTCTAGACAGATATCATGTGCCAAAGTTAAATCGTGATCAGATAAACCATCTAAATAGTCACATAACCCCTAAAGAAGTAGAAACTCATTAAAAGTCTCTCAACCAAAAATATATAAATAAATAAAAATTTAAAGAAAATTAAAAACAAATAAATAAATTAAAAAGCCCAGGACCAGATGGGTTTAGTGCAGAATTCTCTCAGACCTACAAAGAGGACCTAATACAAATATTCTTTAAAATATACCACAAAATAGCAACAGAAGGAACACTCCCCAACTCGTTCTATAAAGCCACAGTTATGTTGATACCAAGTCCACACGAAAACCCAACAAAGAAAGAGAACATCAGACCAATGTCCCTTATGAATATAGATGTAAAAATACGCAATAAAATTTTCACAAACTGAATCTAAGAACACATCAAAATAATTATTTACCATAATCAAGTAGACTTCATGCCAGAGATACAGGAATAGTTCAATATACAGAAATCCATCAATGTAACCCACTACATAAACAAACTCAAAGAAAAAAAATAACCTCATGATCATTTCATTAGATGATGAAAAAAGCATTTGACAAAATTCAACACCTGTTCATATTAAAAGTCAGGAATTCAAGACCCATACCTAAACATATTAAAAGCAATATACAACAAACAAGTAGCCAACATCAAAATAAATAGAGAGAATCTTGAAGCAATCCCACTAAAATCAGGGACTAGACAAGGTTTTCCACTCTCTCCCTATCTAATTAATATAGTTCTTGAAGTTCTATCTTGAGCAATTAGACAACAAAAGGTGGTCAGAGGGATACAAATTGGAAAGGCAGAAGTAAAAATATCACTATCTGAACATGATATTATAGTATATGTAAATGACCATAAAATTCCACCAGAGAACTTTTAAACCTGAAAAAAGATTCCAGCAAAATGGCTGTATATAAAATCAACTGAAACAAATCTGTAGCCTTCCACTACTTAAAAGATAAACAGGCTAAGAAAGAAATTAGGGAAACAACACCCTTCACAATAGTCACAAACAATATGAAATATCTTGGTGTGACTCTAAACAGACAAATGAAATATCTGTATGACAAGAACTTCAAGTCTCTGAAAAAAGAAATTGAAGAAGACCTCAGAAGATGAAAAGATCTCCCATGCTCCTGGATTGGCAAGAATAATATGGTAAAATGGCCATCTTTCCTAAAGTAATCTACCGATTCAATGCAATCCCGATCAAAATTCCAACTCAATTCTTCATACAGTTAGAAAGAGCAATTCTCAAATTCATGTGAAATAACAAAAAACCCAAGATAGCAAAAACTATTCTCAACAATAAAAGAACTTCTGATGGAATCACCATCCCTGTCCTCAAGATGTACTGCAGAGCAATAATGAAAAGAACTGCACAGTATTGGTACAGTGACAGGCAGGTAGAACAATGGAATAGAATAGAAGACACAGAAATGAACACATACATCTATTTAATAAAGACACACGCTCCACTATGTTCATAGCAGCCTTATTTATAATAGCTCTTTATCAAAGGAATGAAAGCCATCCATTGGAAAAAAAGATTTTCAACAAATGGTAATTGTTCAACTGGTAGTCAACATGCAAAATAATACAGATTGATCCATTCTTATTGCCATGTACAAAGCTCAAGTCCAAGTAGATCAAGGACCTTCTCATAAAACTAGATACACTGAATGTAATAGAAGAGAAAGTGGGGAAAAACCAAGAACCCAGGCACAGGGGGAAATTTCCTGAACAGAACACCAATGGCTTGTGCTCTAACATGAATCAACAAATGTACCTCATAAAATTGCAAAGTTTCTGTAAGGCAAAGAACACTGTCATTAGGACAAAATGGCAACCAACAGATTGGGAAAAGACCTTTATCAATCTTATATTGAATAGAGGGCTAATATCCAATATGTACAAAGAACTCAATAAATAACACTCCAGAAAACCAAATAACCCTATTGAAAATTGGGATCAGAGCTAAACAGATAATTCTCAACTGAGGAATATGGAATAGCCAAGAAGCACCTAAAGAAATGTTCAACATCCTTAGTCATGAGGGAAATGTAAATCAAAACAACCCTTAGATTCCACCTCATACCAGTCAGAATGTCTAAGATTAAAATTTCAGGTGACAGCAGATACTGGAGAGGATGTAGAGAAAAAGAAACACTCCTCCATTGCTGGTGTGATTGCAAATTGGTATGACTACTCTGGAAATCAGTCTGGCAGTTCCTCAGAAATTTAGACATAGGACTACCTGAGGACCCACTAATATCACTCCTGGGCATATACTCAGAATATACTCCAACATGTACTTCATCATCATCACTGGTTTTATTATGTTGCAGAACAGTAACTGATTTATAATATTGTTATTTTAATTTATAATCAATTAGATAATGATTACTAGAGAGATGTGATTCATGAAATCAATAATATTGGATATACTATGTAGAACAATGATTTTCAGAGACTTCTTTCTTTTTTACAATTTTTATTAGATATTTTCTTCATTTACATTTCAAATGCTATCCCGAAAGCCCTCAATACCCTCCCCCCACCCTGATCCCCTATCCATCTAATCCCACTTGTTGGCCCTGGCTTTCCCCTGTACTGGGGCATATAAAGTTTGCAAGACCAAGGAGCCTCTCTTCCCAGTGATGGCCGACTAGGCCATCTTCTGCTACATATGCAGCTAGAGACATGAGCTCTGGGGGTACTGGTTAGTTCATATTGTTGTTCCACCTATAGGGTTGCAGACCCCTTCAGCTCCTTGGGTAATTTCTCTAGCTCCTCCTTTGAAGGCCCTGTGTTCCATCCAACAGATGACTGTGAACATCCACTTCTGTATTTGCCAGGCACTGGCCTAGCCTCACAAGAGACAGCTATATCAGGGTCCTTTCAGCAAAATCTTGCTGGCATATGCAATAGGGTATGCATTTGCTGGCTGATTATGGGATGGATCCCAGGGTGGGGTAGTCTCTGGATGGTCTATCCTTTCCTCTTAGCTCCAAACTTTGTCTCTTTAACTCCTTCCATGGGTATTTTGTGTGGGAAGTGGGTGCGGCCACAGGCCCCATGAAAACCACTTGTTTTCTGCCTTGCCCGAGCATGAGCAGTGAAAAAGAATGTGTGGGCTGCCTGCTAGGCTGGACTGTTCCTTGTGATCCGAACCTGTCAGCCTATCAGTGACCAACCTGAGCTTGTGCCTGGAGCATGTGTAAATTCTGATTGGATGAGGTGGGGTGGAGCTAGATGAGGTCAGCCAGCTCGAGGGGAGGAAGAGGAAGTTTAGCCATTGCCCTAAGTAGAAGCTAGTTGTAGTAAGAGAAGCTGTTGTAAGGGCAGTTGTTGTAAGAAAAGCTGCAAGAAGGAGAACAAGTAAAGAAGCTGTTGCATGAAGCCATCTTGGTGTCCCTGTCATTCATGTCTCCACAGGCTGCGAGGACTGCGGAGACAGGGACAATTTTTTTCCTATTCTAAGGAGGAATGAAGTATCCACACGTTGGTCTTCCTTCTTCTTGATTTTCTTGTGTTTTGCAAATTGTGTCTTGGATATTCTAAATTTCTGGGCTAGTATCTACTTATCAATGAGTGCATATCAAGTGACTTCTTTTGTGATTGGGTTACCTCACTAAGGATGATATCTTCCAGATACATCCATTTTCCAAAGAATTTCATAAATTCATTGTTTTTAATAGCTGAGTAGTACTCCATTGTGTAAATGTACCACATTTTCTGTATCTATTCCTCTGTTGAAGGGTATGTGGGTTCTTTCCAGGTTCTGGCTATTATAAATAAGGCTGCTATGAACATAGTGGAGCATGTGTCCTTATTACCAGTTGGAACATCTTTTGGGGATATGCTCAGTAGAGGTATTACTGGATCTTCCGGTAGTATTATGTCCAATTTTCAGTGACAGACAGGTAGATCAATGGCATAGAATTGAAGATCCAGAAATGAACCCACACACCTATGGTCACTTGGTCTTTGACAAGGGAGCTAAAACCATCCAGTGGAAAAATGACAGCATTTTCAACAAATGGTGCTGGCACAACTGGTTGTTATCATGTAGAAGAATGTGAATCGATCCATTCATATCTCCTGTACAAAGATCAAGTCTAAGTGGATCAAAGAACTCCACATAAAATCAGAAATACTGAAACTTATACATGAGTAAGTGGGGAAAAGCCTTGAAGATATGGGCACAGGGGAAAAATTCCTAAAGAGAACAGCAATGGCTTGTTCTGTAAGATCAAGAATCAACCAATGGGACCTCATAAAATTACAAAGCTTCTGTAAGGCAAAAGATACTGTCAATAAGACAAAAAGGCCACCAACAGATTGGGAAAGGATTTTTACCAATCCTAACTCTGATAGGGGACTGATATGCAATATATTCAAAGAGCTCAAGAAGCTGGACCCCAGAAATTCAAATAACCCTATTAGAAATGGGGTACAGATCTAAACAAAGAATTCTCAACTGAGGGATACTGAAGGGCTGAGTAGCACTTGAAAAATCGATCAACATCCTTAATCATCAGGGAAATGCAAATCAAAATAAACCTGAGATCCCACCTCACACCAGTCAGAATGGGTAAGATCAAAAACTCAGGTGACAGCAGATGCTGGCGAGGATGTGGAAAAAGAGGAACACTCCTTCATTGCTGGTGGGATAGCAACCACTCTGGAAATCAGTCTGGCGGTTCCTCAGAGACTTCTTTCTAATAGCGTTAGCAGAATTAAGAATCTAGCCATCTCGGCACATTCTGAACACCTGTGCAATGTTCTATAGGACTGATTCCAAACAAAACAGAGCTTGCATATATTCATCTTAAGCTTTATCACATTTGATACAGGCCAAGGAAAAACTATCCCCTACACAGGCTGGCGTTTGAGTCCATAAGGATTTTAAGACTATTTAATACATAATAAGAAAACTTACATGGAAAAATCTAATCATACTTTAACTAGTTTATCATCTATCGATCTTTGTGATATAGCTGGGAAAAAACAAGAAAAAAAAAACATCCATCCTGACCAAGTAGGTTTCATCCCAGGGATGCAGGGATGGTTTAATATTCGGAAATCCATCAACGTAATCCAGTATATAAACAAACTCAAAGACAAAAACCACATGATCATCTCGTTAGATGCTGAGAAAGCATTTGGCAAAATCCAACACCCATTCATGATAAAAGTCTTGGAAAGATCAGGAATTCAAGGTCCATACCTAAACATGATAAAAGCAATCTACAGCAAACCAATAGCCAACATCAAAGTAAATGGTGAGAAGCTGGAAGCAATCCCACTAAAATCAGGGACTAGACAAGGCTGTCCACACTCGCCCTACCTATTCAACATTGTACTTGAAGTCCTAGCCAGAGCAATTAGACAGACAAAAGGAGATTAAGGGGATACAAATTGGAAAGGAAGAAGTCAAAATATCACTTTTTGCAGATGATATGATAGTATATATAAATGACCCTAAAAATTCCACCAGAGAACTCCTAAGCCTGATAAACAGCTTCAATGAAGTAGCTGGATATAAAATTAACTCAAACAAGTCAATGGCCTTTCTGTACACAAAGGATAAACAGGCTGAGAAAGAAATTAGGGAAACAACACCCTTCTCAATAGTCACAAATAATATAAAATACCTTGGCATGACTCTAACTAAGGAAGTGAAAGATCTGTATGTTAAGAACTTCAAGTCTCTAAAGAAAGAAATTAAAGAAGATCTCAGAAGATGGAAAGATCTCCCATGCTCATGGATTGGCAGGATCAGCATTGTAAAAATGGCTATCTTGCCAAAAGCAATCTACAGATTCAGTGCAATCCCTATCAAAATTCCAACTCAATTCTTCAACGAATTAGAAAGGGCAATTGGCAGATTCATCTGGAATAACAAAAAACCGAGGATAGCAAAAACTCTTCTCAAGGATAAAAGAACCTCTGGTGGAATCACCATGCCGGACCTAAAACTGTACTACAGAGCAATTGTGATCAAAACTGCATGGTACTGGTATAGTGACAGACAAGTAGACCAATGGAACAGAATTGAAGACCCAGAGATGAACTCACACACCTATGGTCACTTGATCTTTGACAAGGGAGCTAAAACCATCCAGTGGAAAAAAAGACAGCATTTTCAACCTATGGTTCTGGCACAACTGGTGGTTATCATGTAGAAGAATGAGAATTGATCCATTTCTATCTCCTTGTACTAAGGTCAAATCTAAGTGGATTAAGGAACTCCACATAAAACCAGAGACACTGAAACTTATAGAGGAGAAAGTAGGGAAAAGCCTCGAAGATATGGGTACAGGGGAAAAATTCCTGAATAGAACAGCAATGGCTTGTGCTGTAAGATCAAGAATCGATAAATGGGACCTCATAAAATTGCAAAGCTTCTGCAAAGCAAAAGACACTGTCAATAAGACAAAAAGGCCACCAACAGATTGGGAAAGTATCTTTACCTATCCCAAATCGGATAGGGGACTAATATCCAATATATATAAAGAACTCAAGAAGGTGGACTCCAGAAAATCAAATAACCCCATTAAAAAATGGGGCTCAGAGCTGAACAAAGAATTCTCACCTGAGGAAGACCGAATGGCAGAGAAGCACCTGAAAAAATGTTCAACATCCTTAATCATCAGAAAAATGCAAATCAAAACAACACTGAGATTCCACTTCACTCCAGTCAGATTGGCAAAGATCAAAAACTCAGGTGACAGCAGATGCTGGCGAGGATGTGGAGGAAGGGGAACACTCCTCCATTGTTGGTGGGATTGCAAGCTTGTACAACCACTCTGGAAATCAGTCTGGTGGTTCCTCAGAAAATTGGACATAGTACTACCGGAGGATCCCGCAATACCTCTCCTGGGCATATATCCAGAAGATGTCCCAACCGGTAAGAAAAACACATGCTCCACTATGTTCATAGCAGCCTTGTTTATAATAGCCAGAAGCTGGAATGAACCCAGATGCCCCTCAACAGAAGAATGGATACAGAAAATGTGGTACATTTACACAATGGAATACTACTCAGCTATTAAAAAATGAATTTATGAAATTCCTAGGCAAATGGATGGACCTGGAGGGTATCATCCTGAGTGAAGTAACCCAATCACAAAGGAACTCGCACAATATGTACTCACTAATAAGTGGATATTAGCCTAGAAACTTAGGATACCCAAGATATAAGATACAACTTGCCAAATGCATGAAATTCAAGAAGAATGAAGACCAAAGTGTGGACACTTTACCCTTTCTTAGAAATGGGAACAAAACACCCATAGAAGGAGTTACAGAGACAAAATTTGGAGCTGTGACGAAAGGATGGACCATCTAGTGATTGGCATATGCAGGGATCCATCCCATAATCAGCTCCAAATGCTGACACCATTGCATACACTAGCATGATTTTGCTGAAAGGACCCAGATATATCTGTCTCTTGTGAGACTATGCCGGGGCCTAGCAAACACAGAAGTGGATGATCACAGTCAGCTATTGGATGGGTCACACGGCCCCTAATGGAGGAGCTAGAGAAATTACCCAAGGAGCTAAAGGGAACTGCAACCCTATAGGTGGAACAACAATATGAACTAACCAGTACCCGGGAGCTCTTGTCTTTCGTTGCATATGTATCAAAAGATGGCCTAGTCGGCCATCACTGCAAAGAGAGGCCCATTCGACGTGCAAACTTTGTATGCCCCAGTACAGGGGAAAGCCAGGGCCAAAAATGGGGAGTGGGTGGGTAGGGGATTGGGGGGGGGTGGGTATGGGGGACTTTGGGTAGCATTGAAAATGTAAACATACCTAATAAAAAAAATTTTCATACCTATTCTTCACTCATGACTTGACTTTACATTTTTAAAACTATCTGGTAAGTACACCATTTTTGATAGCTTGTGAATACTATACTTAGTTTTGGCCTCTTTCTTTAAAAAAAATGGATAAAGTAATTTGTAACAACATGAGTGAATTGAATAATGTAAATAAAATTATGAAACAAATATCAAACAACAAAATATTTGCATAATTATATACTACATAAATTAGAAATTTAAATGTGAATCTGCGTGAAAACAAGTAAATAAAGTTCATAAGAGTGAACAGTGTTTTTGCTCATCCTATGATTATATAACTATATAACTTAAAATAAACCTGTAGTATGACCACAGTTAAGTATAAATGGAATGAAATTTTATTTTTCTAATTGAATACCTTTATTCCTTTTATTCTTTTTGTTTTTTAAGTTATTATATTTATTTACATTTCAGTCATTGCCCTCCCTCATCTCCCCCTCCCACAGTTCTTAATCTCATTCCTTCTCTTCCAAGAGGGCATCCCCAATCTGTCCTCCACATTCTCTGGAGTCTCAAGGATGAAGCACATCTTCTCCCACTAAGGACCTCTGCTACATATGTACCAGGAACCTTGGACCAGCCCCTGTACACTCCTGGTTGGTGTCTCAGTCTCTGGGAGCTCCTGGGGTCTGGGTTAATTGAGACTGCTGGTCTTTTTATTGGGTTGCTCTCCCTTTCAGCTTTTTCAATCCTTCCCCTAATTCAACCTTAAGGGCTTCCTCAACATCAGTTCAATGGTTGGGTGTAAGTATCTGCTTCTGTCTCAGTAGGCTGTTGGTAGAGCTTATCAGAGGATATCCATGCCAGGCTCCTGTCTGTAAACACATCATAGCATAGTAATGTCAGGCTTTGGTGTCTTCCCATGAAATGGATTCCAAGTTGGGCCAGTCATTGAACCTCCTCTCCTTCAGTCTTATCTCCATTTTTATCCCTGAAGTTCTTTGATACAGGAACAATTCTGGATCAGAAATTCTGACTGTTGGTTAGTAACTCTGTCCCTCCACTTGAGGTCCTATCGAAAAATCCACCTCCACTAAATTCACCGTAAAAGTCCCACTAAGTTCACCATAAAAGTCTTCTTGCACTGTCTCACCATGGTCTCCCTTCCTATCTGTGAGCTGAGCTTTTCCTTATCCCAAGTTCACTTCCACATTTTTTGATAGTTCTTGCTACCTTTTGGTTCATCTAGGACCATTGTTTTTTTCACTTGCTATCTAAGGTCATCGTATTTCAGTGATTAACCTGAGTATTCTTTTGGAAACAATATTCTTGAGTGACTATATTACCCACATTTTGCTATTTTTAAAAAGTACATTTCTATATTCACTTGCTTGGTGTAGAAAAGTAATCTCTAGCTCTGCTAAAATACATATAAAGTGACGTTAATTCATAAAGAAAGATGAACAGACTTAATGTCTTTCTCTCTAATAAATAATAACTATTTGATAAGAGAGATACAGTTGATTCCATTTGAACATTACACAGAGTATATATGTTTTAACATATTACATGGTACTACATTAACATGTATTATTATTATATTTTTATGCATCAGTAAGGAAGAAAGTAGTACTAAACCTCATATGTGTGACTAAACTGGGTATTTGGGAATGTGGCAGAGAGGAAGAGGACAGGGAGACAGACAGACATGGAGATTTCATTCTATTTTCAATTTGTACTTATGAAAGAAGTCAAAAATAATAAACTGCAATAAGGATATATGTTGTGAATACTTAAGTAATGACAGTATAGTGTTTATCACAGCAAATAGTGCCTAATCTAATTAAAAAGACAAACCAATCACACTGTCTTGTCTATACAAACTGTGGATAGTAAGGAGAGGAGAGTGAAGGACGAGATATAGAAGCAAAGTGGACATTGTGTAGTTTTGCATTCTTAGTTTGAAGAAGTGATTCCAGCTGGAGATTTATTATAACACTGCTCAATACAGGGAATCGTCTCCAAACACTCCACTATTATTTCTGTCCCCATAGGTTTAATTTTAGGCAGAATAATCTTTCAAGAGGAGTGTCAAAATTCAATAGGGACAGTGGAAATAGCTCAATTTATTTCTTTCCCCTGTTAACATATAAATGGTTTGTTAAATCTATTTTTTGCTATGTAATCCTGCATCCTGATATTTTAAAAGATGTCATCTTTATTTGAATGTATTGGGAATTGCAAAGTATTTGAAAGAGCAGATATTACTTGAACTCTAGCTCAGACATTTATGACTAATATGATTTAAGTTTGAGGGGTTTTGTTAAAATATAGTAGTTATTACAGAGCTATTATTGGATTCATGGGAGATTCGTAAAAAATAAGAGAAAGAACTAGTCAACGTTAAGTACCCATTAAGTGCCAAAAAGTTATCATTGAATTTTTTCGTGAAAAATTTACAAAAACTGCATGTTTTATTGATACTTTAAACTGTGAAGCTAATGAAGATTTCATTTTCATTTTTTAAAAGAATTCAAGAATTTTGGTATCCTTGGTGTTTTCTTAGGAAATAGGACAGAAGGGACATCTATATGCATCTAGGAAACATGCTCATCCCATATAAAATTTTATACATGCTATATATGTCATTTTTCCTTTAACGGTATTCTTAGAATTTCATCACCCAATACTCAAAATTTCACAAAAGATCAATAAATATTAATGATATTGACTATAAAGATAATTAGAAATACTTCATAGACACAGATAACATTAGAAAAGTGTAGCATAATTAATACTGTATGCTTTCATCTAGGATAAATCATCACTAACAGGTTTCTTAAAAAACATGTATTTCTTCTAATCTGTTCCAACAATCTTTAAATACTTCACAGATATTTTCTAATCATAAACCTAAAGAATATAATTTTCATACACAAAAATGCAATGATAATAGAGGCTTTTGTTTGGTTAGCTTGTTTGTTTTCTTCAAGGAGGAAGCTTTTATTTGCACGCTATGATAAAAGATGGTCTTTCCATGTTAGAAAGCCTGGGATCAGGAACAGGAACATGATCAAGTTGGTTTCATTTTTTTATTACATATTTTCCTCAATTACATTTCCAATGCTATCCCCAAAGTCTCCCATACCCCCTACTTCCCTACCCACCCATTCCCATTGTTTTTTTTTTTTTTTTTTGGCCCTGGCGTTCCCCTGTACTGGAGCATATAAAGTTTGCGTGTCCAATGGACCTCTCTTTCCAGTGATGGCCGACTAGGCCATCTTTTGATACACATGCAGCTAGAGTCAAGAGTTCCGGGGTACTGGTTAGTTCATAATGTTGTTCCACCTATAGGGTTGCAGATCCCTTTAGCTCCTTGGGTACTTTCTCTAGCTCCTCCATTGGGAGCCCTGTGATCCATCCAATAGCTGACTGTAAGCATCCACTTCTGTGTTTGCTAGGCCCCGGCATAGTCTCACAAGAGACAGCTATATCTGGGTCATTTCAGCAAATTCTTGCTAGTGTATGCAATGGTGTCAGTGTTTGGAAGCTGATTATGGGGTGGATCCCTGGATATGGCAGTCTCTAGATGGCCCATCCTTTCATCACAGCTCCAAACTTTGTCTCTGTAACTCCTTCCATGGGTGTTTTGTTCCCAATTCTAAGGAGGGACATGGTGTCCACACTTCAGTCTTCATTCTTTTTTAATTTTATCTGCATCCAGGAAGCAGAGAATGGACAGGGATTATGGCTAGGCTATACATTCAAGCTGTACCCAGTGCCCTATTTACTCAAATTGGGCTCCTCCACCCTCTAAAGGTTGCAGACCCTTTGGAAACAGTAGTGATAGCTGGAGAACAAGTATTTGAACTCATGAGCCTATTCAGATAATTTACCTAAAGTACAGCACTGGATGGCTGCATGACAGATAGAATTTTAGTGCTGGAGATGAAACTCAAGTTCTTAGCAAGTTGGACAAATTAATTTCTATCGTGCTATATACTTTCTGTATTATATTCCTCTCATTCCAGTTGTCTTAATAGGATTTATTGCAATTTTATTGAAAAATTCTGAATCCAATTGAGTACAGTGGCTTACAGTTGTAATCCCAGTTCCAGGGATGTAAAGACAAGCACTCACTGGCTAGCTGATTTAGCCTAATTGAGGTATCCACATGCCAAAATTCAAGTTGGAAAACTCCTGAGAAACAATAGTTGAGGTTTCATTATTTCCTCCATAAACATGTGCATCAACATGTAAATGTATCTTCACATGTGCATGAACACATATACAAACATACATCCCTAAATACACAATCACACACACACACACACACACACACAGAGGGAGAGGGGGAGAGAGAGAGAGAGAGAGAGAGAGAGAGAGAGAGAGAGAGAGAGAGAGAGAGAGAGAGAGACCAAAACTCTCACAATCCTGTACTATTCTGAGATTTAATGTCTCACTTATTTTAATCTATAATCACTTTGTGGCATTTTGGCTTCATTCATCACATTAATTATTTTAAAGAATACTTTCCAATTATTTTACAAAGTGAGCTGTAAATTAGATGATTAATGGCTTTGTTTGTTTTGATAGAATATACGAAGAAATACGCTATGATGTCATCTATTTCTACTGATGTTAAGGATAATCGTTTAAAGTATGAGTCACCTCATTCTTCTTAAAATTGTCACCCTTTCCTTAGAAAGGAATATAATAAGCCAGATGAGATTGACGATTCATGAACATTCTGTGTCCAAAGAAACCTTAGCATATGACCTTAGTCTTTCTGTTTCTGCAGGAAACACAGTGACCAACGAGCAATGTGGGAAGGAAATGGAAATGCTTTTACTTCCACAGCAGTATTCATCATCAAAGGAAGACATCAGGACAGGAACTCAAATGAGGCAGGAACTTAGAGGAAAGAGTTGATGCAAGACCAGAGTGATACTGCGTGCTGCCTTGCTCTCTCCATGGCTTACTTGTGCTTCTTTTTTATCAAATGCAAGATCACCAACCCAGAGATGACACTATCTATATTAGGCTGAGCAGTCCCACATCAAAATTAAGAAAATGCCGTACAGCCCTATCTACAACCCAATTTTATGGAGGTATTTTCTCTATTGAGGTTGCCTTCACTCACAGGACTTTAACTTGTATCAAGTTGACAAAACTATCCAATCTTCATATGACCACAATATTCATCTCAGTTCAGGCTTTCTCATTGAATCTTCTGCCTGCTTTCGTCATTCCATAATGTATAATTTTACCCCATGGGTCATTTATTTAAACACATTTTCTATGTAAATTTACAATAATCACCTTGATTCCTCATGTTATAATCTATGATCAAAGGAACTCATTTCTTTTTAATTTTTATTTATTTTTCTCTCATACAATACATTCTGACTGCAGCTTCTCCTATGTCCACTCTTCCCAGACCCTCTCCAATTCCCCTCTACCCCATATGTACACATCCGCATCCACCCTCAGAGACATCAACTAAAGAAGGCACAATAAGATATTAATAAGAAGAGGCACAAGCCCTCACATCAAGGCTGAAAAGGGTAAACCCATAGGAGGAAAAGTCAGAGATACCCCTACTCTCACTCTCAAGAGTTCAGCCAAAATACCAAGCCAACAACTTTAATCTATATGCAGAGGACCCTGCTCAGACCCATGCAGACTTTCTTATTGCCCCTTCAGTCTCTGTAAAACCCATGAGACCTTCTTAGTTGATTCCCCAAGGAAGCTTTCCCATTGTTTGTCAGAGGAAATGACTACACAGTTCCACCAAGTAGCCATGTTACTTTCTCTGTATTATTACCTTTACTGGAGAGCTCTCCACTGAAAGTGTTCATAATTGATTGGTCAAACACACTGTCAGTGTTCACAATTCTCCCATGCATAGGACGCTACAAAATGAATAAAATAGCATGCTAAAATGCTTAAAGTCGAGATACTTCTTTTTGAAAAAATAATTAAGTCTGGATTTATGAATATTTAATTCCAGAAGTCATGTAATTTTCCAACCTAAGTATTTTCATTCTTTTGTATAACCAAAGTCTCAGTGCATGAAAATGTCAGTCAGTGAAGCATTTCAAACTAGAAAGTCAGGCAATCACAGACCTTCCCCTAAGGGATAATACTGCTTTATGTACTTTTTCAATGTTATAAATTTTACTCAAAATGTCTAAGACTTTGAAGAAGTTCTATGATTCTACCAGTATTTTTTAATGTATTATCAGAATAAAAAATGATTTATGGCCAGGTTTTTTTTTTCATTGACAGGTTATAGTCTCTTACTCCAAACCACATTCAGAAGTTAGAAATATTTAACCCAGTACCTAATATGAATGCTTCTTTTACAGAAAGAGACTGCAATAATAGTACAGGTAGTTCTATCCCCCCCCCCCTTCTTTATCTATCTTTTAGGAGTGTACTATTAGCCAACATTATGCTCAGTATACAAAAAGATAAATATGGAAAAATGTTTTTTTCTGCCTGCTTGTCCTCATTAAGTGCTGAACAACAAACAGAAATGAAGATTTGAAATTAGCTGGTATCAGTTAATTTTATATAGCCCATCAAGAAATGGGAAGATGTATGTATTAAAATGCTAAAGTCATTTAAATTACAGGTAAGATTCTAGCTTCTTTGAGTATTATCAGCATGTCTTTATTTCTATGGTGAAATCTGACAAATAGTGAAGGGAAAGGCAGAATATTAGAATTTCAGTGCTTCTAGCATACACTGTCTTGAAGTGTATACTATTAACTTTAGAAATATTTTCGTCCTATGAACAATCTGCTTATTTTACATGGATAGTGCAAAGTTTACCTAAGACAAAATGAAGTAGTCTATCTGGTTTTATGAATAAAGCAATTATTTATAATTGTGTTATTACAACACAGCAATGTTATTCTATGTGATATTTTGAAGGAAAAGTGTGTTTCTACTCACATGAATTTCCCTCCGTATGTCTCCAACTTGACTTTGTTATCAGTAGGAGCTTCCAGTTAGATAGAAAGGTTGATAAATATATGCTAAATAAATCAACATCTACTCCCTATGGTGTTATGAGGTCATTTCCATTCAAACCACCAATTTCTAGTCCTTGGCCCATAGGTTTGTAGCCACATCATAATACAGAAATGCATTCAGTACAGTTTCAAAAGCACTCATAGTCTATAACAATATCAACCCTTCTTAGAAGTCCTAAGTCTCAATCTGGGCCAGTCATTGGTTGGTCTTTCCCTCAAATTCGGCTCCATGTTTTATCCCTGCTCATCTTATAGGCAGGGTAAATTGTAGATTTAAGATATAATGGCTAGGTTAGTGTTCAATTTGTCCATTGGAAGATGTGCCTGGTTACAGGAGGTAGCCACTTCAGGCTCCATATACCTTAAGAGTCTTAGCCAGGAGCATCATTAGAGATTCCTGGCAATTTTATTGTCCTAGGTTTCTAGCTCACTTGTAATTGTCACCCCAAATGCAGTTGCCTCTTCAAATACTCTCTCCCTCTATCTTTCCCCTACTTCATCCCTCCTGTTCCTATCCCTACCCCTCCCCAACCCCTTCATCCACATCAGATGTCTAATTTATTTCTTCTTCTCGATGAGATTTTAGGGTCTTTCGTTAGTCCCTGTTTGTTATGTAGCTTCTTTGGGTCTCTGGTTTGTAGCATGGTTATCCTGTACTTTATGACTAATATCCATTTGTATATGAGTATACACCATGTTTGTCTTTTGGGTCTGTGTTACCTCACTAAGGATAATGTTTCTAGTTCCTTCTATTTGCCTGAAAATTTCGTGATAACTTTGTCTTGAATAGCTGAGTAATACTCCATTGTGTAAATTTAGCACATTTCTTTGTCCACTCTTCTTCCAGTTTCTATTACGAATAAACCTGCTATGAATATATTAGAGCAGGTACCCTATTGGTGTGGTGGAGTTTCCTTTGGGTATATTCCCAGGAGTGGTATCACAGTCATGAGTCTGAGACCACCCTTGTTACTCTTAATAATATTCTGCTATACTTGAGACAGTTGCCTAGCATAACTATCGTCAGAAAGACTTCACCCAGCAACTGTTGGAACCTGACACATAGATCAGCAGCCAAACATTAAGTGGAGCTTGGGGAATCCTGTAAAAGAATGGGAGGAAGAATTGAAGGAACCAGACAGGCCAACAATACCACAAGAAAATCTACAGAATCAACTAGCCAGAATACATAAGACCTCATGGAGACTGGACTGCAAACTATAGAATAAGCCTAGGACATGAGATGGCCTTCTGCACATATGTAATAGTTGTACAGCTGGGTCTTCTTGTGGGACTCCTGAAACAGAAGCAACAGCTGGCTCTGATTACATTGTCTGCCTTTGGATCCCCTTCTTCTAACTGGGCTGCTTTGTCTAGCCTCAATAGAAGAAGATGCACCTAGTCTTACTTAGAAGGGTGGAGGAGAACTCATGGTAGTCTCTTAACTGTAGCCCCTGTAAAATGAAACTTTAAAAAGCACATCATAGGCCTCCAACATACAATGGCATGGAATATACATTACCATTTCAATGAAAAAAAAAAAAAGAGTGGAGTGAAAAAACACTGGACCAAAGCAAGGTGGAAAAGCAGCTGGGCAAACTCAGCTCTGTGTCTACATACATGTCAGATGTCAGATCTCAAACTCCCTTCATTTTTATTACTGATAATATATTTCTTTTTCTTTTTAGGCTGGTTCGACTCCCTGTTAACAGCTTTCCTCCATGGATATCTCATGACTCTGGCATCTCCAACATTTTGGGGGTCCCGAGACAATCTAGGCCTACATTCACAGTTTCACACATGCCCTTACTTGATGTCCACACAGAGACAACTCTGACAAATTCCTGAACTAGTGGCTTTCCTTAGTGACACAGAGAGATTCCATAACCCCCTTCTTCTATCATTGACTTTAAAGCCAGAACATGGCCAAAGCTGCCAAATTCTGCTGCTGGCTGGGGATGGAATATACCGCCCTTGTTACATCTCTACCAGTTTTCTCTGTTTGATGGTCTCCTTCGTTAACTGGGTTTAGCTGTTCTGGAACTTACTCTGTAGATCAGGCTGGGCTTGAATTCAAACACCCATCAGCCTCTGCCTTTTGAGTGCTGGGCTGAAAGGTATGCAGCACAAAGCCAGGACCTAACTTTTCTTTAATTGCTTTGCACAAGTTGGAACCTTAGCTATATGACGTCTTGCTCTGAGGTTACCATTCCCTTTATTTCATCTAGCATCAGGCTTTTCTTTTCTTTTTTTTTTTCTTTTTTCAAATTAATCATTCCATTTATTTACACCTCAAATGATATTCTATTTCACCTCTTGACATTACCCCTCTACCAACCCCCTATACCACAACCTCCTTCCTGCCTACACTTTGCTTGTATGAGGGTGCTCACCCACCTACCTACCCTCTCCCACCCCAATATGGTAGCATCACCTTATGCTGGGGCATCAAACCTCTACTGAACCAAGGGCCTCCCCTCCCATTGCTCTCAGTCAAGGTACATATGTATCTGTAGCCATGGTTCCCTCCAAGCACAGTCCTTGGTTGGTTCTGGGAGAACTGGTGGTCAAACCAAGCTCTGTTGTTCTTCCAATGGGGTTGCAATGTCCCTTCATTCCCCGAGTCCTTCTGCCAGCTCCCCAACAAGATTCCCTAAGCTCAGTCTGATAGTTGGATCCAAGCATTTACATCTGCATTGGTCAGTTGCTAGCCAGACCTCTCAAGGAATCACTACGACCAGGGGCCATGCCTATCTACTGGAGGTGCTCTCTACAGGTTCTATCTCTCCCTTCTCTGTGCATTTCAGCTAAAGTCATTCCCATTGGCTCTTGGGAACCTCATGATTCTCTGGTGTCTGGAACCCTCAAGTGGCTATCCCCAGTTCCTCATACCCCCGCCACTACATATTTTGTTCCATTTCCTGACCCCCTGTACATCTGTCACATCCCCACCAGTTCCTGATACTGCCCCCATTATTTCCTGCTCCTCCTCTCTCTCTTCCAGTTCCCCCTTTCTCTCCAGCTCTCATGATCATCCTGTTCTTCCCCTCACCTTAGAAGGAAAGCATCTATATCCTGGTCTTCTTTTCTTCTAAGCTCCATATGGTCTGTGGGTTGTATCATGGACATTGTAAGCTTTTGGTCTAGTATCTACTTATCAGTGAGTACATACCATGTGTGTTCTTTTGTGTCAGGGTTACCTCACTCGGGATGATATTTTCTAGTTCCACCCATTGGCCTGTGAATTTCATGAAGTAAGTCACTAAGTAGTATTCCATTGTGTAAATGTACCACATTTTCTGTGTCCATTCCTCTGTTGAGAGACATCTGGTTCATTTCCATCTTCTGTCTATTATAAATAAGGCTGATATGAACATAGTAGAGAATGTGTCCTTGTTATATGTTGGAGCATTTTGTGGGTATAGGCCCAGTAGTGATATAGTCTTTGTTGAGGGAATCATTAAAAAATCAACTCCATCTTGCACTATACCCAGCTACTCTCAGACTGTTGTCTCTCTGTCTCTAGGCCAGGTCCATTTGGTGGTCTTCCCTGCTCCAGTTCACCTGCCTCAGAGCTGCCTGTACCTTCTCAGACACCTATCCACTGTAGCTAGTTATCACAAATCCCCTTAATCCAGTAATTCAAAACTCTAGAAACTTATAATTAGTCCATCAGATTATATATCAATAAATTCTCAATTCACAAGATGCCCACACAATAATTTCAGAGCCAATTGATAATAATATAAGCTGCTCACATAGATTAGACAAGTTATTCCAATTTTTCTACCCGTTTATGATACTCATAGCTATGTACGGCTATTTAAAACCACGCGGAATCTGGATTGTCTTCCTCTCCCTCCATCTTCCTTCCTTCTCCTCTCTCTCTGTCCCTGTCTCTGTCTCTGAAACAATTAGCTCAACATCCCTTTTCTCTGTCCAAACTCAGGCTTCTTGTTTTGTTATTTAAATTAATTGAACAGGGAAAATTCTGTTATAGTTCTTCAAGTAAAACTATTCCCAATTTTTTCAAGAACTGTCAGACTGATTTACAAAGTGGTTTTACCAGCTAGCATTGCTACCAGCAATGGAGGAGTGTTCCTCTTTCTCCTCAACCTCACCAGCATCTTCTGTCACTTGTGTTTTGGACCTTAGCCATTCTGATTGGTGTGAGGTAGAATCTCAGGATCATTTTGATTTGCATTTCTCTGATGACTAAGGATGATGTACATTTCTTTAAGTGCTTGTCAGCCATTCAAGATTCGTCAGTTGAGAATTCTCTGTTTACTTCAGCATCAAGCTTTTCTAATAATCTGTTTTCAGTTCCTGGTATCCCTTTTCTACTCAAACTGTATATTTGATATTTTTCCTTCTTGATTTTGCTCATATGTGTGTGTGTGTGTGTGTGTGTGTGTGTGTGTGTGTGTGTGTGTGTGTGTGTATATGTGTGTGCATAAGAATGGCTTATAACCAACCAATACAGTCAACACTAGGCTGGGCTGACTGGAAATTTCTTTTGCCAAAACTGTTCATCCATAACTCTTTAATTTAGCCTCAGGCAGAATTTTTTTTTTTTTTTTTTTTGGACAAAGGCAGAAAGCACCCTGTCTGCTTTCTCTACTAAAATATTACAATAATTGTTTCTAGGCCACATATTAATATTCTTCTTCACTAAAACCTTATGAGATAGGCCACACAGTTCAAATCATCTTCAACACCACTGTCTTCCATGCTCCTACAATTATGACTCATTAAGCCCTGCTTAACTCGTGCAATCACTTACACAGCCCAAAGTCTCAACGTGTTCCATTTTTCTCCAGGCAAAAACATGGTCGCCAGCACCAACTTCTGTTGTAATCAGAGCTTCCACTGCTGTGGAGAACACCATGACTATGATATCTTTGACAAGGAAACTATTTAATTGAGCTGGCTTACACTTCAGAAGTTTAATGTATTATCATCATGTGGGCAGACATGGTAGGCAGACATAGTGCTAGAGAGGTACCCAAGAACTCTATATCTGCACTGTCAGGCATCAGGAAGAAAGAGTGACATTAGCCCTAGCTTGAGCATTTGAAACCTCAAAGATTACTCTAGTGACACAGTTCCTCCAACAAGTCCAAACCCATACCTTACAAAGCCTATATCCATTCGGGTTACCATAACGCTTAATATAATTTCTACTATTTTTTAAATTAAATTATAAAAGATTACATGATTAATTTCCTAGGCACAGTCATAGCTATGTAATCCACTGAAGGGAAAGTAGTTAATTCTATTCTGTTTCAATATATTTTCTCTGAAAATCAACTCATGTTTATTTTATAATATCATGTATAATTGGACAGAAAGCTATCTAGAGTATGGTGGACATATGTACCAATTTGTCCTAATTTTACTAACACACACACAAAGTATTACATAATCATGTGACTTTATAAATAAATATAAAAGTAAATATAGGACAGAAAATGATTAAATGTGAAAGAAAATATAAAACACATTGAAAAGTATATTTATGGCTTAAACAGTGCTTTAAAAGTATATGCATTCTGGTAATTATGAGGCTAGAGTTTATCCTGAAGCCTAAAATGGAGAAAGCCATTACAGCAACTGCAGAAACAGATTTCCTCAGATAAAGTTGTTTGTGTACTTATAAGTTTTGGTAAATATATTATGAAAGATATTTATATGGACTGTAGAAAAATTACTTTTATAACAATGTAAATTGAAAATATTTTAATTCAATGCTTTTATAATTTATCAGTTCTACATATGGTTGAGAGAAGAGAAACATTAACATTAATTTTATGCAATGAGTTCTGTAATAATGGATTCCTTACAAGAATACAGGACTAGGGAGATACTCATTACCCACCCATAATGTGGGAGACAAAAGTGTGCATATGTGAGAGAAAAATTCTCATTGCTTTCCATATTTTAGGACATAGAGTGAACATAAGAAAAAAAAAGTCTGGGTCCTGTCAGCAAAATCTTTCTGGCATATGTAATAGTGTTTGGGTTTAGATGGATCCCCTGGTGGGGAAGTCTATAGATGGTCCTTCATTCTGTCTCAGCTCCGATCTTTGTCTCTGTAACTCCTTCCATGGGTATTTTGTTCCCCATTCTAAGAAGGAGCGAAGTATCCACATTTTGGCCTTCCTTATTCTTGAGTTTCATGTGTTTTGCAAATTGTATCTTGGATATTCTAAGTTTCTGGGCTAATATCCACTTATCAGTGAGTGCATATCATATGTGTTCTTTTGTGGTTCAGTTACCTCACTCAGGATGATATCCTCCAGATACATCCATTTGCCTAAGAATTTCATGAATTCATTGTTTTAATTGCTGAGTAGTACTCCATTGTGTATGTACCACATTTTCTATATCCATTCCTCTGTTGAGGGACATCTGGGTTCTTTCCAGCTTCTTGCTATGATAAATAAGACTGCTCTGAACATAGTGGAGCATGTGTTCTTATTACAAGTTGGAACATCTTCTGGGTATATTCCAATGCCAGTGCCTGGCTAATACAGAAGTAGATGTTCACAGTCATCTATTGGATGGAACATAGGGCCCCTAATGGAGGAGTTAGAGAAAGTAACCAAGGAGCTAAAGGGGTCTGCAACCCTATAGGAGGAGCAACAATATGAACTAACCAGTAACCTGCAGAGCTGTGTCTATAGTTGCATATGTAGCAGAGGATGACCTAGTCGGCCATCAATGGGAGGACAGGCCCTTGGTCTTGTGAAGATCATATGCCCCAGTACAGGGGAATGCCAGGGCCAGGAAGCAGGAGTGGGTGGGTTGGGGAGCAGAGCAGGGGGAGGAAATAGGTGGCTCTGGGGATAGCATTTGAAATGTAAATGAAGAAAATATCTAATAAAATAAGGAAAAAAAAGTCGAAGTAGAAAACATAGGACTTTTGGGTGATTATGTTCTACCAAATCTGTTTATTAGAAACACCCTCCCCAGTGCTATAGAGGAGGAGGAAGGACGATGGAGGGAGAGGAAGACAATCCAGATTCCAAATGGTTTTAAATATCCACAGGTGAATATCACAAAAGGGTAGAATAATGGGGATAACTTGTCTACTCTAGGTGGACAGCTTGTATCATTATCAACTGGCTCCCATCTAGAGACTGCCATATCCAGGGATCCACCCCATAATCAGCTTCCAAACACTGACACCATTGCATACACTAGCAAGATTTTATCGAAAGGACCTAGATGTAGCTGTCTCTTGTGAGACTATGCCGGGGCCTAGCAAACACAGAAGTGGATGCTCACAGTCAGCTAATGGATGGATCACAGGGCTCCCAATGGAGGAGCTAGAGAAAGTACCCAAGGAGCTAAAGGGATCTGCAACCCTATAGGTGGAACAACATTATGAACTAACCAGTACCCCGGAGCTCTTAACTCTAGCTGCATATGTATCAAAAGATGGCCTAGTCGGCCATCACTGGAAAGAGAGGCCCATTGGACACACAAACTGTCTACGCCCCAGTACAGGGGAACGCCAGGGCCAAAAACAATGGGAATGAGTGGGTAGGGAAGTGGGGGAGAGGGTATGGGGGACTTTTGGGATAGCACTGGAAATGTAATTGAGGAAAATGTGTAATAAAAATATTAATTTAAAACAATTATCAACTGGCTCTGAAGTTATTGTGTGGGCATCTTATGAATTGATAATTTGGTGATATATAATCTGACTAATTATAAGCTTCTAAAATTACATGGGGGTCTTTGAGAGGGTAAGGCTGGGAGGGCTGTTTCCTCATGAACAAATTACTGACATCATAGAGGAGGTTTTCTTGCTTTTCTGATATTGGAGAAGGAATCCTTTCTCTTCTGGAGAAGGAAACTTTAAAGGAACAACCATAAAGAAAAGGAATTGGAATCACCTGCTAGTACCTCCAACTTGGACTCCTGAGAAATAAATTTCTCTCATTATGAATTACCTATTTCCTGAGATTTTTGCATAGCCATACCAAACTTATTCAGACATCAAGGAAACAGATGGTACTTAAGGGAATATAAGTATGACACATTATATTTCTTAAATAAATATAAGTGTGACACATTCAGAGATGTGTAGTGATAAGAGGTGTGGTTTGGGGAAGCTCAACACGAAGAGATGAGAATGAAATGGTAAGCTGTAACAACAACCATTAGGAGACTTGTGTAGATTATTAATAGTTCAGAATTTAATATGAAGACAATAGCAAGAAACAGACAACATTATTTCATTTACAAAAGTCATTACAGAGAAGTAATTTATTGCTAAAGTTCAGAAAAATGCAATAAAGAAGTTTGGCCACACAGCTGTGAAAGCCCTTATCCAGTCTATCTACTGTCAGCAGCTATCCAGTGGTCAGAAAGGTACCAGTAGAGGCTGCTCTAGCAGTAGGATCATTAGACAATTTAACATGACTTTAGTGAATAGCTTAAAGGAGAAAACCATCACAAGGTTTTCAAATGAGAGAGGAAATGTTTTTGACTCTTTATATATTGAAAATCAGTTAAGGCTGCAAAGTAAATGAGTAGTTTGTGAGGGAAAATAAACTGAACACAAATAACTTGCATGAACAAGTGAAGGGTATATGTATATGTATATGTATATGTATATGTATATGTACCTGTACATGTATATTTCATAGAGGAAATTGTTTAAGAAACTTCTGCATAAAATGGTCAACCTTGTTCATATCACTGAGGATAACTCAAAGATCGTCTGTTAAAGAAAGCTTTAATAAACATCTCAACTAAAATGGCATGATATACAATCGTGTCTGACTCTCTCTGCATGGCCTATTATCACCTACTAATATGCTTATTTCCCCTAATCTTTACTCTAGTTTCTTCCCCACTGTAGAAGTATGTGCAATTTGAATGTCATAGATATGATATATGCCAGTGGGTAAAAATGAACTTTAAAGCCTTAATTATCTTGTAAAAGCAGAACGGGTAGTTCTTTCTGAAAGAAAGAACATGATAAACTTGTGAGAATTGGAACATGGTCCAAACAGGAGAGGTAAAATTGTAATTAAATAGACATTCAGATAGATTGTTGAGAGCATTTAATGGATCATTTACTCATTCATTCGCTACATTGACAATGTTCTTACTGTGTGGATATCTTCTCTTCTTGCCCTCTCAAGGTCTTAGCGCTTTGATTAACTTGAGATTTTGTTTCCAAGCCCACCATTCCTATCACAGTACCCTTTCCCTCCATTCATATCTCCCAGCCTCTATGTGTTTTCTGTATTCTGGTTTTGAATTGGTGTGTACTGTATAAGTCAGGGCAACCTGAAATTTTCTTTGTAGTTCAGACTATCTTACTGTGTGATTTTCTCTCCTGTTTCAATGTACTGAGTGCTAGATTTGGTCAATATTTTTCTGTTGACAATTACATCTAATTACCCAAATCATCTACTATTTTTTAATACAAGTGCCAATTTTTAATTTACCCCATACATGTTGACCCTAGATTTATTACAGCGGGTATGAACAGAAGACTGAGAAGATTATGTAGATGACGAAGAAAAGTTACTCAAGAGCCTGAAGAGATGGTTCAGGAGTAAAGAAATCATTTCCAAAGGATACAGGCTAAATTGACAACATCCATTTGGGTAGCTCATAACCATTCAGCTACAGAAGATATGACTCCTCATCTATCCTTCTTGGGTAACAAGCATTCAAGAGGTACAAGTACATACAAGTAGGCAAAACACCCAGAGTAAAAATAAAATAAAATAAAGCATTTTAAAATGTCAAGATTCTAATGTTAGAAAGAAAACATTCTCACCTCAAAATAACCAGTAATTCTTCAGAATGATAGTGAAGAAGTAAGTATGTGAACAGGTAGAATGAATACTTATATGAGTAAGTATGATGAGTATCAATCTTTAAACTTAAAGCTCAAGATGAATAAAAGTGAATAGGAGAATAAAAGACTATGTACATATGACAATTCAAATTAATTATCTGAATAGGAAAAATAGAAAAATTTAAATTTAAGGAGAAAACAAATTCTGAAAATATCATTCATAGGAAATGATATTTATTAAGGTTCAGGTATGTATATATTCTAATGAGGCACCTAAAGGCCTGGAGGCTTAGCCAATAAACTCTCCTTCCCAGACACTCCTCCCTGCAAAAGGTATGTAACCTCAGGCCCGCCCTGAGAAAGGGGGTATGGTTTTACTCATCCACTCTCCACCAAGACAATAGATGGTCTTAAAACCATGGACTCTCTCTTTTCTTTTTTCTTTTCTTTTTTCCTTGCTTAAATGAAGGTTTCTCTTTTTTATTAGATATTTTCTTCATTTACATTTCAAATGCTATTCCAAAAGTCCCCTATACCCTCCCCTGCCCTGCTCTCTAACCCACCCACTCCCACTTCCTGGCCCTGGCATTCCCCTGTACTAGGGCATATGATCTTCACAAGACCAAGGGCTGCTTCTTCTTCTTCTTCTTCTTCTTCTTCTTCTTCTTCTTCTTCTTCTTCTTCTTCTTCTTCTTCTTCTTCTTCTTCTTCTTCTTCTTCTTCTTCTTCTTCTTCTTGGCATATGATCTTCACAAGACCAAGGGCGGCTTCTTCTTCTTCTTCTTCTTCTTCTTCTTCTTCTTCTTCTTCTTCTTCTTCTTCTTCTTCTTCTTCTTCTTCTTTTCTTCTTCTTCTCCTCCTTCTCCTTCTCCTTCTCCTTCTCCTTCTCCTTCTCCTTCTCCTTCTTCTCCTCCTCCTCCTCCTCCTCCTCCTCCTCTTCCTCCTCCTCCTCCTCCTCCTTCTCCTCTTCCTTCTCTTCCTTCTCCTTCTCCTCCTACTCCTCCTCCTCCTTCTTCTTCTTTTTGATATTTTTATTAGATATTTTCTTCATTTACATTTCAAATCCTTTCCCAAAAGTCCCCTATACCCTCCCCCAACCCTGCTACCCTGCCCACCTAATCTCACTTCTTGGCCCTGGCATTCCCCTGTACTGGGGCATATAAAGTTTACAAGACAAAGGGGCCTCTCTTCCAAGTGATGGCCAACTAGGCCATCTTCTGCTACATATGCAGCTAGAGACACGAGCTCTGGGGTTACTGGTTAGTTCATATTGTTGTTTCACCTATAGGGTTGCAGACCCCTTCAGCTATTGGGTACGTTCTCTAGCTCCTCCATTGGGGGCCGTGTGTTCCATCCAATAGATGACTGTGAGCATCTACTTCTCTATTTGCCAGGCACTGGCATAGCCTCCCATGAGACAGCTATATCAGGGTCCTGTCAGCAAAATCTTGCTGGCATATGCAATGGTGTCTGGGTTTGGTGGCTGATTATGGATAGATCCCCAGGTGGGGTAGTCTCTGGATGGTCCATCCTTTCGTCTTAGCTCCAAACTTTGTCTCTGTAACTCCTGCCTTGGGTATTTTGATCCCTATTCTAAGGAGGAATCCACAGTGGGGAGACATGGAACAGGTCTTCACCTAAAGAGCCAGCTATCTAGTCTCCCTCAGGATGTCTCTAATCACTCCCAGTCACCACCTCCACCAAGCCAAACACCCGGCCAAATAAGCCAAGGACTCTTCTCTCAGGATCCAGCTGGATCTCTCCATGCTTTTCCCCTTTGGCCCCAGACTAGATCCAGCCCTTGGGTCCCCACTCTGGTTCTCAGATTTCTGGAGCTCCCAGTGGCACCTGGGTGACCAAAAGCCTGAGAACCAGATGGCTCCAGCCTCCATGCAGGCCCGCTGGCTGCGGCTGTTCCCCAGGACTTCAGACTTCACTCTCTCATCCCCCAACCAGGGTCCAGCGGCTTCTCATAGCCTGATTCCAGCCTGGTGCCAAAGTGGGGTAAGCACTTCAGCATCTGGAGCCTCCAGAACCTCGAGTGGATGTGGGACACACCATAACCCAACACAGAGAGTTTATTTGCTTAATTGTTTAAAAGTTAGAGGTCTCCTTCCATCTACACATCAAGCTGTTCTACAAAAGACCCAATGCATTCATAAAATTTTTCTTGTTTTTCTGTATGTAAAGGTTTGTACAGTTAAGAAGAGCGTACTTGTTAACATTTTATTTTTATCATTTTTAATTATGTCCATCTGTCTGTCTATATGAGTATAGGTGGTCATGGAGGCTTAAAGCAATTTGTCCTCTGGACCTAGAGCTAAAGCCATCTCTCAGGTAACGACATGGGTACTAGAAACCAACTGTATGTCCTTTGTAAGGAATTTTCACTGTTTATTTATTTCCCCATCAGTAGTAAAAGAATCATTGGTCTGCTTCGTATATTAAAGTCCTCAAAGGAAAATATATATTAACAAACTTATTAGGTAATGCTTTCATGAGTTAATAATGCAGATAACAACCATAATCAAATAGTCATTACCCATGTTATTATTTTAAATGTGAATTACAAACATCAGTTTGGAATTACTTTGTTTTCTGTTGCTCTGTCTTCACTGGTTTTCTGAGTCTTTCTATTTCTCTTTTGTTATTGATTTTTAGGTTCATTGTAAGTCTTTTTTACATTTATTTCTCTAATAGACATTTAGATGGTAATACTATTTCTGACTCATATATTTGAAAATAATTTTATTTTCCAATTCCATACATTTATTTTGATGCCTTTTAGGAGTCAATAGCTAAAACCTTTCTCAACACTCCTGTATTTTCTGCTGGCACTGTGCACTGTAAATCAGTTTAATTTTGTTTAATTACATTAAACATCGGATGTGGTAATGATTTAATGAGTGTCTCTTTGGATTTTTAAAAAGTGTCTTAATCTTTCATTCTTGATGTCAAAAATTTGATTAAGATCTGCCTAGATGAAAGTAGTCTTGCGTCCTGCTTAGTGTTTGAAATTCATTTCCCTCTAAAAATTGCATTTCATTCTTGATGTGTTATATTTATTTAATTGCTTTGCTATTTATTCATTGTAATGTCAAAGCCTATTTCTCCATTTAAGTAGTAAGCAAAATTTGATCATATATATTTTTCTATATTGAATTTAAATGTTTTTTTTTTGTTTTTCAGGATGAATTATCTGATCCATTTTCCATGTCATTAAGAATGGTGATTTAATTATTCAGCTCTTGGGGTGATTGTTTTTAGTGATTATTTTTAGAGAATTGCTAACTTCAATACATCTCTAGATATTTATATTTGTCATTCACAACATTTATCCTCTTCTTAGACTATTATTCTTGTTTGAATGTTGGTTTTATTAATTAAGTTCCTGACTTTGTCCTGTGATTTTTTTCTCAGCTGTCTATTGATTATTGTTGAATTTCTTACTTCTACATATTTTCTATCTCAGATGCTGTGTCCATGAAATGTGTCTTTGACAAAGTGTTCTGAAAGGATATTCAAGTGCTTCTTCATATACAGATTGTCTCTCCCTTGTTAGAATATATTTCTACCAGAAACTTCCTGCCTTTTAGTTTTTATATTATTTTATCATATTAGACAAATAAATACTCATTAAAAGTTTTTTTGCTGGGCACATAGACAAAAGGCCATTACAAAAGATACCCTAGGAAACAGTAGTAATAAAGAGTTGAAAACTAGAAGGCCTTAGTCTCTTTGCTGTGTCTTACAGTGATTGTATTCAGGTAGCAAAACATAAACAGAGGAAGAAGAAGAAGAAGAAGAAGAAGAAGAAGAAGAAGAAGAAGAAGAAGAAGAAGAAGAAGAAGAAGAAGAAGAAGAAGAAGAAGAAGAAGAAGAAGAAGAAGAAAAGACGAAGACTCATGGCCTCACAGCTTCAGCACAGTGAGGACCTCAGAAGCTGTGCTATAGCTCTCTGTGACCATAATTTTTAAAATATTCACAGCACTGAGAGCAAGGACATTGGTTTAGTACATAGTTACAGTAATGACAAGCTAAAGATGTCCTTTGTCTTAGTGTGTTATGTGTTGCTACACAGGAATGCTCAAGGGTGAGTACTTTATGAAGAAGTTTATATAACCTATGGTTGTGGAGCTGAAAAATAAATTTAAAAAATCATTGTGATAGCACCATTCAGGTGGAGACCCTCAGACAGCATCACATCATGGCAGAAAAAGTGGAAAGTTGACTATCTACATGCATAGGGACGATTCTGCGAGCAAAGAAACAAAGGCTAAGGTAGGGCACAGTGAAGTCATTCATCATAATCTATGTGTGCAGAAGCAACAGTGATCCCTAGGAGACCAGACCTACTCACTGGAGACAGCATCAGTCCACTCAGGAGAAAGAGGCTAGGCTATGTAGCCACTACTTCTTTAGTTTCCACAGCACACAGGAGCTTCTCAGATGAGGACGGACAGACACATTGATCAACCTATCACTAAATAGAGAAAGAAAATCATACTCACAAAGGTTTAGGTTTATTTTGAGCTAATGAATGTGTAAAGACTGTCACCGATCTTAATTATATTTTCTGTCCTATATTTCTCAGAATATATGTTTCATCGATTCTGATAATGATAACAGTTTAAAATGAGCAGTGGTCCCACACTTAGGTAGCTTAGGCATTATTGCAGAAATTTGACTCTAATTTTTCCTGAGGTTTGTAATGATGGGAAATAATTGACAGAGAGAAATGAATGCAGTATGCGTGTTTTTCCAGGCCTCTAATGATAGCATTGGGTTTCTTTCTAACACACTGAGTACAGAGAAGGCATTAGCTAAGATGAACAGTAACCTTGCTAAGAACCCTGAACAGCCACTTGAAAGCCAAATATAAAGTATTTTCAGACTTACTGCAGTGTGACACATAAATATATCAAGAGAGCTGCTTCAGCAAGAATAAAAAGAACGAGAAGGAGGAGGAGGAGAAGGAAGAGGAGGAGGAGGTGCAGGAGGAAGAGAAGGAGAAGGAAGAAAATGAGGATAAAGAGCTCCATCAAGGAGGATTGCTGTAAAAGGTTGCATGAAAATCGTTTGGAGCTAAAATCTGACATGGAACTAAAGAATCTTTTTAAACTGTGAGAGATAATTAAATATGATCACTGGTAAGAATTATCCAAATGACAGGAGATGGTGCAGGATACTGGGCCTTTATGAGAAAATGGTCAAAGGAGTAAATCTGAGCAGATGAGTTCTAGATGCAAACTGCTTATTAGCAATGGCATGTTATGACTCCTCTTTGCCTAGTCTTTCATTGCTTTCTTTTGAGAAATGATTCAGTGCTGTGGCTAAATGTCAAAAGAAAAGTTTTGTCCTTATAAATTATTACAAATGTTGTTTCTATAAATAAATTGCAATGGTAAATTTAGGAGCAGGACTATATAGTCAAAAATCATGAGCACTGATACATCTTTTGCAATTGAAAATGCATTTATAGAACCACGCTGTACAGAGATGAGAAGCTTTCCACAGGCATTGCCAGGATGTCCTGAGATGGAGAAGCCCTCCACATAAACCTACCACCATGGTATTCTTATAACAAAGCTTCCGGACATCTATGACCATGCCGTTCTACCTCCTAGTCAGCCCAGAGACACACAGCCTAGTAACTCTGAAGTTGAAACTTATAAGGTTTTGGCCTAAATGGACGCTTCTTGTTTTCAGTAGTTTCTGCCAGATATTTTCTTACAACAACCACGCAAGTAACTCATGCCAAGACCTAATATGTCTAATGATAGAGCAGTCTGTACAAACATAGGATTGTCTAACTAGATGTCTTCTTCATATAATGTCATACACTGACATTTCTAACAATAATGGGAAAGAATAGCTTTTTAAAAAAATAGACTGTGACTTTTTCATGATTCTGCACCAATGATAATTTTATATTACTAGATGATACTATACATTTATATCAAGGTCAATAAGGTTGTGATTAAAATTCTCTAGCTAGACAGACACTGGACATTGAATTCTTGGATCCTGTGTAAAGAATGCAAATCTTGAAAGTCTAATTTTGTAGTTGCTTCCTTCTCTATACACACATAGATATAAAATTGATCCAGTCCAAAACTACAGTACTTCAGGTGCACTGGATCTCAAGCAGAGGCTCTCAAGCTACTGTTTTCACAAGTGTCTACTCTAGTTAGATGCAGGAAAAATTCCTGAATTTTGAAAAATACATTAACACTTTAGAAAAGACTAGAATTAAGATGCTACTTGAATGTTACTTAAATCTTGGGAATATAGTTTTTACTAAATTAAATTTGTTTGTCTTTGCTTAAAATTCCACTGAGGCATCTGAATGTATCCACTGCATTTCTAATTTCTTGTGATTTTTTTTATACTACTAAAGTTTCATTTTGTTAAAAGTGATTTATTTTCTGTGAAAAATATGGTCTTAGCAATTTATAATGTAGCTAATAAAACTACTACCATGCCCTTGTTAAAAAAATTAGACTATATAAGGTTTCTGTTACAGTCACACATTGTTTTTCAAACTTATTTTCAGTTGATAAGATGAGAAAGTTTTCTCATTTAAAATATATATATTTAAAATTTATAACTATTTAATAAATATATATTTAATATACTTTGAAAATTACACACACACATATATTTTTAAACTAACAAATAAGAAGTCTTCTAAAATAACTTTCCAAAAGACATTAAGACTATTTTCATAAATTTTAATCCATGTTTATTTAAAACTTCATATAAATAAAATTAGTTTAAGGTAATAGTTGAATGAAATTAGAAAATATTTTATACCATAAATAAATATAAAACTATATTATTTATTTTCATTATTAAAAAAGAAAATTCTCTTATAAAGCATAGTGAAGAGCTGTTAGTTCTTTAAAATATTGCAAATAAATATGTAGAGGAGATACTGAAACTAAAAGTAGCTATAGTACAGAGATATATTGCACATATCATAGAAATTTTCACACATTCAAGTGAAATAAACCCTCAGAGTTTTAAGACACTGAAAATCAGAGAAATTATGGAGAACTATTACTTTAATATTTAGTGAAATATAATTTTAGAACAACTCAAACTGTACTTTAAATTACATTCATTCATCTAATTGGCAAATTTTATTTTTAGATAAACTACAGGAATAAGAAAGACAGATCAGTAATAAATTAAAGGCAAGGAATTTGTAAATATATATTAAAGTGTTATATAACCTGCTCTATATTAATACAATTAAACACTATCTAGCAGTTGTAATTCCTTGAGTGTATCAGTGTGAAATGTCAAGGAATACTACTAACAGAATACAACAAGCAATATATAAAGTATAAAAAACACTTTACAGTATATGTGTCTTTTTTTTTGTAGAAACACACATTTGGTATATAAATTAACACTCATGTGCACATTCAAGTTCTTATATTTCTAGAACAGAATAATGCATACCTTTTCTGTAACTCCCCATACAGATATAAATGCATTCACATAATACAGAAAAGGAAAATTTCCAAGCCACTCAATTGGACTTTCAAATGAGTTTATATAAAATAACATTTTACAAATACCCAGGTTGTCAACACTATACAAATACTAATGTTTTCCAAAATCTTCCTTTATTAAAATATTAAATGTCTCTCAGTTTTAAAATAAGTAGACAGTTGAAAGAAAAATGAAGAAAATATTCAGTATATTATTCAAATATTCTTGTACCAAAAATAAGTTCTAACTTGCGATACCACATTTACTGACAAATTATTTTATAAAATATGTTCATTTAAAAATGGAAATATACCTTACCTTTTTTTTTTACCATGAATTCATTTGTTTATTCATTGTACATCTTGATCATCTTGTTCCATTTCCAGTTCCCCTATCACACAGTCTTTTCCACATTTGTTCCTCCCCTTCTCCTCTGAAAGCATGCCTCACTTCCCCCTGAGTATTCTGTAAACCCTGGTACATCAAGTCTCGTTGTATTAGGTTTATCTTCTCCTATTGAGGCCAGACTGAGCAGCCCAAATCAAGCAGTGGGCTCCAATTTTGGGGGGACCCACAAAAAGCCTGGACTGCATGTCTGCTACATATGTGTCAGGGGGGACCCACAAAAGACTGGACTGCATGTCTGCTACATATGTGACAGGGACTTCATTCCAGCACCTGTATTCTCTTCAGTTAGTGACTTAGTCTCTGAGAGCCCCAAGGGTCCAGGTTAGTTGACTTTGTGGTCTTCCTGTATAGTTCCTTTCCTCTTTGGGGCCTTCAATCCTTTTCCCAACTCATCCATAAAAGTTCACGAGCTTCATCCAGTGTTAGACTGTAGCCTCTGCATTTGTTCCAGGTGGTTCCTGGGTGGAGCCTCTCAAAGTACAGTTATACTAGGCTCCTATATGCAAGTATAACAGAGTATCATTGTCTCAAGGATTGGTGCTTGCCCATCAATGGGTCTCAAGTTATTGGTTAGCCATTCCATCAGTCTCTGCTCCATCTTTGTTCGTGCAAACCTATTAGACAGGAAAAATCTGGAAAGTTTTATGACATGTGAAAAAAGAAATTATCATCATTAAATCACCTAACTGGTTGTCTGCACATAGAGAAATGCAAATTTACCCATTTTTATCTTCTTGTATGAAGCTCAAGTCAGAGTGAATTGAGAACCCAAACATAAAACCATATATGCTGAATCTAAGAGAAGGGAATGTGGGAAATAGCCTCAAACACATTGGCACTGGAGAAAATTTCCTGAACAGAAAACCAGTGGCTGAGGTTCTAAAATCAATAATTGACAAATGGGATCTTATGAAACTAAAAAGCTTCTGTAAGACAAAGGCAAACTGGCAACCTAATGATTGGGAAAAGATATTTACCAACCCTACATCCAATAGACAGCTAATATCCAAAATATTCAAAGAACTCAAGAAATTAGATGCCAGGAAACAAAATAACTCAAATAAAAATGAGGTTAAGAAGTAAGCAGTGAATTCTCAACTGAAGAATCTCAAATGGCCCAGAAGCACCTAAAGAAATGTTCAATCCCCTTAGTCATCAGGGAAAAGTGCAAATCAAAACAACCCAGAGATTCTACCGCACACCAATAAGAATGGCTAAGATCAAAAACAGCATGTGCTGGCAAGGATGTGGAGAAGGAGAAACACTCCTCCATTCCTGGTGGGATTGCAAGCTAATACAACCACATCTGGCAGTTCTGAAGAAAAATAGAAATCGTTCTATCTGTAGAGCTATACCACTCTTGGGCATATACCCCAAAAATGCTAGAACATATCACAAGGAAACATGTCCCACTATGTTCATAGCACCCTCATTTATAATACCCAGAAGCTGGAAACCACCTAAATGCCCCTCAACAGAAGAATGGGTGCAGAAAATGTGATATATTTACACAATGAAACACTCTTCAGCTATTAAAAATTAGGACTCCATGAATTTTGCAGGCAAATGGATGGAACTAGAAATTATCATCCTGAGTGAGGTAACCCAGACCCAAAAGGAAATACATGGTATGTACTCACAGATAAGTGGATATTAGCCAAAATTTTCATAATACCCATGATATAACTCACAGACCATGTGAAGCTTAATAAGTAGTAAGGCCAATGTGTGGATGCTTAAATCTCATTTAGAAGGGAGAACAAAATAATCATGGAGGCAGAGGTAAAGAGAGACCTGGGTGGGAGAGGGGAGGATGAGGGAAAAAGGGGGCTACAGGATCTGGTATTGGAGGAGAAAGGCAAGAAGTCCAGAGTGCCAGAAGAATGAATAAAAATATGTAGCAATAGGGGGTGGGAAACAGGAGAGCAGAAATACTAGAAAGTCCCAGATTTTAGGGATATGAGAGGCTCCCAGGACCCAACGGGGATGACATTTGCCAAAATGCCAAACAGAGAGGAGATCGAAACTGAAGAGATCACCTCCAGTAGATAGACGAGTTCCTCAGTTTAGAGATGAAGCAACCCACCCATCTCAAATATTTTCACCCAGAATTGTTCCAGACTAAAGGAAATGAATGGGGGGTGGGTAAAAGAACAGGAGCTGAAGGAAAGGGCATCCAGAGACTGCCCTATCTTGAGATCCATTCCACCTGCAGGCACCGAACCCCTACATTATTGGTGATGCCAAGATGTGCTTGCAGACAGAATCCTGATATAGCTCTCCTCTGAGAGGCACTACAAGCACCGAACCCCTACATTATTGGTGATGCCAAGATGTGCTTGCAGACAGAATCCTGATATAGCTCTCCTCTGAGAGGCTCTACAAGCACCTGACTAACACAGATGCAGATACTCACAACTTTTGGATGGAGCTGGGGGATCCCAATGGAAGAGTTAGGGGAAGAGCTGAAGGAGCTGAAGGGAATTACAACCTTATAGGAATAACAATATCAACTAACCCAGACCCCTCAGATCTCCTAGGGACTAAACCACTAACCAACATGGGCCTGTCTATGACTCTTGCTATATATGTAGCATAGGACTGCCTTATTTGGCATTAGTATGAGGGCAGGCAGTTGGTCTTGTGGAGGCTTGATGCTCCAAAGGAGTGAGGTAGGAGTGGGAGTGTGTACCCTCTTAGAGGCAAAAGGGAGAATAGTGGTATGGGGGTGTTCATGATGGTGAGACCAGGAAAAGAGACAACTTTAGAAATGAAAAAAAAGGAAAGAAGAAGAAGAAGAAGAAGAAGAAGAAGAAGAAGAAGAAGAAGAAGAAGAAGAAGAAGAAGAAGAAGAAGAAGAAGAAGAAGAAGAAGAAGAAGAAGAAGAAAGAAGAAGAAGAAGAAGAAGAAGAAGAAGAAGAAGAAGAAGAAGAAGAAGAAGAAGAAGAGAGAGAGAGAGAGAGAGAGAGAGAGAGAGAGAGAGAGAGAGCAAGTTTTATGGGTAGGGCAGTGTCTTCTTTTCTCTAATGAGAGATTTTGCCTGGCTATGTGAGGTGGTCTTTTCAGGTTCCACAAATCCACTGCTATACATCTCAGCTAAGGTCACCTGCATTGTCCTGGTATCTTCCCCCATCCACAATCTCTGGCATGTCCTAAAGATGCCCCATACACTCCCATACCTGCCAGCTGCAGAAAAGAGGGCCAGAGGGCCAGGAAACTGAATGGAAATAACTCATCTTTTATTAATAATTAGGTGGTGAAAAATCAAATAACAAATAATATTTGACTCAAACCTAAGAGTGTGTTTCTTTAAAGGCATGTTGTAGAAATGTCTTGGGATGGCCAGCAGCAGAATTCTATGTCCATCAATCTGGAGCTGATTTCAGAATGTAAGTAGTGTCCTTCTTACTCAGTTACCTTAATGTCCAGTATTAGGTGTTACCTGAGCCTTTGCTATTACACAGTTTACAGGTAATGAAGAAGCAAACACTACAACCCAAAATGTGTTCTGGATCAAGTATGAAACCTTTTCATTTTAATTCTACACCATTCCTTTGAGTGACTAGTAGAGAATGATTCTATAATTCAGTAAGTCATTTCAAATAACTAACTGAAAACAAGAGAAGAACTGCTCTGAAAAACAAACAAAAACAACAAAACAGAAAACAAGAACTAGCTCTTGAGGCTGCTTATTAAGTGGGAAACTACCTCTTCACAGTGTTTCATACAATATTACTCATACTCCTTAGTACTATTCCTCAACCTTTGAATTTTAGTGTATATGTGGGGACAGGATCAAATAATAACTCACAATAATAATGGAGAAGTTATAAAGAACTGATATTTTTTATCACAAATGAATTAAGTTTCTGTGGAGAATAGAAAATCAGATGGCAACTTAGCTTGCTGTTGTACATGGCCAGGAAAATGGCAATGGGGGAATCATAAAACCAAACACAAACACAGCAAGCACAACTGGGAAAAAAAGTCGATAAAATGATTACTAATGATACTCTGCTATATTTGTAGACCAGAGCCTAGCATGTTGCTCATGGGATAGGCTTTACCCAACAACTGTGAGTGGTTGAGAACAGATGCAAAAATCCAAAGCAAAACGTGAGATGAGTTTGCGGAATTCTGCAGAAGAGGGAGAGGATGGATTTTATGAGCCTTAAGAGTCAAGGACACCATGAGAAAATATCACACAGAATCAACTAACCTGGGCATATAGCAGTTCACAGAGACTGAAATAACAGTCAAGGTGCCTGGGCAGGTAAGACCTAGGTCCTCTGCATATGTATTTTGAATGTTCAGCTTGTTTATTTATGGGACCAATAATAGTGGGAACAGAGCTGGCATTTTGTGTTCTCTTAGTGTCTGTATAACATCTGTCCAGGATCTTCTGGCTTTCATAGTCTCTGGTGAAAAGTCTGGTGTAATTCTGATAGGCCTGCCTTTATATGTCACTTGACCCTTTTTCCTTACTGCTTATAATATTCTATCTTTGTTTAGTGCATTTGTGTTCTGATTGTTATGTGTCAGGAGGAATTTCTTTTCTGGTCCAGTCTATTTGGAGTTCTGTAGGCTTCTTGTATGTTCATGGGCATCTCTGTCTTTAGGTTTGGGCTGTTTTCTTCTAAAATTTTGTTGAAGATATTTGCTGGCTCTTTAAATTGAAAATCTTCATTCTCATCTACTCCTATTATTCGTAGGTTTGGTCTTCTCATTGTGTCCTGGATTTCCTGGATGTTTTGAGTTAGGATCTTTTTGCATTTTGTATTTTCTTTGATTGTTGTCCCGATGTTCTCTATGGAATCTTCTGCACCTGAGATTCTCTCTTCCATCTCTTGTATTCTGTTGCTGATGCTCACATCTGTGGTTCCAGATTTCATTCCTAGGTTTTCTATCTCCAGAATTGCCTCACTTTGGGTTTTCTTTATTGTGTCTACTTCCCTTTTTAGGTCTAGTATTGTTTTGTTCATTTCTATCACCTATTTGGATGTGTTTTCCTGTTTTTCTTTAAGGATTTCTACCTGTTTGGTCGTGTTTTCCTGCTTTTCTTTAAGGACTTGTAACTCTTTAGCAGTGTTCTGCTTTATTTCTTTTAAGTGAGTTATTAAAGTCCTTCTTAATGTCCTCTACCATCATCATGAGATATGCTTTTAAAACTGGATCTAGCTTTTCTGATGTGTTGGGGTGCTCAGGACTGGGTGAGGTGGGAGTGCTGAGATGCGGAGTGGTCTTGGTTTCTATTAGTAAGATTCTTACATTTGCCTTTCACCATCTGGTAATCTCCGGAGATAGTTGTTATAGTCGTCTCTGGTTAGCGATTGTCCCTCTCATAATTTGGTTAGCCTCTATCAGCAGACCTGGGAGACTAGATCTCTCCTCTGAGTTTCAGTGGTCAGAGCACTCTCTGCAGGCAAGCTCTCCTCTTACAGGGAAGGTGCAAAGATATCTGGCATTCAGACCTCCCTCCTGGCAGAAGATGAAGGCCTGAAACAGGACCTGACCCAGAATCTGTGTTGTGTCTGCCTGTCACAGAAGCTGTTAGCTTCTGTAGTCCACACTCTCACCTGCACTGACTAGTCTCAGAGGGATGCAGGAACCAAGATGGCTCCCCCAGGTGCTCCAAAAGCCCTCCTGGGCAGGGTGGACACCTCTCCTCTGGCCAGGAAGGTGCCCGGATGTCTGGAGCCTGAAACGGGGTCTGTCTTGGAAGCTGTCTTCTAGGGACCTTGGGGGTGTCTGCTGAGTCTGCGCCCAGGTGACCCACTGCTGTAACTGACCGGAAGGGACTTGTGACCCTGGTCAGGCCAGGTTTCCTGCTTCCCTAGTGCTTTCTCAGGTCCCGTGCGATTGGTTTGGAACAGAAGTTGTGCTCCACTCACAGGTGGTCCTGAGATTGCGTGGAGAGTCCTCTAGGGGACCTTAGGGGTGTCCACCGACTCTGTGCCCAAGGTGACCTGGTGCTGGCCGAGTCTTGGGTTCTATAAGAAAGCAAGCCAGTAAAGAACATCCCTCCATGAAAAAGGAAAGAAAGAAAGAAAGAAAGGAAGGAAGGAAGGAAGGAAGGAAGGAAGAAAGAAAGAAAGAAAGAAAGAAAGAAAGAAAGAAACCATAGACATTTCACTTTATAAAAATAATGGCATAATAAGAAATGGATTTCAATGTAGGTTTAATGTTCATTTTTCTATGAGTATGGAGGAGAGAGGAGATTGGGGAGAAAGTAGAAGGAGGGGAACTGTGGTGAGGATCTAATATGAGATAGATAATTTAATATGATAAATAGGTAGATAGATAGATAGATAGATAGATAGATAGGGATAGATATGTGTGTGTGTCTTTGTATGTGTTTGTTGTGTGTGTAAAAGAAAGAAAAAAGAAAACTTTCAATTGGAAATAACAAATAGTAGAACTACTGTATAAAGGAAATAAAATCTATGAAGGGAAGCTTGAGGTATATTCTAGAAAAATAGATTCCTGTGGGTGGCAGCCAAGGCCAAGCCAGATATAAAGAGAAAGAAAGAGAGGAGTGCTTGACAAGACTAAAGGCTAGACTCAGTACTGGGCTGTGCCCAAGACAATATGAGCACATATTGGCATTATTTTCTATCAAATCTAAGCAATCTGCCCAAAGTCTTGTCTCCTCCATTTCAGTCATCATTTAACTCTTAAACTTAAGTAAAGAACAAGAGTTTACTCTGGATCTGAGGCGGCGCCATTTCCGGCTCTAGACAACCGACCACCTTCCTGGTGAGAGCACAAGGGTCCGCCCTGCCCAACAGGCTTCTGCCTCACGTTCCGCGGTGGCCACCTTGGTTCCGGGACTCCGCGGCGGGCAGTCTGCGGGTGAGAGTGTGGAACACAGAGGCCAGCAGCTTCTGGAACAGGTGAGAGCCACAGAGCCTCTGAGGCGGCGCCATTTTCGGCTCCAGAAAACCTGCCACCTTCCTGGTCAGAGCACAGGTGTCTGCCCAGCCCGAGAGGCTTCTGCCTCACGTTCTGCGGGAGTCACCTTGGTTCCTGGACTCCACTGCAGGCAGTCTACAGGCCAAAGCAACACAGCTTCTGGGAAAGATCCTGTTTTGGGCCTTCATCTTCGGCCAGGAGGAGGTCCAAACACCAGATAACTGTGCAACTCCCTGAAAGAGAAGACCTTGCCTGCAGAGACTGCTCTGACCACTGAAACTCAGGGAAGAGAGCTAGTCTCCCTGGTCTGCTGATATAGTGTAACAAAATCACCAGAGGAACAATCTCTAAACAGAGACAACTATAACAACTAACTCCAGAGATTGCCAGATGATGAAAGGTAAACGTAAGAATCTTACTAACAGAAACCAGGACCGCTCACCATCATCAGAACCCAGCACTCCCACTCTGCCCAGTCCAGGGCACCCCAACACACCTGAAAAGCTAGACCTGGATTTAAAAGCAAATCTCATGATGATGGTGGAGGACATCAAGAAGGACTTAAATAACTCACTTAAAGAAATACAGGAGAACACTGCTAAACAAGTAGAAGACATTAAAGAGGAAACACAAAAATCCCTTAAAGAATTGCAGGAAAACATAACCAAACAGGTAGAAGACATTAAAGAGGAAACACAAAAATCCCTTAAAGATTTGCAGGAAAACACAACCAAACAGGTGATGGAATTGAATAAAACCATCCAAGACCTAAAAAGGGAAGTAGACACAATAAAGAAAACCCAAAGTGAGGCAACACTGGAGATAGAAACACTAGGAAAGAAATCTGGAACCATAGATGCGAGCATCAACAAAAGAATACAAGAGATGGAAGAGAGAATCTCAGGTGCAGAAGATTCCATAGAGAACATTGGAACAACAATCAAAGAAAATGGAAAATGCAAAAAGATACTAACTCAAAACATGCAGGAAATCCAGGACACAATGAGAAGACCAAACCTACGGATAATAGGAGCAGATGAGAATGAAGATTTTCAACTCAAAGGACCAGCAAACATCTTCAACAAGATTATTGAAGAAAACTTCCCAAATCTAAAGAAAGAGATGCTCATGAACATACAAGACTCCTACATAACTCCCAATAGACTGGACCAGAAAAGAAAATCCTCCTGACACATAATAATCAGAACAACAAATGCACTAAATAAAGATAGAATACTAAAAGCAGTAAGGGAAAAAGGTCAAGTAACATATAAAGGCAAGCCTATAAGAATTACACCAGATTTTTCACCAGAGACTATGAAAGCCAGAAGAGCCTTGACAGATGTTATACAGACACTAAGAGAACACAAACTCCAGCCCAGGCTACTATACCCAGCCAAACTCTCAATTACCATAGATGGAGAAACCAAATTATTCCACGACAAAACCAAATACACCCATTATCTCTCCACGAATCCGGCCCTTCAAAGGATAATAACAGAAAAAAACCAATACAAGGATGGAAACCATGCCCTAGAAAAAACAAGAAGGTAATCCCTCAACAAACCTAAAAGAAGACAGCCACAAGGACAGAATGCCAACTTTAACAACAAAAATAGTAGGAAGCAACAATTACTTTTCCTTGATATCTCTTAATATCAATGGACTCAACTCCCCAATAAAAAGACATAGACTTACAAACTGGCTACACAAATAAGACCCAACATTTTGCTACTTACAGGAAACTCATCTCAGAGAAAAAGATAGACACTACCTCAGAATGAAAGGCTGGAAAACAATTTTCCAAGCAAATGGTGTGAAGAAACAAGCTGGAGAAGCCATTCTAATATCTAACAAAATTGACTTCCAACCCAAAGTCATCAAAAAAGACAAGGAGGGGCACTTCATACTCATCAAAGGTAAAATCCTCCAAGAGGAACTCTCAATTCTGAATTTCTATGCTCCAAATACAAGGGCAGCCACATTCATTAAAGAAACTTTAGTAAAGCTCAAAGCACACAATGCACCTCACACAATAATAGTGGGAGACTTCAACACACCACTTTCACCAATGGACAGATCATGGAAACAGAAACTAAACAGGGACACAGTGAAACTAACAGAAGTGATGAAACAAATGGACTTAACAGATATCTACAGAACATTTTATCCTAAAACAAAAGGATATACCTTCTTCTCAGCACCCCATGGTACCTTCTCCAAAATCGACCACATAATTGGTCGCAAAAAAAGCCTCAACATATACAAAAATATAGAAATTGTCCCATGCATCCTATCAGATCACCATGGACTAAGGCTGATCTTCAATAACAAAATAAATAATAGAAAGCCAACATTCATGTGGAAACTGAACAGCACTCTTCTCAATGATAACTTGATCAAGGAAGGAATAAAGAAAGAAATTAAGGACTTTTGGGAGTTTAATGAAAATGAAGCCACAACATACCCAAACTTATGGGACACAATGAAAGCATTCCTAAGAGGAAAACTCATAGCTCTGAGTGCCTCCAAAAAGAAACTAGAGAGAGCACACATTAGCAGCTTGACAACACACCTAAAAGCTCTAGAACAAAAGGAAGCAAATTCACCCAAGAGGAGCAGAAGGCAGGAAATAATCAAACTCAGGGGTGAAATCAACCAAGTGAAAACAAGAAGAACTATTCAAAGAATCAACCAATCAAGGAGCTGGTTCTTTGAGAAAATCAACAAGATAGATAAACCCTTAGCCAGACACACTAGAGGGCACAGGGAAAGCATCCTAATTAACAAAATCAGAAATGAAAAGGGAAACATAACAACAGATCCTGAAGAAATCCAAAACACCATCAGATCCTTCTACAAAAGGCTATACTCAACAAAACTGGAAAACCTGGATGAAATGGACAAGTTTCTAGACAGATACCAGGTACCAAAGCTAAATCAAGATCAGGTTAATGATCTAAACAGTCCTACATCCCCTAAAGGAATAGAAGCAGTCATTAATAGTCTCCCAAACAAAAAAAGCCAAGGACCAGATGGGTTTAGTGCAGAGTTCTATCAGACCTTCAAAGAAGACCTAATTCCAGTTCTTCACAAACTATTCCACAAAATAGAAACGGAAGGTACTCTACCCAACTCATTGTATGAAGCCACAATTACTCTGATACCTAAACCACAAAAAGACCCAACAAAGATAGAGAATTTCAGACCAATTTCCCTTATGAATATCGATGCAAAAATCCTCAATAATGTTCTTGGTAACCAAATTTAAGAACACATCAAAACAATCATCCATCCTGACCAAGTAGGTTTCATCCCAGGGATGCAGGGATGGTTCAATATAAGGAAATCCATCATTGTAATCCAGTATATAAACAAACTCAAAGACAAAAACCACATGATCAACTCGTTAGATGCTGAGAAAGCATTTGACAAAATCCAACACCCATTCATGATAAAAGTCTTGGAAAGATCAGGAATTCAAGGCCCATACCTAAAAATAATAAAAACAATCTACAGCAAACCAGGAGCCAACATCAAAGTAAATGGTGAGAAGCTGGAAGCAATCCCACTAAAATCAGTGACTAGACAAGGCTGTCCACTCTCGCCCTACCTATTCAACATTGTACTTGAAGTCCTAGCCAGAGCAATTAGACAACAAAAGGAGATCAAGGGGATACAAATTGGAAAGGAAGAAGTCAAAATATCACTTTTGCAGATGATATGATAGTATATATAGGTGACCCTAAAAATTCCACCAGAGAACTCCTAAGCCTGATAAACAGCTTCAATGAAGTAGCTGGACATAAAATTAACTCAAACAAGTTAATGGCCTTTCTGTACACAAAGGATAGACAGGCTGAGAAAGAAATTAGGGAAACAACACCCTTCTCAATAGTCACAAATAATATAAAATACCTTGGCATGATTCTAACTAAGGAAGTGAAAGATCTGTATGATAAGAACTTCAAGTCTCTGAAGAAAGAAATTAAAGAAGATCTCAGAAGATGGAAAGAACTCCCTTGCTCATGGATTGGCAGGATTAACATTGTAAAAATGGTTATCTTGCCAAAAGCAATCTACAGATTCAATGTAATCCCCATCAAAATTCCAACTCAATTCTTCAACGAATTAGAAAGGGCAATCGGCAGATTCATCTGGAATAACAAAAAACCTAGGATAGCAAAAACTCTTCTCAAGGATAAAAGAACCTCTGGTGGAATCACCATGCCAGACCTAAAGCTGTACTACAAAGCAATTGTGATAAAAACTGCATGGTATTGGTATAGTGACAGACAAGTAGACCAATGGAACAGAATTAAAGACCCAGAGATGAACCCACACACCTATGGTCACGTGATCTTTGACAAGGGAGCTAAAACCATCCAGTGGAAAAAAGACAGCATTTTCAACAAATGGTGCTGGCACAACTGGTGGTTATCAGGTAGAAAAATGCGAATTGATCCATTCCTATGTCCTTATACTAAGGTCAAATCTAAGTGGATTAAGGAACTCCACATAAAACCAGAGACACTGAAACTTATAGAGGAGAAAGTAGGGAAAAGCCTTGAAGATATGGGTACAGGGGAAAAATTCCTGAATAGAACAGCAATGGCTTGTGCTGTAAGATCGAGAATTGATAAATGGGACCTCATAAAATTGCAAAGCTTCTGCAAGGCAAAAGACACCGTCAATAAGACAAAAAGACCACCAACAGATTGGGAAAGAATATTTACCTATCCCAAATCGGATAGGGGCCTAATATCCAATATATATAAAGAACTCAAGAAGGTGGACTCCAGAAAATCAAATAACCCCATTAAAAAATGGGGCTCAGAGCTGAACAAAGAATTCTCACCTGAGGAATACCGAATGGCAGAGAAGCACCTGAAAAAATGTTCAACATCCTTAATCATCAGGGAAATGCAAATCAAAACAACCCTGAGATTCCACTTCACTCCAGTCAGAATGGCTAAGATCAAAAACTCAGGTCACAGCAGATGCTGGCGAGGATGTGGAGAAAGGGGAACACTCCTCCATTGTTGGTGGGATTGCCGCTTGTACAACCACTCTGGAAATCAGTCTGGCGGTTCCTCAGAAAATTGGACATAGTACTACTGGAGGATCCAGCAATACCTCTTCTGGGCATATATCCAGAAGATGTCCCAACCGGTAAGAAGGACACATGCTCCACTATGTTCATAGCAGCCTTATTTATAATAGCCAGATGCTGGAAAGAACCCAGATGCCCCTCAACAGAGGAATGGATACAGAAAATGTGGTACATTCACACAATGGAATACTACTCAGCTATTAAAAAAATGAATTTATGAAATTCCTAGGCAAATGGATGGACCTGGAGGGCATCATCCTGAGTGAGGTAACCCAAACACAAAGGAACTCACACAATATGTACTCACTGATAAGTGGATATTAGTCCAGAAACTTAGGATACCCAAGATATAAGATACAATTTGCTAAACACATGAAATTCAAGAAGAACGAAGACCAAAGTGTGGACACTTTGCCCCTTCTTAGAAATGGGAACTATACCCATTGAAGGAATTACAGAGACAAAATATGAAGCTGTGACGAAAGGATGGACCATCTATTGATTGCCATATGCAGGGATCCATCCCATAATCAACTCCCAAACGCTGACACCATTGCATACACTAGCAAGATTTTGCTGAAAGGACCCAGATATAGCTGTCTCTTGTGAGACTATGCCGGGGCCTAGCAAACACAGAAGTGGATGATCACAGTCAGCTATTGGATGGGTCACACAGCCCCCAATGGAGGAGCTAGAGAAATTACCCAAGGAGCTAAAGGGAACTGCAACCGTATAGGTGGAACAACATTATGAACTAACCAATACTCCGGATCTCTTGACTCTAGCTGCATATGTATCAAAAGATTGCCTAGTTGGCCATCATTGCAAAGAGAGGCCCATTGGACTTGCAAACTCTATATGCCCCAGTACAGGGGAACCCCAGGACCAAAACGGGGAAGTGGGTGGGTAGTGCATTGTGGGGTGGGTATGGCGGACTTTTGGGATAGCATTGAAAATGTAAACAAGGAAAATACCTAATAAAAATACAATTAAATTAAATAAAAAAGAGTTTACTCTGTGTCTCTCTTACTCTGTCTCTGTCTCTCTGTTTTACTCTGTCTCTGTCTCTCTCTGAGTGTGTATCTCTGGGTGTGTGTGTTTATATGTGTCTGTGTGTGTCTGTGTGTGTACATGTGTATGTGTCTGTGTATATGTGTGTGTGTTCTTGAATGTGTATATGTGTGTGTCTGTGTGTGTTTATGTTGAGCTGTCTGGAGTGATTTATTGACATCTTAATAAAGATAAAACATACTTTCCTATGTTTGTTTGTCTGAATTCTGAGTAGTTTTAACAATGGTCTAACAGGAAGAATTAGCCAGGAACTGTGGTGACATTATCACGGAAGAAGAGAAATAAAACAGTAGTGAATGGGGCAAGAAGCAGGAACTATGCACAAGGAAACTCCTTTCTCCAAAAAATAACAGAGGTTATAGCTGTAGTTACAGCTTACATAACTGTCAGAGCATCTATTACACTCAAAACAAATACTTTAATTTCTCATTAGGTTAGCAAAAGACATCATGTTGTCATATCTTTTAGCTTTCAATCCACAAAAATAGTATGTTAATTGATGGTATTAGAAAAATACAAAAATTAGTATTGAAAAGTAGAGAAACATATTATTTTTATGTATTGAAAACAAGAAGACTTGATTGCTATTATATATATATATATATATATATATATATATATATATATATATATATATTGGAGATATTGGTATATTTTTATTACACAATGCCATGAACATTAGAAATTCTGAAAATGGCATGGGCTAGTGGAAACTGCAAATACATTTAAGCACTTTCCATGGGTCACAAGAGATCGAATTAGCTCAGTGTCTAAACTGAACACACTTTAAATTTTTTCATAGAATTACAAAATTGTACCAAACTCACAGTGAAATGTCCCTAAGGTGACTGTGCTATTTCTGGTTTCTTTCTACCTGCTCGAAGTAATCTTTAAAATTATTTTGGGTTGGCACCTGTGGCCTGTGAATCTGGCACATTTCTTAGATGGCAGCCATACCACCCAGACAGATGGGCCTGACTGGAGCCATGGTAATGCACAAGAGCACCCATCAATTTTAATTAAAGTATGCTGGCTTCCTAAATGGTACTCATGCTGAAGTTTTTGCTTCCTAATTGGAATTTTCCTGTGGCTAATTTCTTCTATTTTTTCCCCTTCCAATTCTTTAATTTACATAACTTTTCTTTATGTGGTTGGCATTTTCATCATGCTTCCTGTCTTTATAACGATCCCATTTTTCTCTTTCATCTTACTCCTTCAGTTACTCTTATATTAACAGCTTTCCCTGGACAGACAACTACAAGACATTCAGTCCTCTATCAGCCACATAGCTGTGCCTGAGCCATTGGCTTATCTTGTTAACCTTCTGGTCAAGCAAGACACTGCCATTTCTTACCTGGGTTGCTGTAATAGCATCCTAAATATGCCCCAACAGTCTCTTCTCAACATGGCAGCTGGCACTGTTCATTTAAAAGAAATAGCTGAAATCATGTTGCCCATCTGCTGAAGTGTCTCCGAAGGTCCCAGTGTCTTTCACAGTGAGAGCCAAATTGCTTTGAAAAACCATAGCACCCAATATTGCCTGAGCTTTCTTCCTTGTATCTCTTGATATTTTATTTTTCTCTCCTTTTGAATAAAATTTCATGCACATCAAATTTCTTAAAAAATTGTAACCATGATTTTGTTTTTTAGACTACTTAGAAAAAAATTAGACTAGAAACATAAACAAAAAATGTTTGTATGCACATTATGTAATAGTGTGAAAATGTGTATTTTTTTAAAAATTATATGGCTTACTACAAATTTATAAGCCCCTAAAGGTCCTAAAGAAGAAGTATCAAAATGGACAGTGGAATGGAGATTATATAGACAGTAAGGCTCTTCTCCAGATATCAGAATGAGCTATTTTCTCAGCAAATGCATTGCATATTCTTAATATTTGGGCTTAATGAATATGGTAAATATATGTTCATAATTTAGCACATTTGCATATATATTCTGTATTCTGTAACACTCTAAAACCAGCTATGGTATAAAAGTAGTTTAAAAATATGTAGCACCGCCAGGCAGTGGTGGCACATTCCTTTAATCCAAGCACTTGGGAAGCAGAGGCAGGTGGATTTCTGAGTTCAAGGCAACCTGATCTACACAGTGAGTTCCAGTAAAGCCAGGGCTACACAGAGAAACCCTGTCTTGAAAACCCCAAAAAAGAAAAAAGAAAAAAAGAAAAAAAGAAAGAGAGAGAGAGAGAGAGAGAGAGAGAGAGAGAGAGAGAGAGAGGAGGGAGGGAGGGAGGGAGGGGGGAGGGAGGGAGGGAGGGAGGGAGGGAGGGAGGGAGGGAGGGAGGGAGAGAGAGAGAGAAAGAGAGAGAGAGAGAAAGAAAGAAAGAAAGAAAGAAAGAAAGAAAGAAAGAAAGAAAGAAAGAAAGAAAGAAAGAAAGAAAGATCTAGTAGTGTCATCTCACTAGGTCTTTAATAGCTTGGACCACCCATTCCTGAGCAGTTTAGATACAGTAAAGATCTGATGAACTTCTCTAATCTCAGTGGAACCTATGTGAATACATAGGGAACTTTTATGTATTGAGTTTAAAATTTTTCCATTGGGCTAAAATTATTTCAAGGCCTAAATCTGAATAAAAATTCAAATCGATTTGTTCTGTTTGTTTGTTTGTTTGTTTTCTTTTAAATAATTTTTGTTGGATATTTTATATACTTAAATTTCAAATGTTACCCCCTTTCTCGTTTTCCCCCCTTGAAGCCCCCTATTCCATCCCCCCTCCTCTTGCATCTATGACAGTGCCCCCTTCCCGCCCACCCACTTCCACCTCCTTGCCCTGGCATTCTCCTACACTGGGACATCTAGCCTTTCCAGGACCAAAGGCCCCTTGTCCTGTTGATGTCCAACAAGAGCATCCTCTGCTATATATTCAACTGGAGCCATGGGTCACTATATGTATAATCTTTGGTTGGTGGTTTAGTCCCTTGGAGCTCTGGGGCTCTGGTTGGTTGATAATGTTGTTCTTCCTATTAGGTTGAAACCCCTTCAGCTCCTTTAGTCCTTTCTCTTAACTCCTCCACTGGGGACCCAGTACTCAGTGTAATGGTTGGCTGTCAGCATTTGCCTCTGTATTTGTTAGGTTCTGGCAGAGCCTCTCAGGAGACAGCTATATCAGGCTCCTGTCAGCAAGCACTTCTTGGCATCCACAATAATGTCTGGGTTTGGTTTCTGTATATGGGATGGATCCCAAGGAGGAGCAGTCTCTGGATAACCTTTCTCTCGGTCTCTGCTCCACACTTTGCCTATGTATTTTCTCCCCTGAGTATTTTGTTCCCCATTATAAGAAGTATCAGCACATTTGTATTCCTTTCTCTTTAGCTTCATGTGGTCTGTGAATTGTATCTTGGGTATTCTGAGCTTTTGGGCTAATATCTACTTATCAGTGTGTGCATACCATATGTGTTCTTTTGTGACTGGGTTACCTCACTCAGGATGATATTTTCTAGTTCTTTTTCCTAAGTATGTAATGAAGTCATTGTTTTTAATAGCTAAGTAGTACTCCATTGTGTAAATGTTCTACATTGTCTGTATTCATTACTTTGCTGAATGACATCTGGGTTCTTTCCAGTTTCTGACTATTATAAATAAGGCTGCTATGAACGTAGTGAAGCATGTATCCTTGTTATATGTTGGAGCATCATTTGAGTATATCCACAGAAGTAGTATAGCTGGGTCCAATTTTCTGAAGTACTACCAGACTGATTTCTGGAGTAGTTGTACAAGCTTGCAATCCCACAAACAATGGAGGAGTGGTCTTCTTTCTCCACATCCACTCCAGCATCTACTATCACCTGAGGTCTTTATCTTAGCCATTCTAACTTGAGTGAGGTGGAATATCAGAGTTGTTTTGATTTTCATTTTAGTGATGACTAAGGATGATGAACATTTCTTTAGGTGCTTCTCAGCCATTTGATATTTCCCAGTTGAAAATTCTTTGTTTAGCTCTGTGCCCCATTTTAATAAGGTTATTTGATTCTTTGGAGTCTAACTTCTTTAGTTCTTTGTATATATTTGCTTTGTTTTTTTTTCCAAAACGTAGAATTTTTTTAATTGAGAAGGAGAATTTATCTTAAATCAATTATCTTAATTTATAATTTTTGTATTTATATTTTATTAAACAAAGAATATGTTCAGCAGATATATTCTCATTATAAACTTGTTTTTTGTTTGTCCAAAGGACAAAACAGTTTTTTGTCTGCTAATGCCATGAGACTTTCCTCTCCATTTTTACTTCCTTATAATAGTCATCTTATAGTTGAACTTGCAGATTCCAGGGAATAGGTTTTGGAATTTTTGTTGTTTTTGTTTTGGTTTTGTTTGGTTGGTTTTGTTTGTTTTTTGTTTGTTTTGATTTGTAGCTACTCAAAAGAGAACAGAAGCCAGTATATATATATATATTTCTTCAATTTAGTAGTAAAATTTAGTACCTAGAATCTGCTTTGGTAAAGGAGTTTAATTGACTGAAAGATTTTTAGACACTAAAATTTATTTTATTATAAGTATGTTGCCTTCTTATTGACGACCAACTTGGGAATTTCTAAGATTCAAAAATCTACAATTCATTAACTTTTTGGGGTCACAGTATTCAGGATCCTGATATCTTTTTGGTACAAACCTGTATTATTTAGTCATGCTTTATAGAACTTAATTCCCCCTCACTCTGAAGCAATTAGCAGTTGCTTTTCTCAGAAATGTGAATGAGGCCAAAATGACCCAATTCAAAATATGTTTCCAGTCCAATTTCATCAATTACCCTGGAACACTTTGTCTCAGCCACATGTGCTTGGTCATTTTTCCCATCCCTGTTAAATGCTTTCTGTCTTTTGTCTGCTTGTTAACCTTAATTCGTCAAGGCTTTTCCTCTTTCCTCATATTTAATTTATTCCTGAAGACATATACAATCTCCTGTTTTTTAACCACTTCTTTAGATATTTTGATACTTTATTATTCTATTTTTATTATTTATTTACAAAGTATGTTTTATTATAAATTCATAACTCTCAGAAACATAAAATGCATTATTTTACCTCTCTGAAGTTAAAAACAAAACTTTGTGTCCTCACCATCTTCCTGAATCCAACAGATCCTGAGACATTGTCATCTACTGCTAGAACAATAGTGTTTACATATTATTTAAAAGCAAATATTTAAGGTAACATTTATATTCAGTGTATGTTGGGCTATACTCTAAGATATTTGCAACAATTATTTACGCATTCTTCATAATTTGTACAAAGAATTTTACAAAAAATGTTACCTTGAAAATATTAATATTGATTTCTTTTCAAATATTGTGTTGTGGTCTTTTTCCTTAACCCAGAAAGTTATAAAAATAAAGACACAGTTTTAAAAAGTTGAATGGTACTTTTAGTGACTATAGAATTGTTTTTTGTAAGTCTCTTCATTTTGCTATAGAGCAGTATGACATCTAGTACAGAGAGAGAACATCCACAGAAATGCTGGAAACAAGAATAAATTCTGAACTAGAAACAAATGCTTTGACTATGGTGTTATATTTAGCCTAGATCAATGTTTCTCAACACCATGGTTATATCTGCCTACCTCTATCCAGCCCCTTACTTCATTGGATACAAGTTGAAGACCTGCAGTATGAAAAAAAATAGACTTCTTTAACTCTTTAGTTACATTTCAAATGTTATCCACTTTCCCCACACCAATAAAACCCCTAGATCACCTCTCTTTCCCCTGTTTCTATGAGAGTATTCCCCTGTGGGACTGTGGGGTATAGAGGAAGAGGGGGGAGGGAGAGAGTCCACATCAGGCCAGAGTCCTGTGCTCTGGGCAGGCAGACAAAAAAGAACTGCCAGATGCTTATCACTTGGCCCCTGGTGGGCACCTGGCTGTGTGAAGCTACAGACCCCACTCAGCTGGGGTGGACAAGGAGCAGCCCCCGTATCAGGTTCTCAGTCTCCACCATCCCATGCTGGATATGGCAGAGGAGCTGAGAACAGAATAGGAGAAGAGAGGGCATGGGGAGAGAGGTTCCTATACAGGTGAGAGTCTTAAGTCTTGATGAACAGAGACAGTCTATGGTTTTAGAGCATTATTGTAGAAGGTCAGGGGGGAAAGGGAAAAGGTAGAAAGAGAGAGAGAGAGAGAGACCAGCCATGGCCAAGAGGAGAGAAGGGGGAAAGAGAAAGAGAGAAGAAAGGCTAGAGTAAGAGGGAGAATAAGGAAAGTAAATGCTTAAGAAAGCAAGGAGGGGCCAAGCAGCCCCTCTTATAGTGGGCTGTGATGTCTTGCTGTTGCTAGGTAACTGGGAGGAGTCTAGCCTGAAGGCCAGAAGCTGGGACATTGTGTACATGACTAAAAGCCACACTTTACCTGTGGGGGCTGTGGGGGCAGTAACTTCGACAGGAGCCAGGGGTCCAGGAGACATGAGGGAACACCTTCGTCTCTTGTAGGTGAATTATCGCCACAGGGTCCTACCAGGTTCACACCTCAACTTGACTGGAGACCAGCCTGTCTGTACATAGCCCATTGCCCCACATTCCCCCACCCACCCACTGACCAACTTCCACCAACCTGACCTGACATTTCCCTACACTGGGGGTTCAAACCTTCCCAGGACCAAGGGCCTCTCCTCTCACTGATATCCAACAAGGCCATCCACTGTTACACATGCTGCTGGAGGCATGGGTCCCTTCATGTGTATGCCTTGGTGGTTTAGTCTCTGGGAGCTCTGAGGTATCTGGTTGGTTGATATTGTTTTTCATCCTATGGGGTTGCAAACCCATTAAGTTCCTTCAGTCCTATCTCTAACTCCTCAACTGGGAACCCAATTCTCAGTTCTATGGTTGGCTGCAAGTATCAGCCTCTGTATTTCTCAGGCTCTGGCAGAGTCTCTCAGGGGACAGCTATATCAGGCTCTTGTCAGCATGCACTTCTTAGCATCGACAATAGTGTCTGTGTCCAGTGACTGTATACAGGATGGATCCCCAGGTGGGGCAGTCTCTGGATGGCCTTTCTTTCAGTCTTTGCTCCACACTTTGCATCTGTATTTCCTCCCCTGAGTATTTTCCCCCTTCTAAGAAGGATTGAAGTATCCACGCTTTGGTCTTCCTTCTTCTTGAGTTTCATGTGTATCTTGGGTATTCTGAGCTTTTGGGCTAATTTCCACTTATCAGTGAGTACATACCGTATGTGTTCTCTTGTGATTGGTTTACCTCACTCAGGATGATATTTTCTAGTTACACCCATTTTCCTAAGAATTTCATGAAATCATTGTTTTTAATAGTTGAGTAGTTACTCCACTGTGTAAATATACTGCATTTTTTTGTATCTATTACTCTCTAGAGAGACATCTTGATCATTTCCAGCTTCTGGATATTATAAATAAGGCTGCTCTGAACATAGTGGAACATGTGTCCTTGTTATATATTGGAATATATTTAGGGTATATTCCCAGGAGTGGTTTAGCTGGGTGCTCAGGTAATACTAAGTCCAGTTTTCTGAGAAACCACCAGAATGATTTCCAGAGTGGTTTGTACCAGCTTGCAATTCTGCCAACACTTGGGGAGTATTCCTCTTTCTCCAGATCCTTGCCAGCATCTGCTGTCACCTGAGGTTTTGATCTTAGTCATTTAACTGTTGTGAGGTAGAATCTCAGGGTTGTTTTGATTTGCATTTCAGTGAAGACTAAGTATGCTGAACATTTCATTAGGTGCTTCTCAGTCATTCAATATTCCTCAGTTGTGAATTCTTTCTTTAGTTCTTTACCCCATTTTTAATAGGGCTATTTGATTCTCTTCTTGAGTTCTTTGTATATACTGGGTATTGGCCTTCTATCAGATGTAGGATTGGTAAAGATCTTTTCCCAATCTGTTGGTTGCCATTTTATCCTATTGACAGAGTCCTTTGCCTTATAGAAGCTTTGCAATGTTATGAGGTCTCATTCCTCTACTGTTGATCTTAAGGGTATAAACAATTGGTGTTGTGTTCAGGAAATTTTCCCCTGTGCCCATGTGTTCCAGGATTTTCCTCACTTTCTGCTTTATTAATTTTAGTGAATCTAGTTTTATGTGGAGGTCCTTAATCCACTTGGACTTGAAATTTGTAGAAGGAGATAAGAATGAATATATTTGCATTCTTCTCCATGCTGACCTCCCGTATTTGTTAAACGAAAAATCTACAAAGATAACCTCTCAATTCTGAACATCTATGCTCCAAATGCAAGTACACCCACATTCATAAAAGAATCTTTACTTAAGCTCAAGGCATACACTGCACTTCAAACAACAAAAGTGAAAGACAAATATCCCATTATCATCAATGGACAGATAATGGAAATAGAAACAAAACATAGACACAGTGAAACTTACAGAAGTTATGAACCAAATGGATTTAATAGATATTTATAGAACATTTCATCCTAAAGAAAATACACACACACACACACACACACACACACACACACACATATATACATTCTTCTCAGAACCTCATGATACCTTCTCCAAAACTGACCATTTAACTGGTCACAAAACAGGCTTCAACAGACACAAGAAGATTGAAATAATCCCTAGCATCCTATCTGGTCACCATAGACTAAGGATGGTCTTCAATAACTACCAAAACAATGGAAAACCCACATACACATGGAAGGTGAACAAAAATCCACTCAATGATATCTTGGTCAAGAATGAAACAAAGAAAGAAATTAAAGACTTTTTAGGATTTAATGAGAATGAAGGCACATAATATCAAAACTTATCAGACAAAAGGAAGGTAGTGCTAAGAGGAAAACACATCACTCTAAATGCCTCCAAAAGTAAACAGGAGAGAGCATATACTAGCAGCTTGACAGCACATCTGAAAGGTCTAGAATAGAAAGAAGCAAATTCATTCAAGAGGAGTAGAAGGCAGAAAATAATCAAACTCAGGTTGAAATCAATCAAGTAGAAACAAAAAGAACTACATAAGGAATCTTGTTCTTTGAGAAAATCAACAAGATAGACAAGCCCTTAGCCAGACTAACTAGAGGGCACAGAGACAATATCCAAATTAATAAAATAAGAAATTAAAAGGGAGACATAACAATGAAAATCAAGGAACTTTTAAAAATCACCAGATCTTACTACAAAAGCCTATATGCAACAGAATTGGAAAATCTGGATGAAATGGACAATTTTCTAGACAAATACTAGGGGTCAAAGTTAAATCAGGATCAAATAAACCATCTAAACAGTTTCATAACCCTAAAGAAACAGAAGCAGTCATTTAAAGTCTCCTAACCTCTACACACACACACCCCAAAAGCCCAGGACCAGATAGTTTTAGTTCAGAATTCTATCACATCTTCAAAGAAGACCTAATACCAATACTTTTCAATCTATCCCATAAAATAGAAACAGAAGGAAAACTACCCAATTGGTTCTATGAAGCTACAGTTACACTTATACCTAAATCACACAAGGATCCAAAAAAGAAATAGAACTTGAGACCAATTTTCCTTGCGAACATCAATGCAAAAAATACTCATCAAAATTCTCACAAACTGAATCTAAGAATACATCAAAATGATCATCTTTCATTATCAAGTAGGCATCATCCCAGGGATGCAGGGATGGTACAATATCTGGAAATCCATCAATGTAATCCACTATATAAACAAACTTAAAGGGAAAACAACCCACATTTTCATCTCATTGGATGCTGAGAAAGCATTTAACAAAATCCAATACCCCTTCCTTTTAAAAGTCTTGAAAAGATAAGGAATTCAAGGTCCATACCTAAACATAGTAAAAGCAATATATAGCAAACCAACAGTCAACATCAAACTAAATGGAGAGAAACTTGAAGCAATCCCACTTAAATCAGGGACTAGACAAGACTGTTCACTCTTCCCTACCTATTCAATATAGTACTTGATATTCTAGCTAGAGCAATTAGACAATAAAAGAAGGTCAAAGGGATGCTATTTGGAAAGGGAGAAATCAAAATATCACTATTTGCAGATGATATGATAGTATACTTATGTGACCCAAAAAAATCAACCAGAGAACTCCTAAACCTGAGAAACAAATTCAGCAAAGTGCTTTGATATAAAATTAACTCCAACAGATCAGTAGTTTTCCTCTATTCAAAGGATAAACAAGCTGAGAAAGAAATTAGAGAAACGAGACCCTTCACAATAGTCACAAACAATATAAAATACCTTATTGTGACTCTAACCAAGCAAGTGAGAGATTTGTTTGACTTGTTTGTTCAAGTCTCTGAAGAAAGAAATCGAAGATCTCAGAAGATGGAAAGATCTCCCATGCTCATGGATTGGCAGGATTAATATAGTAAAAATGGCTATCTTGCCAAAAGCAATCTACAGATTCAATGCAATCCCCATCAAAATTGCAATTCCATTCTTCATAGAATTAGTAAGAGCAATTTGCAAATTCATTTGGAATAACAAAAAAAAATCCATGATAGAGAAAACTAACCTCAAAAATTAAAACAAACAAACAAACTACTGGGGGAACAACCATCCCAGTCCTTAAGCTGTACTACAGAGCAATAATGATAAAAACTGTATGGTATTGGTACAGAGACAAGCAGGAATATCGATGCAATAGAATTGAAGACTCAGAAATGAACCCACACACCTATGTTCTTTGACAAAGAGCTAAAACCATCCAGTGGAAAAGGGATAACATTCTTAACAAATGGTGCTAGTTCAACTGGAGGTCATTATGTAGAAGAATGCAAATCAATCCATTCATATCTCCTTGTACAAAAATAGACTTCTATTCACTACTTGAAATTCATACATTTATCAATGCTATGCAAAGAACGTCGTTTTTTATGAGTTAAGTCAAAGTTATGTATAATATTTTCACCTATTTAAATATGCATGTGATACATATTTAGTAAAATGTAAGAGGTATTAATGTCCATGAATGAAAACCTCACTAAAGAAAACAATATCCTAAAACAATATCAACACTTCAGCTTCAGCTAAAAGGGAATTTTAATAGCTCAGGTCCTTCTAATTATTCCTTTTTGAGATACAAAAATATTCAACTATGTGCAAGCCAGTGTAGAAAGGTTGTGAATGGTGAAAATAAAGCAGCCCAGCTACTGGGTGACCTCAGATTTATCAAGAGGCAAAATAATAAATTGTTTTCCATATGTCCAAAGCAGAGTGCAATTTAGTCTCAAAGCCACAGTAGCAATGAGGAAAAAAAAAAAAAAGAAGAAGAAGAAATTTTAAAGCAACAAGTAAAACTTAGTCCTTCTACCTAAGGAATGATAAAGCTGAAGAAAATATGTCACCATGCCATTTCCAGCCATGATGAATAGAAATGCACTTCCATTTGCTACGTGTTTGTATCTCTACAGTCCATTACTTCGCCAATGTTAGAAGGAATGAGCAAGAAAGTGAAAAAGGACTTGCCTCTTCATCTAGAGTCAATAAGAATCTGATTCTCTTGCTTACTTGAGTTAGAAGGAATGAGAAAGAGTGGACCTTCTCACATGTCTTAGTTATTTCTATATTGTGAAAGACACCATGACAAAGCCAACTTATATAAAAAATAGTTTTTTGGGATTTTAGTTTTAGAAGATGAGTCAGTGCACATTTGTATGAAAAGCATGGTAGTATGCAGCCAGAGATAATATTGGAACAGTGGCTGAAAATTTATATGTTGAGGCAACCACCACAAGGAGAGAGAGAGAGAGAGAGAGAGAGAGAGAGAGAGAGAGAGAGAGAGAGAGACAAAGAGACAAAGAGACAGAGAGACAGACACAGAGAGAGATACACACACAGAGAGAGAGATGGAGAGAGAGAGAGAGAGAGAGAGAGAGAGAGAGAGAGAGAGAAACAGAGAGAGAGACAGGGAGAGAGACAGAGAGACAAAGAGACAGAGAGACAGAGAGACAGACACAGAGAGAGATACACACAGAGAGAGAGAGATGGAGATAGAGAGAGAGAGAGAGAGAGAGAGAGAGAGAGAGAGAGAGAAAGAGAGAGAGAGAGAGATGAATGGGAATAACGTGAGTTTTTCGAACCACAAAGTGGAGCCCCACTGACACAAATCTTTTTACAATGCTATACTTCTAATCCTTCCCAATTACACCAACTGGATACCAAGCACTGGAACCTGAGAGCCTATGAACCATACTCATCCATGTAGTGTGTGGAGCTGTGAAAAGCAGCCTATTTTGGTTGAATGAGACTTGCTTCTGCATCTCAATAGAAAACTCTACAAGGGACAGAACAGCAAGCCACATTCCCAGAGACAGGTGCTCGATACCACAGAACCCCCAACTCCATAATTCTGTGACTATAAGTCATTCCCACAAATACTCTGCAACTACAAGATAGCTCAGCTACACTATAAAGGGCGCTGCTTGGCCCCTCCTCTCTCTCTTTAAGCTTTCACCTTTCTTACTTTCATCTCTAGCCCTCTTTCTCTCTCTCCCTTCCTCTCACTCTCTACATGGTCATGGCCGACCTCTCTCTTTCTACCTTCTGTCTTTCTGCCTGCCTTTTTACAATAAAGCTCTAAAACCATAGACTGTCCCTGCTCATCAAGGCCCACTGTGCTTGAATGATGAGATAGGCTTTCCCCTAAGGAGCTGCATTTAACCTCCCTCCAGAAGGCCTCTCTATGTTATTTGTTTTGTTTATCAGCATGGTGTCTGCCCAACCCAGTAAAATGATATTTGACCTCCACCTAGCAACAAGGACACTGAAAAGCCCAATGAATATCTGTGATAGTGAGGGTACTACACCCTTGCTCATCAGGGCCTTGAAATTGGGGGAAGTTGAGCCTACACACAAATCCAGATGCAATTTGACAGAATAAACAGTCGGCATAGCGAGACTGACAAGCCTTCAACTCATAAAATCACATCTCTATTACTGGATACCAGTGAAGAAGAAAAGGAACTGTGACAAGCTCGGTTCAAATTAATATAATGAATTGGTACAGAGCCAGCTAATTCTCCATTAACCACCCAAGTATCACTGCCAAACCAAAGGTACATGAAACTCTTCTCAGCATAAGGAAGCAAAATAGAACTACTTAAGGCCCAACTTTCAACAGCCAATTATAAATGCGACAAATAATCAAGCTCTGTATGTTAAAATGAAAATAGGAAATTGTGGAAAGGCATGGTGTCTCCTTAAGTGTAAAAACTGACTAGTTGATAATGTTTTAATTTTTAGATTCTTAAGTTGAATAGTGCAAGGTAAAGCTATATGAAGCTACTTTTGATTAAACACTGTTGCAGTTCCTGTATTTAGGAGACTGTCAGAAGAGATTCATGTGACTGGAGCCAGCCAGGACTACAGAATTTGACCCTGTTTCAAGGAAAACAGAATTCTACCATTAGCAATAGAATTATTTAAAGAATATTTGTGTATGTTCATATGTTTTATATATATACATATATATATTTATATTTATATAACATAAAATCATATAATGTATGTTTTATATATATTATATAAGTATATAATATATAAAAATATACTACATATGTGTTATGTAATATATATTAGATTACATATATATGTATGTATATTAGAAAGAGAATAAGCTGGGCAGTGGTGGTGCACGCCTTTAATCTCAGCACTTGGGAGGCAGAGGCAGGCGAATTTCTGAGTTCGAGGCCAGCCTGGTCTACAGAGTGAGTTCCAGGACAGCCACGGCTACACACAGAAACCCTGTCTCCAAAAAAAGAAAAAAGAAAAAAAAAAGACTATCATGTCAGAACCAGAATGAGAAACAACCAAACTGAAAACACTCATAGGAAACTATTACATGAAAACTCAACTTCTTATGATGCTAATGCTGTCAAACTATAAATTATAAATTAATTAATAAATTAAAAACCAAGGTGTCAACTGTGCCTTACAACGAATGGAAACTACTTCTCTGAACTGATCACATTAACTTTTTATTTATTTATTTATTTATTTATTTATTTATTTATTCATTTATTTATTGGTTTTTCGAGACAGGGTTTCTCTGTGTAGCCCTGGCTGTCCTGGAACTCACTCTGTAGACCAGGCTGGCCTCGAACTCAGAAATCTGCCTGCCTCTGCCTCCCAAGTGCTGGGATTAAAGGCGTGTGCCACCACGCCCGGCCTCACATTAACATTTTTAAGTCTGTATGAATGAGAAAAATACATTAGTAAATGTGAGATTGAGTGAATATTTTCTGTTTAGAATTTCCTTTCTTTACTCAGAGCAAATAGGTCAGATGGGAATGGTGGGATGATAATAATAGTGAGATACAAGCTGACTATCTCAATATCCTGAAGAGAAGAGAAATTGCAGAATAATTTAACAAAGTATTTAAATTAACTCAGTAATGATTTGTGGTTTGGAAGCAAGCCTGGGAACAAAAGAACTATGCTATAATAATAGCATTGATATGTTTTTGGCTTTTTCTTTCAGAGAAAATATCAGTTTAGGAGGAACCTGAAGCCAGGTCAAACTTATGAACTGAGTTAGAAACACTGAAAAGTGTGATCAGAAACACAAATATGTCTTTCTGGTAAAGAGAATGAAGCTTTATAGAGTTTTTGATGTGGCAAGATCTCTGTTTCTCAAATAGTTATAGATCTATAGATAGTCTAGTTGGACTGTGAAAGGCTAGGGTACTTAAGAATGAATGACTTATACTTGCATAAAAAAGGGCAAAAGAAAAATAAAATGGGACTAAACTGATACAACTGAATTCAAGGACTGTCAAATGGAATTATTAATAGTTAGGGCAGTCATATATTATGTAAACTTTCTAAAGAAAACATGCAAACTGTTAGAAAACAATTTTTTATGATTTTTGGGAATGGGATACAGACATTTTCTTAAGCTTATTAGGAAAAATAATTCTAGTTGATTAATTAGTATTCAGACTCTCATTGCTATGAAACAAGAAAAACTTTATGTTGTAACATCTTAATAAATTATCCAAAAGCTAAAACATTCTAAATTTAAATTTCCAGAATGATTGAAATTTTACAGCCATAGATTTTATTAAAGTATTTCAAAGTAAAAAAGAAAAGAAAGCTTTGACAATTATTCATCTTTGAAGGACAATCATGAAAATTTTGCTCTGTAAATATGGTTTTGCTCAAGATGTTTTATATTTTCATTGCATATGCCACATCTATACTGCATCCCCTACTCCTAAGGCCCAGGGAACATCAAGGAACAGGGGCCAAAAAGATTGGAAAGGCCAGAGGGGCTGGGTGGCTGTATACAATGGAATATTCTGCCTGGGAAATAACACTTATGATATATTAACAATATGATGGTCAGAACAAGAGCTGCATCAAAACAAGATCTCACAATGTCCCAATTATAGATGAAGTGCTACAGGCCATTGATAGTTGCTGAGGGAAGGAGATTCAGTCTTCTCCCAAAACATACATCCTGAGAATGTATCAGATTCAAGCCCTGAAATACATACATGTGAGGGACTAAATTGATTCAATATCCACATATAATGACAATAATTAGGGAGTAAAAGGTCATAGGAATTTGAGAGGGATTCAGAGAGACAATGTGGGGATTAAAGGGAAGCAAAAGGTGTGAAAATTGCATAAATCCAGTGGTCATGAATGAGATGTTACAAAAATAAAAAAATAAAAAGCAAGAATATAAAAGCTGGTAATGACAGATATAAGATCTATGCTTCATTTACTTTTGCTGCCTTCATCATGCTTAAACACACACATGGATCTAACTTGGATCCAGACAATCTGAAGGGTAAACCTAACATGGAGATGACCCCCTGCCATATGTGATACCATCCTTCTTGATGCTAATGTTTCCACTCATAACATCCCTGTTTTGATGTCTAGTATCCCCCATTCAGATGAAAATTCAGTTAGACTGCACCAGCTTTCACATGCCTGTGTAGGAAGTGGTTCTCACAGTGATTAACATGGGTTGATGTATTAAACTAACATTTTTTTAAAGCTAACAATCACAAATTTAGTTTTCTTATATAGTTTCTTTCCACCTCCTGTGTTTCTTTTTATTCACTGTCTCCTTAATTTTCTCTTCTCCGAGCTGAGAATAAATAGACTCATACATCCCTTATGACAATCCTTAGTAGTTTTTGTTTGGTTGTTTGTTTGTTTGGTTTTTGTTTGGTTGGTTGTTTTTAATGTTTTGGGGTGTGAGGGTGGGTTGGAGAGAAAAGTTCTTTGTTTGTTTTCTAGAAGAAAAGATAATTGTAGTTTAAACTGGCATATACATATTTGGTCCTGACTAATTTCTCAGTAACACTTTACAGTTAAAACATAATTTTTCTCAAATGTTGTTGTCACTTTCAAATCTATTTGTTGTTTCCATTATCTACAGCAAACTTCATTATGGAGCCCTAAGTTGAGTGACTTAAGTAAATGCCATGCACAAATAAACTATGTAGTGTCAGCAATGTCTGCTGAATATTTCTAATTGAAAAAGAAATATAAAAAGTAAATTTCCATAGTAGTGATATGTAAGGATATATGGCAAGATTTTGTATTACACAGTAGAGATTTTACCCAGGTAAATTTCTCTTTCAAACGACTAAGCTTACTTTTATCTCTTGGATATATGAAATATATATATATACCTATATATGTGTGTGTGTGTGTATGTTTTGGTTTTTCGTGACTTATATATTTTTAATAAATCAATTTTTAATTGGTTTGTCATTTTACATTCAACGTATGTCACATTTTATATAAAATACAGTATTTTGAGTTTTTCTTTCATAATTATACCTCATATTCAATTTATCAGAGAGAAGTCAGGATTTGTGTTTTTTAAAATAACTGAAATGAATTTTTAAAATGGAAATGTTCTCTGTAAAACATTTTCAAAGATATTTAAATTAATGTATTATGATAAAATTTGTTCATGAAGTCACTGATTACCTACATATTATGCATCATTTTTTAAAATACTTGTAAGTGACAAAATTTCTGGGTTCATATTCTCTTGGTTACTTGGTTATGTTCTTGTAAACCTAAAATGGCTGAGAATCACCTAATGAAATATTCAACAGCCTCTGTCATCAAAGAAATGCAAATCACAAAGGCTTTTCTTTCTGAGACATGTCAGGGTGTCTAAGATCAATAAAAAAAATGTGAGAGCTCATGATGATGAGATGATAGAGCAAAGGGAACACTTGTCCATTGTTGGTAGGAGTGCAAGCTTGTACAGCCACTGTGGAAATCAATATGGTGGTTCCTCAGAAAATGTGAAATCTGTCTTCCTCAAGACCCGGCCATACCACTCTTGGGAATATGCCCAACAGGCACTCCATCCAAAATCAAGGACACTTAATCAACTATGTTTATAGTGCTGTTGTTCATGATGTCCAGAAACTAGAATCCACCTAGATGTCCCTCAAACCAAAGAATGGCTAAAGAAAAGTGATATATTTACACAATAGAGTATTACTCAACTGTTTCTTTTTTTAAAGGGCACCATATAAGTGGATGGAACTATAAAGTAAATCATCCTGAGTGAGGTAACCAAGTCCCAGAAAGATAAACATGAAATGTTCAACAGCCTCTGTTATCAAAGAAATGCAAATCACAACGGCTTTTCTTTCTGAGACATGTCAGGATGGCTAATATCAATAAAAAATGTGAGAGCTCATGATGATGAGATGATAGAGCAAAGAGAACCATTATTGGTGGGAGTGCAACGTACTCATTTGTAAATGGTTATTGCTGTTAAGTAATGGATAATCACTGCTTCCTACAATGAGCAGACTCAGAGATGCTTAGTAACAAGGAAAGCTGTAAGGGCAGGGAAATGCATGCATCTTCTTGGGAAGGGGAAATAGAATACATTTGTGGGTGGACTGGTATAGTTAGAGATGGGAACAGGAAGAATCATGCAGAGGTGGGAGGATGGAGGGAAAGATTATGGTGAACTTGGTAAATAAGATTGGGCAAAATAATCTTTTCCTATTTTTTTAGTGTAGATGATAAAAAGGTGTAAATAAAAGGAGCTAGGTATTAGTATTTGCTATTGATAAGAAAACTGGTTCATATACCTTCTGTTTTGTTTTGTTTTGTTTTGTTTTGTTTTGTTTTGTTTTGTTTGGGGGGATGTTTTAAAGCTGCAAATATTTCTAGCCTAAAATCAAGTTATCATATAATAAATGTGTTTGGTGACATTCTTTAAATTCTTTGAATTGGAGTTATAAGGCTGATAATAAAAGTAAAACCTCTTTTACTTGTACTTTCTAATTATAACTAAGCTCAAAACTTCAGATATTTAATGAAAAACCAAACACATGTTCAGAGACACATGATATAATCTCTACTTCTTAGACAATCATTAGTCTGTCCTTGTTCAGTGAAATCTGTATAAATAAAGAAGCAACCTGATTGCTAATCAGTCAGAGAGGAAAGATTCCCCTGACCACCATGTCTGACTCATTCCTCACTCATCAACTCTTTATCTCCTCGTAGGCCATCCTGTCTATTGCAGGGGCTTACCCTGGTACTATCCTGCCTTCAAAATGTGCTAGAGCAATGATGTTTCAAACTTGTGGCAAGCCAATGACTGGTCTAATTTGAGGCCCAAGCCATGCAAGGGAACCCATTCCCAACACTGTCTGGATGGCAGGAATCAGATGCTGGACAACCCAGAGACCTAAGGAAGAAAAGAGCACATGATTCCTAACGATATTCTGCAATATTCATATATGAGTGCATAAAACAACTGTCATCAGAGAGGCTTCCTCTGGCCACTGATGGGAAATGGTGCAAAGACCTACAGCCAAGCATTAGACTGAACTCGGGAAACTCTCACAGAAAACATAGAGGAATGGTTCTAGAAGCCAGAGGGGTCCACAAAACCAGAAGAACTGTGGCCACAGAATCAACCACAGAGGTTCACAGAGATCAATGTGGCAACCATAGAGCTTACATGGATCTGCAACAGGCCCTCTGCACAGGTGCTCTGCATCTTTAATTTAAGATTTTTTTTTCTCGAAGTGGAGATGTCTCTGACTCTTTTGTCTGCTTTTGGGACCCTTTTCCTCCTTCTGCGTTGCCTCAACCAGCCTTAATATGAGGGTCTGTACTTAGTCTTATTGCATCTTTTTATGCTGTGTTTCCTTGATCTCTTTGGGTGGTCTGCTCTTTTTGAAAGGGAAATGAAGGAGCAGTGGGTCTGGAGAACAAAGAGGAGAAAACTGGAAGTAGAAGGAGAAGATGTAGTAAGGATGATAGAAGAATAAGCAGAAGAATCAAATGAAGAATAAATAGAAAAAGAAAAAATAACATCTGAATGCACACATGACCAGAAAAATATTTATATGACTAATATTTTACTATAAAGCTAGTAATGCTATCCAACCACATATCTGCTATTTATAGGTAGCATCATCATCATCTTTTATCTAATATTATCCACCAATAGTTTTTTAAATGATTTCCTGATCTAGTTAATGTCTCTTCTTCCTAAATTAAGGCACACTATGAGGATGGCACTCTAAATTACTCTTGCTCTAAGTAACTCATCTTCCTTAAACAAGACCTTATTTTATTCATGTGATTGTGTAGAAGTAAATATGAAAACAAAATCATATAAAATGTGTGTACAATATAATAGAGGGATATTGAAGTTTTAATTTGATCAAAACGGTAAATTAAGTTGTATTCAACTTAGTTAAATGAGCCATAACGTTCTCCTTATAATGTTTAAGCATTTTAATTAATAACAAAAACCATTTTAAAGCACCTTACGTTAATAGTAATTTGAGAATAACCATTAAGGACTAGCAATTTATTGAAGGAAGACAAGTCATTTTCACCTCTGCAATTGATCACAGGTACATGCTACTATGCAATAGGAGACTGATGCTCCAAATTTTTATATCCCTCCAGTGATGGCACACATTCCTCTGCCTGTCATTTGAAAGATAATTCCTCCCATCTGTTTTCCTTAGTTTTCACATGCTTTGAAAACACTTAAGTGCTAGATTTTCATTTTGTAAAGTTATAACCAATTTTGAACAGACAAAAAAAAAATAGTAAATTTTTGTGACTATCTAAAATAACTACAAAATCTGTTTTGTTCCATCCAATTCACCTGTTTCACACCATTATTCATTTTTTAATTATTTGGGTCCCCGAACTCATTCTCACTTCTACATTCACTTAATTATAAGGACTTAAAATTCTGCAAGGCATATTCATAGTGTAGGATCATTTTCGAAGCCTGGGATCCCAAGAGGCCGAGTAACTGCTTGGGACATGACTCTCTGTTTTTAGTTTATGGATATTTCCTGAACAAGAACCTTTGAACTTGCATCCAAACACAGAATGGGAAGAAAAACAGCACAAAAACTATGCCTTACTATGCAATAGGCTTAAAGCTGTAGTGGTTTTTGTTTGTTTATTACTTGAATTTTTCTTTTTTTTTCTTTTGTTTTAGGATACCCCCTCCCCAGGGTGTTGAGCTTTTTTTTTTTCTTTTTCTTTCATTTATTAACTAAGTTATTTATTGGCTTTACATCCCAATCACAGCTTCACTTCCCTACTCTCCTTCCAGACCCACCCTCCCATCTCACCTCCTCCCAGTCTACTCCTCATTCCCTTCTCATCAGAAAAGGGAGGACTCCAATACATATCAACCAGCCGTGGCATAGCATATTGCAGTAAGAAGAGGCACATCTTATATTTAGGCTCACCAAGACCGCAAAGTTAAGAAAAAGGGATTCAAAAGCAGGCTTTGTAGTCAGAGACAGACTCTGTTCCTGCTTGAGGAGTCCCACAGAAAGACAAAGCTACACAACTTTATCAGTTTCTCTGCATCGTAGATATTTGCAGATAACTGTATAAATAACTTTATCACCTTACATATATTTCTCTAAGATTTAATGTTTGATTAAGTAATCAATAAAGAGAAAAATAATCTTGAAGATGATCTTATATTATTTCAAATTCGGTGAGTTCTAGACCAGACCTTATTTCATCTAATTGCCCTGTCTAATGGTTTAACAGCTGGTCAGCATTGGCTCATTAGTGTTTCAATATACAAAAGGTCATCAGAGCCAGACTTCAAATGAATATTTCTCAGCAATAGATTAACTTTCTAGACAGGTAATAACTGTATTTGGAAAGTAGTAGATGGCTTTGGATAAATGAGGGAAACTGAGGTGAAAACAAATAAGTGAAGATTTATTTTATGAGCAAAGCAATAATAAAAAAATTGCACCATATGTAGTATTTATCTCCATACTAGGATAGAGTAGAAATTTTTGCTGTTCTTTCTAATATCGTTTCAAGAGATTAACAATGGTTAGAAATACATATATCAGGCTGATCATTTGTTTGATTTGCCCTACTGCTGTCAAATGATTTCGAGTTATTTTAGCACTTCCATGCACTGCAATACACACGTCACACTTTTCACAAGCAATTATCTAGTCACATTTAATCTTTCCACTATGTCTTTGAAAAGCAAGGAGTTGTTTTTTTTTAATTGATCATATATAGTTTCTTACTTAGTTTAAAACAGATGCCTAGCATCTTATAATTTATAGCATTTATTACAGTGCCAGCAAGTTCTTTTTTTTTATTGGCTATTTCTTTTGATTACATTTCAAATGTTATCCCCTATCCAGTTCCCCCCTCCTGGAAACCCCTTATCCCATCCTCCCTCCCCCTGCTTCTATGAGGGTGTTCCTCCACCCACCCACCTACTCCCATGTACTCACACTCTATTCCTCTACATTAGGGCATCTATAGGAGCATTCATAGGACCAAGGACCTCTCATGTGTAGTACTTCTTTTTGATTGCTTAGTCTCTGGGAAATCTGGGGGAGGGGTCTGGTTGGTTGGTGTTGTTCTTCCTTTGGGGTTGCAAGCCCCTTCAACTCCTTCAGTCCAGCAAGTTCTTAATCAAGAAGAAATCTAGGGCGCTAAATCTTACTTTCTACTCTCATATTTAGGAGATGTCCTTATATGAATATGCCTCCAAAGGAAATGGGTAAGACAAAAATGAAAGGGATAAAATGGTACTTGATGGACACATGAAACTAGCCCACACAGATGCTTCCGTTGACCTAGGCTGGACCCAACATTCCAGCTTGCCTTTCACCAAACAACAGAAACAGACACCAGGCAGCAGCATTACCGAACATGTTTTATGTATGAGCACTGACCAGCAATTTAAAGACATGGAGTGCACTAAAACTCACATCAAGGTACAAACTCCACAGTAACCTTAAGAATGAAACCTTTAATGGGGGGGGTATGTTTTCATTTTTCTAAACTAGGTCTATACTCTAGAAGGAAGGCAAAAATGAAAGAAAATTGACAGAATAACTCAATGAAAAAAAATAAGCCTTTGGAAGAAAATCAATAAAGATCAAGCAAGTTAGAGGAAAAATTTGTGACACAAAAATGCTGTAAGTATTTAAATCTAAAAAAAAAAGAGCATGTGGAATAAGTACAAACTGGAGTAGGTATTCCATCGAAGTGAGAATTTCAAAACTAGGTAGTTTTCTGAGAATTTACAACACAATTAAACTGAATGAGCAGAAGGGATTAAATATGATGTGTCCTTCTTTAGTCATCAAAGTGGACATGCATGTCTATTTGTAGCATTTACTATTAAATGTGGTTGGAAGCCATTACAAATGGGCATTTTATTGGCTTGTAGTATAGACAGTTACAGGTTTGGACAGAGTGGGTATAGCAGTAACTCCCTACATTACAAAACACTATGTTCTTAGTGTTTCTTTTGATAAAAATTCAGCAGAGGCTTCTTTCAGAATTTGTCATTAGGTCTGTCATTGACACATGTAATGAATCAACAATGACAGCAAGAAATACAAACAACAGAAACAGACAGCTTTAGCTAGACCATCTGTTAAAAAAACATCACAGCTGTGGTGGTTTGAATATACTTGGACCAGGTAGTGGCACTATTAGAAGATATGGCCTTGTTGGAAGAGGTGTATCACTATGGGTGTGGGCTTTGAGAACCTCTTCCTAGCCATGTGGGAGCCAATCTTCTCCTGATTGTCTTCAGAGCAAGATGTAGGACTCTCAGCTGATCCTCCAGTGCAATGCATGCCTGGATGCTGCCATGATTCATGCTTTGATGATAATGGACTGAACCTCTGGACCTGTAAGCCCTAAGAGTTGCCTTGGTCACGGTGTCTTTTCAGACCAATATAAAGCCTAAGACAATATAGCCCAGTTTAAATCAACACTAAGCAATGAAAATAGAATGAAGCAAATTGTTATACTGTGTGTGTGTGTGTGAATATAAAAACAACTGAGGATAATAAATGTGGAGTCAAATCCCAGATGTCTATATCTGCTTTAGCTCTATTAGGAATAAATATTAAGTAATTCATGTTTGCTGTATACAGAATCAGTCTGGATGTGACAATTGAAAACGCCTACAACCTAAGTATTCTTTTTTTTTTAATTTGTTTTTAATTAGGAATTTTCTTCATTTACGTTTCAAATGCTATCCCAAATTCCCCCAGACACCGCCCTCCCCTACCCACGCACTCCCACTTCTTGGCCCTGGTGTTCCCCTGTGCTGAGGCATATAAAGTTTGCAAGATCAAGGGGCCTCTCTTCCCAACAATGGCCGACTAGACCATCTTCTGATACATATGCAGCTAGAGACACAAGCTCTGTGGGTACTGGTTATTTCATATTGTTGTTCCACCTATAGGGTTGCAGACCCCTTTAGCTCCATGGGTACTTTCTCTAGCTCCTCCATTGGGGGCCCTGTGTTCCATCCACTACCTGACTGTGAGCATCCACTTCTGTGTTTGCCAGGCCTCAGCATAGTCTCACAAGAGACAGCTATATCAGGGTCCTTTCAGCAAAATCTTGCTTGTGTATGCAATGGTGTCAGCGTTTGCAGGCTGATTATGGGATGGATCCCAGGGTATGGCAGTCTCTAGATGGTCCATCCTTTTATCTCAACTCCAAACTTTGTAACTCCTTCCGTGGGTGTTTCATTCCCAATTCTAAGAAAGGGCAAAGGGTCCACACTTTGGTCTTCATTCTTCTTGAGTTTCATGTGTTTTGCAAATTGTATCTTGGGTATTCTAAGTCTCTGGGGTAATATCCACTTATCAGTGAGTACATATTATGTGAGTTCTTCTGTGCTTGGGTTACCTCACTCAGGATGATGCCCTCCAGGTCCAAACATTTGCCTAGGAATTTCATATATTCATTCTTTTTAATAGCTGAGTAGTACTCCATTGTGTAAATGTACTACATTTTCTGTATCCATTCCTCTGTTGAGGGGCATCTGGGTTCTTTCCAGCTTCTGGCTATTATAAATAAGGCTGCTATGAACATAGTGGAGCATGTGTCCTTCTTACCGGTTGGAACATCTTCTGGATATATGCCCAGGAGAGGTATTGAGGGATCCTCTGGTAGTACTATGTCCAATTTTCTGAGATTAAGCATTCATTTTATATTTAACTTTGTAAGATAATTTAGATACAGAATATTTTAAAGGTTTTTTTATTACTAATTTTTAATTTTTTTTTTTTTACATCCTAAATATTGCCCCTTTCTGGTCCCCCTTGCAGAGTGTTTTTTCCAACCCCCATCTCCCATCCACCCCTTCCCCTCCCCCTCCCCTTTGCCTCTTAGAGGCTGCCCCCCCCCATGACCCACCCCTGGAACATCGAGTCTCTACAGTATTAGGCACATCCTCTCCAACTCAGGCCAGACAAGGCAGCACTCTGCTACATGTATTCCTGGGGGCCTCAAACCAGTACCTGTATGCTTTTTTGGTTGGTGGTTTAGTATCTGAGCTCTCCCAGGGATCCAGGATAGCTGAAACTGTTGGTCATTTTATGGGGTTGCCATCCCCTTCAGTTTCTTCAATCCTTCCCCTAACTTTCCATAGGTGTTCCTGACCTCAGTCTACTGCATTGCTATTAATATCTGCTTCTGTCTCAATCAGTTGCTAGTATAACCTCTCAGAGGATAGCCCTTCTAAGCTCCTAACTTCAAGTATAATATAGCAACAGTAATAGTGTTAGGACTGGTGCCTGTCCATGGGATGGACCCCAAGTTGGGCTGGTCACTAGTAGGCCATTCCTTATGTCTCTGCTTTATTTTTGTCCTTGCGTTTCATTTAGGCAGGAACAATTTTGGGTCAAAATTTTTGAACATAGGTTTGTGTCCCCAATCCTCCACTGGGGGCTCTATATAACTACTGGAGGTAGTCTCTTTATGTTCCATCTCCCAACAGTTTGGCATTTCTGCTGAAATCACCCACATTGAATCTCCAGGTCTCTGGGATTTCTAGAGGTCCCCCTACCCCAACCCCCAGCAACTGCATATTTTCAATCATTCTCCTGTACCATTGAGCTTCTGTCCTGTCTTCTCTCATATCTGATCCTGTCCCTCTTTTCGCCTCTGCCTCCCCTCTCCCTGTGGGGAGCCGCCCTCACATTCGCCATTGCAAGATGGCACTGACATCCTGTGTTCTAAGTGGTAAACAAATAATCTGCGCATGTGCCAAGGGTAGTTCTCCACTCCATGTGCTCTGCCTTCCCCGTGATGACAACTCGGCTGATGGGCTGCAGCCAATCAGGGAGTGACACGTCCTAGGCAGAGGATAATTCTCCTTAAAAGGGACGGGGTTTCGCCATTCTCTCTCTTGCACTCTTGCTCTCTGGCTCCTGAAGATGTAAGCAATAAAGCTTTTGCCGCAGAAGATTCCGGTTTGTTGTGTTCTTCCTGGCAGGTCGCACGAACGCGTGTAAGATCTCCCACCCATGTCCCTCCCTCCCTCTGCCTCCCATGATTATTTTGTACCTTCTTTCTAAGTGGGATTTGAGCATCCTCACTTAAACCTGTCTCGTTGTTTAACTTTTTAGGGTCTATGGGATATATCATGAGTATTCTGTAGTTTTTACCTAATAATCACTTATCAGTGAGACCTTTTGGGTCTGGGTTACTTCACTCATCATGGTATCTTCTAGTTCTATCTATTTGCCTGTAAAATGTCTGATGTCATTGTAATAGCTGAATAGTATTCCATTGTGTAGATGAACCACATTTTCCATATCCATTCTTTATAAAAAAAGTTATTTATTTTTTATATATTTACATTTCAAGTGTTATCCCCTTACCTGTCCCCCCTCCCAGAAACACCTATCCCCTCCTCCCTCGCCCTGCTTCTATGAGGGTGTTCCTCCACCTACCCACCTACACTGATGCATCTATTGAGCCTTCATAGACCAAGCACCTCTCCTCCCATTGATGCTTGACAAGGCCATCCTTATCCTTTGCTCCATATGCAGCTGGAGCCTTAGTTGGTGGTTTAGTCCCTGGGAACTCTGGGTGAATTAGTTGGTTGATACTGTTGTTCTTCCTATGGGGTTGCAAACTCCTTCAGCTCCTTCAGTTCTTTCTGACTCCTCCACTGGGGACCCTACACTCAGTACAATGGTTGGCTGCAAGGGTCCAACACTGTATTTGTAAGGCTCAGGCAGGGAGTCTCAGGAGACAGGTTCCTTTCAGCAAGAATTTCTTTCTTTCTTTCTTTCTTTCTTTCTTTCTTTCTCTCTCTCTCTCTCTCTCTCTCTCTCTCTCTCTCTCTCTCTCTCTCTCTCTCTGTCTTTCTTTCTCTCTTTCTCTCTTTTTTCCTTTCTTTTTTAATTAGATGTTTTCTTTATTTACATTTCAAGTGTTATTACCTTCCCTAGTTTCCCCTCTGAAAAATCCCTGTTTCCCTCCCTGTCCCTCTTATCACCAACCCACCCACTCCCATTCCTGGCCCTGGCATTCCCCTATACTGGGTCATAGAACCACAGGACCAAGGGTCTCTCCTCCCATTGATGACCAACTAGGCCATCCTCTGCTACATTTGCAGATGGAGCCATGGGTCCCACCATGTGTACTCTTTGACTGGTGGTTTAGTCCCAGGGAGCTCTGAGAGTACTGGTTAGTTCATATTGTTGTTCCTCCTATGGAGCTGCAAACCCCTTCAGCTCCTTGCGTTCTTTCTCTAGCTCCTTCATTGGGGACCCTGTGCTCCATCCAATGTGTTGTAATCCGGCCTGTGGCCTACATGAATGGGGTACACCTGGGAGGCAGGCTGGGGCTGAAAGAGACTTAGACTGTGAGAGAAATTAATGGAGACCAAGACAAAATTCTGTTTAAGGTCTGCCAGTTTACTAAGAGAGTGTGCTTATAAAGGGGAAGGCCCATCTCCCGCCAGACCATTCTTGGTTTCTGGAGCCAGCCTGTAGGTGACATGCAGGATAGGATGTTCCTCCTGAATATATCAGGGGCCTTTCAGCAGGTAGCAGTGTCTTAGAGGAGAGCAGTGGCAGGTGACAGAACAATAGAGTCATCTAGGACCTAAGACTCCACCCTAGGTAATCTCCTTCTTAGTCGCAGCAAGAACAAAGTCTGAATCAGCCTGCTTCGAGGCTGGGGGAGGGTACACAATGGATGACTGTGAGCATCCACTTCTGTATTTGTCAGGCACTGGCAGAACTTCTCTGCAGACAGCTATATCAGGCTCATGTCAGCAAGCTCTTATTGGCATCCACAATAGTGTTTGTGTTTGGTGATTGTATATGGGATGGATGCCCAAGTAGGGCAGTCTCTGGATGGTCATTCCTTCAGTCTCTGCTGGACACTTTGTCTCCATAACCCCTTCTATGAGTATTTTGTTCCCCCTTCTAAGAAGGATCAAAATTTCCACACTTTGGTCTTCCTTCTTCTTGAGTTTCTTGTGTTTTGTGAATTGTATCTTGAGTATTCCGGCTCCTGGGCTAATATCCACTTATCTGTGAGTGCATATCATGTGTGCTCTTTTTCAGCAGGCAGTTCTTAGCATCCACAATAGTGTTGGCGTTTGGTGACTGTATCTGGGATGAATCCCCAGGTGGGACCTTCTCTGGATGGCCTTTCCTTCAGTCTCTGCTCTGCACTTTATCTCCATATTTGCTCCCATGAGTATTTTGTTCTCCCTTCTGAAAAAGAATGAAGGATCCACACTTTCATCTTCCGTCTTCTTGAGTTTCATGTGGTCTGTGAATTGTATCTTCGGTCTTCGGAGATTTTGGGCTAATATCCACTTATCGGTGAGTGCATACCATGTGTATTCTTTTGTGATTGGCTTACCTCACACAGGATCTTATTTTCTAAGTCCATCCATTTGTCTAAGAATTTCATGAACTCATAATTTTTAATAAATGTGTAGTACTCCATTACCAATGCTATATATGATACGGAACTAATACCATATATATATATATATATATATATATATATATATATATATATATATATATATATAACATAAGAAGTTAGACTCCAGAGAACCAAATAACCCTATTAAAAATGGGAAACAGAGCTAAACAGAGAATTCTCAACTAAGGAAACTCAAAGGGCTGAGAAGCACCTAAAGAAAAGTTCAACATCCTTAGTCATCAGAGAAATGCAAATCAAAACAACCCTGAGATTCCACCCCACACCAGTCAGAATGGCTAAGATCAAAAATTCAGGTGACAGCAGATGCTGGCGAGCATGTGGAGAAAGAGGAACACTCCTTCATTGCTGGTGGGATTGCAAACTGGCACAACCACTCTAGAAATCATTATAGCAGTTCATCAAAAAATTGGACATAGTATTACCTGACAACCCAGCTGTATCACTTCTGGGCATATACCCAAAAGGTGCTCCAATGTATAACAAGGACACATGCTCCACTATGTTCATAGCAGCCTTATTTATAATAGCCAGAACCTGGAAAGAACCCAAATGTCCTTCAAGAGAGGAATGATATAGAAAATGAGGTACATTTATATGATGTAGTACTAGTCAGCTAATAAAAACAATGAATTCATATCTTTTCTTCTGTTGAGAAACATTTGGGTTGCTTCTAGTTTCTGGCTATTATAAGTAAGGCTGTTATGAATATAGTGAAACATGTGTCCTTATCCACAACATGCCTATGAGTGGTATAGCTAGCTATTCAGGTACAACAATTTCCAATTATCTGAGGAAATGACAAGTTGATTTCCAGAGTGGTTGTACCAGTTTTCAGTCGTACCAGCTATGGAAGAGTGTTCTCCTTTCTCCACATCCTTGCCAGCATGTCCCTTGAGTCTTTCATCTTAGCGGTTCTAATTGGCTGCAATCTCAGGATGTCTTGATTTGCATTTCCCTGATAACTAAGGATGTTGACCATTTCTCATTTTTTCCTTTTTTTAGTGTTTTTATTAGATATTTTCTACATTTACATTTCAAATGCTATCCCCAAAGTCCCCTATACCCTCCCCCCACCCTGCTCCCAAACCCACCCACTCCTGTTTCCTGACCCTAGCATTCCCCTGTACTGGGGCATATAATCTTCACAAGACCAAGGGCCTCTCCTGCCAATGATGTCTGACTAGGCCATCTTCTGCTATGTATGCAGCTAGAGACAGAAGCTCTAGCGGTACTGATTAGTTCATATTGTTGTTCTTCCTATCGGGTTGTAGATCCCTTCAGCTCCTTGGGTACTTTCTCTAGCTCCTCCATTGGGGGCCCCGTGTTCCATCCAATAGCTGACTGTGAGCATCCACTTCTATATTTGCCAGGCACTGGCATAGCTTCACAAAAGACAGCTATATCAGGGTCCTGTCAGCAAAATCTTGCTGGTATATCCAATAGTGTTTGGGTTTAGTGCCTGTTTATGGGATGGATCACAGGGTGTGGCAGTCTTTGGATGGTCCTTGCTTCTGTCTTTTCTCCAAACTTTGTCTCAGTAACCCTTTCCATGGGTATTTTGTTCCCCATTCTAAGGAGGAACGAAGTATCCACACTTTGGTCTTCCTTCTTTTTGAGTTTCATGTGTTTTGCAAATTGTATCTTGGGTATTCTAAGTTTCTGGGCTAATATCTGCTTATCAGTGAGTACATATCATTTGACTTCTTTTGTGATTGGGTTACTTCACTCAGGATGATATCCTCCAGATCCATCCATTTGCCTAATAAATTCATAAATTCATTGTTTTTAATTGCTGATATTAATGACCAGTGACTATCAATTCCTGTTATTTTGCTGTTGGAATTTGCATTACATGTGTGTGTATAATTCTTTTCTTTTGTGTTTGTTGTGAGATGATTAATTTCTTGCTTTCCTTTGAATGTAGTTACCCTCATCATATTGAAGTTTTCCCTCTAGTATCCACTGCAGGGCTGAATTACTAGAAAGATAATGTTTAAATTTGGTTTTGTCATGGAATATCTTGGTTTCTTCATGTATTGTAGTCTAGAGTTTTGCTGGGTATAAGAATGGTTGTTGACATCTGTGTTCTCTTAGGGTTTACATGAACTCTGTCCAGAACTTATAGCTTTTAAAAGATCTTCTGCTGAGAAGTCAGGTATAATTCTAATAGATCTACTTTATATATTACTTGGCCTTCTTTCCCTACAGTTTTTAATATTCTTTCTCTGTTCTGAATATATAGTGTTTTGATTATTATTTGGTGGGAGGTATATTCTTTTCTCACCTTATCTATTTGGTGTTCTATAGGATTCTGGTATGTTTATGGGAGTCTATTCAGGATTGGGAATTTTCCTTTCATGATTTTGTTGAAGATGGTTTCTGGCCCTTTGAACTGTAATCTTCACACTCTTATATTCCTATTATTCTCCGAAATAGTCTTTTAATTGTACCCCAAAATTCCTGGAGGATTTGAGTTAGAATCTTTTTACACTTGGCATTTTATTTGACCCATGTATTCACATATTCTATGGTATCTTCTTTATCTGGGATTGTCTCTTCCATTTCTTGTATCTTCCATCTCTGTTAGTGATGTTTGCTTCCATAGTTCCTATTATCTTTCCTAGGTTTTCCAACTCCAGGATTGCCTCCATTTGTGATTTCTTTATTGTTTCCATTTCCCTTTTTATGTCTTAAACCATTTTGTTCAATTCCTTCCCCTGTTCAATTGTATTTTCCTATATTTTTAAAGAGATTTTTTTCTTTGAGGGCGTCTACCTTTTTTCTGTTTTCCTATGTTTCTTGAAAGTACTTATATTATACTTAAAGGCCTCTGTCATCTTCATGAGATGGGATTTAAGGTCAGAATCTTCCTCTTCAGTTATATTAGATCATTCAGAGTTTCCTATGGTAAGAGAACTAGGTTCTGATCACAATAAATTGCATTGCCAACTTTTGATTATGTTCCTGTGTTTGCCTTCTGAAATCTGGTTGTCTCTGTTAACTGGCCTGGCTGTCTTTGATTGGAGCAGGCCTTCTTGGAGACAGGAGCTGTGTCACAGGTTAAAACAGCCCTCCTATTCCCTAGTTAGAGTAGTTCTTCTGAGACATGGGCAGGCTTATGAGGTGGGGGAGCATGCAGGAGATCTGCCACATGTGAAGGTAGAGGTATAGAATGAAAGGGTGATAGGGTTCTGGCAGGGCCAAACAGATACCATGTCTGCTGGGTTCTAGGAGAGGAGAGATGGTGTGGATATTGGGGCAGGGGTCTTACCTGTATCCCTGGTTAGAACAGACCTTCTGGAAGACAGGCAGGGCTGTCAGGTATGGGAGCAGGTATTCTAGTCTACCAAAGGTACAGGTGGAGGTACAGACTGGAAGGACCCAGTACTTTGATTTTAAGGCAGATAATATTAAATGCCATTTTGGATTAAGAAAAACATTAATGAAATTGGTGAAGGACTTTTTCTTCATTGTAATTTGTTTTTACAGTTACCATATTCATTTTACTTTTCATATTTGTAAATAAAAAGTTAATGTTACAGAAATTGGTTATAGAATGACAGTTATCAGAAGCTTTGGAGAGAAGCAGACATAGAGAAATGGAGAAGGTTGATCAGTGGGTATCAGCACAAGTTTGATAGGAGTAAGTACTAAAGAAAATCATATAGTAGGAAGATAATATGTAGTAATTGAGTACAGTGTATTTTATAAAGTTATAACAAAGTTGATTGTTTTATAAGGAAATGGTAGGTGATTGAGGAGATTGCTATGTTTAATGTAATTATACATTGTATTGTATAAGAAAACATCATGTGGATATATCAAAATATAGTATGTATCTCATTAATACATGTACAAGTTTTGTATCTTTAATGTTTCAGATAAAAGAAAATTTTAAAAAATGCTACTTCTCAACTTCCTTGTTATCATGAAGATGAAAAAAGTGAAAATTAAAAGTGGGGAGCACCCTCTTAGAGCCAAAGGGGAGGGGAAGAGGTGGGGAACAGGAAGGGGGATAATATTTGAAATGTATACAAATAAAATAATTAATAGATGAAAAATATTATTTATAATAATATGGATGGCATATAAGTGCTAGTGAAATAGTTAATAATAGCATGTTTCATAGGGCAGGAAGAATATATATCTTAGAAAATGTTGTATATGCTTAATAGTCAATGTCACATATTCCCTATATACAAGAGTCACTAAAAGACAGAGACTTTTGGAATATACTGCTATGTAAATAGTATTTGATAAAAGCCCCTGCTGCTTAAACTGAGTTTCAGGCCTTGACTGAATAAATCAATAAGCAAACAAACAAACTTAAAACAATCTAAGCTCTTTGATTTCAAAATAGGGTACTAATAAAATCTTGATAGGCTTACAACAAAGCCACATGGCCCTTATAGGACAAAAATAAGCCTGCTGGGACACGACCACAGACAGAGTGGAGCCACAGAGATGAGGTCACACTCAGTGTCCACTGCCTCTGTGCCATGATGCTGAGGGCACACAATGACTTTGCCACTATTGACACTGAGTGTCCCTTGGAGCTCCATCAGCTTTTCAGGCAATGGCATAGCCATAGATCTTTCTCCTTTGAATATCTAATTTTATTCTTCAAGTATGTTTTAATAACATACTTGAGTTAAGTGCTTTGTTATTTGTTTCTTAAGAGCAAAGGTAAAGCTTGGTGGCCTTCACATGAACCCAAGTAATGCTGATGCTTCACTTATCCTTTTCTTCCTGATAATTCCTCATATTTCACTCATCTCATACTATCTGTATTCTACCATCCTTGATCTTTTGAAATATCCATTTCTTAGCCTTTTTTAGTTTTCTGACACCCACGGGTACTCTACTTTAAACCCACCTATCTAAAGACTCAAAGCTAGGATACATGTATGAAAGAGAGAATGGAGCGTTTCTCTATGTGTCTGAGTTTTCTCATGAAGGATGATTATTTCTTCCTCCATCCACTTACCTGCAAATTTCACTGTTTCAAATTTATTTATAGCAGAATAGAATTTCATTGTAAATATGCATCACCTTTTTCATTATTTATCCATGAAATGATGGACATGTAGCTTCTGTGAATAGAGCAGCAATGAACAAGGAAAATCAAATTGTCGAGTGGAATATAAAAACTCTGAGTACATCATCAGGAACAGATCTGTTTCTAATTCTCTGAGGATACAGCACAATGATTTCCACATGAGCATCCCAAATTTGCACTCCTTATGTGTGGTCAGCTTGAGCACAGTAATAATAAACTATGAATTACCAATAACATATAGGTGCCACATTAAGGAAAGAATTAACAGTACTTCTCTTGGTGTAATTTGACTGAGAATAAGTCCAGATTCGAATTCTCTACTTCATGATCCCTGTGTCCACCTCATGGTCCTCTGCTGCATGAATCTAAATATGAGCCAGCTTGAAGGAAATCTTGTGAACCAGCAGCCTTGTCTACTTCTGTGTGAGACTTTCTGTGTCTATCCCTAACAAATTCAATTTGTACTTATTGAACATCACAGGAGATATCGTGTAGAGAAAAAAAAGGAACACTTCACAGAAATCCTTAACAAAATTTTATAAGAAATTGAGTCATTGATACCAATAGACCCCAAGAGACCCAGATTACAAAAAGTATTGTAAAGATCATTGTTTATCAGTCAATATCCCAATGTTGTGTTCAATAATACTTATAAATGAAATGTTCAATTGCTTTATACCTCTGTATTTGCTGATTTCAGTATACGGTACATATGTATTATTCTCTGTCAGCAGAAAAAAGTATATAGTTTAAGATTATAGCTATACATGAATTTAGATTGTAGAAGTTGATTACATGAGAAATCTAAGGCAAGTAAGGTTGTTACACTTGAGAACATAAAAGAACTCCAAAGTGATAGTTTTGTTTTATTATACTGCATTTTATTTTGCTATATTTTTAAAATAGTTGATCAATCAATAAATTAATGAATGAAAGCCTAGTCACTAGGGGAAAGGTAAATAATTGAACTGTTACTTATATCTGCTGAGAGAAGAAAATTAGAGTCCTACAATAGAGTGACATTAGATATATCAACTACCCCATGACACAACTCATACTCAGGAGTAGTTGACTAAGAATGGATTCCACAATTTTTTTATTTTTATTTTATTTTTATTTTTTATTTATTATACTTTTATTTGGGTACACTTTGGAGTGTTTTGTTTTATTTTGTTTCTTTGGGGATGTCAATTTATATCGTTTTTCCTGGCTTGGGGAGATTTCCCTGTACTGGATTTTTGTTTAGTGTTTGAAAAAGAACTTAAAGTTGGTAGGTACGAAAGAGAAGAGGACCTCAGAAAAACAAATAACCCCATTAAAAATGAGGCTCAGAGCTAAACAAAGAATTCTCACCTGAGGAATACCGAATGGCTGAGAAGCACCTGAAAAAATGTTCAACATCCTTAATCATCAGGGAAATGCAAATCAAAACAACCCTGAGATTCCACCTCACACCAGTCAGAATGGTTAAGATAAAAAATTCAGGTGACAGCAGATGCTGGCGAGGATGTGGAGAAAGAGGAACACTTTTCCATTGTTGGTGGGATTGCAAGCTTGTACAAGCACTCTGGAAATCAGTCTGGCGGTTTCTCAGAAAATTGGACATAGTTCTACTGGAGGATCCCACAATACCTCTCCTGGGCATATATCCAGAAGATGTTTCAACCAATAAGAAGGACACATGCTCCACTATGTTCATAGGAGCCTTATTTATAATAGACAGAAGCTGGAAAGGACCCAGATGCCCCTCAACAGAGGAATGGATACAGAAAATGTGGTACATTTACACAATGGAGTACTACTCAGCTATTAAAAAGAATGAATTTATGAAATTCCTAGGCAAAAGGATGGACCTGGAGGGCATCATCCTGAGTGAGGTAACCCAATCACAAAAGAACTCGCACAATATGTACTCACTGATATGTGGATATTAGCCCAGAAACTTACAATACCCAAGAAATAAGATACCATTTGCTAAATGCATGAAACTCAAGAAGAACGAAGACCAACGTGTGGACACTTTGCCCCTTCTTAGAATTGGGAACAAAACACCCATGGAAGGAGTTACAGAGACACAGTTTGGAGCAGAGACGAAAGAATGGACCATCTAGAAACTGCCGTATCTGCAGATCCATCCCATAATCAGCCTCCAAACACTGACTCCATTGCATACACTAGCAAGATTTTGCTGAAAGGACCCTGATATGGCTGTCTCTTGTGATACTATGCTGGGGCCTAGCAAACACAGAAGTGGATGCTCACAGTCAGCTATTGGATGGATCACAATCCCCAATGGAGGAGCTAGAGAAAGTAACCAAGGAGCTAAAGGGATCTGCAACCCTATAGGTGGAACAACAATATGAACTACCCAGTACCCCCCAGATCTCGTGTCTCTAGCTGCATATGTATCAGAAGATGGCCTAGTTGGCCATCAGTGGAAAGAGAGGCCCATTGATCATGTACACTTTATCTGCCTCAGTATGGGGGAACACCAGGGCCAAGAATTGGGAATGGGTGGGTGGGGGAGTGGGTGGGGGAGCGTGTGGGGGACTTTTGGGATAGCATTGGAAATGTAAATGAAATAAATACCTATTAAAACAACAAAATAAAAAAATTTAAATAATTTAAAAAAATGAAACAGGGGAAGAAGATTGGGAGAGACTTAGAAGAAAGGAAGATATGATCAAAATGTATTTTCATTAGTAGGTGTTTTAAATAATTAAAATAAAATATAAAAAATTAAAAATGTTTCTGATTCTGGATAGTTCTTAGTAATGCCTGCTCCTCACCAAAAGAAATGACTTATATGTATATGAGTGCATATAGTAGTATTTTATTTTTTCTAGTCATTCATGTAAGCCTACTTCAACTCTACTGGCTAAAATACAAATATAAAATAAGAGAAAACAATTAAATAAATTTCAGTGTCTTTCTAAATACTCCTTTAATTCTTTTACATACAAACATATATCTGTATGCTAAAAAATAAAACTTCATATTCAAAATGTGAAGAAAATTTCCAACCAATAAACCAAATGAACAAACAAAACATAGGTGAACCAAACAAGCAAAGTACATGGAAGTCACTAGTGATCTTTAATAACTTTGGCTCTGAGCTCTAGTGCAAGATCTAGTTTCTTACAGTGCAAGAGATATATTCTTAGTACTGCATCTCCACAACACATGGGTGAATAAACAAGATTTGCCCCTTGCATCTGTATCAGAATGTTGCCACTTGTTTCCTTGACAATTGCTACTCAGACCCAGCATAGCACTGATATTCCACATTTGTTAGAGGAGGAAGGACTCTGCGAGGACAGGAATTAAGAAAAATAATTGAAAATGAGACCTTACAAATTTTTAGAAAATGTCTGGACAACAAAAGACATCATCATTTGACTAGAAAGACAGTCTGTAGAAAGAAAAAATTTTCACCAGTGACAAATCTAACAGGATTAATGTCTAGGAAATACAAATCCAAAGAACTTGAACAAAATCAAACAAACTAAAACCCTGATTCTAAGCTTCAAGAAGTAAAGAAGTTAAAAAAAATTGAACATGAAATTAGAGGATTCTTGAAAAAGAGAAACAAAAATGGCTAAGGTTTGGAAAAAAAAACTTTAGCATCTTCAACCATAGAAAAATGAACATTAAACCTACATTGAAATCCATTTCTTATCATATTATTGTTTTTATAAAGTAAAGTGTCTATGGTTTCTAATTTTTTTTGTGTGTGTGTTTTCCTAATGTAGACTGGCAATATTATGATAATATATCACAGCACTAGAAACTTAATATTATGTAAATGTATACATGAAAAAGATTGCATGATAATCTCAATGAAAAATTCTAACATATTAAAATTAACAATAAAAAATCCAGACATATCAGTAAAAGTTTTTTCTTGTATCTTTTACATTTTCCAAGTAGGTTAAGAGTAAAAAAGTGAGTACATCTAAACAGACCTGTTGCCACACTAAAATCCATGTATCTCCATGATAGAATTAGATTTTTCAAAAATTAACTATCCAGTATGCATTTATTGAATAACAGGAAAAGACATACTAGGAAGAATCTAAAACTCCTACTTTGATGCTGACAATACAAAAAGTTGACATGAACAGAGTAGAGAGAGAGAACTAGGAGGAGGGGGAGGAGGGGGAGGAGGAGGAGGAGAAGGAAAGGGAAAGAAAGAAAGAAAGAAAGAAAGAAAGAAAGAAAGAAAGAAAGAAAGAAAGAAGGAAGGAAGGAAGGAAGGAAGGAAGGAAGGAAGGAAGGAAGGAAGGAAGGAAGGAAGGAAGGAAGGAAGAGAAGTGGACTTCAATCTTCCATGGTTGCACTAATAAAATTTAAAAGATTAGATATAAATGTATAAATAGGGACTGGAGAGGTGGCTCACCATTTAAAAGCACATACTGTTTTTGCAGAGAGGTCCAAGTCTGGTGGCTAGCATCTTGGTCAGCAACTCACAAATTTCTCTAAATGGAGGAGATTCACAAGCCTCTACTGATGTTCCTGTGTTCCATTATACCTCTTCCATGGTCACATGCTCCCTACACATAGACACAGAAACAGAACAGACACAGACACGGACGCACACACAGACGCACACACACTTTAAAATTAAAGTAAATATTGAAATTTATAAATACTCAATATGATATTTTCAGAGTAAGTTTTAACTAAGGACAATGGAAATAACTAGTATTTATTCACTTGTGATTTACCCTAGACTAGACATAGAGGAATATGACAGAATCTTGCCTTCCAGTTTGTGGATACACATTAGGAAATATACATGCCACTGGACTGAATTTCTATAAAACTATCTATAAGGAAATATATTCGGAACAAATTCTAATGTATACTTTTTTAGAAATGAGATTTTCAAATGTACAAACAATTAACTTACTAAGCTGCTATTCTAAGATGAAGTGTCAGTGGAAACATTTTAGCTCTGTTATACAAGTCATACTGACTTTTTGCCTGAGGCCCAGTGTGTAAACTCATCTATTATGAAATATGTACAAGTAGAAAAACACAATTTTTTTATTTGAATGAAGGGCACTATATAGAATGGAAACTTAAATGCACCTTGATTTCTAGCCAATCCCATTTTGCTGCATAATATTATCTTTCAATTTAATTTGCCTAGTAATTATACAAAGTAGTCAAGTATTTGTCATAAACTGCTCACCAAGCTCAAGCTGTTGCCTGATCTTCATTCAATTTTGAGAAATTATTAAAACTTTGTGTTACAGAAATATAAAAAATTTTCACAAAGTTATAACACCACACTCCAAGTTTCCCTTTAAATGGAAACCCTAACACATAGATAGGCTAACCCTCTACAAGAACTTGGGTGTTATACTCTGATTCATTTTGTATGAGACATGAGTATGTTATATAGTATGTTATATAGCATCTAAGATAGCATCAGTCAGACATCCCAGAGATGCTAACATACTTGGAAAATAATAGAAAATGAAGTTTCTATAATAATATGGAAATTAAGACTGAGAGGAGTTTCTTTGAAAAACAAAATGTTATGTGGCAACATCCATATACTTTCCTATAAGTACTAGAATAGGGCATCTTGTGATCAGCCAATAGGAGGAAATCATGTCAAACTATCCTAGAGCAAATAAAACCACTAACAGGTATGTTTATCAGGTCAATTAGTACTACCTCCTTAATTAGTAGCACCTTCTTTTAGTTTTTCCAGAATGAATAAAAGTAATATAAACATATTGCATGGTACAACATGATTCACTAATATTTTGTACCTATGATTTTTTTGGTTATTTATCATTTTATTTGTTTACATTTAAAATGATATCTGCCTTCACAGTCTCCCTTCTGCAAAACTACATCCCACTCCTCCTCCTCTTTTCCTTTGTGAGGGTGCTCCTCCCACCACTCCCTCTCTCCTGCCTCACTGCTCTAGTACCCCCTATGCTGGGGCCTCATGCCTCCACAGGACGAAGGGCCTCCCCTCCTATTGATGCCATACAAGGCCATCCTCTACTACATAAGTAGAAGGAGTCAGGGATCCATCCATGTATACTCTTAGCTTGGTGGTTTAGTCCCTGGGAGCTCGGTGTGGTCCAGTGAGTCTGGTTCTTCACATGTTTCCAAGAGAAATCTGCTCAGTCAGAGAACGGATTTACCATGATGATTGGGACCAATGATGAACTTAGTTAATGCACACAGTGTCTCCTTCTTCTAAACACAGTTCAATGATTAGAACCTAACTTACACACACACACATACACACACACACACACACACACACACACACACACACACACAGCGGGGGAGAGAGACAGAGACAGAGAGACAGAGACAGAGAGAGTTAGAGGGAGGGAGGTTATTAAAATCAAGTAGAAAGTTAGGAATTCTGTCTCTCAGAAGAATATGAAAACTTATCACTATGGTGAAATTTATACAGTGAGTATTTATTGTCAAAGATATACTATTTAACTACAACATCAGATTTAACTAGCTTGTGGAAAATAGGGATCTTTAATGTACAACCTGATTTTATTATAACATTTTGATTTAAGATGTAGATATTTAACTATATGCAAATCATGAAAGTAAAGGTTAATTATATAAACTCTGCTTCACTTACATCACAGAGCTTAGCATACCCCTTGACATCACTGTGTAACTTGATTATAACTATCTTGAGTGATCTTAAACAGTGGCAAGGTCGATATCGTTAAAGATTAATCTGTGGAAAGTTCAGTCTCTGCCTGAGTTATAGAAATCTGCAGGGAACAAGTGTTGGATGAAATTTAATGTGATAAAGCTGAGTAAAGTACAAAAGTCATGATTTTCCATGATCCCCTCAGAGAGATGTGGTCACTATGCAATTAATTAGTGAGAAATTCAAGGAGAAGCAGTCTTTTCCAAGAGATAACTGAGGCAAAAAATGATTGATTAAAGAGGTGCTAGATTCCATACAAGTGATTTAAACAAATTCAAGGTGAAATTCGAATGAATTGTAATTAAAGAAATAAAAGAGTATAACTTACCTGTTAGTTGAGAAATCCTGGGATACCCAGATAAAATCAAATTTCACATTCACTTATAAGTTCTTTTCTATGATCCTCTACAAATTATCCTCAAGACAGATTGCATATAATATTAGGGACCAGAAGGAAGTCTCTGTGATTACAGAGATAGAGATGATGCTGTTCCTTTTTTTTTTTTCTGAGATAGGGTTTTTCTGTGTAGCCTTGGCTGTCCTGGAACTCACTTTGTAGACCAGGCTGGCCTCAAACTCAGAGATCTGCCTGCCTCTGCCTCCTGAGTGATGGGATTAAAGGTGTGTGCCACCACCGCCCGTCTAATACTGAGGCTTCTTAGTGAAAGACATAAGTATTATAGCCCTTCATTTATGTCTTAGTTCACTGTTGTTGTTATAGCAATATACCATATGTAATGTTGTCTGTTTCTCACAATTCTGGAGGCTGGAAAGCCTAATAGCAAAGCACTGTTAGATTTGGTGTGTGAGAGCCATAATTCTTGTTGACAGAGGATGCTGCCATTTGTTCTCAGACAGGCAAAGAGCAAAAGTTCCCTGGAGCCAATTTTATTAATTCTTCTTCATAAAGAGGAGCCAAGAGATTTCAACCCTAGTATTTTTATTTTGTGGCTAGCATGTTAGTAGACAATTTGGGAGGGAACTTGAAGGCCTTAGAGCCTATAAAAAGTATGTTATTCAGAATAATATTAAACAAAGAAAACCTATGGGGGAAAACACAGCACTATCATTATTGGTTCCTTTTCAATCAGATAAAGTGGACATCATGTTCTACTGAACATAAGGCCCGTCATGGTTATAAAAATGCTGCTGCACTAGGATGGAAGGGCTAGAAATGTCCCTCCAGGTCAATCACAAGTCTGTCTAGTCATGAGTATAACAGAAGAGAACAAAATACCAGCCATGCCTCTCCATTGAAGTCCAGCAATTACTGACCTTGAAGTAACAGTGTTCTTCTAATACTTTTCAAAAGCAATGGAGTGTATGAGATTTATCTTTGGTAAATAAGCATGACTAGGGCTGAATGGAGTATTAACACATAAGTTCCTTGATCCTTGACATCTATATTTATAGTATAAGACAATAATAAACTAGTACTATCACAATAAAGATAATTTAAAACAATAGCTCCCCAACTAAAAGGAATAACTCAACTATCCACCATTAATAGCCAGAAAGAGAAAAAAAATCATGCTAATTTTCAAGAATTACTATTCTACCTCCAATGGCCAAAAATTGATAAAAACTATGAAATAGGTAAGGAAGTATAAAGGAAAACCATGCAAAAGAAAACAAAAACAAATAGATAGTATGGATATTTGAACTACCTACACATTTAAACAAGGGTTAAACGAGCTAAAAGAAATAAACAGATGCATAAGTAACAGCATTTCAGCAAAGGTATGAAATCCATAGCATCGAGGTATACTGGACATAGTAAAAAAAATTATCTTTTTAAAAAATAATTTATGTTTTTACACTCCAAAATTTATCCCCCCCCCATCTACCCTCCAAATGTTCCATAGTCCATACTCCTCCCCACCCCCTGACTCCACGTGGATATCTCCACCCTACCCCACCCCACCCCACCTGACCTCTAAACTCCCTAGGGTCTCCAGTCTCTTTAGCGTTAGGTTCATCATTTCTGAATGAACACAGACCTGGAAGTCCTCTACTGTATATGTGTTGGGGGCCTCATATCAGCTGCTGTAAGCTGCCTGCTTGGTGGTCCAGTGTTCAAGAGATCGCAGGGATCCAGATTAATCGAGACTGCTGGTCCTCCTACAGGGTCGCCTTCTCTCTCAGCTTCTTTCAGCCTTTCCTAATGCAATTACAGGGGTCAGCTGCTTCTGTCCATTGGTTAGGTATAAATATCTGCATCTGACTCTTTCTACTGCTTGTTGGGTCTTTCCAAGGGCAGTCATGATAGGTCACTTTTTGTAAGTGCTCCATAGCCTCAGTAGTAGTGTCAGGCCTTGGGACCTCCCTTTGAGCTGGATCCCACTTTAGGCCTTTCACTGGACCTTCTTTTCCTCAGTCTCCTCTCCATTTCTATCCCTATAATTCTTTCAGACAGAAACAATTATGGGTCAGAGATGTGACTGTGGAAATGCACCGGAAATAATTATCTTAAGAATGCCAGTTAATGTGTAGCTTGGTGTTCTTGTAGGACCCCTAAGAGTGAGAGTATGGGCGTCTCATACTTTTGCCTGCTTTTAGGATCCTTTTCCTCCTACTGGGTTGCCTAATATGAGGGGTTTGTACCTAGTTTTATTGTAATTTGATATGCTGTGTTTGGTTGATGTACCTGGGAGGCCTGTTCTGTTTTGAAAGGAAACTAAGGAGAAATAGATCTGGGCAAGAGGGTAGGTGGGGGAAGTTGGTGACTGGGAGTAGTGCAGAGAGAGGAAACTAAGGTCAGGAAGCAATGTATAGAGGAGAATAAAATAATCCCAATTCACATAAATTGAAACAGGACAAAAATCAAAATAAAGCATTAGAGTGAGTAGGTGCTCTTATTGTGCAAGTATGAGGACTTGAGTTCTGATCCCCAAAATCTGTGTGTGTGTGTGTGTATGTGTGTGTGTGTTTATAAATGTATATATAACATGCTTGAACATGATACTTCCAACCTCAGTACGCAGGCAGAATCAAGATGACAACAATTGATGTTTAGTTAGACTTGCTTCAATAATGGTAATCTCTGGATTCCACTGAGAGAGCTTTTCTCCACAGAATAAAGTAGAAAGTCTGACATCGTCCAGTGGCCTTCATGTAAGCACATAGGAGCAAGTGCATGTATACATACATATATACAGCATTTACAATACTTATATACAGCATTCACATCACACACATGCACACACACATCACACATATATAAATACATACATCACACACACACACAGAGTGGAGGACCTAAAAGCTGAGGGAGCGTACCAAGCTGTCTAACATACAATAAATTGGACTCTTAGAAAACATGTATAAATAGCAGGAATACACACACACACACATACACACACATGTATGTATGTATGTATATATATATATATATATATATGTATATATATGTGTGTGTGTATGTGTATATATATCTATATATACATATATAGATGTAGATATCTATGTACAATTTAACTTCAAACATGACAAAATGTTTAAAACAAGTATTCCAAAAATTCAGACATTGAAAGTTTAGCCAACAAACAAACTTCCAAGTAGCTGAAGTCTGCACAAAGGAAGAAGGAAAGTGGGAAAGGAGAAAGGATGGGCACACATACATACATACACTCACACACACATAAACACACACACACACACACACACATACACAGAAAGACAGAGAGGCAGAGACACAGAGAGAACGACACAGAGAGAGACAGACAGAGATATTTGTACTATTTGATTCTAGAAGAAATAGCCATTTTAAATCCAGCCAGATGATATCAGATACTTAATATAATGGTATGAATGTTAATCTCCTCCAATACCATGAACTAGATACTTGATTCTTAATGCAAATGCTAAAAGGTAGTGCCTGCTGGAAGGTCCTGAGGCGCTTTGATACTCACAGATGAATTGACAGTATAAAAAAGAAAAGGAATGAGCTGCTGAGGTGAATGCATGGGCCTCTGCTCCACCGTGAGATAGGAACCCAGGGCCCATTTCCTTTTGCTCTGGTGCCTTGTATTTTGTGTGGACACAGCAAGAACACCAGATATCAGATGCCTTTGTGTCAGGACTCCTGCCCTCCTCAGTTATGAGAAAATGATTTTCCATTCTTTATAGATCCCCAGTCCAGAAAACCCAGTTTTTGCAGGACCAAGCAGACAAAGACAGAAACTTTACACACAGAATAATAAAGAAACACATTCTAACAGAGTTCTCAGGAACTAAGCAAGTCAGAAGTCAATGGAATGACTCATTTAAAGTACTGAATGGGGGGAAAAAGCGAGAGAAAAGCCATCAGCCCAGACTTCTGTAACCATTGAAAATACCTTAACAAAATGAAAGTGACATAAAGGCTTTCAGACAAAAGCTCAGAAAACTCATTGCCAGTAGATACAATATAAGAAATATTAAAGGGAGCCCTTGAGGCAGAGGGAATATGAATCCAGATGGAAACTTGAATCTACACAAAGAAATTGTAAACTCCAAAAGTGATAAAAGTGAAGTGCCAATAATGAACTGTTTCAAAAGTTTATTTGATTTCAGAGGCAGAATCTAGTGTTTTACTCTATTTATTTATAGAAAGTGTTTTTCTTTGTAACCTGACACTGCCAGTGTATATCACACTTGACTTAATAATACTACTGTTTTGTTTTGCTTTTATGACTAAGATCACTGGGTCATATATAATTCCTATAAGTGAATCAAAGGGATTAAATATTTTTATCTGAACATTGGTATTTGTAATTTTAATGACCATATGGGGAGAAAGTTCCACAGAATTAACAAATTCTGGCTTCAGAGTTTTAAAAAGTTTCATTTAAGATAATGGCTAGATGAAAACCAAGGTAAAGCACTTTACATCAGGGATACTGTTACTGAAGCTGAAGATTTGTTTACTGCTGCCCAGAAGCATGAAGGACTGTAACAGATGTGTGAAAATCTCCCTCAACAGTTCCCATGCCTTGACATTATCTGAAATGCAGCCAAGACATACTCCTATTGTGTGACAATTTATCAGCTGAATCCTGTTATTTTCTTCCTTCCTTTCTTTCTTCCTTTCTTCCTTCCTTTCTTTCTTCCTTTCTTTCTTCCTTCCTTCCTTCTTTCCTTCCTTTCTTTCTTTCTTTCTTTCTTTCTTTCTTTCTTTCTTTCTTTCTTTCTTTCTTTCTTTCTTTGTTTCTTCCTTTCTTCCTTCCTTTGTTTCTTTCTTTCCTTCTTTCTCTCTTTCTTTATTTTATTTATTTACATTTCAAATGTATCCTCCGTCCCAGTTCCCTCTCCACACCTGAACCTGTTTTTAAGGAAGACTCTGTATGTGACTTTTTTAGGCAGTTGGATTTGGAATAAGATAGAGATAAGCCTTCGATAAACTTGTATATGTATCTTTTTTTGGGAATTCATCGATTTTGTTTACCAAATAAAAAGGAAAATGGAATTTTCCAGAATTGAAGCAAAAATTAGAGCAGTAAAGTAAAATTTTCTTCACTCATGATAATTAGTAACACTAAATGCACAGCAAGTTACTTATCTACCCACAAACAAAACAGAAAGGAGCATCCTAAATGAGTCCCCAAAGACATCACTCCATACCCATAAAATATAAAAAACATGAAATGTAAATGTTCATATTTGGAACATGATTATATAAAAATTAAAGGTTTTTTCAACAGATATATATATATACACACATATATATGTGTGTGTGTATAGATATATATGAAACATTTCTGTATTATGAAACAAGAAATGATAACACATCTAAATTGACAATTATTCAAGTCAATCTAGTTCCAAATCCTAATGGGAATGATGCATTGAACATAATTCTTTTCTCTCTAGCTTTGATTAGCTATAAAAGCTTGGCTCAGACTTGGATACTTTATTTCTCAAGCTGGGGCTCTATTATGATGGCAACTAAAGCAATCTCTCAGTGGAGGGCTTTGATGTTTAAGAAACTCTCTGTGAACACAGAACATGGAACAACACAAAGCACTCTCTTGATTACAGTCCAACTTCTATGATCCCGTGCACTCTTCTCTGAGCATAGCCTGAGAGAGCTCTTGCCTCTCAGTCCAATTCATTTGCTTGCTTAGATTTCATTCAGGTGTAGATGTTAGAGAAAACCAAAACAGATGGGTCCTGAGTTAGCAAACTGCAATAGTAGGAAAGGCTTGAATTGGGGCAAAGGTCACAGTGGAAACCTACCATCACTTTATTACATTTTGCCATGTATATCAAATACATAATGTGGAAACAAGGAATAAACATATCTGGATCTTGAGAAGTGAAGCATAATGGAATAAGACCAACAATATCACATGTATGCTGGTCCAAGAAAAATAGGAGTACAGCAGAACCAAGGCAAATCAGAATAAAGACCTTGTAGCTTTAACTCACTGGTAAAGGAATCAGTGCTAAAGACAAGTGGGTGGAGACAGGTAGAGAGGCTTTGAGTCACCTAATTTTTAAAGTATTTTTAATTTCTTCTTCTCTCATATTGCATTCCAACTGCAGTTTCCCTTCCCTCTTTTCCTCCCAGTTACTACCTGCCCCCTATTTCTCCTCTCTCCCTCTCCATCCACTCTTCCTCCATTTATCTTCAGAAAAGGGCAGACCTATCATGAACATCACCCAAACATGACATTTCAACTTGCAGTAATAGTAGGCACTTCCCCTTTTATTAACGCTAGATGACGTAAACCAGGAGGAGGGAAGGGGTCCCAAATGCAGAAAGAAAAGTCACAGACACTCCCCACTCCCACTGTTAGGAGTCCAGGACCCATCTTTTTTTGGTTTAATTTAAAGTCTAAACTGGAGTGACTTTTGAGTGAGCAAATTGATTGGACTGAGAAATAAGAGTTAGGCTCAAAGAAGACTCCAAGCTACAGATATTGTTTACATATGTGCAGAGAGCCTAGGTCAGACCCATGCTGACTCCCTGATTGTTGGTTCAATTTCTCTATGCCCCTATTAGCCTAGGTTAGTTAATGTTGTAGGCATTATTATGGTGTCTTTGATCCCTCATACTCTTACAATCCTTTCTCCCTCTCTTCCACAGATTTCTCTGGGCTGTAGCTAACGTTTGTCTGTGGGTATCTGCAACTGTTTCCATCAGTTGCTGGGTGAAACCTCTCTGATGACAAACGGGGCTAGACACCAATCTATGAGTATAACACAATCTCATTATGAATCATTACATTGATGCTTGAATATCCTAGGTCACTGAGCAATCCAGCCTCTGGTTCCTGGCCCTTCATACAGTGTTAGTAGTGGGATTCCTCTACTGGCATGGGACTACTCTGGTTGGCAGCACCCACAATTTTATGGCTGGGTTGGTGTCCTAATAACTTCACTGGAAGTCCCTCCCGGTTATAGGACATGGCCAGCTCAAGCTCCATATCCCCCTTACCAAGATTCTTAGTTTCAGTCACTTTGGTTGATTCCTGAAAGTTTCTCTTATACTAGATTTCTAGCTTACCTGCAAGATGCCCCCACCTAATTCCAATTGTCACATCCAACTCTTCTCTGCCACCATTCTTTCCCCACATGATATCTCTGTACAAGTCTCCATTGACTCCTATTCCAGCTACAATACCTATTCTACTTCTTCTCAGGGAGACCCATGCATTATCCCTTGAGCCCTCAGTATTTACCTTCTCTGGGTCTATGGATTATAGAATGGTTATACTTTATAGCTATTATCCACTTATGAGTATATACTATGTCTTTCTTGGTACGTGCATACCAAGTACATCCTTTACTATTCTTGGTCTAGTAAAGGTGGTGCTGAAACCTCACTCAGAATGAGTTTTCTATAATTCGATCTATTTGCCTGCAAATTTCATGATGTTATATTGTTAATGGCTGTATAATACTCCAATGTGTAAGTGTACCACTATCCTTTATCCATTCTTTGGTTGAGAGACATATAAGTTGTTTCCAGTTTCTGACTATTATGAATATAGCTGCTATAAACAGTTAAGCATGTGTCCTTGTGGTAGTATAGAACTTAATTTGAATACATACCGAGGACTGTTACAGCTGAATCTTGAGTTAGACTAATTCCCAGTTTTCTGAGACATTACTATATAGATTTTTCAAAGTTCCTGTACAATTTTTTACTCCCACCAACAATGACTGAGTGTTCCCCTTGCTCCATCTCCACGATGGCATGAACTGTCATTTGTGTTATTGATTTTAGTTGTCTGATAATTGTAAGATGGGATCTCACAGTCTTTCTTATTTGCATTTCCTTGATAGTTAAGGATGTTGAACATGTCTTTAAGTACTTTTCGGTTATTGGTTATTTCTGATTCCTCTGTGGAGAATATTCTCTTTAGATCTGTATCAGATCTATATTTTTATTGCATTATTTAATTTGTTAGTGTCTAGTTTCTTGAGCTCCTTATTTACTTTGGAAATTAGCCATTTATCAGGTGTGGAGCTAGTGAAAACTTTCCACATTCTGTAAGTTGCCATTTTATCTTATTTATGCTGTCCTTCACCTTACAGAAGTTTTTCAGTTTCATGGGGTTTTATTTATTAATTTCTTCCATGAGTTGAGAATTGAAGAAAAAGTGGGACAGAGCTGGCCCAAACTCCTCTTCTCAAGATTCTTGTAATATGAGGAAAGAGGGTCAAAAAATTAAAAAGGCAGAATTCAGAAAAATAATTGGTTGAACACAGTGAGTTCTGGACATGACAGGGCCTTGAACTTATGAACTCATAACATCTGTATTCTCTAAAAAGTCATATATATTATCCAGCCAGTTAATATTCCATCATGAGCAGGTGATGAGCACACAATCTCATACTCAGAGCTGAGGAATTACTGACAGTTGGTGACTGCTAAATGGGGAAGAGTCAGTTTAACTAAGGTATATGGTCTCTAGTAGTTTGACCATGCTCCAGTGATATTCCTCCAACATCCAGGCATATATGGGCAGTACTGATGAAATTGAGTGGGTTGTAAATGTATTTTTTAAGGAGGGCAATGACGTTTGAAGAGAAAGTGTGGTCAGAGGAGGCTTGGATGGGCTTCAGAATAGAAGTGGAGGGTGAGGATGACAAAAATATAGTGCATTGTGCATAAAATGCTCAAAGCATAAGTTTAGTTTATTTCATTAAAAATAAATGAGAGTTTTCTCAAACAGTATACGATCTAAGAAAAAAGAGAGAGAAAGAGACTTTGCAATGAGTCTTGTCATGTCTTCAGCCAGAAACACAGTTCTGAGGTAAAGGAGATTCTATGACAATCCACCGTGTTATACTGTCATAATTAATTATACTCTCACCTGTGTCTCATAGTAGTGAAGCCAGTTCACTAGGGGCCAAGTGATTGCTTCATTTACCTGTTGATGCAGCCAGGGTAGCCCTTAAGAGTCCACTGGATCCCTTCTAAGTAGAAAAGATCAGGTTCAGTTCTCTAAAGTCTCAGCTCAAATTAAAGTGAGAGAACTGTGGAAATTCTATGAAACTATAAAACAAACCCTAATCCCTTATAGACAGGTCTGATCTTAATTAAATTCAATCACAAATTTTAATTGAGTAGGTGCAAAAAATTATAACTGAAGTTGAATTTGCCACTTCATCAATTCTGTCATTTAAAGGTTAGGACACTGTTGGGGAGAAACCAGGAGCTTTATAATAAAAGTGTTCAGTGGGTTGGATGCATCAGAGAAAATGCCCTGTTGTTACTTATCTCACTCTCAAAAGCCTGCCTTGTCTATGACGAGACCAGATTCCACAGAGCTTGCACATCTGAACAGTGTTAAGACACATGTATATTTCTGTTGACAGTTATCCAATCCAAAAGTGTGGTTTAGAATTTAATCTATGTTTAACTGAAATATATAAAGCCAAACCTCAGTTCTCTAATTTACAGAAACCTCTGTAATTCCCATTTATTGGATACAGTGAGTCAATATTACAACATATGCTAGTGAACAGTATCGGAGACAAACATGTTTACCTATTATCATAACACATCTCATCAGCATCAATACTCGGTGAGGCTATTAACTATGATCAGCATTTTATAAATACAAAATAGGCCACATAAACTTATTTTTATGGTTAAGTGGTTATTTAGTAGTATAGTTCATATTCAAATCTATATCAATCTGACATGCTTTCTTTCTTCTTTCAACCATGTTCTGAAATGAAGCTTTATGATTAAGAGGTAAGTTCTTTTATCAAAAAAAATTACTGTAAAAAAATCACTAATGAAGTTTAGCTAGATAAATGAAGAATGTTAGAAAAAGTACAGTACAAAAATACATTTTACAAGGTTGTTCTTCTATTTTAAAAGTACATATGTTTAAGTATATATTTGGTTTAAGGGATTGCTTTATTTCCATCCATGAAAATTCAGGGTAATCTGTTATCATTCCCTGAGGTCAGAGCACCTACCTTCATTTTAAGTTCGAGATGTATAGTTTTTGCATTGTTTGAGGGGGGTAAAAAATAAAATAGTAAAAATAAACAGTATGTCCCAGCATCTCATTTTCTTTTAAATATGTCCTGTATCATTTCTATTTTCTGTCTATATGTGATTTCTTTGCTCTGATTCATATTCTCAAGCATCGTATCTTGTCCCGAAACCGATACTGTACTGACTAGGTCTTCAGTGCCTCTTTAATCACTGGCCACTTCTAATGTGCCACTGGGTACTAAGTAGGATCAAACTGACTTCATAGTAGAATTCCTTGTATCTTTGAGCAGGGTCGAAGGCAGAAATACTGCATTTTTTTCCTTCTATCCTGTAAAAAAACAAAAACAAAAAAAAAAACAAAACAAACAAACAAACAAAAAAACCCCACAACACTTTGTATTTCACAGACAGGAAAGCCCAGAGGACTTGATCAAGCACATGCTTTGGAGTCTGACAGATTTGCTGCTGTGTGCACTGGGGCCAAGTATGAACCACTCTGGCTTTCATGCTCCTTATGTGTGAAAGAAGAGTAGCAGTGTTTCCCTCCAGTGGTACCATGAGGACTTGATGAGACTCATAGTCTCTTGGTGACTTAATACTAGGAGATTTATGACCCTAGCATTACTCATGAACAGTATCCATGAAAAGAACTAGAATTGTGCTCATTATATGGTATCAGGACTGAAAGAATCATGCACCTATGACCTTTGTGTGTATATGGATCTGTTTGTGAGAAAAAGGCAAAGACACAGAAAGACAGAGGCATAGAGAGAGAATCTAATAAAAGAAAAATATAGTAAAAGGAAGAATGTTGGTATATACAAAAAGGTATCTTATGATTATTACTTAAGTATTTCATCAATGAAAGCAACATATTAAGCTCTGGTTATAGAATGACCGAATGACATAAATTCTGTGATGACAGGAAAAAATGAAGTCTAAATTTAAAGTGATGACTACATGACTGTGTTTCAAAATTCTAACAAGGAATTAAAGAGGAACTAGAAATCTAAAATACAGTTAATTGAAGAGTGAGCTTGAAGTTCCTCCCAACTCTATAATAAATGCAAAGACATTGGTATCTTAGAGATGCATTAATTATTCACACGTAATTCATTGAAAATAAAGTCAATTCAGAATACAATGGTGTTTACATAAACCAACAGTGTTCTACTATGTTTAAAGAAAGGCAGAGCAAACAGAGAAGTCTGCCGAACACATATCTTAGAATTAACTTCCAACAGAAATGCTTGTGGGTTGTTTACATTTTAAACCACAAATGCATTCGCTCATCTCCACCAGAAACACATTTGGAAAGCTTTCTTATTAACGTAGGAAACTCAAAGTGAATGTGAAGCTATTGACAGAGGTTCACAATTGTCCTGGCACAATTGCCTTGGCCTCTTTCCTGGTGGCTTTTTTGCAGAGTTGCTTTTACCTCCCACACTTTTGTTGTCCAATCAACAACTGGGCATCTGGTAAGGCAGATGGGCTCTGCCATATACCTGAAACAGTTACCAGCAAGTGTGATCACAGATTTTTTCCACTTCTGCAGGAATTTAGTTGCATGTTCTACTTGCAAAGCAGTAAATATTTACCCATCTTCTGATCAGAGGAGCATGGTAAAGATTATCAAGGTGAGCACAGACACAAACAAGTACTTCAAAAGCTTGGCTCAAATTTACATCCAGATCCGACTGCTGACATTTCTAACCAAGATGCTTCTGTTCTGGCACAGAGTATAACACTTTATAACATAGCATTTTCATTATTATATTCTTTGCCTTCAGAATGCTGTCTGCCCTCTTGCAAGAGCTTGTTCAATTTTTCAACAAGGCATATCACTGTATCTTGTCATGTATTCGGAAGCATATTTTCCCTATTTCAGAATAACAAATGAGAAACAAATGAGAAAACAAACAAGCTAGAATATATTGTAGGTAGGACACCATTGGTGATCAAATGTTTTGTGACTGGGTCCATGTTATGTTTCTCCTTTGGTAGTTTGCAAGGTACCCTCCTCTATTAAGGGTGGTAGGACATAGGTGTGAAGGCTCTGAGTGGGCAGCAGCTCAATTTGTCCACATTCAGTGAACTATATAAGTGTTGTCTGCCACAAAACGGCCATGCTGTCAGTGGAGAACAACCTGCGCTCTTGGCAACAGCATGGTTTACTGTCAACAGAGAGAAACCTGTTATCTTGGCAACTGCCTGGGTAATTGAGGGGTTCCAATGGGATCTCTTTGTCCAAAAATTCCATTGGATGTAACCTCTTCCTGATACCGAAAGATTCATTTGTTTTTAAGATATATCAAACTGGGAATCTTTGTTTCCTATTATTTGATAGTTTCATTTAGATCAGATAAACACACACACACACACACACACACACACCTTAAACAACTCTCTTAATTTGGGTTTTATTACTGTGAAAACTCACCATGACCACAGAAACTCATATAAAGCATTTAATTAGGATAGGCTTACAGTTTCAGAGGGTTAGTCTATTTTCATCATGGCAGGAAACATAGCAAAGAGGCAGAAATAGTGATAGGGAAAGTGCTGAGAGTTCTACATCTTTATTGAAAGGCAACAGAAGAAGATGGTATTCTACTCTAGGCATAGCAAGAACATATGATACCTCAAAGCTTGTCTCCTCAGTGACACACTTCTTCCAACAAGGCTCACCTACCAAACGTACCACTCCCTGTGGGCAGAGCATTCAAACATATGAGTTATAAAGGCCATTTATATTCAAACCACAACAATGACCATTAATTTTAGCTATCTTTCCCACAATTCTCTCTATCTCATCCTAATTTTCCCTTCCCCTCTCAATTTGATCATCTGATTCCAACTTGCATAACTATCTTGACCTTATTTTCTTTCCTAGGAAGTTATACATGCTCTGCCCCAGTCCTTTACACTATACCTAACCTCTGAGGTTCTATGGTTATCATTAACAAGAGCTAATACTCACTTATAAGTGCATACACATCTGTCATACTGAGTTTGGGAGATCTCACTCAGGATAATTTTTGTCTAGTTATATCCCTTTACCTAAAAGTTTTTTGACAAAATACACTGATTTCCATAGTGGCTGTACAAGATTATAATTCTATGTGCTAATATCTAGACTTGTCTTAGTGAGTGAATTTTGTTCCTTAGTTCCTGTTGCCCTTTCTGGTTCTTTGGGGCTATAATGGTTGTGTGTTGCCTGGTAGGAAGTTCTTCTGGGATTCTGCTTGTAGTAGACACTTGGATTCTTTGTAAAATGTGTTTCTAGGTATCAAGAGCTGATACTTGGGGATGGGCTAGGAGGAGGTCTTGGAGATGTCCACAGGAGGTACCAAAGAAAGGTGTCTCAGTAGGATTTGCTTAGTTTCCTGCGAATGGGGGCAGAGAGTAAAGAAAGGGTGCAACACATAGTCTGCTACAGAGATGAGAATGAGACTTGGGGATTGGAATTGGAAGAGGAATGAGATAAAAGGTCTGAAGTTTACAGACCTGCTTTGCTAGTCTACTTGCTTCTCTGGCAGGCTTTTCTGGAAGGATCCTAGGAAATATCTGCTGGAGTTGGGTAATAGGATAATTGGATTATAGGGAGGAAGTTTGGAGAAGATCTGCATAATCCATTGGAAATGGAGGCAGGGGCCAGGGGGGATGAGGAGGCTAGCAAGTGGTCAGCTACAGTACAAGGGGTGAACATGGCATACACACACACACACACACACACACACACACACACACACACACACATACACATAAAATCTTGAGGAGAGAGAGGTGAAAATCTGCCAATTAGCCAGAGTAGGTGATGTGTTCCCACAAAATGCTTGCTGAAACTGTGCCTAGGATAAAGGAATGAATAGGGGAAAGAAAGTTTGTCAGGAAAGATCTGTGTGATCCCCTGGAGATGAGGTAGTGGTGAAGAAGAGGTAGCAGCAAGTGATCTATAAAGACCTGGGTATGAGCCTGGGGAACTGATTTTGAGGAAAGAAGAACGAGTTGCTTCCCTGGTTTTGTTTTTGGTGGTTTGAGCATGTGTGTATAGGTTTGTTTTATCCAAAGTTTTCACTTTAAATTGCTAATTTTAAAAAATATAACCTAAAATATTTTATTTCGTTTTCTGGGAAAACAATATAAAATATGACTCTTTTAAAAAAATTGTTGATGTCTGTGTTATAAAATTTTACTAGAAATTTATTGTATAGTGATTTGGTTTGGGTATATAAGAGAATTGTAATCTTTGCTCTATTATATTTCAATATGGGTTTAAGAACAGTGAGCCAGGTTTCAGTGACTTGAAATGCCACATTCACGTTGCATTTCCAGTTCTATTTTGCGAACAAATTTTGCTTAAGATTAATTGAATAACAGTACACCACATTTTACTCAAATTTCACTAAAAAATACTTAAGAGGAAAAAAATACTTTGAAAGCAAAAAGTTCAATTTACCTTATAGTTTTGGGGATTGCCATTTATCATCATTTGGCTCCAGTGCCTGTGGTGAGGTATAACATTTGTTATAGAGAGAACAAGACATTTGCTTCTCTACCAGAAAGGGTGAAGAAGGAGTAGTTAGGGTAACGCTATTCTCTTCAAAATGCATCGTTGGTAAGCTGAAGACCTCCCAATGGACTCTTTCTTAAGGGTTCTGTCACATACTAAGAGCATTTTGCTGTAGACTGGGGACTAAATTGCAAAAAGTTCTAGAGTTCACTCTGTATTCAAACTACAGTGGTCATCCACATTTACCCCTACATCTGCATCTGCATCCACATTCGCATTTGCATCCTCATCGGCATCCTCATCCGCATCTGCATCTGTGTCATCTATATCTATCTATGTCTTACCTACTCTATATACAACATCTACATCTCTATATACAAAATAATGTAATATAGGTTTTATATATTTCATAAACTATGCTAAATCTTTTCTAGCATAATAGTAAAGACTCTCATTGCAATTTGACAAGTGTGTATTCTGTGTTATTTGTTAGATTGCTAACTTAAGCAAAACTATTTTGACACTTTATCATAAGGATTATTAAAGGGAGCTTATGAGATATTTGAAAATAAAATTTAGGCTCCCTACTAATTAGGTAAATGCAAATTATAAACAATGTATTCTTCCATGTTCATTGGTATTTAATGGCAAAATTTAATATTAAACATCTGTTAGGAAGTAGAAAATCAGAAATATGGGAAATCTGTTCATTAGTGCTGCTATTTTGTTGAACAATTTGGTAATACCTAGAAGAGTCAGAGAAGTGTATACTGTAGTGCTTTCTAACTTGTTCGAAACAATAATTATTCATAAAGGTAATCAAGCCCAAGTAGAGTAGGAACAATAGGTGACAAATGAAGGGAAACAGCACATTATGGTTATACAAGGAAATATAGTGTATTTACATAATGAAGTGGAATGCACTGTACAGTCATTAGAGGTTGTATGTGTTACCATGAATATATTGCAATAAAATAAATGAAAAGCATCAAGTTGAAGAATGATACACCCTAACAGCAATTTCAAGTTTTAAAATAATTCAAATGGTCCTTATTGTCATTTATATTAAAATACAATATAGACAAATAAAAAGCATGGGCAAGAAGGATATGCACCAATGTGTGGGTGTGACTTTTTCAATTAAAAGTGCTTTCAGAGGTTGGTGAATGGGCTCATGTACAAAATAAAGGACTTAACTTCCCCAAAAGCTATTCATCTTTAAAATCACTGACCCATAGGAAATACCTTATAGTGTTCTAATTATGAACTTGGAGATTAAGATTGTTTGGCTCTAGAAAGCATTCACTAAAATTTGCTTTGTTTGTTCTTAGAATAAGAAACTGTATTAACTATAAAGATGACATTTCTCTTTACATTGCAGTTTTTATTCCTTAACATATATTGTTTAAACATATTTAGAAAAATAATGTAGCATCAGACAGTATAATAGTGTGAGCTTTGATATTTTCTCAGTCCTCTACACACATACAATGGATCATGATCATAATAACCCATATCACCCTCTCATATCCTCTGTGTACTCCTGTTCCCAAGCAGCCCTCCTCTTAATTTCATCCATGCATGTGTTATGTATCTATATGTATGTGAACATATATGTGTGTGCTAGTATGTGTGTATGTTAGTATGTAGGATTATGTGTGTATGTATATATATATGTACATGTGTGTATATGTATTTGTGTATGAATATATGTGTGTATGTTAGTATGTGTGTATGTATATGAATGTGTTTGTGTATATATATATACATATATATATATATATATACATACATATATATGTATGTGTGCATGTATGTAGATGTATTTGTTAGTATGCCCACATATGTTTGCATGCCTATATATTAGAATGTGTATATATGTGTATGTGTTTATGTGCATGTATTAGGATATGAGTATGTGGTGTATGTTAGTATGTATGTATATGTGTATGTATGTGTGCATGTGTGTGTACATGTCTTGTGCAGATAGGGATAGCTGTGATGTGTTCATAATTGCAATTGTTATTCACATTGAAAAGGTACCCATTCATAGCTCTCTTCTTATCTCCCAGTTCATACAATCTTTCTGTTCTCTCTGTCTCTGTCTCTGTCTCTGTCTCTTTCTCTCTCTCTGTTTCAATTTCAATTTTTTATTGGATATTTTATTTATTTACATTTCAAATTATATCCCCTTTCTCACTCCCCTCCAGAAACCCTACATCCCACCCTCCCTCCCCCTGCTTCTAGGAGAATGCTCCCTCACCCACCCACCTACCCACTCCTACCTCTTCATCCTGCCATTCCCCTACAGTGCGGCATTGAGCCTACACAGGACCAAGGGCCTCTTCTCCCATTAAACAATGTTCTATGGAACTTAGAGGATTGTTATTGATGTTCCTTTAGGGCTATGGTCTTAAGACTTACTTATTCTCAACACTTGGGCCAATTCAATATTGAGTCTCTGCTTTAACCTCCACCCCCTGCAAAAAAAAATCTTCTTCAATCAATGTTGAGAGAAGTGCAAATCTATGAATATAATCATACATATTAGAAGGCACTTTGATAATATGTTCATTTAGCAAGACATTACTACTAAATTTTCTCTCTAGGATAGTCATAAACTTGTGATTAGGTTTCAGCACTAAATATGTATTGTGTTATGTTTAGCAGGCCTCACATCTAATAAGAATATGGACATTAACTCCCCAAAGTACCATTCCCATGTTAAATAAATGAGTACATTTTGTCTGCAGGATCTTGTGGTATGTACAATCCAGTTAGGTAAAACTGCTAGTGAATTTCCTTCAGCAGAGTCCTGCAGAGTGTCTTCTGTTCCTACGAAGTGTAGCAAGCGAGTACGAAGCTTCCAAGTCAACACAAAAAGGATTTCTGTGTCCCATATGCAAACTGTATAGCATCTTTAGCAATTGTCTTTAGCAATGGTCATGCTATCAGCTTCTAATGGACAACCAAGATCAGGGACAACAGCCTATATTGTTTTAAGAGCTCTGGAGGCTCTCTAGTGGGGAGGCAACCCAAATTTACCACTAACATTTGTTCACCCATGCAGGAGGTTTTCAAACTACATGTTTATTGCTGTTGTATTTTAGTTATAAATTCATAGAATCCTGAGTTTAATAGTTTGAGTTTAGGATAATCTCACTAGCCCTAATCTTTTCTACTTACCTCACCCCATCGCATTTTATCATCTCCACTCCAAGTATGTCAGTATTCTGTATCCATCTACTTTCAATTATACTGTTTTAACTTTAGACATTAAAGAAAGCAACCATCACTAGATATTAAAGCTCTGTGTTTCACTGTATAAAAATCTCTTATTTGAATGATTTTGTTTGGTGAGGAGAAATGAGTTAGATATTAAAGGAAAAACACATTTATCACTAATTTAGTCCATTTATTTTTCAATAAAACAAATTAAGATGTAAAGTGGTCACATGACTTCCCAAAGCCCTGTCATTCTACCCTGGGCTTTCTTCCCAGCACTCTCTTACATTTAATATCCTAGAATATTTCCAGAACTTTTAAAACTTAGCTTCCTATATTTCCATAATTATTCCTCCATTTACATAATTGGTCAAATCAGCATTTTGTGTTATGCTCTAAGCAATATAGTTACCTGGGTAAAAGTGTAATTTAAGGTTCAATATTTGTGATTCTCATGGTAATGAATTTCTCTATGCTTTCAAATCTTTGCACAAGATACACAAGAATCTGACACTCTCTAACTTTCAATGTGTTTTCAATATATGTTTGAAATTATTGATTTGTGTTCAGATTGCTTGTGTGTGTTACTTCTTAGTGTCCTTTATGTAAATTGTAATTTGTGTCATTGAAATTTTAATAATCACCACAAATCAATAGCAAATTCTTGTTCCATTCTTTCCTTATCCTGGTTACATCTACAGAAACTGTAATAAAATGTATGTTTTCCTTCAGTCTCTTTCCAAAAAAGTCTATCACTTTAAATTTTTGCTCCTGTTCCAATATAATGACCTTTCCATCCAAGATATGGGCTATGTAGAAAGTTGATTTTTAGTATCTCCATGAATATTATTTAATATTGTTGCAGAGCTCTGTATAATATAAATATAGAGTCAGAGTTAATGAATAGACATAGTTGAACATGTTTAAAATACTTTCCACTATTTTTGCAAAAGTTAATCGAAATTAAGAGGTGAATTATATTTTGGGAAAAAAAAGCTGCATCATATTGATAGTTATAGGAGAAATAAGACAAAAATTAATGAAAATTTTCATTAAAGTATAAAGACCATTTTTACATCATAATATTTTTTAAAAGTTAAAAGTATATATGCTTATATATTTATATATGTATTTATATTTATACATGTTAAATTTCTTACATAGTAACACATTGCTTAGCAACAATATGATATTCAGCTTTTAAAATACATGTAACAATAAAAGTTGATGTCAGTTACTTCTTAGACTATTAAATATCTTTTTTTAATTAGGTATTTTCCTCATTTGCATTTCCAATGCTATCCCAAAAGTCCCCCATACACTCCCCCCCCCATTCCCCTAACCACCCACTCCCACTTCTTGGCCCTGGTGTTCCCCTGTACTGAGGCATGTAAAGTTTGCATGAGCAATGGGCCTCTCTTTCCACTGGTGGCCAACTAGGCCATCTTCTGATACATATGCAGCTAGAGACATGAGCTCCGGGGGGGGGGGGGGTAGTGGTTAGTTCATAATGTTGTTCCACCTATAGGGTTGCAGATCCCTTTAGCTCCTTGGGTTCTTTCTCTAGCTCCTCCATTGGGAGCCCTGTGATCCATCCATTAGCTGACTGTGAGCATCCACTTCTGTGTTTGCTAGGCCCCAGCATAGTCTCACAAGAGACAGCTACATCTGGGTCCTTTCGATAAAATCTTGCTAGAGTATGCAATGGTGTCAGCATTTGAATGCTGATTATGGGGTGGATCCCTGGATATGGCAGTCTCTGCATGGTCCATCCTTTCATCTCAGCTCCAAACTTTGTCTCTGTAACTCCTTCCATGGGTGTTTTATTCCCAATTCTAAGGAGGGGCATGGTGTCCACACTTCAGTCTTCATTCTTCTTGAGTTTCATGAGTTTAGCAAATTGTATCTTATATCTTGGGTATCCTAGGTTTGGGGCTAATATCCACTTATCAGTGAGTACATATTGTGTGAGTTCCTTTGTGAATGTGTTACCTCACTCAGGATGATGCCCTCCAGGTCCATCCATTTGGCTAGGAATTTCATAAATTCATTCTTTTTTTAATGGGGTTATTTGATTTTCTGGAGTCCACCTTCTTGAGTTCTTTATATATATTGGATATTAGTCCCCTATCCTATTTGGGATAGGTAAAGATCCTTTCCCAATCTATTGGTGGCCTTTTTGTCTTATTGATGGTGTCTTTTGCTTTGCAGAAGCTTTGCAATTTTATGAGGTCCCATTTATCGATTCTTGATCTTACAGCACAAGCCATTGCTGTTCTATTCAGGAATTTTTCCCCTGTACCCATATCTTCGAGGCTTTTCCCTACTTTCTCCTCTATAAGTTTCAGTGTCTCTGGTTTTATGTGGAGTTCCTTAATCCACTTAGATTTGACCTTAGTACAAGGAGATAGAAATGGATCAATTCGCATTCTTCTACATGATAACTGCCAGTTGTGCCAGCACCATTTGTTGAAAATGCTGTCTTTTTTCCACTGGATGGTTTTAACTCCCTTGTCAAAGATCAAGTGACCATAGGTGTGTGGATTCATCTCTAGGTCTTCAATTCTGTTCATTGGTCTACTTGTCTGTCACTATACCAGTACCATGCAGTTTTGATCACAATTGCTCTGTAGTACAGTTTTAGGTCCGGCATGGTGATTCCACCAGAGGTTCTTTTATCCTTGAGAAGAGTTTTTGCTATCCTCGGTTTTTTGTTATTCCAGATGAATCTGCCGATTGCCCTTTCTAATTCGTTGAAGAGTTGAGTTGGAATTTTGATGGGGATTGCATTGAATCTGTAGATTGCTTTTGGCAAGATAGCCATTTTTACAGTGTTGATCCTGCCAATCCATGAGCATGGGAGATCTTTCCATCTTCTGAGATCTTCTTTAATTTCTTTCTTTAGAGACTTGAAGTTCTTATCATACAGACCTTTCAGTTCCTTAGTTAGAGTCATGCCAAGGTATTTTATATTATTTGTGACTATTGAGAAGGGTGTTGTTTCGCTAATTTCTTTCTCAGCCTGTTTATCCTTTGTGTACAGAAAGGCCATTGACTTGTTTGAGTTAATTTTATATCCAGCTACTTCATTGAAGCTGTTTATCAGGCTTAGGAGTTCTCTGGTGGAATTTTTAGGGTCACTTATATATACTATCATATCATCTGCAAAAGGTGATATTTTGACTTCTTCCTTTCCAATTTGTATCCCCTTGATCTCCTTTTGTTGTCTAATTGCTCTGGCTAGGACTTCAAGTACAATGTTGAATAGGTAGGGCGAGAGTGGACAGCCTTGTCTAGTACCTGATTTTAGTGGGATTGCTTCCAGCTTCTCACCATTTACTTTGATGTTAGCTATTGGTTTGCTGTAGATTGCTTTTATCATGTTTAGGTATGGGCCTTGAATTCCTGATCTTTCCAAGACTTTTATCATGAATGGGTGTTGGATTTTGTCAAATGCTTTCTCAGCATCTAACGAGATGATCATGTGGTTTTTGTCTTTGAGTTTATTTATATACTGGATTACATTGATGGATTTCCATATATTGAACCATCCCGGCATCCCTGGGATGAAACCTACTTGGTCAGGATGGATGATTGTTTTGATGTGTTCTTGGATTCGGTTAGCAAGAACTTTATTGAGGATTTTGCATCAATATTCATAAGGGAAATTGGTGTGAAGTTCTCTATCTTTGTTGGGTCTTTTTGTGGTTTAGGTATCAGAGTAATTGTGGCTTCATAGAATGAGTTGGGTAGAGTACCTTCTGTTTCTATTTTGTGGAATAGTTTGTGCAGAACTGGAATTAGGTCTTCTTTAAAGGTCTGATAGAACTCTGCACTAAACCCGTCTGGTCCTGGGCTTTTTTGGGCAGGGAGACTATTAATGACTGCTTCTATTTCATTAGGGAATATAGGACTGTTGAGATCATTAACCTGATCTTGATTTAGCTTTGGTACCTGGAATCTGTCTAGAAATTTGTCCATTTCGTCCAGGTTTTCCAGTTTTGTTGAGTATAGCCTTTTGTAGAAGGATCTGATGGAGTTTTGGATTTCTTCAGGATCTGTTGTTATGTCTCCCTTTTCATTTCTGATTTTGTTAATTAGGATTTTTTCCCTGTGCCCTCTAGTGAGTCTGGCTAAGGGTTTATCTATCTTGTTGATTTTCTCAAAGAACCAGCTCCTTGATTGGTTGATTCTTTGAGTAGTTCTTCTTGTTTCCACTTGGTTGATTTCACCCCTGAGTTTAATTATTTCCTGCCGTCTACTCCTCTTGGGTGAATTTGCTTCCTTTTCTTCTAGACCTTTTAGGTGTGTTGTCAAGCTGCTAATGTGTGCTCTCTCTAGTTTCTTTTTGGAGGCACTCAGAGCTATGAGTTTTCCTCTTAGGAATGCTTTCATTGTGTCCCATAAGTTTGAGTATGTTGGGGCTTCATTTTCATTTAAACTCCAAAAAGTCCTTAATTTCTTTCTTTATTTCTTCCTTGACCAAGGTATCATTGAGAAGAGTGTTGTTCAGTTTCCACGTGAATGTTGGATTTCTATTATTTATTTTGTTATTGAAGATCAGCTTTAGTCCATGATGATCTGATAGGATGCATGAAACAATTTCAATATTTTTGTATATGTTCAGGCTTGTTTTGTGACCAATTATGTGGTCAATTTTAGAGAAGGTACCATGAGGTGCTGAGAAGAAGGTATATCCTTTTGTTTTAGGATAAAATGTTCTGTAGATATCTGTTAGGTCCATTTGTTTCATCACTTCTGTTAGTTTCACTGTGTCCCTGTTTAGTTTCTGTTTCCATGATCTGTCCATTGGTGAAAGTGGTATGTTAAAGTCTCCCACTATTATTGTGTGAGGTGCTATGTGTGCTTTGAGCTTTACTAAAGTTTCTTTAATGAATGTGGCTGCGCTTGTATTTGGAGCATAGATATTCAGAATTGATAGTTCCTCTTGGAGGATTTTAACTTTGATGAGAATGAAGTGCCCCTCCTTGTCTTTTTTGATGACTTTGGGTTGGAAGTCAATCTTATCAGATATTAGGATGGCTACTCCAGCTTGTTTCTTCATACCATTTGCTTGGAAAATTGTTTTCCATCCTTTCATTCTGAGGTAGTGTCTATCTTTTTCTCTGACATGAGTTTCCTGTAAGCAGCAAAATGTTGGGTCTTGTTTGTGTAGCCAGTTTGTTAGTCTATGTCTTTTTATTGGGGAGTTGAGACCATTGATATTAAGAGATATTAAGGAGAAGTAATTGTTGCTTCCTGTTATTTTTGTTGTTAAAGTTGGCATTCTGTTCTTTTTTTTTTTTTTTTTTTTTTTTCCATTTTTTATTAGGTATTTAGCTCATTTACATTTCCAATGCTATACCAAAAGTCCCCCTTACCCACCCACCCCCACTCCCCTACCCACCCACTCCCCCCCTTTGGCCCTGGCGTTCCCCTGTACCGGGGCACACAAAGTCTGCGTGTCCAATGGGCCTCTCTTTCCAGTGATGGCCGACTAGGCCATCTTTTGATACATATGCAGCTAGAGTCAAGAGCTCAGGGGTACTGGTTAGTTCATAATGTTGTTCCACCTATAGGGTTGAAGATCCCTTTAGCTCCTTGGGTACTTTCTCTAGCTCCTCCATTGGGAGCCCTGTGATCCATCCATTAGCTGACTGTGAGCATCCACTTCTGTGTTTGCTAGGCCCCGGGATAGTCTCACAAGAGACAGCTACATCTGGGTCCTTTCGATAAAATCTTGCTAGTATATGCAATGGTGTCAGCGTTTGGATGCTGATTATGGGGTGGATCCCTGGATATGGCAGTCTCTACATGGTCCATCTTTTCATCTCAGCTCCAAACTTTGTTTCTGTAACTCCTTCCATGGGTGTTTTGTTCCCACTTCTAAGGAGGGGCATAGTGTCCACACTTCAGTCTTCATTTTTCTTGAGTTTCATGTGTTTAGGAAATTGTATCTTATATCGTGGGTATCCTAGGTTTTGGGCTAGTATCCACTTATCAGTGAGTACATATTGTGTGAGTTCCTTTGGGATTGTGTTACCTCACTCAGGATGATGCTCTCCAGGTCCATCCATTTGGCTAGGAATTTCATAAATTCATTCTTTTTAATAGCTGAGTAGTACTCCATTGTGTAGATGTACCACATTTTCTGTATCCATTCCTCTGTTGAGGGGCATCTGGGTTCTTTCCAGTTTCTGGCTATTATAAATAAGGCTGCTATGAACATAGTGGAGCATGTGTCCTTCTTACCAGTTGGGGCTTCTTCTGGATATATGCCCAGGAGAGGTATTGCTGGATCCTCCGGTAGTACTATGTCCAATTTTCTGAGGAACCGCCAGACTGATTTCCAGAGTGGTTGTACAAGCCTGCAATTCCACCAACAATGGAGGAGTGTTCCTCTTTCTCCACATCCTCGCCAGCATCTGCTGTCACCTGAATTTTTGATCTTAGCCATTCTCACTGGTGTGAGGTGGAATCTCAGGGTTGTTTTGATTTGCATTTCCCTGATGATTAAGGATGTTGAACATTTTTTCAGGTGCTTCTCTGCCATTCGGTATTCCTCAGGTGAGAATTCTTTGTTCAGTTCTGAGCCCCATTTTTTAAGGGGGTTATTTGATTTTCTGAGGTCCACCTTCTTGAGTTCTTTATATATGTTGGATATTAGTCCCCTATCTGATTTAGGATAGGTAAAGATCCTTTCCCAGTCTGTTGGTGGTCTTTTTGTCTTATAGACAGTGTCTTTTGCCTTGCAGAAACTTTGGAGTTTCATTAGGTCCCATTTGTCAATTCTCGATCTTACAGCACAAGCCATTGCTGTTCTGTTCAGGAATTTTTCCCCTGTGCCCATATCTTCATGGCTTTTCCCCACTTTCTCCTCTATAAGTTTCAGTGTCTCTGGTTTTATGTGAAGTTCCTTGATCCACTTAGATTTGACCTTAGTACAAGGAGATAAGTATGGATCGATTCGCATTCTTCTACATGATAACAACCAGTTGTGCCAGCACCAATTGTTGAAAATGCTGTCTTTCTTCCACTGGATGGTTTTGGCTCCCTTGTCGAAGATCAAGTGACCATAGGTGTGTGGGTTCATTTCTGGGTCTTCAATTCTATTCCATTGGTCCACTTGTCTGTCTCTATACCAGTACCATGCAGTTTTTATCACAATTGCTCTGTAGTAAAGCTTTAGGTCAGGCATGGTGATTCCACCAGAGGTTCTTTTATCCTTGAGAAGAGTTTTTGCTATCCTTGGTTTTTTGTTATTCCAGATGAATTTGCAAATTGCTCCTTCTAATTCGTTGAAGAATTGAGTTGGAATTTTAATGGGGATTGCATTGAATCTGTAGATTGCTTTTGGCAAGATAGCCATTTTTACAATGTTGGTCCTGCCAATCCATGAGCATGGGAGATCTTTCCATCTTCTGAGATCTTCTTTAATTTCTTTCTTCAGGGACTTGAAGTTTTTATCATACAGATCTTTCACTTCCTTTGTTAGAGTCACGCCTAGGTATTTTATATTATTTGTGGCTATTGAGAAGGGTGTTGTTTCCCTAATTTCTTTCTCAGCCTGTTTATTCTTTGTGTAGAGAAAGGCCATTGACTTGTTTGAGTTAATTTTATATCCAGCTACTTCACCGAAGCTGTTTATCAGGTTTAGGAGTTCTCTGTTGGAATTTTTAGGGTCACTTATATATACTATCATATCATCTGCAAAAAGTGATATTTTGACTTCCTCTTTTCCAATTTGTATCCCCTTGATCTCCTTTTGTTGTCGAATTGCTCTGGCTAATACTTCAAGTACTATGTTGAAAAGGTAGGGAGAAAGTGGGCAGCCTTGTCTAGTCCCTGATTTTAGTGGGATTGCTTCCAGCTTCTCTCCATTTACTTTGATGTTGGCTACTGGTTTGCTGTAGATTGCTTTTATCATGTTTAGGTATTGGCCTTGAATTCCTGATCTTTCCAGAACTTTTATCATGAATGGGTGTTGGATCTTGTCAAATGCTTTTTCTGCATCTAACGAGATGATCATGTGGTTTTTGTCTTTGAGTTTGTTTATATAATGGATTACATTGATGGATTTTCGTATATTAAACCATCCCTGCATCCCTGGAATAAAACCTACTTGGTCAGGATGGATGATTGCTTTAATGTGTTCTTGGATTCGGTTAGCGAGAATTTTATTAAGGATTTTTGCATCGATGTTCATAAGAGAAATTGGTCTGAAGTTCTCTATCTTTGTTGGATCTTTCTGTGGTTTAGGTATCAGAGTAATAGTGGCTTCATAAAATGAGTTGGGTAGAATACCTTCTACTTCTATCTTGTGAAAAAGTTTGTGCAGAACTGGAGTTAGATCTTCTTTGAAGGTCTGATAGAACTCTGCACTAAACCCGTCTGGTCCTGGGCTTTTTTTGGCTGGGAGACTATTAATAACTGCTTCTATTTCTTTAGGGGATATGGGACTGTTTAGAAGGTCAACTTGATCCTGATTCAACTTTGGTACCTGGTATCTGTCCAGAAATTTGTCCATTTCGTCCAGGTTTTCCAGTTTTGTTGAGTATAGCCTTTTGTAGAAGGATCTGATGGTGTTTTGGATTTCTTCAGGATCTGTTGTTATGTCTCCCTTTTCATTTCTGATTTTGTTAATTAGGATTTTGTCCCTGTGCCCTTTAGTGAGTCTAGCTAAGGGTTTATCTATCTTGTTGATTTTCTCAAAGAACCAACTCCTCGTTTGGTTAATTCTTTGAATAGTTCTTCTTGTTTCCACTTGGTTGATTTCACCCCTGAGTTTGATTATTTCCTGCCGTCTACTCCTCTTGGGTGAATTTGCTTCCTTTTTTTCTAGAGCTTTTAGATGTGTTGTCAAGCTGCTAGTATGTGCTCTCTCCCGTTTTTTCTTGAAGGCACTCAGAGCTATGAGTTTCCCTCTTAGAAATGCTTTCATTGTGTCCCAAAGGTTTGGGTACGTTGTGGCTTCATTTTCATTAAACTCTAAAAAGTCTTTAATTTCTTTCTTTATTCCTTCCTTGACCAAGGTATCATTGAGAAGAGTGTTGTTCAGTTTCCATGTGAATGTTGGCTTTCTGTTATTTATTTTGTTATTGAAGATCAGCCTTAGTGCATGGTGATCTGATAGGATACATGGGACAATTTCAATATTTTTGAATCTGTTGAGGCCTGATTTGTGACCTATTATGTGGTCAATTTTGGAGAAGGTACCATGAGGTGCTGAGAAGAAGGTATATCCTTTTGTTTTAGGGAAAAATGTTCTGTAGATATCTGTCAGATCCATTTGTTTCATCACTTCTGTTAGTTTCAGTGTGTCCCTGTTTAGTTTCTGTTTCCATGATCTGTCCATTGGTGAAAGTGGTGTGTTGAAGTCTCCCACTATTATTGTGTGAGGCGCAATGTGTGCTTTGAGCTTTACTAAAGTTTCTTTAGTGAATGTGGCTGCTCTTGTATTTGGAGCATAGATATTCAGAATTGAGAGTTCCTCTTGGAGGATTTTACCTTTGATGAGAATGAAGTGTCCCTCCTTGTCTTTTTTGATGACTTTGGGTTGGAAGTCAATCTTATCAGATATTAGGATGGCTACTCCTGCTTGTTTCTTCATACCATTTGCTTGGAAAATTGTTTTCCAGCCTTTCATTCTGAGGTAGTGTCTATCTTTTTCTCTGAGATGAGTTTCCTGTAAGCAGCAAAATGTTGGGTCTTGTTTGTGTAGCCAGTTTGTTAGTCTATGTCTTTTTATTGGCGAGTTGAGACCATTGATGTTAAGAGATATTAAGGAAAAGTAATTGTTGCTTCCTGTTATTTTAGTTGTTAAAGGTGGCATTCTGTTCTTGTAGCTGTCTTCTTTTAGGTTTGTTGAGGGATTACCTTCTTGTTTTTTCTAGGGCGTTGTTCCCGTTCTTGTATTGGTTTTTTTCTGTTATTATCCTTTGAAGGGCTGGATTCGTGGAGAGATAATGCGTGAATTTGGTTTTGTCGTGGAATACTTTGGTTTCTCCCTCTATGATAATTGAGAGTTTGGCTGGGTATAGTAGCCTGGGCTGCAGTTTGTGTTCTCTTAGTGTCTGTATAACATCTGTCCAGGCTCTTCTTGCTTTCATAGTCTCTGGTGAAAAATCTGGTGTAATTCTGATAGGCTTGCCATTATATGTTACTTGACCTTTTTCCCTTACTGCTTTTAGTATTCTATCTTTATTTAATGCATTTGATGTTCTGATTATTATGTGTCGGGAGGAATTTCTTTTCTGGTCCAGTCTATTTGGAGTTCTGTAGGCTTCTTGTATGTTCATATGCATCTCATTCTTTAGATTTGGGAAGTTTTCTTCAATAATTTTGTTGAAGATGTTTGCTGGACCTTTGAGTTGAAAATCTTCATTCTCATCCACTCCTATTATCCGTACGTTTGGTCTTCTTATTGTGTCCTGGATTTCCTGGATATTTTGAGTTAGGATCTTTTTGCATTTTCCATTTTCTTTGATTGTTGTGCCGATGTTCTCTATGGAATCTTCTGCACCTGAGATTCTCTCTTCCATCTCTTGTATTCTGTTGCTGATGCTCAAATCTATGGTTCCAGATTTCTTTCCTAGGGTTTCTATCTCTAGTGTTGCCTCGCTTTGAGTTTTCTTTATTGTGTCTACTTCCCTTTTTAGGTCTAGTATGGTTTTGTTCATTTCCATCACCTGTTTGTATGTTTTTTCCTCTTTTTCTGTAAGGACTTCTACCTGTTTGATTGTGTTTTCCTGTTTTTCTTTAAGGACTTGTAACTCTTTAGCAGTGTTCTCCTGTATTTCTTTAAGTGATTTATTAAAGTCCTTCTTGATGTCCTCTACCATCATCATGAGATATGCTTTTAAATCTAGGTCTAGGTTCTCAGGTGTGTTGGGGTTCCCTGGACTGGGCGAAGTGGGTGTGCTGGGTTCTGGTGATGGTGAGTGGACTTGGTTACTGTTAGTAAGATTCCTCCGTTTACCTTTCGCCATCTGGTAATCTCTGGAGTTAGTAGTTATAGTTGACTCTGTTTAGAGATTGTTCTTCTGATGATTCTGTTACCGTCTATCAGCAGACCTGGGAGACAGATTCTCTCCTCTGAGTTTCAGTGCTCAGAGCACTCTCTGCTGGCAAGCTCTCTTACAGGGAAGGTGCGCAGATATCTTGTATTTGGACCTCCTCCTGGCCGAAGAAGAAGGCCCAAAACAGGACCTTTCTCAGACACTGTGTTGCTTTGGCAGTTCCCAGGTAGTACAGACTCTCACCTAAGCAGACTAAATTCCTAAGTTCCTTGGAGTCCCGGGACCAAGATGGCGACCGCTGCTGCTGTGGCTTAGGTCGCCTCCCCAGCCGGGCGGGCACCTGTCCTCTGGTCCGGAAGGTGGCCGGCTTTCCCCGGCCCACACAGGGTGCTGCCTCAGCGCCTCTGTGCTTCTGCCTGTTCCAGAAGCTGTCAGGTTCTCTGGCGCACCCTCTCACCTGTTCAGACTAATTTCCTAAGTTCGGCGGGTCCCGGACCAAGATGGCGACCGCTGCTGCTGTGGCTTAGGCCGCCTCCCCAGCCGGGCGGGCACCTGTCCTCCGGTCCGGAAGGTGGCCGGCTGTCCCCGGCCCACGCAGGGTGCTGCCTCAGCGCCTCTGTGCCTCCGCCTGTTCCAGAAGCTGTCAGGTTCTCTGGCGCACCCTCTCACCTGTTCAGACTAATTTCCTAAGTTCGGCGGGTCCCGGACCAAGATGGCGACCGCTGCTGCTGTGGCTTAGGTCGCCTCCCCAGCCGGGCGGGCACCTGTCCTCCGGTCCGGAAGGTGGCCGGCTGTCCCCGGCCCACACAGGGCGCTGCCTCAGCCCCTCTGTGCTTCTGCCTGTTCCAGAGGCTGTCAGGTTCTCTGGCGCACCCTCTCACCTGTTCAGACTAATTTCCTAAGTTCGGCGGGTCCCGGACCAAGATGGCGACCGCTGCTGCTGTGGCCTAGGCCGCCTCCCCAGCCGGGTGGGCACCTGTCCTCTGGTCCGGAAGGTGGCCGGCTGTCCCCGGCCCACGCAGGGTGCTGCCTCAGCGCCTCTGTGCTTCCGCCTGTTCCAGAAGCTGTCAGGTTCTCTGGCGCACCCTCTCACCTGTTCAGACTAATTTCCTAAGTTCGGCGGGTCCCGGACCAAGATGGCGACCGCTGCTGCTGTGGCTTAGGTCGCCTCCCCAGCCGGGCGGGCACCTGTCCTCCGGTCCGGAAGGTGGCCGGCTGTCCCCGGCCCACGCAGGGTGCTGCCTCAGCCCCTCCGCGCTTCTGCCTGTTCCAGAGGCTGTCAGGTTCTCTGGCGCACCCTCTCACCTGTTCAGACTAATTTCCTAAGTTCGGCGGGTCCCGGACCAAGATGGCGACCGCTGCTGCTGTGGCTTAGGCCGCCTCCCCAGCCGGGTGGGCACCTGTCCTCTGGTCCGGAAGGTGGCCGGCTGTCCCCGGCCCACGCAGGGTGCTGCCTCAGCGCCTCTGTGCTTCCGCCTGTTCCAGAAGCTGTCAGGTTCTCTGGCGCACCCTCTCACCTGTTCAGACTAATTTCCTAAGTTCGGCGGGTCCCGGACCAAGATGGCGACCGCTGCTGCTGTGGCTTAGGTCGCCTCCCCAGCCGGGCCGGCATTCTGTTCTTGTGGCTGTCTTCTTTTAGATTTGTTGAGGGATTATCTTCCTGTTTTTTCTAGGGCGTGGTTCCTGTCCTTGTATTGGTTTTTTTTTCTGTTATTATCCATTGAAGGCCTGGATTTGTGGAGAGATAATGGGTGAATTTAGTTTTGTCATGGACTACTTTGGTTTCTCCATCTATGGTAATTGAGAGTTTGGCTGGGTATAGTAGCCTGGGATGGAATTTGTGTTCTCTTAGTGTCTGTATAACATCTGTCCAGGCTCTTCTGGCTTTCATAGTCTCTGGTGAAAAATCTGGTGTAATTCTGATAGGCTTGCCTTTATATGTTACTTGACCTTTTTCCCTTACTGTTTTTAGTATTCTATCTTTATTTAGTGCATATGTTGTTCTGATTATTATGTGTCGGGAGGAATTTCTTTTCTGGTCCAGTCTATTTGGAGTTCTATAGGCTTCTTGTATGTTCATGGGCATCTGTTTCTTTAGGTTTGGGAAGTTTTCTTCAATAATTTTGTTGAAGATATTTGCTGGTCCTTTGAGTTGAAAATCTTCATTCTCATCCACTCCTATTATACATAGGTTTGGTCTTCTCATTGTGTCCTGGATTTCCTGGATGTTTTGAGTTAGGATCTTCTTGCATTTTCCATTTTCTTTGATTGTTGTGACAATGTTCTCTATGGAATCTTCTGCACCTGAGATTCTCTCTTCCATCTCTTGTAGTCTGTTGCTGATGCTGGCATCTATGGTTCCAGATTTCTTTCCTAGGGTTTCTATTTCCAGCGTTGCCTCACTTTGGGTTTTCTTTATTGTGTCTACTTCCCTTTTTAGGTCTAGTATGGTTTTGTTCATTTCCATCACCTGTTTGGATGTGTTTTCCTGTTTTTCTATAAGGACTTCTACCTGTTTGGGTGTGTTTTCCTGTTTTTCTTTAAGGACTTGTAACTCTTTAGCAGTGTTCTCCTGTCTTTCTTTAAGTAAGTTATTAAATTCCTTCTTTATGTCCTCTACCATCATCATGAGATATGCTTTTAAATCCAGGTCTACCTTTTCAGGTGTGTTAGACTGGGCGAAGTGGGCGTTCTGTGTTCTGATGATGGTGAGTGGTCCTGGTTTCTGTTAGTAGGATTCTTACGTTTACCTTTTGCCATCTGGCAATCTCTGGAGTTAGTTGTTATAGTTGTCTTTGTTTAGAGATTGCTCCTCTGGTGATTTTGTTACCCTCTAGCAGCAGACGTGGGAGACAAGCTCTCTCCTCTGAGTTTCAGTGTTTAGAGCAGTCTCTGCAGGCAAGCTCTCCTCTTTCAGGGAAGGTGCACAGTTATCTGGTGTTTGGACCTCCTCCTGGCTGAAGATGAAGGCCCAAAACAGGATCTTTCCCAGAAACTGTGTTGCTTTGGCCAGGAAGGTGGCTGGTTGTCTGGAGCCGAAGATGGTGCTGCCTCAGAATCTCTGTGGCTCTTGCCTGTCCCAGAAACTGCTGGCCTTTGTATTCCACACCCTCACCCGTGCAGCCTGCCCTCTGAGGAGTCCCAGAGCCAAGGAGGCTCCCACCGGGGCCTGAGGCACAAACCTCTCGGGCCGGGTGGACCCCTGTGCTCTTACCAGGAAGGTGGCTGGTCATCTGGAGCCGAAGATGGCGCCGCCTCAGAAGCTCTGTGGCTTTCGTCTGTCCCAGAAACTGCTGGCCTTTGTATTCCACACCCTCACCCGTGCAGCCTGCCCTCCGTGGAGTCCCGGAACCAAGGTGGCTCCCGCCAGAGCCTGAGGCAGAAACCTCTCGGGCGGGCAGACCCCTGTGCTCTCACCAGGAAGGTGGCAGGCCCTCTGGAGCCGAAGATGGCGCCGCCTCCTATTGTTTTTTAATGAAAGACAGAGAGGGAGTAGATACAGAAGGGAGAAGAAATGAGGAGAAACTTGAAGGAATAGAGGGAGAGGAAACATTATTCAGAATATATCATGCTGCGGGAAATATTTAAAAAGTGGCACCATCCCATGTTATGCCCTGCTACTCTCTGCCCTGGCAGTCTTGCTGCCTCTAGGCTAGCCCCATGTGGCAGTCTTCCCAGCTCTGGCTCACCTGCCACAGAGCCACCTGTACAGTCTTAGCCATCTACCCACTGTGACTAGTTATCACAAATCCTCTTAACCCAGTCAATCAAATCTCTAGAACCTTATAATTAATTAGTCAGATTTATATATCTATAAAAACTCAATTCACAATATGCTCAGACAAAAATTTCAGAGCCAATTGATAATGATACAAGCTGCCCACCTAGATTAGATAATTTATCCCAATTACAATACCCTCTTATGATATTCATAGCTACCTGTGGCTATTTAAGGCCACATGGAATCTAGATCTTCCTCTTCCTCCATCTTCCTTCCTTCTCCTCATCGTCCTCCCTTCTCCTCTCTCCTCCTTCTCCCTCAGATTTTTCCAGCTCTGCCTTCCCTTCCACTGCCCAATCACCAGCTCTAGCCTTTATTTTACAAGTTAAGGTAGGGAGGAGGCTCACAAGAAGTGACCTGTGTACATGATTCGCTTCACATCCACAACCCCTCCAAGGAAAGCGGAATTAGCATCAAAATACAAGCAACACTAGGGCTATCTACAACACTTTTCCTTCTCTGTCCACTTAAAAGACTTTTATGAGAAGGGGATCTATTTTTAATTTAAAGAATTAAAAAGAAAGTAGACAGTCAACTCTACTCAGCTCTGTCATTATTGTACAAAAAAGTTCCAATATGAAAACTGAGTGCTTATGGCTTTATATCAATAAAACTATTTACAAATGAAAAAACTAATCGTATACATCTATAGCATTTTCAAGAAATAAATAAAAATAAATTTTGAACTTCAGAACTCAGAGATTTGATATAGCAATTCTGAGAATATTAAATATTTGAAAAGATGTGCTAAAGCTTACTAAAGGAGGGGAAAGATTCAGTAAGAAAAAAATTCAATAAACTGACATTTAAGGGAAATACTATCTTAATTTCATACCTGAATTAACAACTGGAATCAATGTAAGGAAGCAGAAAGCAAATGACTCTTCTGTAATAGGCTGAGTGACAAGTAGGCAAGTTCACTCCCAAAGGAAATTAGTGCACAAAATATATTTGAAGAAGTAATTAATCTAAAGTTTAAAAAAAAACCCTCAATAGTTCTTCACATACTGAAATGAGGATGTTTCCCTATTAAATTCTGTTAGCAGTGAGCAACTAAAATCCCCTACACTCTGTTATTTTTAAGGAAAACGTAGTTTCCTTACTCCATAGAAATATAAAGAAAAGAAAACGAAGAAAGATGACATCCACAGAGATAAGGTGGAAAGAGGAAAGCATGTGAGGTCTCAGCTCTGACTGCATAACTACAGGCAATGAAGGAATGCTAAGAAGAAAATAGGCCTTCCCAAGAAAGAGCACACCAGTAAAGACATTATAAATAAAGTCGATGGAACTGGAAATCAACCACAGGTTAAAGGACCTGAAAACCAACTAATGGGCAATTAATAGTTACAGAAAAAAAAGCAAAATTACACTTCTTAGTTGAACTTATTTTGTCCAGGTGACGTTTCACAAATTAAAAATGTTAAGAAATGATGGTTAGATGGTAGCTTTAATCTGATTCTGCAAACCATTAAAGGGCTGGTAAGTTTAGTACTTTGAAATTTCAAATAACTACCTATCCATTGTATCATTCTTGAAATTTTGTTTTAATAATATTCAATTGAGATTTTATACCTCATGTCTATTAAGACATGGAGTGCTTGAATGCCTCTGAAATACACAGGTTCAATGTCATATTTCATGTATGATATGTACATGGCTATAACAGGAATTTTTGCAAAAAAGAGTCCATGAATTTGAAGGAGAGCAAGAAAGGTTACATGAGAGAGTTTGGGTGGAGAAAAGGAAAGAAACAATTACATAATTATATTCTAATCTCAAATTATAAAATAAATAATTTAAAAGGTTTTAATAAGGCATGAGGCTGAGAACAAGGCTGCCTCTATTAACACACAGTATTTTATGGGATCACACATTAGTGATTTTGCCTCTTAATAACTTTAGTTGTTTCTATGCAGAATCCAATACTCACTGTGAGCCTTGTTACATTTCCCCTAAGAGTCTTATGTCAGTGTGTTTAGGAGCACCTAACTGTTACTGTTTCCAAACTGTTTTAACTTTGCTGTTTAGTTCTTCCAACAGCCTAACTGATTTCCGGATGTAGGTTCTTTGCCTTTCACAGTTATGGGCTCTTGTTGTCTATCCTGAAGAATAAGCAACCTCAAGAAGCACGTTAAGATTTACTAAAGTATGCTGGAGCTTCTTTCAGTATGTGCCCAGGATTTAAGTCTTGAGATAGATCTATTCCCAACTTTCTGAGAAACCACCAAATTTGTTTCTAACATGATTGTACAGGTTTTCACTCCCACCAACAAAAGAGGAGTGTTCCCTTGATCAGCATGTTCAGCATGAGCAGTCTCATGAGTTTTATATCTTAGCCTTGTGACTAGTATAAGAATAAATTCACAGAATTGTTTTGATTTACAGATTCCTGATGACTAAAGAATTCTGTTATTTGGTTTGTTGATGTCTAGATTCTTGAGTTGTGTATATATATATATATATATATATATATATATATATATATATATAGTTTCTTTTTTATTAGATATTCTCTTTATATACGTTTCAAATTTCAAATGCTATGCCAAAAGTCCCCTATACCCTACCCCCGCCCTGTTTCCCTACTCACCCACTCCCACTTCTTGGCCCAGGCATTCCCTTGTACTGGGGCATATAAAGTTTGCAATACCAAGGGGCCTCTCTTCCCAGTGATGGCAAACTAGGGCATCTACATATGCAGGTAGAGACATGAGCTCTGGGATTAATGGTTAGTTCATATTGTTGTTCCACCTATAGGGTTGCAGACCCCTTCAGCTCCTTGGGTGCTTTCTCTAGCTTCTCCATTGGGGACCCTATGTTCCATCTTATATATGACTGTGAGCATCCACTTCTGTATTTGCTAGGGACTGGCATAGCCTCATACAAAACAGCTATACGAGAATCCCTTCATCAAAAACTTGCTGGCATATACAATAGGGTCTGGGTTTGGTGGCTGATTAAGGGATGAATCCCCTGGTAGGGTAGTGTCTGGATAGTCCATCCTTTCGTCTTAGCTCCAAACTTTGACTCTGTAATTCCTTTCATGGGTATTTTGTTCCCTATTCTAAGGAGGAAAAAAGTATCCACCCATTGGTCTTCCCTCTCCTTGATTTTCTTGTGTTTTGCAAATTTTATCTTGGGTGTTCTGTGTTACTGGGCTAATATCCACTTATCAGTGAGTGTGTATCTAATGACTTATTTTGTGATTGGGCTACCTCACTAAGGATGATATCCTCCAGATAGATCCATTTGTCCAAGAATTTCAAAAATTCATTGTTTTTAATAGCTGAGTAGTACTCCATTGTGTAAATGTAACACATTTTCTGTATCCATTCTTCTGTTGAGGGACATCTGGGTTCTTTCAAGCATCTAGCTATTATAAATAAGGCTGCTATGAACATAGTGGAACATGTATTTTTATTACCAGTTGGAACTTCTTCCGGGTATATGCCCAGGAGAGGTATTGCTGGATCTTCCAGTAGTATTATGTCCAATTTTCTGAGGAACTTCCAGACTGACTTCCAGAGTAGTTGTACAAGCTTGCAATTCCACCAGCAATGGAGGAGTGTTCCTCTTTCTCTAGCATCTGCTGTCACCTGAATATTTGATCTTAGTCATTCTGACTGGTGTGAGTTGGAATCTCAAGGTTGTTTTAATTTGCATTTCCCTGATGATTAAGGATGTTGACCATATTTTCAGGTGCTTCTCAGCCATTCAATATTCCTGAGCTCTTTATATATATTGGATATTAGTCCCCTAACAGATGTAGAATTGGTAAAAATCCTTTGCCAATCTGTTGGTGGCCTTTTTGCTTTATTGACAGCATATTTTGCCTTACAGAAGCTTTGCAATTTTATGAGGTCCCATTTGTCAATTATTGATCTTATAACACAAGCCATTGCTGTTCTGTTTAGGAATTTTTCGCCTGTACCCATATTTTTGAGGCTTTTCCCCACTTCCTCCTCTTTTAATTTCAGTGTCTCTGGAGGTCTTTGATCCACTTAGACATGAGCTTTGTACAGGAGATAAGAATGGATCAATTCACATTTTTCTATGTGATAATAGCCAGTTGTGCCAGCATAATTTGTTAAAAATGCTTTCTTTTTCCACTGGATGGTTTTAGCTCTTTTCAAAGATCAAGTGACCATAGGTGTGTGGATTCATTTCTAGGTCTTCAATTCTATTCCATCGATCTACCTGTCTGTCACTGTACCAGTACCATGCAGTTTTTGTCACAAGTGTTCTGAAGTACAGATTAATGTCAGGCATGGTGATTCCACCAGAGGTTCTTTTATTGTTGAGAGTAGTTTTTGCTATCCTAGGTTTTTTATTATTCCAGATGAATTTGCAAATTGCCCTTTCTATCTCAGTGAAGAATTGAGTTGGAATTTTGATGGGGATTGCAATGAATCTGTAGATTGCTTTTGGCATGATAGCCATTTTTCTATGTTAATCCTGTCAATACATTAGCATGGGAGATCTTTCCATCTTTTCAAATCTTCTTCAATCTCTTTCTTCAGAGACTTGAAGTTATTATCATACAGATCTTTCACTTCCCTAGTTAGAGTCACGCCAACATATTTTATATATTTGTGACTATTGAGAAGGGTGTTGTTTCCCTAATTTCTTTCTCAGCCTGCTTATCCTTTGTGTACAGAAAGGCCATGATTTGTTTCAGTTAATTTTATATAAAGCTAGTACACTAAAGCTGTTAATTAGGTTTAGCAGTTCTCTGGTGAAATTTTGGGGTCACTTATATATACTATCATACCATCTGCAAATAGTGATATCTTGACTTCTTCTTTTCCAATTTGTATCCCCCTTGGTGTCCCTTTGTTGTTGAATTGTTCTGGCTAGAACTTCAAGTACTATATTGAATAAGTAGGAAGAAAGTGGGGAGCCATGTCTAGTCCCTGATTTTAGTGGGATTGCTTTGAGTTTCTCTTCATTTAGTTTAATGTTGGCTACTGGTTTGCTGTAGATTGGTTTTATTATGTTTAGGTGTGGGATTGAATTCCTGATCTTTCCAAGAATTTTATCATGAAGGGGTGTTGGATTTTGTCAAATGCTTTCTCCGCATCTAATGAGATGATCATGTGTTTTTTTTGTCTTTGAGTTTGTTTATATAGTAGATTACATTGATAGATTTCCATATATTAAACCATCCCCGGGATGAAGCCTACTTGGTCACGATGGATGATCAGTTTTGATGTGTTCTAGGATTTGGTTTGTGAGGGTTTTATTGAGTATTTTTGCATTGATATTCATAAGGAAAATTGGTCTGAAGTTCTCTTTCTTTGTTGGATCTTTGTGTGCTTCAGGTATCAGAGTAATTGTGGCTTCATAGAATGAATTGGGTAGAGTACCTTCTCTTTCTATTTTGTGGAATAGTTTGAGAAGAGTTGGAATTAGGTCTTCTTTGAGGGTCTGGTAGAACTCTGCACTAAACCCATCTGGTCCTGGGTTTTTTTTTTTGTTTGTTTGTTTGTTTGTTTGTTTGTTTGTTTTTTTAGTTGGGAGACTATTGATGACTGCTTCTATTTCTTTAGGGGAAATGGGACTGTTTAGATTGTTAATCTGATCCTGATTTAATTTTGGTACCTGGTATCTGTCTATGAAGTTGTCCATTTCATCCAGGTTTTCTAGTTTTGTTGAGTATAGCCTTTTCTAGTAGGATCTAATGATGTTTTTGATTTCCTCAGGTTCTGTTGTTATGTCTCCTTTTTCATTTCTGATTTTGTTAATTAAGATACTGTGCCCTCTAGTTAGTCTGGGAAAAGGTTTATCTATCTTGTTGATTTTCTCAAAGAACCAGCTCCTGGTTTGGTTGATTCTTTGAGTAGTTCTTTTTTTTTTTTTTTTTTTTTTTTCCCACTTGGTTGATTTCAGCCCTGAGTTTGATTATTTCCTGCTGTCTGTTCTTCTTGGGTGAATTTGCTTCCTTTAGTTCTAGAGCTTTTAGGTGTGTTGTCAAGCTGATAGTGTGTGCTCTCTCTAGTTTCTTTTTGGAGGCACTCAGGGCTATGAGTTTTCCTCTTAGGACTGCCTTCATTTTGTCCCATAAGTTTGGGTATGTTGTAGCTTCATTTTCATTAAACTCTAAAGTCTTTAATTTCTTTCTTTATTTCATCTGTGACCAAGGAATCATTGAGTAGAGTGTTGTTCAGTTTCCACGTGAATTTTGGCTTTCTATTATTTATGTTGTTATTGAAGATCAGCCTTAGTCAGTGGTGATCAGATAGGATGCATGGGATAATTTCAATATTTTTTTTTTATCTGTGAAGGCCTTATTTGTGACTAATTATCTTTATCATAGAGGTAAAGTATAGTCGCCCAAATTCTTAAAGAAGAAAATGTGTTTTAAAAAACCTAAACTTTAGCCGGGTGGTGGTGGCACATGCCTTTAATCCCAGCACTTGGGAGGCAGAAGCAGGTTGATTTCTGAGTTTGAGGCCAGTCTGGTCTATAGAGTGAGTTCCAGGACAGCCAGGGCTACACAGAGAAACCCTGTCTCAAAAAACCAAAAAATAAAAAAATAAAAATAAAAATCAAACAAACAAAAACCCTAAACTTCATTGCAAAACACAAATTCTAGAGGCTGCTATTATGACAAAAGGTAGACTGTGAGATCACTGGTCCTATTTGGAAGGAAGCTTATACCTTAAATAGGTATCAGTGCAGATGGAGAGAAACTGTAACATTTGAGACAAGGATTATAGTGAATATATTTGATTGTAGTCATAGGTACTGGAGAAAAAAACTAAATCAGAAAGTTTGATCTTAGAATTCACTGGTCTTGTGGAAAATATCATATGTTTAATCATAAACAGGCCAAAATTAAGGTTTCTTTAAATTCCCCTAATGACCATGGCTAGACAGTTGTATATATAAGTTCAAAAGAGAGACCTGGGCAATTTACTTAGCATCTAGTCCATGATTTAGACCTTGAACATACACATCACAATAAAGTTAATATAGAGATGATTCCAGAATTTCAAAGAAAATCCTGTTCTTACCTTACACAATGCAGAAGCAATTTGTAAAAAACACAGAAGAAAAACAAAAATCCATTTCAATCTAACATTAAAAATGTGGTCACATAACCAATGTAAGAGTTTCATGAATGAAGAGGAAGAAGGGGGACTTAAAATATCTATGAGGTTTAATATCAGAGAAACTATTGGCTGGAGAACTGTAGAGAGATGTTGTATACACCAAGAACAAATTTATAGTGAAGTTTTAAAAGGTTTCAGAATTTGGCACTTAGATGGAAGACAAGCAGGAACTCCATAGGTGGAAGAAAGTGTTAGAGTCAGTGAGATTTTTTCAGTCATATTTAAATAATCAGAGAACATTTGCCACGCACTCCGGTCGAGTCAGCTTGTCAGGCAGTGATGCCTAAAAGTCACTCATGAGGCAAAGACTTTCAAGGAAGCTCTCCTCCTGGAGTCTGGTGTTCTCTCTAACCCATACATTAATTTTCCATTCCTGCGTTAGTCTAGTGTATGGATCCACGTGCTCTCTTTCAGTATTTTCCTATTATAAGTGCCTTTTAAGATTGAATTCTGACATAGCTAAAGCCTTCCGCCAGTGTTCCAACAGCCCTAGAACGTCCTTGAGCAAGACCATGGGCTTGAAATTCAGTAAGAATGTTGCTAATCAGAATAGCCTCTGGTACTACACTATCACTTTGAATAAAAGCTAAGTCACTCCCTTACACAGGAATTTACCATCACTAAGGAAGAAGGAAGTTTCAGACCAAAGGAGAGACCAGAATAGATACTTAGAACTATAGCGAAGTTACACCCATACACACGTATTTACAAAGGCCTAAGGGGAAGGTGGACTATACAATAGACTAAAATAGAAACTATGTCAAGGGCGCAAAGCCTTTGACCCTGGCTTCTAAGATTAGTGAATCTTAGGTGGAGCCCTTGTTGATCCCAGTTGTTATCAATGAATTATATCCCAGGTGGTTCCCATTAGACCTATTGTGTTTGCATTCCTCTGTTTTATGTAAGATTCCAGTTACCTCATTTGTACCTTGAGAATATGTCACCCAACCTCCTTATTGTCTTCTGCATAAAAAGTCTGATGCTCGATTTGATGAATACATTCAGATCCAACACAACCTCTCCTGTGTGCATCTATCTGTCAATTCATCCGATGCTTTGCCCACCTGTGACTAGAGACCCCGTTTCACGCAGACAAAGGGGCCCAGAGGGTCTTCGGCAAACATTTAGTCTAGTTAGAAGAGTAGATACAGTAAAGAAAGAAGAAAAACTGATAGACATTGTTCTTACAAAGGCACACACACACACACACACACACACACACATACACGAAATGTATATATTTGTATGCATGTGAAGAAGCCACAGATTTTGTGACATTTACAGATGTTGAAAAATTATGATACATAAATAAATGAATGATGCATTTAAAGCAACTTAGAACTTGAAATAGAGAGCAACATAACAAAGTGTAGGAGATTGAGATGACATGAAGTAGGCTGGAGATAATTTGAAAATAAAGAGCAAACACTCTATTTGCAATTCAACATTCTTCTGGGAGAGAGACAGAATGAGCACATATGTAGCTTTCTGCACTGAATTCAGTAATATGACATGACTGTTTCTATACCACAATAAGGTTTTGGGATATTTCTAGATGTGCTTCATGCAGACACAGCTTCCTAACACACTGCCCTTTCTTCAAAGAATCACCTGCATCCATTGCCCGAGGAAGCCATCAAAATTAAAGGCTATATTTCTTCTCTAGGGCATCAAAGTTTTTGATTTTTAAGAGTTCAAACTTTTGAATATTAAAAGAAATGCTAGAAACCTTAGAACTAGTGTAATACATACTTCATTCGAGAGAATGCTTTTATTATTCAAGCAGGCTTTGGGAGATAGTAAAAGAAAGATAACCCAAAATTCAGTAGCTTAAACATGGTGTATTTCACTTTTATAAGAATATAAAGCCACAGTACAGTCGAACACAAACTTTGTGATATTTGAGTCTTAACTTTTCAGGGTATCTTCAAGTAGAATTTTAATTTGGAGTAATAGTCACTCAGTGTGTTCATCTCTGAGAACCCCAAATTATGAGAGTATTTCTTCAAACTAGATGGCTGGCAATGGGTAGCAGGTGCTCTCATTTGCAAACTTGTATTTATTCCTTTACTTCTTTGCCTTCGAGCTAAGCTGCAACCTAATTTCCCCTATAATTCACAGGTTTGGGGGCACAATTTAAAATTATTCATCCAAACTGATATTTTCCCTCTGTGTGTTTATGTATGCATATGGAACATATACATATACACACAAAGGTAAAAACATATCAGTTAGTTGAGTGTATGTTATATGGATGTACGTTTCTGTGATGGGTGTGTACTTTACTGTGCATGGGTTTCTGAAGCAACCTTGAGTATCTATGCTTGCCTTCTGTGCTTCCAACATCACATCCAGTTATATATTGTTGCTTGGTTCTAAATTTATGCCATCACATTTGCACAAAATTCTTTTTACACGCACACAAACTTTGACTCAAATGTCAATATTATTAATATCTTATAAAATCAAATTTCACAAAGTTGAGTTCTTTCAAAGTTTTGTGATTATAAATCTGTGTAAATATTCCATTAATTTTATTCTTTTATATTTAATGCTAGCTATTTGGTCTTGGGTTAGGAAATATTATTAAGACAAAGATTGGGTTGAGGATTTCAAACTCAGACTCCTTTAAATTCATCTTCATTAAATTTCAAAGATGTATTTTCTGACACTGTCATGACATCCAAACTTCCAAAAGAAAACAAAAAAGAAGCAAAAACAAACAAACAAACAAACAAAAAAGAGAGAACAACAGAAATATAACAGATAAATTACCTGGTTAAAGACAAGACAAGTAGACAGCAATCTTTCTGACGTCATAAGGAGCAAATGCCCATATAGACATTGGAGGGGGTTTTTTACCTCACTGTTGTTAACCGCAGACTTGCTGAAACTCTCTGCTAATTTGCTAAAGCTATGGCCCCATTACTCAGTGTGCTATTTCATATCTAAGCGAATGATTTTATTCTGGCATTTTCTTTGTTAAATTGCCTACAAAGTCTTTGATTTTTTTCTGATGTTCTTTGAACTATTCCTATCACCTTGCTTCTTGACTTGTTAATACATATTTTCATTAAAATACTTGACACAGAGTTGCTCAAGTGATATGATAGTCTATCTTCTCAAAAAATATTCTTGACTAAGGATAAGCAATCTTATAATGTCCCAATGGGGAAGTTGTTCAGATCATACCTCTTTGTCACATACAGTACTATGTTAACTCAAAAAAATTGCTAAGAAACAGTCACTATTTTTTGAATGGTAAGGTCTGTAATTAAGATTCAGTGAATTTCATAAAAGAGAAAAGGAAAGTTGATATCAAAGGTCACCTACCAGTTTATAATTAATAAAACATAATTCATTTATCCCAATCCAGTAGAATGGGGATTTCTCTAGGCAAGCTTACAAGGGTGGTTATGTAAAGGAAATTCTGAGTTTCAGACTTACCTTCATGACATAAGCTCTAGTACAGCAATGAGTTAATGTCCCAGAAAAAGGGAAACTGGCACAACTACACTGGGGAGGGGTGGAGGCGGTGAATTCTAGGATGGATTTTTCACCTATGCCTTTTTTTCTTGCATGGTCTCTGCTAGTACTAACCCAGGTTTAAATTGTGTAGTCATTGAAGAGCAGAGAGAAATTCATGGGTGATATAGAGAAACAGAGAGAGAGAGAGAGAGAGAAAGAGAGAGAAATACACACATACACACATGTCTAAAGTGACTGTATTTTATTTGGGTCACAAATAATAATTGCATACTCACTTGTTACTTATACTAATAAAAAATACTTCTCAACCTGTATTACGATCAGCTAAATTGATCAGATCCTTGCTTTTATATTACACATTAGGTTTTTTTTTTCAAATTGGCTTCATAATCATTTATTGGAAAATTTTACTTACAGATTGATTTAAATATTTTTAGGAGACATATGCTATATATTATGATGACTCGAAGTTCTAATAAATATTTACATTTTCAAAATAATTAAACCAGAATATAATGAAGGTATTTGATTGAAGTATTTTCTCAGTTTAGCTACTGTTATTTTAATGTCAGATAGAGTTCTACATATTTTTCTTGCCAAGTTTATTTTTTAAATCAGCTACATTAAAAGATAAGGTACATCACATTACTACCCTTACTTGTGAATGCTAATGTGTCTCTATTAACCTCTGCATGTCTGTCCACCTGAAAATAAAATTTTGATTTTGGAATTTATGTATTCAATAGTACAGCTATTAAAGTATATATTTCTCAAATCATGTTTGAATGATATAAAAACACTATGACTTACTTAAGTTATTGAATTTAAATTGTACTGAACTTTTAGAATTGTTCCATAATTATCTTTAGACATTAGTATAAGTTAGGAATTCTTGTGTGGTTCACCTTCAGCATATGTCATGGTACTGACCTTAGAAATCATCACTGTACTTCTATACATTCTTTCTAGGTGAAGCTCACTTATGCACACTACACACTAATTTTAGAATCTTTTGATATTTAATGACCAGCCTTATTAATTTTATTCTTCATATGACAAATTGAAAATAATCTCCTAAATGTTCCTCTGCTTAAACAGCCCTTTTTATTACTTAATGATATTATCTCTTCTAAAATTCACTGAAAGCAGATTTTCTGAAATACATATACTCTATGCATATGTATGCTGACTGAGACAGATGCAGATACTCACAGCCAACCATTTGACTGAGGTTGGGGACCCCTGTAGAAGAGTTAGAGGAAGAACTCAAGGAGTTCAAGGGGATTGCAACCTTATAGGAAGAACAACAGTATCAACTGGACCCCTCAGGACTCCCAGAGACTAAGCCACAAACCAAAGAGCATACGTGGGCTGGCCCTTGGCTCCTGGTTCGTATATAGCAGAGGATTGCCTTGTCTGGACTAAGTGGGAGAAGATGAACGTAATCCTGTAGAAACTTGATACCCCAGGGAAGGGGGAAGCTAGAAGGGCTGAGGCAGTTGTGGATGGGTGAGTGGGTAGGAAGCACTCTCTAGGAAACAAAGGGAAGGGGGAACAAGAATAAGGGAGCAACATTTGTAATGTAAATAAGTAAAATAATTTAATAAAAATAAATTAAAATTAAAAAAGGAAAAAAGTCCATGCCACCATGGCTGGGTCTGATGGTCACTTCTTTAGCAGCATAGCTTCAATCCATTTTAATATTGCCTCCTCATCGTTAAGATCTCTTGACATTTATGTTACCTATATCTTGAAAGGGTGTCTACTAAACATTTTTGTTAAGGATATGAAGCCAATTCTTAACTCTATGGTGTTGATGGACTCAAAAAAAAAAAAAAAACACTAATTGCTGAATAAACCAGGTACTCTAGTCACTTAGTCACTGAAGTAAGAGGGGGCACTCACCAGCAGTTTTCTACCTGTGTGTCGTGGTCACATTGGCAAAACTCCAAAATTATTACAACGTGATTCATAATAGTAGAAAAATTATAGTTCCAAGTAACAATGAAAGTAATTTTATGGCTAATATTCACCACAACATGGGACAATTTTAATATTTTTATATCTGTTGAGGCCTGATTTGTGACCAATTATATGGTCAGTTTTGGAGACGGTACCATGAGGTGCTGAGAAGAAGGTATATCCTTTTGTTTTAGGATAAAATGTTCGGTAGATATCTGTTAAATCTATTTGTTTCATAACTTCTCTTAGTTTCACTGTGTCTCTGTTTAGTGTGTGCTCTCTCTAGTTTCTTTTTGGAGGCGCTCAGAGCAATGAGTTTTCCTCTTAGAAATGCTTTCATTGTGTCCCATAAGTTTGGTATGTTGTGGCTTCCGTTTCATTAAATTCTAAAAAGTCTAATTTCTTTCTTTATTTCATTCTTGACCAAGTAATCATTGAGTGGAGTGTTGTTCAGTTTCCATGTGAATGTTGGCTTTCTATTATTTATGTTGTTATTGAAGATCAGCCTTAGTTCATGGTGATCTAATAGGATGCATGGGACAATTTCAATATTTTTTTATCTGTTGAGGCCTCTTTTGTGACCAATTATATGGTCAATTTTGGAGAGGTACCATGAGGTGCTGAGAAGAAGGTACATCCTTTTGTTTTAGGATAAAATGTTCTGTAGATATCTGTTAAATCCATTTGTTTCATAACTTCTGTTAGTTTCAGTGTGTCCCTGTTTAATTTCTGTTTCCACAATCTGTCCATTGATGAAAGTGGTGTGTTGAAGTCTCCCACTATTATTGTGTGAGGTGCAATGTGCGCTTTGAGCTTTACTAAAGTTTCTTTAATGAGTGTGGCTGCCCTTGTACTTGGAGCATAGATATTCAGAATTCAGAGTTCCTCTTGGAAGAATTACCTTTGACTAGTATTAAGTGTCCTCCCTTGTCTTTTTTGATTACTTTGGGTTGGAAGTCAATTTTATTAGATATTAGATAAACTCCAGCTTGTTTCTTCAGACCATTTGCTTGGAAAATTGGTTCCAAGCCTTTCATTCTGAGGTAGTGTCTATCTTTTTCCCTGAGGTGGGTTTCCTGTAAGCAGCAACATGTTGGATCCTGTTTGTGTAGCCAGTCTGTTAGTCTATGTCTTTTTATTGGAGAATTAAGTCCATTGATATTAAGAGATATTAAGGAAAAGTAATTGTTGCTTCCTATTATTTTTGTTGTTAGAGTTGGCATTCTATTCTTGTGGCTGTCTTCTTTTAGGTTTGTTGAAGGATTACTTTCTTGCTTTTTCTAGGGTGTGGTTTCTGTCTTATTGGTTCTTTTCTGTTATCTTTTGAAGGGCTGGATTAGCGGAAAGATAATGTGTGAATTTGGTTTTGTCATGGAATACTTTGGTTTCTCCATCTATGGTAATTGAAAGTTTGGCTGGGTATAGTAGCCTGGGATGGCATTTGTGTTCTCCTAGTGTCTGTATAACATCTGTTCAGGATCTTCTGGTTTTGATAGTCTCTGGTGAAAAGTCTGGTGCAATTCTGATAGGCCTGCCTTTATATGTTACTTGAAATTTTTCCCTTACTGCTTTTAATATTCTATCTTTATTTAGTGCATTTGTTGTTCTGATTATTATGTGTCGGGAGGAATGTTTTTTCTGGTCCCTTCTATTTGGAGTTCTGTAGGCTTCTTGTATGTTCATGGGCATCTCTTTCTTTAGGTTTGGGAAGTTTTCTTCTATAATTTTGTTGAAGATATTTGCTGGCCCTTTAAGTTGAAAATCTTCATTCTAATCTACTCCTATTATCCATAGGTTTGGTCTTCTAATTGTGTCCTGGATTTCCTGGATGTTTTGAGTTAGGATCTTTTTGCATTTTGCATTTTCTTTGATTGTTGTGCTGATCTTCTCTATGGAATCTTTTGCACCTGAGATTCTCTCTTCCATCTCTTGTATTCTGTTGCTGATGCTCACATCTATGGTCCCAGATTTTATTCCTATGGTTTCTATCTCCAGCGTTGCCTCACTTTGGGTTTTCTTTATTGTGTATACTTCCCTTTTTAGGTCCAGTATGGTTTTGTTTATTTCCATCACCTGTTTGGATGTGTTTTCCTGTTTTTCTTTAAGGACTTCTACCTGTTTGGTTGAGTTTTCCTGTTTTTCTTTAAGGACTTGTAACTCTTTAGCAGTGTTCTCCTGTATTTCTTTAAGTGAGTTATTAAAGTCCTTCTTGATGTCCTCTACCATCATTTTGAGATATGCTTTTAAATCTGGGTCTAGCTTTTCGGGTGTGTTGGGGTGTGCAGGACTGGGTGAGGTGGAAGTGCTGCGTTCTGATGATGGTGAGTGGTCTTGGCTTCTGTTAGTAAGATTCTTATGTTTGCCTTTTCCATCTGGTAAACTCCGGAGTTAGTTGTTATAGTTGTCTCTGGTTAGAGCTTGTTCCTCTAGCGATTCTGTTAGCCTCTGTCAGCAGACCTAGGAGACTAGATCTCTCCTGAGTTTCAGTGCTCAGAGCACACTCTGCAGGCAAGCTCTTCTCTTGCAGGGAAGGTGCACAGATATCTGGCATTAGGACCTGCCTCCTGGCAGAAGATGAAGACCCTAAAAAGGGCCTGTCCCAGAAGCTGTGTTGCTTCTGCCTGTCCCAGAAGCTGTTAGCTTCTGTAGCTCACACTCTCACCTGTGCAAACTAGTCTCAGAGGGATCCGGGAACCAAGATGGCTCCCCCAGGTGCTCTGGCAAAGCCCTCCCAGAGGGTCAGACACCTCTCCTCTGTCAGGGAAGATGCCAGATGTCTGGAGCCTGAAACTGGGTGTGCCTCAGAAGCTGTCCTCTAGGGACCTTGGTGGGTGTTCGATGACTCCCTGCCTAAGGTGACCAGGCGCTGGCACTGACCAGAAGGGTCTTGTGACCCTGATCAGGCCAGGTTTTCTGCTTCCCTAATGCTGTCTCAGGTCCCGCAAGATTTGATTGGAACAGAAGTTGTGTTCTACTCACAGGTGGTCCTAAGATTGTGTGGAAAGTGACCTGGTGCTGGTGCCGACAGGAAGAGATCAATATGTATATTCTTAATACATAATTGGGCTCATTGGATGTATGAAATTGTGAATATTCAATATATTCACAAAGTATGTTTTTATTACCTGTTCTTATAGACCAGGCCAAATATAATCACACAAGTCTTTTATTAGCAAGATAGTTTATCTTCTAACTGCATAACATGTTTGAAGCCTTGAATCTATGCAGAATCTAAGCTGTAAAACAAAAGTTTATATTTATAACTTGCAGTCTTTCATTTTAAATTTTAATTAGAATTTTGTTTCATTTCTCTGAAAATTGCTATATGCTTCTAGATTAATATTGTGACCAAGCTCAAATGCATTCAGTCTGTAGATCACATAACTATATAATAGTTTATTAACTTATTCCTGCAACAAAAATATACACTATGTAGTAGTTTTTTTCTGTAAATGTATAATACCATTTGAATGCTAAACATTTCACCACTATGTTGCTCTTTCTCTTTATTTTAATAAAACAAAGAACCATACCACCACTAAAACCACAATCATGATCCCTGAAGGACGTGGATGAAGGACGTTTTCCAACTAATTACCTGTACATGTAAACTAGAAGCTTTCTCTGTATTGTTGGCAAAATTGATAAGATTGAGACTCATCAAGCTTCCAACAAACATGTAAGTAATTACCTAAAATAATCCTCTTCCCTTCTGTTTCCTACTCTTCCCTTTCTTCCCTTTTCTTCTTTATCTCTTCCCTTCTCCTCCTCCTCTTCCTCCTCCCCTTTATCTCCCTCTCCCTCCTTCCTCACCCCTTATTTATCTCCCTCTGCCTCTGTCTCTCTATCTCTCTATATGTATCATCTTTCTATCTAACATCTATCTATCATATATATATATATGATATATATATATAATATCAACTATCTTCTATTTACCTTTTCATTCTCTGTCTCTCTATATCTTTGCCTCTGTTTCTGTTTCTGTCTCTGTCTCTCTGTCTGTCTTGCTCTTTCTCTCTTCCTCTCTCTCTGTCTCTCTAATATGCTCTCTGTCTCTCTGTCTCTCTTTCTTTCGCTCTTTCTCCCTCCCTCCCTCCCTCTCTCCCTCCCTTCCTCCCTCCCTCCCTCCATCTCTCATTCAGTATGGGCCTCAAGTGATGTTACTCAACAAACCATTAATATGTCTTTCTTTTTGATTTTCTGTGTAATTTCTTTAATCCTTACCACATTTTCAAAGTCCTCTTTGCCTTATGGACATATCTATAGGTTTAGCAGATTAAGAGGTGGGCATTATTAAGAGGTAGGACATTATTCACATTTATGAAATAATCACCATTGTTCTTTACATAAAAATTAATATTAAAAATTTAGTGTATGGGGCTGGGGAGATGGATCATTCAGCAAAGAACTTGCCACAGAAATGTGAGGACTTTAATTTTGTCTTAGTCAGGGTTTCTATTCCTGCACAAACACCATGACCAAGAAGCAAGTTGGGTAGGAAAGGGTTTATTCAGCTTACACTTCCATACTGCTGTTCATCACCAAGGAAGTCAGGACTGGAACTCAAGCAGGTCAGAAAGCAGGAGCTTATGCAGAGGCCATGGAGGGATGTTCTTTACTGGCTTGCTTCCCCTGACTTGCTCAGCCTGCTCTCTTATAGAACCAAGACTACCAGCCCAGAGATGGTCCCAGCCACAAGGGGCCTTTCCCCCTTGATCACTAATGGAGAAAATGCCTTCAGTTGGATCTCATGGAGGCATTTCCTCAACTGAAGCTCCTTTCTCTGTGATAACTCCAGGTGTGTCAAGTTGATACAAAACTAGCCAGTACAATTGACCCCTTGTCAGCTTGACACACAAACACATCACTGATAAGCCTCAACCCTTAGTTTCATATTCATCCCCAAGATCTAAATAACTATAAAAGTCCCACAGTCTTTACAAATTCTTAAAATATCCATCTCTTTTAAAATCCAAAATCTTTTTACAATCAAAAAGTCTCTTAACTGTGAGCTTTGCTAAAAAAAAAAAAAAACACTTCCTTCAAGAGGGAAAAATATCAGGACACAGTTGTCCAACCATCCAATGTGTGGGCTCCAACTCACAATCTTCTGGGCTCCTCCAAGGGCTTGGGTCACTTCTCCAGCCATGTCTTTTGTAGCACACTCGTCACCCTCTAGGCTCCAGATGCCTGTACTCCACTTCTGCTACTCTTGGTGGTCATCTCATGGTACTGGCATCTCCAAAACACTGCATGACCCCTTCAGTCCTGGGCCGTCAATTGCAACTAAGGCTGCACTGTCACCAATGGCCTTCCATGGCCTCTCACAGTATGGAGACTCGGCTGCTCTGTGAGATCCCTCAAACCTACATATTATCAGGCACTGTGGCATGTTTGTGATCAGCACTGAAGGTAAGACAGAGAGAAATGGAAGCTCTTTGGGCTATTAGCCTAGTCAAATTCATGAGTTCCAGCCTCAACAGGAGACACTATCTCAAAAAGTATGGAAGAGAATTGTAGAGGAATGGGGGACATCTACCTCTGGCTTTTATACACATGCACATATCCATGTGCCTGCAAGTGTGCACACCATAGTTTTTAAAATTTACAATGCATGTAAATACACAAACATGGGTGGGGGTGGAGGTGGAGAAACAGAGACAGACAAAGAGACAGAGAGGGCGAGCAGGGAAACAGAGAGATTTTAGAACAGTAATTAGAAAATTTTACCATAATCAAGCAATTCAAATTAGAGTTTAGATTCACAGTATGAGACTTTGCATGCTAAAAGAGTTTGTAAGTAGTCTGAAAGTTGCAAACATATTTTAATTCATGCAAAATTAGGAAAACAGAAACCTAAAATCCATTATATTTCAAACTATTAAGGACTGGCTGGAAGTTTGAACAGCACTAAGTTCTCTAAAACATAATTTTTGGATACTGCCTCTCTAGAGCTCAGTACTGCAGTTGTACTCCTGGGTCCTTGAAGAAATTAATGAAGGCTAAACATAGGGCCATTTCAACACTGATAAATTGATTTTATTTTGAAATAATGTTTTAAAATGTATTCATTGACACATCTATATGTATGTACTTATATGTATTTATTGCCACAGACTTCCTTATTTCTCAGCCTGATTTTTTTTTCTTTTTGGCTATTTTGTCCCTGAAAAGAAAAGAAATTGCTTCAGTGAGCAAATCCCCATTTTGACTTATTAAAGCAGTGATTTTCAAACATGCAGTCCCTAGCCCCCTTTATATTCTCTGAGAGAGATATTCATAAATGAGTTCTTTTGAGTGTAAGTGTATTTGTATGTGTGCATGCAAATGTGTGTACTTCAGTAGAGGACTATGGACAGAAATGAGTGTCTCTCCCCACCCAAGGTGATAATCTACCTTATTTTATGATACAGTGTCACTAACAAGGACCTCTAGATCAATAAGCATGTTTTAAGATAAGTTGAATATATTTTTAGCATGGTAGTAATTTAAACTGATCATTAAAATATTTTGATAAATTCTAGCTCCTATCTCTTTACCAGCAGCAAATTAGATTTAATGCCCCTCACCATGAGCTGAAACTTATACTTAACAATGTTAAAGTTGCAGGAACCTATGATTTGATAGGTCACAGTTCAGTGGGAAATTTTACTACTGTTATTCTAGGAAAAGAAAAATCAAGTGACTCCTAAAGACATATCATTATTCCCATAGATCAGTGCATCACTCGGCCTTTATCAAACAACTTCCTTCTTGCTTAGATGAAAATTAACAAGGAAATCCACAACAAGATAATGTGCAAAGAATGAATAACTGAAGAACTCAGCCCCAAATGAGATGACTTTATCGAAATATCGCCATTCAAGGTTCATGGATATATGCAGATTTGGAGACAAAAAGATTTTAGGAACCAGGAGTGGTGAATGACTCCAAGAAATCAGATTCTAACAGACACAGCAGTACTAGTGTACATATGAACTCACAGAGACTGTGGCAACCTGCACAAAAATTGAACAGGTTCAAAACAGACAAAATTCCAGAGAAAGAAAAATGGATATAAAATCCTACCTAAAGGAAGGAAGAATGGATAAAAACCCCACCCCTCACCAGGAAGCCATTTGCAATGGGTATTTGTTAGCAAAGGAAATATCAATTTTCCTCAATGAAGTGTCACTGAGTATATCAGCCACACTTCAGGTTAAGTCCCATGCCCAAAAGTATTTGGCTAATACAAAATGAACTACATGTTTTGAGTCTGATTTTGTTGTGTTTTGTTTTTTTTTTTTTTCCGGTATTTTTGTGTGTTTGTTTTATTTATCTTTGTTTTGATTTTTGCTTTTCTTTACTGTTCTCTCTCTCTCTCTCTCTCTCTCTCTCTCTCTCTCTCTCTCTCTCTCTCTCTCTAAAAAGAAACAGACCAGGAATTAAGGAGGAAGATGGGCACTATCTGGGCAAAGCTGAGGAAGGGGGAATATCATGGTAAAAATACATTGTATGAAAAAATTGAGTACAAGTATTTTTCTAACTTACTTTAAATAATAATAAAATCACCATGTTAGTACAACTAGATTGTAGTTTAAGAAATATATTTTCTAGGACAAGAAAGATATGATATCAGCTTGGTAAATCTATGCAGTAAATGAGAAAGTAAATATGAGGAAATTGCATAGTACCTTGGAATATTTTGAAAATAAGATTTACAACACAAATGCTCCGGAAGAATACTGATGAGCATACTTTAGGAACTAGTATATGTAAGGTAGTCAGTGTCATGAAGTATTGCTTCATGGTGTGGAGGACATGTTTGTGTTTGTATTGTTGGAAGTATTATAACAAAATGGAAGTTCCTAGGATACCTAGAGTGCATTTGCTAGTTCTGTGCTCTGTTTTGGCTAAAATATTCATGTTCCTTTCAGAAAGTATGTGTGGAGAGCTGGGATCTTATAATAGATATAATAATTTTTGCAGAATATCAAATATGGGTGTTCCATTTATATTATCTCTACCTTTCTCTTACCTCTAACTTTTCCTCTGCCCTACTCCTTCTTGAGCTTATCACTTCTTTTTTTATTATTTGTTACTTATATAAACTATGTACATATATACTTATGTACAGACTAATGCATACTGCTGAGTCCTTTGATGTTGCTTTCCTGTGTGTGTGCTTAAGTCTGACCACAGGGGACTGAATAGCCTGTCAGGACTTAGGTGTGTATTCCTCTCTCAGAAGTCATTGGTTGACTATAAATCTTTAAGCATAGAGCCTTGTCACATTTCCCCAGCCTTGTTGGTTTATCAAGTGGTGTTCTCATTGGGCAAATCTGCTTTAGGTGACCTTGATTTACATATCCAAGCTCTACACTAGCCATGGTCAGTGCCTTCTTCTGCCCTTCTACCCTCTCCCTTCTGCATGTAGTAAGGAGGATATGGACAATGATAGGCATTTTGATCTTGAGTTTTCTGCTCTTTAAAATTTCGAGTTAAAAATTTTGTTCATTATCCGGGGCCTAGCAAACACATAAGTGGATGCTCACAGTCAGCTATTGGATGGATCACAGGGCCCACAATGGAGGAGCTAGAGAAAATACCCAAGGAGCTAAAGGGATCTACAACCTTATAGGTGGATCAACATTATGAACTAACCAGTACCCCAGAGCTCTTGACTCTAGCTGCATATGTATCAAAAGATGGCCTAGTCGGCCATCACTGGAAAGAGAGGCCCATTGGACTTGCAAACTTTATATGCCCCAGTACAGGGGAATGCCAGGGCCAAAAAGTGGGAGTGTGTGGGTAGGGGGGTGGGTAGGGGAGGGTATGGGGGACTTTTGGGATAGCATTGGAAATGTAAATGAGGAAAATACCTAATAAAAAAATAAATGCATTAGCTTCTCATATTGTGTTATGACAGCAACAAATAGACTAAGGCAATTAATAAAGAGGAAAATAGAAATAGTAATAATTCAAAATACAGGAGTAAAAAGCCATTTCCAAAAAAGATCTCTGAGATTGAGTAAAATGAGTCTCTCTCTCTCTCTCTCTCTCTCTCTCTCTCTCTCTCTCTCTCTCTCTCGTGTGTGTTCATTCCAAAATGTTTTAAAAACACTTGGAGTCCCCCCCAAAACAAGAAAGAAAAATATGTAAAACAAAACAAAAAATCACAGCAACACTGTAAAACTAAACCTTATCCATCAATGGAAAAATTAGAGCATCCTTGATATCAGAACCTTAGATATGATGTAGTGGATGTAGTACTTTATGTAGCACAAGTTGATGTCATGGTTCTATCACTCTATCAATGATGATGGCACAGAAATAAATCCCATGATCTTCATTTTATTACCTATAAAAGATATTAGCAAATAGGCAGTATATTTACAAGAAGAACCAAATACATGATATGAATTTGTGAACTAAATCACTGAAGAAAAATGATAAACCAAACATTCACACAATAAATTCCTTATTATAATAAGTGTTGCAATTTATTATAATATGATGTTTAAGCTACTTTTTAAACTAATTCACTCATATTTTGAAGGTTAATTTACTTTGAGGCTAAATTTAATTTTTTACACATTTTTAAGCATTGTCTGAAATATCATTTTATTCTTTAATGGAAAAGCCATTAATATCCAAACAACGGAATCATATTTTAAAAACTCGATACAGAAGAAACGGCCCCCGAGAACATTCAAGCAGCAGTCAGGGGTGAAAAAAAAATGTTTCAATAGCCCAGTTTTTTTCAAAGTATGCCAGAGAATATAATCCAATTCACTGCTGAAACTCATACAATTCTTCAGTGTTTTCTTGAGAGGCTGAGGTTCACTGCTGGCAGTTTCCAGAGGCCAGCAAGTGCTGCTCAGAAAAGGCCAACAGCAGACAGCTGACCGGAAGATCTTTCTCTGCTGGAAAACTGGTTGTTCCAAATGAAAGAAATTTAAAGGCTGGGCTGTGGCCCTCGCAATTAATCCTTTTCCAGGGTATCAACTCCACATCACTGAGGTCAGTGTTGTTCTCCACAGGAAGTTCACCGTCCTTGCCATTCCAGGGCTTCCTGTCAGTGATGGTAGGGAAGGAACCACCCCTCCCAGGTGCTGTGGAGCCACGCCCAAAAGACTGTTCCCTGAGAAACTCATTAATGCCATGTCCACTGAAAGACCCTTTGGGGAAGATCAAATTTCATCTTATATGCATTGATGGTTGCCATGGCAGGGTACCCAAACTCTCCAATCCCTAGTGCTTCATCCAATTCATACTGGGCTCCGGCTTCTGTCCACAGCCACCCCCACATTTCCTTCTTGTACTTGGCAGCCAGTTTCAGAAGTTCCAAGTAAGAGTCTCTACCTACAGCTCCAGTGTCCAGGATGTTAGGCGGCACAGCCACAACACAAACCCGGTGCTCCTCCTATGTTTTCTTGGCTATGTCTTTGTTGATTATGTCAAGCAGCTCTGGAGGAGGAGCATTATCAAGTAGAAGGCCCATGAATCTATGTCAGATCTTGTCCATCCTCCATCATAGTCCACAGGAGACTTGCCTTTCTGAAATATCTTGATTGCAGGGAATCCTTTAATACCTTATCAGCTGGTCAGAACCTGATTCACGGTGGCATCCATGGCTGCCAGTTTCACTTTTCCCTTTGTCTGCTCCTTTTGACTGAGGCTGCAGCAGCGTATTCTGGCTCCAAGTTTTGGCATTGTCCACAGCATGGAACATAAATCTCAACCATCCAAATGTCTTCACTGTCAAGGACATTATTAACAAAGGTGTCATCTGTCAGCTCTACCATGTCCTTCTTACTTGAACTATCACCTCTTCCCTGACTTTCAGAACTGTGCCGACCACTCTGCCCACTGAGTTAATCCTTCACGAGCTGGCTCAAGGCACTGAAGGTGGCATCTACAACGGCTTCTCCAGTTCTGCCACCTGGGTAATCTCCTGGTTTGTTTTTGTTAGCTCCAAACATCTTGACGTTAGGAAATCCCTGGACAACATACTGGCCTCCCAGGGACTGATGTTTCTCTGCATCCACTGCACAGATTTTAATAACATCTGTCAAAGCAGTTGCTGCTTTTTATTCCCCCTCCATTCTGGTGTTAACCTCTTGTAATGACCACTCCATGGTGCATAAAATTCTACAAGCCACAGACTATTACTCTGAATACCTTCTTTGTTGAAATTTGATGCTTTTAACTCAATGGCATCATCATTAGAGGATGACTACTAGAAAGAAGGCACAGCTTACCAGACTGAACACCAGGCAAACTGATCACCTGCGTACCATCACTGCTGCCTGAGCTCTATTTTTTAAACATTTTAAAACCTAAAATAGTATTTAATTTTAAGAGTCCATCTTTGATAATGGCAAAATCCATAATGTCACAAAAATTTTACTTTCAAAATAAGTAAAAGTGAAACAACTGGAGTAATCTTGTGTACACACGCGTCCACGCTCAACCTCACGTGCACACACACAGACACAGACACACACACACACACACACACACACAAAAGACAACTCATCCCTAAAACCATATACACACAACAAAACTGGACTCATAAGGTTGTATTTATATATTAATGCAGAGAAGGGATAGATGAGAAAGACACACACACACACAGATAAAGAGAGATATCAATAATATTTAAAGAAAATAAAGCTTGCTTGTTTTCTTGCTTACTGAAACCACAAGTATATATATATATATATATATATATATATATATATATATATATATATATATATATATATAGTATGTACTCACTGATAAGTGTACATTAGCCAAAATCTGAGGTCTCAGTTTTTTAAAAGGGTATTTAGACTATAATTCCTAGGATATGTGTGAATGTGAGTGTTTGTGTGTATTTGTTTGTGTGTGTGTGTGTGTGTGTGTGTGTGTGTGTGTGTGTATGGTACATAAACAAAAATTCTAAACATGCCAAGTAAACGATGTATAGATCATGAGAAAGTTAATAAGTGAACAGCAAAAAATTAGATGTTTATATTGTGGATACCTTAGTATAAATACGTTGATTAATTTATGTTAAAAAAGAGAGATTAAATGAGGCAAGATAAAAAAATTCAAAGATATAATTTTTATTTCTTACAAAACAGACCCTGAATGTGAAGTAACTAACTCATTAAATGGTCAACATAACAGATTAACTCACACATAGCAAATGATTAGTGACCATAAAAGAAATTATTTCAAGTGGTTATCTTTGTGGGAGAAGAAAAGTTCATACTATTAAGAATGTTCCAAGTGATCCAGTATGGTTTTAATTAAGTTATAAGAGAAGAAAGTCAATGCCAAAGATGATATCTGAAAACACAAAGATCTAGCCTAAAAAAAATTATTTGAGTTCACTGAACAGCAAGCTTAACTAAACACAAAGAAAAGTACATTGTAAATACTTCAAAGTCCTCAGTCATCAGGGAAATGCAAATCAAAACAACCCTGAGATTCCACCTCACACCAGTCAGAATGACTAAGATCAAAAACTCAAGGGACAGCACATGCTGGCAAGAATGTGAAGAAAGAGGAACACTCCTCCATTGCTGGTGGGATTGCAAGCTGTTACAACCACTCTGAAAATCAGTGTGGCAGTTCGTCAAAAAATTGGAAATAGTTCTACCTGAAAATCCAAGTATACTACTCTTTAGCATATACCAAAAGATGCCCTAACATACCACAAGGACATGTGCTCCACTATGTTCATAGCAGCCTTATTGGCAATAGTCAGAAGCTGGAAAGAACCCAGATGCCACTCAACAGAAAAGTCAATACAGAAAATGTTCTTCATTTACACAACGAAATACTAGTCAGCTGCTAAAAACGAGGACATCATGAATTTGGCAGGCAAATGGATGGAACTAGAAAAAAAATCATCCCAAGTGATGTAACTCAGACCTCAAAAGACATACTCTTGGGCAAATACCAAAAGTATGTATATATATATATATATATATATATATATATATATATATATATATATATACATACATATTATGTATTCACTGATAAGTAGATATTGGCTAAAATGTACCAAATACCTAGGATACAACCCACAGACCCTAAGTTTAACAAGAGGCCCAAGTGAGAAAGCTTCTATCCCACTTATAAGGGGGAAGAAAATAATCACAGGAGGCAGGGGGAGGGAAGAACCTGGGTAGGAGAAGTGAGAGGGAGGGGGAAAGGAGAACAGGATCGGGTATGGAGAGAAGTCCAGAGTGCCAGTGGAATTAATAGAAATAAGCAGCCTGAGGTGTGGGATGTGGGAGGACCCTCTAGAAAGTAACAGAGACCTGGGAGGTGAGAGACTCTCAGGACTGAAAGGGAGTGACCTTAGCCAAAATATCCAACATTGGAGAGAGGAAACTCCAAGAGTCCACTTCCAGTAGATAGACAGGACCTTAAGTGAAGGGACTGGGTTACCAACCCACAGTCAAAATTTCTGACCCAGAATTGTTCTTGTCTGAAAGAACTGCAAGGACAAAAATGAAGAAGAGACTGAAGGAAAGGCGATCCAGTGACCAGCCCAACTGGGGATCCATCTCAAGAGGAGGCTCCAAGGCCTGACAATATTACTGATGTTATGTTGTGCTTACAGAAGGAAGCCTGGCATGGCTGTCCTGAGAGGGGCCTTCCAGCAGCTGACTGAGACAGATGCAGATACTTATACTCACCCTTGGACTGAAGTTGGAGACCTCTATGGTGGTATTAGGGAAAGACTGGAAGAAGCTGAAGGGGAGGGTTACCCCATAGGAAGACCAGCTGTCTCAACTAACCCAGACCCCAAGGAGCTCCTAGAGACTGAGCTACCAACCAGGCAGCATACAAAGTCTGTCTGAGGCCCCTGACACATATATAGCAGAGGTCCGCCTGGTCTGGACTCACGGGGAGAAAGTGTGCTTAATCCTCTCAAGAGTTGAGGTCCCAGAGAAGGGGGAGGCCTGGTGACCAGGGAGGAGGGAGGGGGAGAAGCCGGGAAGGCTTACCCTCTCAGAGGCAAAGAAGAGGGGGAAGAGAATAAGAAACTTTGGGAGGAGTGATCGGGAGGGGAGAGGCAGCAACTAGAAATAAAGAAAATGATACAAAAGTCAAAAATTTCAAAAAAAAAAAAAAAAAAAACCAAAAAACAAAAACAAAAACAAAAACCACAAAGTGGGGATCAGTCTTAAAGAAAGAAATGTCAGAGAAGCTAAAGAGAAAAATCACAGTAAAGAAAGTAGCAAAGATAAACACTATACTGGATGCTCAGCAGTAACAAAGCACACACACAAAATTAAAAAAAAAAAAAAACCACTGGAATTATCTGTTCATGCTGAAATAATGAGAGCAATAAAAATCTAACAAAACAGAATTTTACATGAAAGGTGAATTTAAAATGAAACCAAATGAAAGTTGATATCTGAGAAGCCTTTTTGTGAGTTCCAACATGTCACAAGCAACTTTAAAATACATTTTACAGATAGAAGGATATATTAAAATTTTGAAACTCCTCGAGGAAGTTGATTATTTATATAACTCTGTTTTATATTTTTCCTGGCATAAAATATAACACACCTAAGCATAGAATAAACAAAGTGAGATAGTTAAAAATCAAAAAGGTGGTCATTTCATTGTTAAAGGGTCGATATTTAAGACACCAAGTAAAAGTGACCTCAAGAATGTAATAAAAATAAACATGATGTATGAATTAAATATGGCTGACACTTCCCAGACAGTGGTGGCACATGCCTTTAATCCCAACATTTAGGAGGCTGAGGCAGGCAGATTTCTGAGTTCAAGGCCAGCCTAGTCTACAGAGTGAATTCCAGGACAACCGGGACTACACAGAGAAACCCTGTCCTAAAAAAAAGAAAGAAAGAAAGAAAGAGAGAGAGAGAGAGAGAGAGAGAGAGAGAGAGAGAGAGAGAGAGAGAAAGAAAAGAATGCTGACACTAAATAAAACCTGATTAAATGTGTATATAAAATATTTATAATCATAGCCGTAAATTTGACATTTTCTTACAATTTACAAAACAGATGGGACAAAGACAAAAGGATTGATTAAGTCTTACAAAGCATTTTAGTTAGTAAATACACAAAAATAAAAAGTTTAAAATCCCTTAAAGACTGAGCCACCAACGACAGAGCATACATGGGCTGCTCTGTGGCCCCTGACACATAGGTAACAGACATTTGCCTTATCTGACCTCAGTGGGAGAGGATGAGCCTAATTCTGTAGACTTGATACCTCAGGAAAGGGAGTCAAATGATGGTGGGGGTGGGAGTGAGTTGGGGTGGTCAGGGGTTGAGGTACGGAGAAGGGACAATCTTAGAGGCAAAGGGGAGGAGAGAGGGGGTAAAGAACTCTAGGAGCAGAGACTAGGAAGAATGGCAACATTTGGAATGTGATGAAATAAAATAATTTAATATAAATAAATAAATAGGGTTATTAATTAATCTTAGGCTATATCATAAAGATGTTTCATAAATTTTAAGTAAAAATTTTTTGAAGAAATTAACAGCCTACATATATGTTTTCTGATTAGGATACTAGCAAATCTAGGATCAAATCTGACTTTGATATATAAATTCTACAAATAATTTCAATGTAATAAATGGTGCAGAGTTAATTGAGTAATTCAAAATAAATGGCATACCTATTTTAATTATTGGTAATAATATCTGACTCTACAGACATCAGATAGAGTGGTTATACTAGTTAACAACTAAATAGAAACCAGAGATATACAACTTTCAAAGCAGCATTAGTCAGAATAGATTTTAAAAGGAAACTATATAACTGATTGAAAATAATTTTTAATACAATATATAATGATAATGGTTTGGCCTTTCCCAACTCCTTTCAGATCCTCCCCAATTTCTTACTCAGCAAAATCCAAACCTTTTCTATCTCTGTCATTAAAATACAAATTGGCATCTCAAAAAGAATAATGAAATGAAATTATACACAAATAAAAAACAAAACAGACTAGGTCAAAACAAGCAAAAAACAACATCAAAAAACACCAACAACAAAAAAACAAACAACAAAAAAGAAAAAGAAAAAGAACCAACGAATAAGCTTGAGAAACACATACACACAGAGACACATTCTCCGAAATCCTTCAAAAACACAAGTCTGTAAACTGTAATATGTATGCAAAGCATCTGTAAGGTTGAAAACAAAATCAGCCCTGACAAAGCATATGAGAGACTATGAGACAAAGAACCTTTAAAAATGCCACTGAGTTCATTTGGTGCTAAGCGTCTACTACCAGGCATGGGGCCTGGCTTTTAAAATGGTTTGTAAACTCAGCGAGGTTCCACTGGAGAAAATCAATTTTTCATTTGTGATCGGTAATCAGTTGGATATGGTTTCTCAGTTAGAGATGTGGTTTGTGTTCATTTCTCTGCTCAGTGCTGGGACCCATCAGGCCCTGACCTGTGCGGGCTCTATGCATGCTGTCACCAGTCTCTGTGAGTTTATATGTGCATCAGTCCTGCTGTGTTCAGAAAGCCTTGTTTCCTTACTATTCTCCATCCCTTCTGGCACTTATAATTTTTCCATCTCCTCTTCTGCAGGCTTCCCTGAGCCCTGAGGGAGATATCCCATTTCAGAGTTGAGTGTCCCTCATATTCTGTATTTTGTCTGTCTGTCAGTCTCTATATTTCTTCCCATCTACTATGGGAGGAAGTTTCTCTGGTCATAGCTAAGTAAGACTAATTTATGAGATAGTAGAATGTCAGTTAGGTACTGTATGTTCCTTTATCAAAACCAGTAGTACTTGGTTTTCTCACAGGTTCATGGCCTACTTAACCTCAGCTTCTTGGCCACCTAAGCAGCATCACATTACTGGTTACATTTTCTGAAGTGGGCCTGTCTCAGTCAGGGTTTCTATTGCTACAAAGAGGTCCTATGGCCATGGCAACTTTTATAAAGGAAAACATTTCATTGGAACTGCCTTATAGTATCCATTACTGGGGGAAGAAGCACCGTGGCATGTAGGCAGACATGGCATTGGAGAAGTAGCTGAGAGTTCTAAATCTGGATCAATCAGCGGGGAGCAGAAAATAAGTGAAACACTAGACCTTGCTTGAGGTTCTAAAACTTCAAACCCACCCGCAATAACACACTTCCTCCAATAAGACCACACCTACTTCCACATGGCCACACTTGCTAATAGTGCCACTTCTGATAGAACTATAGGGGCCATTTTTATTGAAATCACTTCAGGGCCTTAAATCAAGTCAGATATAGTTGGCTACTCCCACAGGTTTGTGCCAATATTGTACTAACGTATCTTGCAGATAGGTTATCATTAGAGATCAAAGGGTTTGTTTGACTGATGTTTGTTTATTTCTGGGTATCATTCAGAGTAAATTGAGCAGGAGTTGCCTTCAGATATAGGGTCTTCTATTCAATTAGTGGAGGGCAAACAATAGACTTGGCAATAGCCCCTTAAGACAACAAATTGATAGAATGTAACCTATTCTCAGAACCAGAAGCTTTGCTTGGTGACAAGAGATACCCAGTTAGGGCTCCATCTCCTTCATTAATCAAAGCTCCCTTTCAGACCACCTTCATGTATGTTTGTATTTCAGAAAACTCTTCTCCAGGAGGGAAGTCTTTATTTTCTCTTGTCTTTGTACATTAGATAGCTATTAGAGTTTTCTATTCTTTGGTACTAGGATTTTCATCAGTGGCCCTATATTTTCTTATACCTTAACCTTTAGAATTAGAGTTTATCATTGTCTTACCCAACTGGAGCCTTTAAAATAGAAACTAACTCATTTTTTTTTTCAGGAGCACTACCCAGACTCATATTCATTTCAAAAACTTTCCTATTAAATTTCTTTCATGTTTAGTTTCAGGTACATACTCTATCATCACTATGGTCCTTAAGAAACCAGACCAACACAACTGTTCCACCTCCAATATTATAAAATGTCGTACACTATAGACCTTACAGTTGCCCACGCCTGCTTCCCATTAAGCTCTTAGTCATTTTGTCAAAATTACCTCCTACATGTTATTAGCAGTTTCATTCACAAAACGTTCTGCTTCTCATATAAAATGTCAGCTTACTCTCTGGTCTTACCTGTCAATTGTATTTTTGGAATGTTGCTTTTCCTTGTGACTTACATTCCCCGATAGGATAAAAACAAAAGTCACTGGATTGGAGGTTGTTTAAATTTTTCTCATTGTAAAGCTGTAACAGACATAAATACCTTCATGTGTTGGGGATAAAGTAAAAAAATATCACAACCTGTTTTTGAACAGAAAATAATCTTTTAAGTGCGTGGATCTGTGAATAATATTTTTGGTTTTATGATAATAAAATGTGTGCTGTTTCATAATTAATTCATCACATTTATTCTTTAATGTACATTTTCATCAAAGCAAGCTGCAGATGAGCAAAGGTCTAATTATAAGTGGCTCTAAAGCAGATTAACATAATGCATTTTTCCGTGCAGTTTTTCATACTTTTAAATTCATTTTAGTCTGTGGCATAATTTCCATTTGAAATTGAAAAACAGGTCCAATAACCATAACAAAAGAAAGCTGATGTGTTTTTCATCCTTAACACAGTGTTTACTACCTTGTGAACAAATCAGGCCCCAGAAGGTTCTCATGACACAACCAAGAAGGACTCCTTGGGTCACTGTCATAGAAAGGAGACTTAAAAGTATATCTAGGGATTTTGTCACAAAAATATGCTTTTAGGGAATAGGAACGTCATGAAATCTTATGTCAGAGGACAATGTTGTTTTTCAGATTCCTGTTCTTTCTAGATCCCAGCGCTGTGGGAACAGAAGCTGAGAAATCCCTCTCAAGATACACAAAGGGCATCTGCGAAACTTTTCCCTGCTCTTTGCACCCAAGCTCTGTGAGATTTGGCTTCTGTTCACCTCCCAAACTTAACTTTATAGCACTTAGATCAAACTCATGTCTCTCTACTCAGAAACCAAGTAGAACTCTAGGTATTTATTTTTGAACACCTTTATGTGATGGAAGGACCAAGTCAATATCTAGTCATGACTCAGGTAGTCTTTGAAATGTCCCTTTGTGAAGAATTCTGGGCAAGACATCAAATTAAATGCTGTATCTCTGTGTCTAGATGAAGAAAAGATAAAAACACAACAGATATATTCACAGAAGAAAAACACCTGAAGAAAACAGAACTAAGCCAAGATTGGCATTTCTTCATTCAGAGAATCCATGTTGACTTTGATGCTTAGTGAAGATGAAGCAATAGCTGACAGCAAAGGACTTCCATGGCCAATGCTATGGGAAAGACACAGTCTGGGTAAGGCATGCTTAAACATGAGTGTTTACGTGCTGAGGTGAGGAGCAGATCAGGAAATAGAACCTGAAACAAGGAAATATTCACCAGAAAGAAAAAAGTAACCCTAAGCCTGATACACACACACACACACACACACACACACATATCTTTACCACTGCATGGTACCAATCATCACCTGAAGCTGTAGAAGACAAGCCTCAACTGTTTGATTCTTATGAATACACAGAGCCTCCTACTGCTTGTCTCCTGCTGCTGTTACATTGTTGCATCTGCTAACATATCCACCTTCCTCTAAATATAAGTAGGAAACACAATTCCAGAAGAAAAAAAAACCACCCCCCAGGGGAATTATGTGAAATAAAACAAATGTTCAAAGTGAGAAAAGGAAAGCAGAGACAGGAGAACTGATCCATCCCCAACAGTTAAGCAAAACAGAAACAAGAAATACACAAACTGTGAGACAGCAACCCATCACAGCAGCCCCACACGCCTACAAATCCTCAGTACTAGGAACCAAAGGCAATGTGATCCTGGGTCCTACTCCTGTAATATTGTTCTTGTTATCATGAAATAACATTCCCTAACTTGTAATAGGAAGGAAGAGATATATGGTAGAAGGGTCCATAAAATATTTATATATATGTATACATATATATACGTATACACATATATAATGACATATATAATATGATTTGCATATCATTATAGAAAATTTCTGTGAATTTAATTACTAAAATTGACACAAATCTAATATACAATTGGGTTGAAGGACAGGAGATGAAATGAATATCAAGAGGCTCCCTTCAGGGTGCTAGTTGAGTATTCCCTCTGAAACTTCTTGAGAATAATGTTTCAGATACACATAAGAAGTATATGTATGTATGATTAGAGTAACAATATTTGAATGAATATTAATGGGGACAAGTTATAAAAATTGTTTTGCTCTCAATTCAAAATGTAGAACCTTTTAAAATGGAGCTGCATGGGTTTTACTTAGGAGGCAAAGAGTTCAATATTGTAGCATAAACTTTTCATTAAATAAAATAAGCATTTGATGCAGTATTTCCTTTAGGAAGTTGTAAACTCATTATCTACCTTGAAAATTTCATAAAGAGGGTTTTAATGGGATCATGTATATCATTTTCTAAGATGTAATAGTTTTTAAATGATAGTTAAATGGTACTCATAAATTTTATAATTGTATAGCAACTCACATCTAGTTTCAAACTGTAGAAATTGATGCAAGCATGAGATTTAGCTTATGGTTAAGCAAGACAATAGCATTTACAACTAGAATAAATTAAAGCAAATGAAGAGGAAAATCTTATTCTGTGTAATATTTAGTTCATTATAGTCCTAATTGACTATACTAAGTCATACTTCTAAAGGAGAATATGGTATGAGGAAAATTGTGAATAAAACCTTTACCACCAAAAAAATAGCCTATGTTTTACAAGCAGAAAAACTGTTATAACCTGTGTGGGTTTCTCAAGAAAGTAATTACAGTGTTTACAACTACAAATAGCAGGCCTGGGGGGATGAGTCAGCAGTTAAGAGTACTTGCTAGGTAATGATGAAGAATTGGATTTAAATCACCAACAGCCACATGAAATAAGGCCAGGTGTGGTCATACTAACTCTAGAAACGTGCGGCATGGAGGAGTACCTGAGCTTGCTGGCAACCAACCTAGTTCCAGATTCCACGAGACTGTCTCAAAGGGATAAAGCACAAATAGCCACATACCCACATACAACACACACACACACACACACACACACACACACACACACACACACCATGTCCTCTAGCCCACTCGCAAACACAAAAATATTGATAAAAATATTGAACATTATTGCTCCTATCCTTTGACTAGAAAATGTTTCTGATGTTTGAGTTGAACTTTCTTCATAATTTTTAATCCTTTTAAGAAATCACATTGTGTTGGCCCTGCTTTCGCTGTTTGTAGAATTTGAAATGATTGGTGGAAAAAAGTTAAATAATTTTTAAAGAACCATTTTATAAATACATTTGAGTTCCTTTTCTGTTTGCAAGATTAGTATGTCTTGATAAGTCAAAAATAGGTAAACTAATCAAAGATAAAACAATGTTCTAACTCTCACAACCTGTACACATTATTTGCTGTAACAAAATACAAAAAAAAATTCAACTTATGTAGGCAATTATGAATTTGTTCTTGAGGAGAATTGATGAAATATCTATGTGATACCAATGCGATCACGAGCATACTTATGAACTGGAAAAACGGAGGAAGGGTTAGCACAATAAGAAAAATTTGGGGTGATGCAGACATTGGTCCCATGGACAATGGGAAAGAGGCCAGGCACTGAGAGATGCTGGCAATCAGGAGTTCTCTTCCACTGAGTGTGCCTTATCCAATTAGACTGTTGCTAAGGATTCCAGATGTCTCTTAGAAAGGTAATTGTGAGATCAGCATGAGGACTGACAGCTGATCCCCAGAATCCACGTAAATAAAAAAGTCTAATATGGTGAATGTGCTTGTAATTCCATTTCTAGAGAGGCAGAATCAGGCTGATCTCTGGGGACCAGCTAGTCACATAGTATAGCTTACTGGATGAACTACCCACCAATCAGAAACCTTTTCGCAAAAAATAGCTGAGTAGTACTCCATTGTGTAAATGTACCACATGTTCTGTATCCATTCTTCTGTTGAGGAACATCTGGGTTCTTTCCAGCTTCTGGCTATTATAAATAAGGCTGCTATGAACATAGTGCAGCATGTGTTCTTATTACTAGTTGGAACATCTTCTGGATATATGCTGAGGAGAGATATTGCTGGATCCTCCGGTAGTACTATATCCAATTTTCTGAGGAACCGCCAGACTGATTTCCAGAGTGGTTGTATAAGCTTGCAATCCCACCAGCAATGGAGGAGTGCTCCTCTTTCTCCACATCCCCACCATCATCTGCTGTCACATGAATTTTTAATCTTAGCCATTCTGACTGGTATGAGGTGGAATCTACTACTCACCTATTAAAAACAATGAATTTATGAAATTCCTAGGCAAATGGATGGATCTGGAGAGTATCATCCTGAGTGAGGTAACCCAATCACAAAAGAACTCCCATGATATGTACTCACTGATAAGTGGATATTAGCCCAGAAACTTAGAATACCCAATATACAATTTGCAAAACACATGAAACTCAAGAAGAATGAAGACCAAAGTGTGGACACTTTGCCCCTTCTTAGAATTGGGAACAAAACACCCATGGAAGGAGTTACAGAGACACAGTTTGGAGCTGAGGCGAAAGGATGGTCCATGTAGAGACTGCTGCAACCAGGGATCCATCCCATAATCAGCATCCAAACACAGACAGTATTGCATACGCCAGCAAGATTTTGCTGAAAGGACCCTGATATAGCTGTCTCTTCTGAGGCTAGGCCAGTGCCTGGCAAACACTGAAGTGGGTGCTCACAGTCAGCTATTGGATGGAACACAGGGCCTTCAATAGAGGAGCTAGAGAAAGTTCCCAAAGAGCTGAAGGGGTCTGCAACCCTATAGGTAGAACAATAATATGAACTAACCAGTACCCCCAGAGCTCGTGTCTCTAGCAGCATATGTAACAGAAGATGACCTAGTTGGCCATCATTTAGAAGAGAGGCCTCTTGGTCTTGCAAACTTTATATGCCCCAGTACAGGGGAACGCCAGGGCCAAGAAGTGGGAGTAAGTGGGTAGGGAATCACTGCAGGGGAGAGGGTATAGGGGACTTTCGGGATATCATTTGAAATGTAAATGAAGAAAATACCTAATAAAAATGGAAAAATGAAAAAATAAGTCTGAACAGGTTCTTCAGTACAATACTTGAGAACAGCCTCTGGCCTTTATGTGCATTTGCACACATGTGATGCAAGCACACATAGGACCACACACACATAGAATCCCTGTTGCTGAACATTCTTACTAGCCTTTGTTAAGTGTTCTAGATTTTTGTTATTCTTCTTTTTTCTTTTTTTTTTTTCTCGAGACAGGGTTTCTCTGTATAGCCCTCCTGTCCTGGAACTCACTCTGTAGACCAGGCTGGCCTTGAACTCAGAAATCTGCCTGCCTCTGCCTCCCAAGTGCTGGATTAAATTAATTTTGCATTATGCTAATGATGTATAGGCTCTTGGCATGTCTTTGTTTTCTACTTGTAGATCTTTTATGGAATATCTATTAAAGGCCTATTTGTGAATTAGGTTTTTTTTTCTTGTTGTTGAGTTGAATGTACTAGTTTTATACCTTTGGCAGTGACCTATTCTCAGAAGTAACTCTTTAATTATTTTCTTCCAATCTGTAATTTGTCTTCTCATTATTTTGATAACATGCTCAAAATGGTACAACTTTACACATGACAAAAGCAAGATACAAGAAAGATAACTGTGATTACTAAGAAATATCTTGAGGATTATTACTTTTGAGTTATTGAATAGTTCTATATCATGATGATTGAGTAATGGTTACACAGACTTATATATTGAGTAAAATTAGGACAACACACACAATGAATACATATAAGCACATATACACAGTAAGTTTATAGTGATAAATAATTTTAATGGACTATAAATCAAGTATATGTATATATGCCTGTTTTTATGATTTTGATACTCAGTAATATAAAGAGTTATCATTGAGGGAAACAGAATGAATAAGTAGGACTCAGTATATATTTGGGTTTTCTTATGAGAATGAATAATTTGAAGTTATAAGGGTTACAAACACAGAAATTATTGTCACCCAAAATCCTAAATACTTATACATAAAAGACTGTAGCCAAAAAACAAAACAAACAAAAACAAAAAAAACCAAACAGTCAAACCAAGTAAACTAGGTCAGCCACCATAAAATAAAAGAATGTAACCAACAATTTCCATAATCAGATAAATTTTTTGTCAAAAGTTGGACTCCATTACATAAAATATTTTCTAATGGGGTTCACCACTGAATAAATGATGGCCAGTTCTCAAAAGAGAAAGACTGTGGAGTTAGGTCAGGTTACTACACCAGAATGTTGATGGTTGGGTGACTTAAACAACAAACCTTTGTTCCTTCTTATTCTCAGGATGGGTCCTGTGAAGAGCAAGGTCTTATTAAATTTGCTGTTTGGTGCAGCTCTGCTTCTTGTATCAAAGAAGTCTTAATTTTTCTGTTACCTCGTTGAAAGCTGGTTCACTTTCATGGACCTTCCTGTGCTCTTTATCTTCACAAGTCTCATTTCCCAGTGTTTCCCCATTAAAGTTTAAGGTTTCAAGCAATAAATTTGAGGGATGTACAAACATATAGACAATCATACAACCCACTTAAAAAAGATGATACCTCACCTCCATTCATGAGGGGTTTTTATTGTCCCCCAAAAGGCTGCATAATAATGGAATTATAGATCTAAGAGTTTTAATAAAACTAAATAAGTATTGTTAATATAATTATTTTTCTCTATATTGATTCTTGTGTTGGTTTGAATATGCTTGGCCCAGAGAGTGGCACTTTTCTGAGGGCTGGACTTGTTGGAGTAGGTGTGGCCTTTTGTGGGAAGTGTGTCACTGTCAGTGTGGGCTTTAAGGCCCTGGTTCTAGCTGTCTAGAAGTCAGTCTTCTCCTAGCTGCCTTCAGATGTAGAAATCTCAGCTCCTCCTTTACCATGCCTGCCTGGATACTGCCATATTCCCACCTTAATGATAATGGACTAAACCTCTGAACCTGTAAGTCAGTCCCAATTAAATGTTGTCCTTATAAGAGTTGCCTTGGTCATGGTGTCTCTTCTCAGCAATGGAAACTCTAAGACAATTATTTATTATGTAACTACTGAGCAATTCTATAGGGCTAATTACAGCATGATCTAACAAATGTACTGAAAGAAATTCCTTCTGCTAGAAACATAGGAAACATGTAATCAATTCATTTACTCATACTGCAAACAATAAAAATCAAATTATAATATATAAACCAATACTAAGAAGTGTCTTACCGATGTGGAAGAAGGAAAATCAACTGAAGGTATAGGGAGTCAGCAAGCAATGAGGCAAGAATGCCCTTGGGTTTGGACTTTTCTTTTGTTTTTGCATGTTTGTTTGTTGGTTGGTTGGTTTTCATAATATGATCTAAAGCAGATATGATAACTTGGCACTTTCAAATATTATCAGGTGAAGAAAAAAAGATACACATTACGTAAATCCCAAAATCATGTCTTTTAAGCAGAGATACCATGAAAGAAACCATTCATTAAAGCAAACTTAGAATACCCAAGATAAAATTTGCAAAACACATGAATCTCAAGAACAAGGAAGACCAAAGTGTGGATACTTCGTTCCTTCTTAGAATGGGGAACAAAATACCCGTGGAAGGAGTTACAGAGACAAAGTTAGGAGCTGAGACAGAAGGAAGGACCATCCAGAGACTGCCCCACCTGGGGATCCATCCCATATAAAACCACCAAATCCAGACGCTATTGAATATGCCAAAAAGATTTTTGCTGACAGGACCCTGATATAGCTGTCTCTTGTGAGGCTATGCTAGGGCCTGGCAAACACAAAAGTGGATGCTCACAATCATCTATTGGATGGAACACAGGGCCCCTAATGAAGGAGCTAGAGAAAGTACCCAAGGAGCTAAGGGGTCTGCAACCCTATAGGAGGAACAACAATATGAACTAACCAGTACCCCACCCCCATCCCAGAGCTGTGTCTCTAGTTGCATATGTAGCAGAGGATGGCCTGGTTGGCCATCCATCTATGCAAGGAGAGGCCCTTGGTCTTGTGAAGATCATATGCCCCAGTACAGGGGAATGCCAGGGCCAGGAAGCAGGAGTGGGTAGGTTGGGAAACAAGGTGGGGGGAGGGTATAGGGAACTTTGGGAATAGCACTTGAAATGTAAATGAAGAAAGTATCTAATAATAAAAAAGAAAGAAAACTTAATGAGAAAAGAATTCATGCTCGTCAGACAGCATGGAAAAACTTCATGGATTCACCCATGCCAATTGCTCAGTGGGAGCCTTAAACTTTGATGCTTGTGTGCTGTAATGGAGCACAATCATTTCCTCCAATTGGAATAAAGTCTTGGGAGGCCTAATAATGAGGGAGCTATTGGAAGAATACTTCAGTGATCCTGGAGGCTGAGTGGAAACAGTAACTTACTGACTCTCCTCCACCTGCCAAAGAAGGAAATGAAAGGACTAAATGGCCATTGTAATTGCTACCACCAAGCAATAATAAGGAGTCCATGAACAAACCCTGGCCCAACAAAGGCTGAATCTAGGCTACTGCAGGAATGAAGCATTTCCCATTTTTTTCCTGTAACATTATCATGGAAGCCTATTGAAATTCAAAATTTAAAAGGCCCAAGTTTTACATTAAATGCTCAAACGTCCAGGCTCAGTCAAAAAGCCTTTCACCAGCGGTTCAGTTAAAATAAATGAAAGCAATTCGAAGAAACCAAGAACACATTGGTACAGTTGCTAAAATGACCAAAAGCAATCAGAAGATTCCAACAACACATTGGCACAGTTGTTAAAATGACCAAAAGCAATCAGAAGATTCCAACAACACATTGGCACAGTTGTTAAAATAATCTGACAAGATTCTGAAGTGGTGATCATAAATATTCTTCAATAAAAATGTCTAAAGCCCCAAAGGAATAAGCCTACTGAATTGCATATGAAGACATCATAGCCAGACTTCTGGAAATATAATCAAAGAAACAGATTTGAAAGAAATGAGAAGAGAGAAATGACACTTTATCCCCAGGGAAAAACATCTCAAATGGCATGAGATTTTAAATCAGATACCACAGAACACAGAAGAAATTGACATAATATTTTTTTCAAATGTTGAAAACAACAACAATATCAAAGGTAAGTGCAGAACTGTGCATGCAGTAACAATATCCTTCCTGCACAGTGATTATAAACATCATTTGATAGGGAGAAAGAAGGAGAGTGAGCAATGAGCAAATATTGGGTCATAACTTGTTGCACTTATTCTAAAGATAATGATGGGAAAGTTCTTCACATAGAAAGAAATTAATAAAACAAAGATCCTTGGATCATAGAAATGAAAAAAAAAAACATGAGCAATAATGCTTATAAATACAGTGAGCTTTGTTTCTTTATCTATTTTATTTTCTAAATTCCAAATTGTCAATAGCTGAAGCACATAGCATAATGACTATAACTGTAAATGTATGTAAAATAAATACTTCAGATATTTATAGGTTAAAGAGCATAAAGGTAAAACCTTAAAATTCACTGTAGCTGAAGGAAATAGTGGCACTATTGATAGAGTTCTGTGTACACGCATGTAGCAATTCTATGCATAGATGTATAATATACATGTGTATAAAGTATGTAAAGCATAAAGAACCAGATCATCTGAATTCTTTTAAAAAATTCTTTTTCAAAATACATAACCAGTCAGACTTTCAGACTTAAAAGCAAGTGATTACCTGATTCACAAACGATTCTTCACGCTCCTTCCTCAAATCCTGGGATATTCTGCTTCACTTCACTCAGTAATTTTGTAGAGAGTGGTTGATGTGCATCTACACATGAAAGCAAGAAGAAAAAGAGTTAAATATAATAACGGTAAATGAAAGAGAATGCCAAATGATTATTATTAAGCTTGAATTCTTTATTTTTTAAATTGCATCACTTAACTCAAGAGTCAGCTCCACAGACTAGTCACAGAAAGACAAAGTCTGTATTTCTAAGCTTACACAGTGGTGTACTACCACTTTCATCCTAGGAATAAGCTTGATGTACTGTATTTCTAACGTGTTTTACTATGTAATGTTTGTTATTTGTAGTGTTTTTACTATGTATGTATGTAACATTTGTAATGTTACTCTATCTCATTAAATATTAAGTGGTCTGAAATAAGCTATCCTTAGTCCAAAATAATTTTCTGTTATATAACTCACTGCTCAGATTTCTCTGAATATTTTTTTGTTTTCTTACCTTTCACTTTAGTCAACTGGAGTACATCAGGTTTCTAACTTCTGATGATAAATGGCAGGTATTAACTTCTGCCCTTGTCCATATTCAAAGTGGATACTCAGATGAGTATTGGTATGAGTTTCTGGTATTGTAAGTCCAATGAGTCAGTAGGTCTAAATATCATATAAGGATCCTTTTTTTCTCTAACAAAATTAATTTGGAAACTTCACCATATAAACTTCATAGATACAAGTCTTTAATTGAAAGTTGTAGTAATATAGTGTTTGTTATTTACTTTATTTCCAAATTTCAACTCCAAAGGGACAGGTCATTAGCATAGCAACACAAGAGTAGGATCTTATGCATAGAAATAGGTCAGGTATCTGGCATTTTTCTCCTTGCACTAAAATATAATTAGAACACAGTCCTAGATATGTTAACACAACTAAAGCTACCAGTGGCCACAAATCAAAAACTAATGGACAGAAAAAACACTCAGGGAAGAAGGAAACCAAATAAGTAAGTCACTCTCTTCCTTAGAGTAGAATGATGTGCAGTAATTACTGGTGGAATCCAAGAAAGACAATATCAGAAATAAACAGGTAAAGAGGGTATAGGTACAGGTGAAAAAAGTACAAACTACAAATTTAAAATATGCTCAAAATTAAATATGTATAATTATTACATGTTAGTTTAAACATATACTTAATAATGTCCTGGGATTTCTTTTGTTTTGAAACAGGGTCTCATGCATCCCAGACTGGCATTCTTTTTTATTGGATATTTTATATATTTACATTTCAAATGTTATCCCCTTTCCAGGTTTACCCTCTGTAAACCCCCTATCCAATCACCCTCCCTCTGCTTCTATGAGGGTGCTCCCCTTCCCACACACCCACTTTCACCTCATCACCCTGGCATTTCCCTACACTGAGGAATTGAGCCTTCATAGGACCAACAGCCTCTCCTGTTATTGATGCCAGACAATGCCATCCTCTGCTACATATGCAGCTGGATCCATGGGTCACTCCATATGTACTCTTTGGTTGGTGGTTTAGTCCCTGGAAGCTCCAGGGTGTCTGGCTTATTGATATTGTTGTTCTTCCTAATGGGTTTCAAACCCCTTCAGCTCCTTCAGTCCTTTCTCTGACTCCTCCATTGGGGACCCGGAGATCAGTCCAATGGTTGACTGAGAGCATCCACCTCTGTATTTGTTAGGCACTAGCAGAGCCTCTCAGGAGACAGCTGTATCAGACTCCTGTCAGCAAGCACTTGTTGGCATCTACAATAGTGTCTGGGTTTGGTGGGAGTGGAAACAGGAGGAATAAGGTGGGAGCCATATAGAGGAAGATAGTTACTCTGTGCTTACCCTTACTCTGTGCTTCATCTGCAGACTAGTGGTTATAACTGAGCTAGGAAAAGCCCTTCAACAAGTGTACATAAGCAACTTCTGTTCAATGGTTTAGGTCAGAGGCACAGTTTATATTGATAAAACAGTTTTATCTTTGACAGTTTCACACATATATACATACAATGTATTTAAATTATATTAACCCAATTTTCCTCTCTAGATCATCTCTCACTTCTGATAACTCCTTCTTCTTCTTCACAGTCAGCCAGCCCTTCTACTCTTGTGTCCTTTCTATGCATGTAGGTCTTCTACAGATAACACAATTCCACTTAAAATTTCATAAAATCCACACTGTAAGTCATATAAGGTAAGCCACAAACTACTATATCTAAAATTGAGAGTCACTAGTATTAAATAGGAAAAGAGAGAGGGAGGAAGGAAAAGGAGGGAGAGAGGGAGGGAGCAAGGGAGAGAGAGAGAGAGAGAGAGAGAGAGAGAGAGAGAGAGAGAGAGAGAGAAATGTTGTTTTATGAAGTCTTCCAAACAGAGGAGAGGCAGATGCAGAGGCAGGCACAGAGGCAGAAAGAACAAGTAAAATAATTTTAAAAGCCAACCAGATGACTTCTGACAATTGTTTCTCATTCAAGATGCTTAAGGAGCTCTGAGATTTTTTTCAAGCTGTCTGATAAACTAAGGAATTGATTATTCTTTGTTAAGATATGTCATAAGAATACATGGTTTTCCCCCAGCACTTGGGAGGCAGAGGCAGGCAGATTTCTGAGTTCGAGGCCAACCTGGTCTACAGAGTGAATTCCAGGACAGCCAGGGCTACATAGAGAAACCCTGTCTTGAAAAAAACAAAACAAACAAACAAACAAACAAAAAAACTAAAAAAAAAACAAAAATAAAGAATACATGACTTTGCTAAAATATATAAATATGTTGAAAAATAATATGCAAATTATTTTTATAATATTTGAAAGAACTCTGAGAGTTCTCTTAATAAATTTTTTCAGTTGATGCTTGATAAAACTAACAATTTTCTAATATTCTCTTAAATATATGTTAGAATCTACTATTTGTTTTGCTGGTATCAATAAACAGTGGTATATTTGCTAGAGTGTACTGTTTTCAGACAAACTATATTTATCACATTCAACAACAGAGGATCACAAAAATAGTGTATACATTTTTAGACACTTATATTTTATACAATATTATCCAAAATTGTTTTAAAATTATATAAAAGCTAAGATATCATCTATTGTATATCTTATTATAATATATGCAAATAATATATACATACTTATATATAATTCAGTATATATAGGATAGTATATATATATATATATATATATATATATATATATATACATATATATATATATATATATGTATGTACTAAGATATACAAGCTATATCTTCACAACTTAATAATTTTTTTACCCAGATATTAGGTCATGTGTTTAATATAGGAGGGTTAATTAGCATTTATATATGAAGTACTGAATAGATTCTAAAGGTTGGGAATCAAGTTGGGAATTAATACAAGGAAGAAGTGATGGTTTTGCCTGGACCTTTTCATTCCTTATTCATTACCACTTACACTGTGCTCTGTGCTCAAACATGCAACCTAACTGAAGTAGTGTGCTTGTGTTTCTACCATATTTTTATCCCAAGAGAGTCTGGCATTTTGGTACTATAGCCTGCCAGACACTCAACTGACCTATCTGCCAAGATTTCAATTTTTTTAGAAAGGTGTTTACAATACAATTTTTAAAATGCTATTTTAATCAAAGCAGAATGGCTTTTTTTTAAACAAGTATGGTCTCTAAAATTCTATTCAAGTAATTTGCATTATTTTAAATGGAAAACATTCGCATTTCTCAGAGACAGAGAATATGCTTATCTTGAATTTAAAAAGAATTTGCTGAAAAATTTTTGCACTGAAATCTAGACAGGCTCTGAACAAATGACCACACCTGCATCTCCAAAGGTCATTCTAGCTCTAAGGAGCAATTTATCTCCTGCATCCATCTGGTTCCAGTTTCTCAAAGGCCTCTCTTCTTGCAAAATTTAACTAAGTAATTAGTGGTGCAGAACCTGAAAGATGAGATATATTTTGCCATTTACTTTTCTAAAAGTAATTTTAGATATTAATTTCAAGTAATGGTACATGACTTTTTTTGTAACTTTCTCTCCCAGGTCCTTCAATTAATATAGTTTCACACTTAAATGTTCTCTACTTGAGTTTCCAATGTAAAGAGCCACACATAAAAGGAATTACTAATTCTCTACATCAGTCCTCTAGTTTAGTAAATTTCAGAGTGAAATTCCATGGTTTAAACCTTGCTCATTTATGGGTCCAGGACAAGTGGAGCAGAGGCTATCCCAAAAAGCTATTGCCTATATGTAGGATATGTGCTTCTAACTGGGCTGCCTTCCCTGGCCTCAGTGGGAGAGTAAGCACCTAGCCTTTCAGACTTGAAGTGCCAGGATGGGGGGATACCCAGGAATTTCTGCATCTGTTCAAAGGAAAAGGGGAGGAGTAATGGGAAAGGATTGTGGCAGGATGTGACTGAGTGGAGGCAGTGAGTGAAATGTAAAGTGAATAAGTAAAAAATGAATAAATAAATACATTTTTAAATAAATAAACTATGTTAATCTCTCTGCGTGTCTCTCCCTGTCTTTCTGTTTTTCTCTGACTTGTTTGTGTGTGTGTGTGTGTGTGTGTGTGTGTGTGTGTGTCATATAAGTTTTACTGGTTCAATTCAGGGTCACAGAACTTTATCTTTCTAGGTGAGTGATATTCCTCAGACAGCAGGAAAGGAATAGTCAAGGCCACTACATTTATTCTTTTCCTCTTAAGGAACAGCTATTCTTTGATAATGAAAAAGGAATTTTGCCACCTAATGTTTATTCATTTTTGTAATAAATTACATTTTAAGAAGCAATTTATTTTTCTAATTCTGGATTGCATAAAATAAATTAGACTGTTCTCTAATACTTCAAAAATTTGGGGAAAGAAACCAGATAACTGGAGCTTTCGAAAGCATAGCTGGTATCTTCTATTGGACAGGGTCCTCCAGCATAGTACTGTGATTGTGGGTCAAGAATAAAATAATATTTTGGATTTCTGTTAAAGCCAGTCATGACTCATCACAAAGTCTTCTTTGCCTTTATTGTATGTGGCTCAGAGTAATAGAAACAATATTATCAACATTAATATCAAAATGTTGTACAAACTATAATTCTTATTTATTTAACTTGAAATAGCACTTTTACTAAAACTCTACTATTTTCAAAGCTTGAAAGCATCACCTCCACATACTTGTGTATGATAATAATATTTACATACATCTCTTTTGATTTCAAAGCAAAAGCGAAGTGCTTCTGCAGCTGTCCGAATGCAAGGACCTTCTAATCTATTGCTGTGTCTTTTCTTTGTTATTGTTAAACAAATATTCTGCTTTGGCATATTAAGTTGCAGTAAGACTAGGCATACCTCCTACTGTGGCTAGACAAGGTGGCCTAGTAGGCAGAACGGGCCCAAAAGTCAGTGTACAGAGTCAGAGAAGGCCTCTGTTCCCAATACTAGAGTCCCCCATGAAGACCAAGCTACAGAACTGTTATATATCTACAGAGAGCCTAGGCGAGTCTCATGCATGCTCCTTGGTTGGTGGCTCAGTTTCTGTGAGCCTCTATGAACTCAGGTTAGTTGATTCTGTAGGTTTTCTCATGGTGTCCTTAACCCCTCTGGTTCCTATAATTTGAGGAGCTGCCCTCACAGTCACCGTTACAAGATGACCCACGCTACCGTCTCTCCAGCAAAACGCACCAGGCCACTCGCATCCTTCTGCAGTAAAGCTTTAATACATCTCGAGAGATAGATGATCAGCTTCAGGAGAGGAGACCCAGAGAGCAGAATACCCTTCCCTTTAATAGGCTGCGAAGTACGGTTAGAAATATGGTTGGAGAAGTGCACCACCGGGATTGGCTGCCCACCATCAGCCAGATGATGCCACGAGAGAGGCAGGGCTCAGGTAATGGAAAGATACCCTGACGCCTGCGCACATTTTACTACGAGCAATGGATGTCAGCACCACCTTGTAATGGCGACTGTGAGGGCGGCTCCTCAAATCTCCCCTTTTTCTTTTATTTTAGAAGCAACAGGCCACCCAGTACTGAGAGTGGAGATAGAGGTCAAATTCCCAGTGTGCAAGCATAGGGGCCTTACACAAAACCTCCTCCCAGGCTCATCACCTGGAGGGGTCTTGGTCCTCTCCCATGTCGTTTTTTTTGTGGGAAGGACACTTGGACACTCAACCTTCATACAAGATGACATGTCTCCCTAGAATAGGCTCATCTTATGCCGCAGAGCCTTTCTACTGCAGTGCTTAGCCGTACAACTCTCCTGGCTGCTGAAGCACACTCACTCTATCCCGTGCAATGAGACTAGCCTCGTGGGGTGCAAGAGATGAGCGGCCAGCGACCTATTGCTTAAGCATCGATAATCATATATGGGGGAGGCACCATACTCCAAAGCACCACCGGGATTGGCTGCCCACCATCAGCCAGATGATGCCATGAGAGAGGCAGGGCTCAGGTAATGGAAAGATACCCTGACGCCTGCGCACATTTTACTACGAGCAACGGATGTCAGCGCCATCTTGTAATGGCGACTGTGAGGGCAGCTCCTCACACTATAATCCTTCCTTCCCTCTTCTACAGGATTTCCCAAGCTCTGCTTGATGTTTGGCTCTGGGTCTCTGCACATATCCATCAATAGATTTTCTGAAGAGAAAGGTAAGAGGCGTCTATGGGAGGAGGGGAGATTGGAGAAAAGGACTGGGAAGAGAGGAAGGAGGAGGAACTATGGTCAAAATATAAAGTTAATTAATCAATTAATTTAAAAAGTCATATAGAAACATGAAAATGTTCTGGTAGTCTTTAAATTAGGCAAAATAAAATGGACTGACAACAAAGAGATTCTGCTTTGTGAAGCCAGGAGATATGACATCAGGGCACTGAGAGAATGAGGTCTCCACACCAATAAGGAAGATTCTTTTGTGTAAATGATAAAAAATTTGGAGTTAAAATTCGACTTTAATGCCGACTCAATTCCAACATTTCATAATTTTATTTATTAAATTGCCTGTTTTCATGTGTGTGTGTGTGTGTGTGTGTGTGTGTGTGTGTGTGTTGATACAGAAATATTTGCATGCATGTGGAAACCAGAGGAAAAGCTTCAATTAGGTGTACCTTTCTGTGAAAGACTGTAACACTGGGTTGGAACTTATTGAGTCGGTTTGGCTGGTGCCTGGCATGCCCTGTCTAGCCTTCTTTATTGTGGAATTGCAAGAACATGGAGTTACATATAGCTTTTTTATGAGTATTGAGGAGCAAATTATAGTTCTAATTTTGCTGACTGAGTGCTTAAAGGTCCGCAGTTATTAAAGGAGAATTCATGGACCCAAAGCTTCTGAACCCAGCAAATGACGCCATTCAAGTAAACACGCAGCCTACAGAATGGAACAAGCATCATTTGCATCAATATACAATTCAGAGTATTAGCATGTAGAATATTTTTTAAAACTCAAAAGTCTAAACTTCAAGAAAATAAATGATCCATCTTAAAAGTGGTACGTGGAACCAAACAATTCTCAGAAGATGAAATACAAATGACTGAGAAACAGTTTTGAAAATATTCACAATATTTAGTCATCCAGAAAACACAAGTTAAAATGATTTACAGTAAAATTGTATCTTAACTCTCTGAATGGCTAAGATGAAGAAGGAGGAGGAGAAAGAAGAGAAGGAGGGAAAGGGGGAGGAGGGGAAGGGGAGGAAGAAGAAAAGGAGGAAGGAAAACCACTATTGATGATAAAAACTGACAGACAGTGGTGAAACCAGAACTGCTATTAGGAGTAAAAACTGGTACCACTAAGAAAATTAATCTAGAGGTTCTGCAAAACTCTAAAAGTAGAACTGTGGTATGATCCAGATATACCACTTTTGACATAACCAAGGACTCTATATTACTGCTGTATAGATATGCTCTTCCATGTCCATTGCTGCTCTATTCAAAATACCCAGGAAGTGGAAACAAGCTAGATATCCAACACTAAATTAATGGAAAATGCAAATAAGGTATACTAACACAATGGAATATGATTGAGCTCTCAGTCAAAAGAAAAATAAACATATGAAATCTGTAAGTAAAAAGAGCAGAAACAGTGATTCTGCACGAAGAAATCCAGATGCAGAACGACGAATGTTGCATATTCCCTCTCATTTGTGAAATTAGCTTTAAATCTATTTATGCTTGCTTTGAAATAGATATAGAGGAATTTAGTAAGGGACCATAGTTGAGAGACTTTCCATTGAGAGGAGACAGAATCATGTATACAGATTTTGTTTCATGGCTCATATACTTTGTTGAATGGACTTCTTTGATCCAATATCCAACAAAAAATAAATTTACAGAAGTACCTAGGCTTTTATTCCCACAAATACACTTTATATATGGCAACAATGACCATTCCTTAAAGTATGATTAAATATTCTATCATCTTCTAGCTGTCTAGGATTCTGTGAGCAGCAATATAACCCATTACTAGGTAAATCTGAGATAATCATTAATTTGCACATTTTTTCCCCTAAAACACTTAGTTTTTCTTCATGAATTAAATAAGAAAAAGGTTGTAAATCAGTGCAAAGCAACTTTACATTACCATGTACTAAAACATTTTATGATTAAGTCTAATACACTGTACAAACTTGCGCATGTATTAAGCATTTAGCCTCTTGATTTTGCATATGAAGAAACAGATATTTTAATGAAAAATTACAGCAAATGCCTGAAATGATACCTTGAAAATGATTATACTTGTTTTCATTTTAACTTATGTGGGAAGTTAACATCACTAGTTCTATTACTGCTATTTAGAACAAAACAAACCGCCCCCCCTCAACATGAGCATAGGATCTGTCAATCTGCAAGCTTTCCAGGTTTGCCGATGATCATCAATTTGCTTTTCAGAAACTGACATCAGTATAATTAATGACAAGAGCAGTCTTGATATATTCCATCATTAAACAATATTGCTACACTTATAATTCTTCTCTGGATGTCTACATAGTGTCGTATTATATAAATTGTCCCTACTTACCACTTTACTGTTAAACCAGTCATTGACTCTGAGAGACATTGAGTAATTTGACAGCAAGTGACGGAAGTCCCAATTTGTTATCTTAAAATGTTTCTACTGCCCTGGACATAATTGGAGGTCTATGACTTCATGACAAAATTGTCAAATCCATTACCATACCTGCCTAAGAAATGCACTGTTCGTGCTATTTTCCTTATTTGTATTTTCGTTTCATATAAGAATTCAATTTTATAACTGTATTTGCTGCCTTCCAGCAACGCTGCTGAAACCACTCGTTGGTTTTCTCTGGATTCTCTTTAGCATGTCACCTCTGCTCTTCCAATTTATATTATCTCCTCAGGTATATTGGAAAGCCAAAAGAGGAAGCAAGCTAAAACATTTGAGTAATAGAATATTCAGACTTGAAAAATTGGCAAGGGGACAAAATATTGCCCATTTAGACATATTTGTTCAGCTGTCATATGTCACAATTATAAGTGCAGAACAATTTGAAATTCCTTTCAAGCACGTCAGCATAGAAATCCATGGTTTTGAATTGCACATTTTTTAAATCGTAAGGAATTTATTAGAAATTGCATGTACTAGTCTGTGAGCAAGACTGGGAGCTGATTTTGTTTACAAACAAGTACTGTTTTGTCTCATTGAGGTTATAAAAACCCAGAGAGAAAAGCAAAGATTCTAAGTCAATTATTTTATCTTCCAGTTACAAATAAAAGAAAAGAAGATTTATTTAATTTAAAGCAATCAAACATGGGCAGGGGAGATCATTCAGCTGGTAACAGCACTTATTTCCAAGACAGTGAAGTTGGGCTTGATCCTTGCGTCTCGCACTGTTTAGAAACAAACTGGTTCCAACAATAGTTCTCTGATGTCGACACGCATAGTGTGGTCTGTAAGTGAGAATTTTGCTTCATAATATGATTAGGAAAGGGTCAAGAAAGTAAGAGCAAAGAGTAAGAGTTAAAACAACTGTGAGATTTATGAAATAGAGGGGCTTACTTTCAAATACTTTTGAATATTAAAGTTTTAAATAGAGTTTAATTTGAGATAATCATGATAGTTTATATATGCTTGGCACTATTAGGAGGTCTGACCATGTTGAAGTAGGTGTGTCACTGTGGGTGTGGGCTTAAGACCCTCACCCTAGCTGCCTAGAAGTCAGTCTTCCACTAACAGCCTTCAGATGAAGAAGTAGAAATTCTCAGCTCCTCCTGTACCATGCCTGCCTAGATGCTGCCATGTTTCCACCTTGATGTTACTGGACTGAACCTCTGAACCTGTAAGCCAGCCCCAATTAAATGTTGTCTTTTATAAGACTTACCTTGGTCTTGGTGTCTGTTCTCAGCAGTAAAACCCTAAGATAGTAATCTATGGTGCAAAAATCAGATAAATCTATATCTATATTTATATCCATATCCATATTCGTATCTGTATCTATCTATACAACATATATAAAGTATATCATATCTACAAACACAAATATATATGTATGTATATTTTATATATTATATATACATATTTTAAGTATATATACATATTAAGAATATATTTAAGTATATATAAATACACATTTATATATACTTATATAATATGATATATTTTATATATTATGTATAAAGAAATATTTATTATATTATATAAGAATATATACATAAATGTATATATGTATATATTTATATTTTATTCCTAAATATATTCTTTTTTTATTTTTTTTTTGAGGGAAACAACACCTTTTACTTTTTTTTGAGAATTTTTCTTTTTTTATTAGATATTTTCTTTATTTACATTTCAAATGCTATCCCCTTTCCTAGTTTTCCCTCCAAAAATCCCCTATCCCCTGCACGCCCACCCCACTCCCCAACCCACCTACATTCCTGGTACTGGTATTACCCTATACTGGGCCATAGAAACTTCACAGGATTTTCTTTTTTTTTTAAATATTTTTATTAGGTATTTTCCTCATTTACATTTCCAATGCTATCCCAAAAGTCCCCCATACCCTCCTCCCCCCACTCCCCTACCCACGCACTCTCACTTTTTGGCCCTGGCGTTCCCCTGTACTGAGGCAGATAAAGTTTGCAAGTCCAATGGGCCTCTCTTTCCAGTGATGGCCGACTAGGCCACCTTTTCATACATGTGCAGCTAGAGTCAAGAGCTCCGGGGTACTGGTTAGTTCATAATGTTGTTCCACCTATAGGGTTGCAGATGCCTTTAGCTCCTTGGGTACTTTCTCTAGCTCCTTCATTGGGGGCCCTGTGATCCATCCACTAGCTTACTGTGAGCATCCACTTCTGTGTTTGTTAGGCCCCGGCATAGTCTCACAAGAGACAGCTATATCTGGGTCCTTTCAGCAAAATCTTGCTAGTGTATACAATGGTGTCAGCGTTTGGAAGCTGATTATGGGATGAATCCCCGGATATGGCAGTCTCTACATGGTCCATCCTTTCATCTCAGCTCCAAACTTTGTCTCTGTAACTCCTTCCATGGGTGTTTTGTTCCCAGTTCTAAGAAGGGGCAAAGTGTCCACACTTTGGTCTTTGTTCTTCTTGAGTTTCATGCATTTAGCAAATTGTATCTTATATCTTGGGTATCCTAAGGTTCTGAGCTAATATCTACTTATCAGTGAGTACATATTGTATGAGTTCTTTTTGTGATTGGGTTACCTCACTCATGATGATGCCCCCCAGGTCCATCCATTTGCCTAGGAATTTCATAAATTCATTCTTTTTAATTCTTTTTAGTCTGTAAAATGTTGCTTGTGTATATTTTTTTCAAATCTACTAAATATTATTGGACAACTAACTGTTGCACTTTTGTCTGGATTGAACAAAGCTTAGAGATTTGAAGACTTGGTCACCAGGAAGTAGGACTCTTTGAAAGGATCAGGAGGTGTGTCTTTGTTGGAGGTAATGTATCATTGGGGTTTGGATTTGAGGTTTCAAAATTTCACAGTAGACCTACTCTCTCTCTCTCTCTCTCTCTCTCTCTCTCTCTCTCTCTCTTGCTCTCTCTCGCTCTTGCTCTCTCTGTCTCTCTCCATATGAATCAGAATATAGTTCTCAGCTATATCTCTAGCATCATACCTGTCTGCCATCAGGTCCCCTGTTGTGAGTATTATAGACTAAGCCTATGAAATTGTAAGCAAGCCTTTTCTTTAAATAAATCCTTTTCTAAAAAAAAAAAATTAGTAAGCATTGCCATGGTCATGTTATGCATTGTCTACAGCAATGGATCACTAACCAAGACAACCTCTCACTTTTTATAACATCCTTGACATTGACTATACCTATATATGAAGAAATAAAAAAAAATAGAAGCAAAATAGGCATCCACGCTTAACTTATCAATATGGCATCTGATGTGATGAAGATATAAGAGCTCTTGAGAATCAGTACAATGTTTCTGTTAGGAAATTTCAGTAAATCCCAAGAGACCTATAACTCCATTAGATTTTTAATATCCAGAAATATAGCCAGTAGAAAAGCAGTTAAAATGTCTGTCTAGGAAAAAGTATTCCAACACTGAATAGAAAACTCAAGTGGAGCCAGTAGTTTTCTCACTTTTGTCCCTTTCAATCTTGGAGACGAACAGATGCCTATAAACAATTTGTACAGAAATAGCAGTGCTAATTAAAATGCCTATTAAAATCTGTAGGTTTTAAAATCTTACAATTGTTTCCAAGATGAAAATCTAACTACCCTTGCTACATAGTAAATACATTTTAGATTTCACATATTAATGTAAATCTCTAGAACTATCCATCTCACCACAATGAGAACATAGTGTTTGCCTCTCTATTTCTTATGTAAAAAGCTGATCCTCTAACACAAATCCTGATTAACATTTGAGTTGACTTCTGAGGCTATACTCAGCTCCCATAAATCTTCTTCCTCAGTTCATTGTATATCCCAAGTTTGAAACATTTTCATGAAGAAGAAGACCACATTCATTCTATACACATCAAAATACATGACCCAAACAACAATTTCTCTAAGGTACACAAGGTAGAAACAATTGTTGAGGCGACATAAATAAATAAATATAATAAATACATAAATAAATAAATAAATAAATAAATAAATAAATAAATAAATAATAAATAAATCATTGCCGAGGAATCTGGTTGAAGTGTATCACTGACTAAAAATCAAGAATTTTACCTTAAAGGGTTAACACTTTATTAAGATATCTATAATCTCACTTATCAAAAGAGAAGGAAAGGTGAAGAATATTATTTAATAACCCCTTGAGGTCTGAGTTGAGAGCCACTAAAATGTACCCTGAGGAACACTAAGATACTCCCTTCAACTCCCCTTTAAGGAGCTCATACACACACCTTCTTAAGTCTTCCTCTTTCTCAGATTGTCTCTTTCTCTCTAAACCCCTGTATTGAAGTCTATTTTAAATGTCTTTTAACATACTGTAACTCTTATTTGAGAAGACCACATTCACTCTTCTCTCTGGTGAAGCTACTAATGCTAGCTTTGTCTCAATTAGAGATGTTTAAAGATTAAGGGAACCTCTCAGGCTGGGAGTGTGGAGCTGTGCCCCTGTTTCTTCCCTGGGGACAGATTTCACTGCTCAGTTTTCAGAGACCCTTTTGGGACCTGTCTTGCTTATCATTCTGATATCAGTAAACAGATTTCCTTCTCAGTTTCTGTTAGGATGATCTAGAGCATCTACAGTCGTGGGCTTTCCATCTTACTCTCTCCTATTTATGGACAAAAGTTGCATCCTGTTCATAACATTCAGAATCAGTAACATTTGGCAAGCCAGGTGTCTTTGGATTGTCTTTAACCAAAGATCTTCCAAAAAATAGTTCTTCCCTCTCTTTTCCCTTTAATCGGGTGACTAAAAGGTATTCTTAACAAGACCTAATAAAAGATGGGCCAGACACTGAAGGAAGGCCAATGCTATAGTCACAGGTATGTGAGACTATAAGCCACCAGAAGAGAAATCTTGCTATTATGTACCACAATGCTGGCAATATGAACTCTGAGAGCCCCAAGTTTCCAATGCATTGATTTTTATCTCCAGCTCTTGCTGAGACAGATTACACACACACAGTCATACAAAAGTCCTGTTTAAAAGCTTCTCAAAGGAAGAAAGTAGAAAGAGGAGCCTTAACTTAATATCTGTTCCCTACCCATCCAACATCATGAAAGGTGAGCATGGCACTCTCTCCCAAGTTGTAGACTCCACTCTGCATCATAGATAATACCTGAAACCAAATTCTTGGACACCAAATTGAGGAAAATTAGAACCAACATTCCCTATGATATTTGAGATGGACCATATGGCCTCCCAGACCAAAGCACAGATTATGTGCCTTTTCCAACTTGTTGAAAAAACATCTTAATCAGGCCCTTAATCTAGCCAAGCATTTTTATGGCAACTCTCATACCATATTTGCATTTCAATTATTTCCGGAACATACAGCAGTCCATGGCCCATAAAGAGTACACAGCAGGCAATAGTCAACCTCCCAGTCTCCAAGTCTTCTAAAGTTATCTCATTCTTGATGTATGCATTCTTCCCTTTTGCTAATGAAAGCACTTCTAGGAGAAAAAATACACAATATTTTCACAAGTAAAATAAAAATCAATCAGCAATTCAAATGTTCTGATTTTTATTAGAGTATTTTAGCTGTACATCTGTAGGACAGAGGTGAATGGATGGGTGATGTCTTTGTAACATCAAAATGATTTTGCAGGTAAACAAGTGGTCCTGAGTAACTCAGATCCAGAAAGACGCATATGGTATGTATTCACTTATAAATGGACATTAGTGGTAAAGTGCAGGACAAACATGCTATAATCCACAGACACAAAGAAACTAGGAAACAAGTAGGTACCAAGGGAAGATGAGAGAATCTCACTAAGAAGGGAAAACTAAATAGTTATTGGAGTTGGATAGAGAGATGGAATTGGTTAGAAAAAAAGGTCAGGAGAGGAGTAGGGATGATCAGATGTGGGGAGAAAAGGGGTGAGAGAGGGCTGGGGGTGAAACTGGAAATGGGATCCGGGTGGGTACCTCTGGTGACTAGTTAGAGGTTTGGCAAGGAAGAGGATACAGGGAGTCTATGGGTGTCATTCTAGCTGATGTTCCTCCCAGAAGGGGATATAGAGACTGAAGTGGCTACCTCCTAGAGCCAGGAAGGACTTCTAGAGGAAGGGGAAACATCACCCCCCATCTACAAAACCTTCAGCCCCAAAGTTGTCCTGCTTACAAGATGTACAGAGGTATAGATGGAGCAGAGACTGAGGCAACAGTTAACCAATGACTTCCCCAACTTGAGACCCTTTCCATGTGAGAGAGTCAACCTTGACACTATTAGTGATACTCTGTTATGCTTGCAAACAGGAATATAGCATATCTGTCTCCTGAGAGGTTGCATGCAGCAGTGGATGGTGGTAGATGCAGAGACCCACAGCCAAACATCAGGCAGAGCTCAAGGAGTCTTTTGGAAGAGTGGCAGATAGAAGTGAGCAAGTTAGATGGGTCAAGAACACAAAAAGACCCAGAGTCAACTAAGCTGAAACCATGTAGGCACACAGAGCCTGGGCTACCAACCAGGGAGCATTCAGGGATAGACCTAGACCAACTATACACTATAGCAAATGTGCAGCTTTGATTTTATGTGGGTCCCCTTGTGGAGCCAAGGTTGTTTTAATCTCTGTTCCCTGCCATTGGATCCCTTTTCCCCTCCTTGAACTGCCTGGTTGGGCCTCAGTGTGAGAGAGCTGCATACCTAGTCCTGCAGTGATTAGATGTCCCAGGGTGGGGGTGGTATTGGGTCAGGGGAGGCTCCCCTACTCTGAGGAGATGAGAAGAGGGCAATGGAGTGAGGGATTTGTAAGAGTGGGACTGAAAAGAGAGGGGGGTGGATGGCTGTGGCTGGAATATAAGTTAAATTTTTTAAAAAGGAGGGAAGGTGAATTTTCAGAAAGTAGAAAGAACTTAAGAGAATATTGTGCTAAGCAAAATAAGTCAGATACAGAAGGGCAAATATCGTTTCCATTCACATGCAAAATCTTGATTTAAAAAATAAAAAAGAAGAAAGACGTAATGTAGAAGGAAGACTTTGGAGAAGGAAAGGGGGGCTAGATGAAAGTGAAGGTTAGGCAGATGAGAGATGGTAATGGGAAAAGTATAGTATAGTAAGGACATTAGATACTTGAATGTAAGTGTCACAGTAAAGCATGTTCTTTGCCAAGAAAGTAAAACTGTTTTACTCCCTCAATGTGATACATTTTTTCAAGTTGTTGAGATTCCTATTGGATGAAGTCTACAAGTAACTCACTGAAATAGTTTTCTGACCTTGAGTAGCTGCAGCAAAAAGATCATGTTGGAACTACTCCATCTACAAACTCTTGATTAGCCTTCACATATAATAAAATTGGATAAACAAAAATGTCTGCCAGGGAAATCAATGTTTTTTGGTCAACTAAGACAAAGGCATTAATAATATAATCATTACAATAAACCATGATCATTTCTCAAGAACACAACTATAAACAAAGTTTTTATTTAAAATTAACATTTATGTGCTGGGGATGGATCAACAGCTAAAGGAACTTCTTGCTGAACTCAATGGCTGTACTTCAATGTCTGGAAACAACAAGAAGAAAGAGAAAGAGAAAGCAAGATAGAAAGAGAGAGACAGAGAGAAACAGAGACAGAGAGAAACAGAGACAGAGTACATACACATGTATCTACACACATATACATTTTAAAAAGTAGAATTAATGTTGTGTATATGTAACAAATCCATACTGCCCATCTCTATGACAATAAAGTATAAGAAAAAAAAGTTATCCTTGAAAAACTTATGGTTTTAAGTGGGGAAAAAAAAGACAGAAGAGCAAAGGGGAGGAAAGGGGTGGAAGTAAGAAGAGGAAAACAAAAATAATGTTGTCTGCACAAATCTGTCAATATTTCTAAAGGCATGTTAGTTGTGACACTCCTACTCATGTCTGTGGAAACCTAAACCTAGGCTCAATATATATATTTTGGTGAAGCAATGCATTGTTTTATACATAGGCTTTGTTAGTGTAGTGGATCAAAGTAAATCACAATATTTAAGTGCTCAGAAAAAAAAAAGAAAAGTAGGGGTGGGTCCTCGTCCTGCCTCACTGCCTGGGTCTGTGAAAGCTGCTAAGGCAATGAAAGGTGAAGACACTAGGCTGCATCCTATGCTCTCCACCATGGTGGTGCTAGGCTAGTGGGATGCTGACACCTGCTCAGGGGTGGCAGAATGGAGCCTAAGATGGAGTTTCCATTCTGGCTGAAAAACAGTGCAGGTTGGGACCAAAACTGGGGTTCCCTAACTCCCAGACACCCCGGTGCCTCTGGGAATTGAGAGGAGTTGGAACAGAGTGGCCCACACATTGAGCCCAGGTGGAAGGGGGCTGAGGGCATGGTGGGGAGGGCAGTTCTGGCTCCACTCAGGGGAGAGTATCCGGAGCACAGGGGGCCTTTGTGGGAGACTTAATCAGCTCCACTCTGTATAAAGGTGGCTTCCCCCTTCCCACCCCAAGGTCTTTCTTGATGAGAGACACAGTTCTTGCTTGTCCATACTGTTTATTTATAGTTTATTTATAGATGGATGAATACAATTTATTCCAGGTGGACCAGAGATGAGATTCCTTTTATAGGAGTGGATATCCAGGAAGAAAAGTTTATCCGCTAAACCATCAGAGACCATTAACATGGAGAACTCTGTACTAAGTGACTAGATATCATGATCCTCTTGTGGGGTGTCATGATCACGTGCTCCAGGACAGGAACCAGGTCGGGAGTCGATGAAATGTCTACCCTTCTGAGATATGAGAATTTCCGGGTTTCCGAATCTGCTCAGCCTTTCCAGTTTTTGTAGGGTGACACATTTCTACTTGCCTTACAACTAGGGACTGTGCCTTCAAGCCTATCAGGAAATGACTTCTACAGATACCATTTTTTGACATTACAAGTTAAGTACAACTATTCTTTTCATTATAACTTTGCGGCCATTTTTACTCTGGGCTTCATTTTTAATGCATTTTAAATTAAAATGTAATTCTATCACTTTCCCATTCCTTTTGTCACTTCAGACCCTCCTAAATATTCTCCCTTCAAATATGACAATGTGCCCCCAACTCTCAATTTGATAACCTCTTTTTATTTGATTATTATTGTTACAAATATTGTTACATGCATCTATATGTAGAAACAAGTGTGCAGAAATTGTGCGTATAGAGTTTCAGGGCTGACCATTTCTTATTGGGTAGGCAATTAGGAGGCTCATTCCTGGGGGGGAGGGGGGGAGGCTAACTGTCTGTCTCTCAGCAGTCATTCGTTGCCTGGAGTTCTTTGTCTAGGCTGGGACCCCAGGAGGATTTTTCCCCCTTATTGACTCACAGAAATTAACTTGAGGTTTTGCATTTTTAACTTCTAAAATTCTAAAGTAACTGAACAGCTAATTAGTTTTATGGAAAGATAACACTGAGTCTTTCAGTAATATTTTTATACTTTATGCTGAAGCAAGTAGCTAATAGGTCAATGTGCTTAAGGTTCTAAAAGAGCCAAATCTGTTAAAGGCAAGACGACATAATTATCATTTAAACGCTGAAGAAATATAAAAAGGATTCCTCTCCTCTTGGCAAACTTATATAACTCAATCAAAAACACTAACTCCTCATTTTATCATCACACATGCAGAATAATTGGGCATTGCCTAGAGCCATCGGCAGAACAGATCTTAAGAATGATACAAATTTTTGTTAGTTTAAGTCCTCTGGGCACTTGTCTGATGGAAAGACCTGACATTATGAACAACTTTTAAAAGATTAGAAAGAACTTTACAACACAGGGGATTTAGGAAGAAACCATAATATAATCTAAATTTTGAATACTAGCTGGCCTGATGATACTCCACATGCAAAGGTTTGAAATGTCACTATTCAATTATGTTCATTATTGTAAAATAAAAGAATACAAGTAGGGTTACTGGATATTTCCCAACATTTACAACACTTACCAATGCAACCTAAGTTCTTGCATTATTACTGTTTTGCAGTACTTTGAATTTCATGTTAACCTTCTCTGCTTATAATAAAATTTAAACACACAGAGACACCCAGACACATACACCCAGACACAACACACACACAAACACAGTCAATCTGTCCTGGACATGTAACCATATAAATAATCTATATGAGTAGATACTGAGTTGTACACTATATCACTATAACTTATTTACCTTATATAACTAAAACTTTCTTTATACTTACATATATATACTTATATATACATTATATATAATTCCTTGGCACCTGATATACATGATTTATTCTATGAGTCTGACCATTTTAAATGCCTGATCTAAGTGAAATAATGAAATATCTGTTGCATTGACTAGCTTATTTAATTAGTGTATATATTTTACACTCATCTGTACTGTTTAAATGATATTTTTCCTTCATTTAAAAGGCTGAATAGCATTCAGCAGCATTTACATACCACACACTCTTTATTCATCCATAAATCGACATTTGGGTTATTCATCACTCTTTGTATTATGGGTAAAACTTCAATGTACATGGGGCTGCAAGGTGAGAATTTCTGTTATTTTTGGCTAAATACCCATAAGCAGAGGCAGTTCCTATGAAAGCTATTTTTCAGGACTTTATACTGTTTGTGTAGTGATTGCACCATTCTACATTTTCAAGAAAAACAGACAATAGTACAATTTATAGATAACATTTCTTGAGGTCAGTCTTCTAGTCCTATGAGAACAAACTATTGATGCTTTTAAAAGAACTCTCTGAGACTGTTAGTGAAATGTTCAGCAAAGCAAACTAGTGAGGACCCGAATGGAAATTCAATACTTTTTCACATACATAAATGATCAAACCTAATCTACTGAGACCAACCTCATTTGTGAATTTTCTTTAGATTCTTTTTTAACAATATGGGGAGAGAGGTCATAGGGAATATATTGTTCCTCAGTAGGAAAAAAAATGTTCACTCAATTACATACCTATCTTCAGTTATCCATCCTGCCTCCATCAGAAATGTTTTTCAACCTCAACTTTGTAGATTACTAACGTTAACACAGAATAACACTTGCCTTTGAAGCCATAAACAAATTCTGTCAACCATAACCAAAGTAGACAATTGCTTAGAAAAAGTCATAAACATAGACATTCTTAAAATTCATCTTTCAATGGGTTCTGTAATTTTAAGTTAAGTGAAATCTTTAATACATGTTTATTTTATATTTGTATGGAAGTCATGATTTTTGCCCTTTTCTGAAAGCTATCTTTTAGCAAATGCATTAGTGTTCCTGCTGTGCTCAAACACTGAAGGAGAGTGGCTCACAGGAAGTGTATCTTAGGCATGAGCACACTGTGGAGACCATCAGCCAATTATAGCTCTGGCAGCAAAAGACTTCAGTATCAATTTCAGTGGTCACCCAGGTCATATAAATGCATTGCAGATAATGAATTTCTTTCAGTATAAAACACATATAATGTGTCTTTTTTTCAAGCTAAGTTCAAATCTTAATGATTGTTATTAACCTAAAAAAACTAGGAACATTAATAGAAGAAGTAATTGGCATAGTAGATAGTTCACTTATTGAGTTACTAATATATGTATATTACATATACTAAATAAATACATCAGACATCTTCTTTCCAAAAGATAAGATTTAATGATCCTGGTAAATAATCTGAAACAATTAAAATCAGCATACACACGCATGCACACACATAGACACACACACCCATATCAAAGTTTCTTTTATTAAAAAATATACAAATATTATAGTGCAGAACATAGTTTGCAATGTTTTGCAAATCTGTAGGACATTTGTTAATTTAATATAATCTCAATAAATCTGTCACAATATGTTAAGAGCATGACATTAAGTTTGATAGATTTTTTTTCTTCTTAGTGTACACTATAAAAAATCTTTTTTGTTTGTTTTTCTCTAGAAACAAAGTTTTGGCTTAAACAAAATTAATCGTGAGCATGGCTTATTTATTATGAGTTACTGGATTCTATGAATTTTGTGCTTTTCTTTGATGGAAAAGATCAAAGTTTTCAAAAGAATAAGAAAAGAGTGTGAGTTTAGGTAGTAGGAGAAAATGGAAGAATGCTCTAGGAAATGAATGAAATATTACAAAAGGGGGGGGGGGGGTGGTTCCCTGCCTATGAATACACAGTGTCTAAAACCAGCAAAGTTAAGTTTCCAATGTTAACATTTTCTGTAATCTTTATTTTGTAAAAAGAAATAATAATAATAAAGAAAATAATTCATTTTATTAGCATTTTAATTTATTCTTCTCTCATACAATATATCCCAAGCATAGTTTCCCCACACTCCACTCCTCCCTGTATTTCCCTACTCTCCTCTCTCTGACATCTACTATTCCTCAGTTTCCTGTTAGAAAAGAGTAGACCTCCTAGGGATATAAACCGAACAAGGCATAACAGAATACAATAAGACTCAGCACAAACTCTCATTCCATGGTAGGGTGAAGCAACTCATTAGGAGGAAAATTATCCCAAGAACAGGTTAGATAGTCAGAGATACCCTAACTCCCACTGTTAGAAGTTCTACAAGAATACTAAGCATATATGCAGAGGACCTACGGAAGACCCAATGCAGGCTCTGTGATTTTTGTTTCAGTCTGTCATCTCCTGGAGCCCTACTTAGTTGATTCTGTGGGGCCTGTTCTCCTGGAAACTTAGACTCCTCTGGCTGCTATGATTCATCCCCACCCCCAATTCCCCTCGGTTCCCTGAGCTCCAAGAGAATGACCCAATGGATATCTCTAATTTGTTTTCTTCTTCTGTCGAATACTTGGCTATGTGTCTCTGCATCTGCTCCTGTCAGCTGCCAGAGGAAGCCTCTCTAATGATTATTGGGCTAGGCACTGATTACTGGGTATAGCAGAATCATTTTGTTGACATTTTTTATCATAGGTCTCTGGGCTATCCAGTCTCTGGTTTCTGGCCATCCAGGCAGTGTTGGGCATGGATACCCTTTCATAGCATGGGCAACAAAATAGACCAGCTATTGCTTGTGCCCAAGTTCTGCACCTCCATTGCTCCAGCAACTTACAGGCAAGATAAATTTTAGATTGAAGATTTTGTGGCTGGAATTGTGTCCCACTGCCTGAAGTTCCCTGGTTACAGAGATGCATTGGTTCAGGCTTTATTAGAAGTACTCAATAAGATCACCCTCATAGAATCCTGGTAGTTTTCCACTGCACTAGGTTTTCCCTTCACCGCCAATTCATTCCTCTCTCTGTCTACCCCCATACTTGATCACTCCTGTTCCCATCCTCACCCACACCAGTACATCTGCAGAATCTATTCTATTTTCCATTCACTGGGAGATCCATGCAGCCTCCCTGAACCTTCTTGTTACTTAGCTTTTCTAGGTCTATGGATTATAACCTGTTTGTTTTTCATTTCACAGCTAATATCCAGTTCTAAATGAGTACATACCATGTTTGCTTTCTGAATCTGAGTTACCTCACTTTGAATGAACTCTTTTCTATTTCCATCCATTTTCCTGCAAATTTCGTGATAGTGTTGTTTTTAAAAGCTGAGTAATGCATCATTGTTTAAATGCACCACATTTTCCTTATCCATCTTTCTGTTGAGGGACATCTAGGTTGTTTCTAGGTTCTGAATATTATGAATAAAGCTGCTATGAACATAGTGGATCAAGTGTTCTTGTGGTAGTTTTGAGTGTCCTTAGGGTATAGCTTCAAGAGTGACATAGCTGGGTCTTAAGGTAGATTGATTCCCTGCTCTCTGAGAAACCACCAAATTGATTTCCAAAGTGCAAGTTTTCACTAGCAACAGCAGTGGAAGAGTGTTCCCCTTGCTCCACATCCTTGTCGGCCTGAGCTGTCACTTGTATTATTGATCTTGGCCATACTTCCATTCTCATAGGTGTAAGATGATGCATTTCCCTGATAGCTAAAGATGCTGAACAATGCTTTGTTTCTCAGCCAATTTAGATTCCTCTATTGAGAATTCTCTGTTTAGATCTATACTCCAGTTTGAATTGAATAATTAGGTTTGTTGATGTGTCTAGTTTCTTGAGGTCACATTTACTAGTTACTAATCTTAGTGGCTAAAGTATCAGAGTTCTGTTCAGGGACCTGTCTCCTGTGCCAATGCACTAAAGGCTATTTTCCACCTCCTCTTCTGTCAAGTTCATTATGCCTGGTTGTGTATTGAGGTTTTTGATCCACGTGAGTTTTGTACAGAGTAATAAATATGGATCTATTTGCGTTCTTCTACATGCAGACATCTAGTTAGACCAACATGATTTGTTGAAGATAGTTTCATTTTTTCCATTGTGTCTTTGTGGCTTCCTTATCAAAAGCCAAGTGTCCATAGGTGTGAGAATTTACATATGGGTCATTGATTACACTCATGTCAATTTGATTAAAACTAATGGAGCATTACTCAGCTTTTAAAAACAACACTATCATGAAATTTGCAGGAAAATGGATGGAACTAGAAAAATGTTTATTCAAAGTGAAGTAACCCAGATCCAGAAAGCAAACAAGGTATATATTCATTTAGAACTGGATATTAGCTGTTAAATGAAAGATAAACAGGTTATAATCCATAGACCCAGATTCCCTTATGTGTCTGTGTCAATACCATGTAAATTGTATTGATGTGACATTCTGTATTGTACATTTCAGATCTGTATACAGTTGTGTTGGAGTTTTGATGTGGATTCTGAAGATTGCTTTTCATAGGATGGCCATTTTTACTACGTTGATCATATCAATCCATGAGCATGGGAGGTCTTTCCAACTTCTAATATTATTAAGAAGTCTATATTATGAATAAATCAAATTCAACAATAAAACTAGAAACTAGCAAATTTAAAGTTCTTTGTGTCCTAATTAAATTAATAATAAGTGTTTCTTAATCTTTCAATAAACATGATCCCATTCCAATACATCTCTTACTTAAGTAACATTTTACAAAGTATGTGCATATTATGGATTTCACAACAGTTTTCTTCAATTTTCCTACTCATAAAAGCTGTATAAAACAATTTTCTAATACTAAGGAACTCTGAAGTCACACAATAGGGTTAAAGCCATCTGTCACTAATTTAAATGAGGAAAGGAATATTACATTTTCATAATAAGATTATTTGTTAGACATGATGTGAACTGTTTTGACTGCCATGATTTCCCCATGAGGAGCACCATCCAAGAAAATAAGGAGCCCAAAAAAATCTTCCATTCCTTAAATTATTCTATCAGTTCTTTAGAACATTTGACAAAAATATTACTTTACAACTGTCATAAAGGTTGAGATTATGGGACAACCTCAAGCCAATGTTCCCTATACAGCTGCTATTACAAAGGCTTAAAAAATCTGTACATGTAACAAATACTTAAGGCATTTTATTAATTAAAAACTATGTTCAGAATAATGAATACAGCATGTTTATATAAGAATAACATAGATTCGTGAATATAAAATATTGCAAGTGAAACAATGTTATCAACAAAATTAATGACATGAGAAATTATTAACTTTGTAAGGCATATGTTTTATATATATATATATATATATATATATATATATATATATATATATGTATACATATACATACACATACACATACACATACACATATACATATATATACATATACATATACATATATATATACATATATGTGTTTTAAAATATTTGAAGTCTTATCTTTATTGAGGTGCATCCTATTTTTACATATAAAATTGTTTCTTTCTTAAATCAATACCTATTCCCCCCCACATTTTCCTACTTATGTTCATCAACATCTTCATTGTTTTGAGATATGCTCTCATTCAATAGCCCAACCATGTTACAAACTCAAATGGCCTTTTTAGCGCTTGAATTAGAGAAATAAACTACCATCCTGGTATGATTTTTCCCTTTTACTTCATAGTCTTCTTTTCAGTCTTCTGTTCGTAATAATGAGCAGAACATTTTTTTATTAGATATTTTCTTCATTTACGTTTCAAATGTTATCCTGAATGTCTCCTATACCCTCCCCCTGCCCTGCTCCCCAACCCACCCACTTCCACTTTCTGGCCTTGGCATTCCCCTGTACTGGGGCATATGATCTTCACAAGACCAAGGGCCTCTCCTCCCATTGACATCCAACTAGGCCATTCTCTGCAACATATGCAACTAGAGACACAGTTCTGTGGGGTACTGGTTAGTTCATATTTTTGATCCTCCTATAGAGTTACCAACCCCTTTAGCTCCTTGGTTACTTTCTCTAGCTCCTTCTTTAGGAGTACTGTGTTCCATCCAATAGATGACTGTGAGCATCCACTTCTGTATTTGCCAGGCACTGGCATAACCTCACAAGAGATAGCTATATCAGGGTCCTGATATCAAAATCTTTCTGGCATATTCAATAGGATCTGAGTTTGGTGGTTGTATATGGGATGTATCCCTGGGTGGATCAATCTCTGGATGGTTTTTTCTTCTGTCTCAGCTCCATACTTTGTCTCTGTAACTCCTTCCATGGGTATTTTGTTCTCCATTCTAAGAAAGAATGAAGTATCCACATTTTGGTCTTCCTTCGTCTTGATTTTCATGTGTTTTGCAAATTGTATCTTGGGTAGTCTAAGTTTCTGGGCTAATATCCACTTATCAGTGAGTGAATATCATGTGTGTTCTTTTGTGATTGGGTTACCTCACTCAAGATGATATCCTCCAGATCCATCCATTTGCCTAAGAATTTCAAAAATTCATTCTTTTTAATAGCTGAGTAGTACTCCATTGTGTAAATGTACCACATTTTCTGTAGCCATTCCTCTGTTGAGGGACATCTGAGTTCTTTCCATCTTCTGGCTATTATAAATAAGGCTGCTACGAACATAGTGGAACATGTGTCCTTATTACAAGTTGGAACATCTTCTGGATATTTATTTTAGTGAAAACAGACTATGACTTCTATATTTTACATATGGTTATTGCAATTTATATATTGAAATATTTTGTATTTCACAAACAAAAATACAACCTGCTTGATGCTTTATATAAATTTAGCTTTTTATATTTAATTCTATGATTCACTTGGAATTAATTTTGTGGGAAACAAAATATGAACGTTAAGGTTAGGTATTTTTAACATAGGGAGAAACTGTTTAAGTTTTTCCTTCAGTGTTCGAGCCAGATTTCATATTTATTTTCAATAGGAGAAAGAGTTCAACAATAGCTATAGCATAATCACCTTAAATAAAACTCTCTGTATAATTCTTACAAGATCCTGAAAGTTGTAAATATTTCCATAGATTTGTAATTGTTATGTTAATGATTTATTATCATCTATGCAACAGAAAACCTATGCAATATGAAAACCCACAATAATGTTTAGTTAACATGAATCAATAAATTACTTTTGTGTGTATAGTGCACTTTAGACTTCAGAGCTATGGACAAGTCTAGATTTCCTGGAATTAAAGACACAAAACAACAGAATCATTCATAAAAACAATTTATTTAAAAGTAACAAATATAGTTATAGAGTATAACTATGCAGAGGGTAATAAAAATAGACTATGTATTTTTTGCTATATCTAAAAATAAAATTCAAAAATAAATATTAAATACTTATATTTACTTATTTACATAATTTAATATACATTTTTGACTGCATATATATATATATATATATATATATATATATATAGCCTTGTCCATAGCTCTGAAGTCTAATGTGCACTGTTGATTCATGTTAATTAAACATTGTTCTGTGTTTTCATATTGCATTTTTTCTGGAGAATCTTGAATTTAACCGTATTGATCCCACATAGTCTCCATTTCCTTACCCATTTTCCACTCCCCTCCACTCCTTCCTTCCTGCATACACTGTAGCTCACCGTACTTATTTATAACAGTTATATCTAATTTAGGATTTATAAATGAGATAAAATATGCAATCTTGATATTTCCTATTCTGACTTATTTTACCCAATATAATGTGATGATTGCTGTCGGCATCCCTTTTTCAGCAGATGACATAATCCATTCTTCATCATTTATGAATGAAACTCTACTGTGTATGTATATAAAATGCTTTTTATCTACCCCTTTATAGAAACCTAAACTAACTCCATAAACTGGAGATTTTAAATAGTGCTACAATAAATATAGATGTATGACAGAATAACTGGATCCAATGGTAGCTCCATTTAGACTTTATTGCCATATTACTAGCAACAATATGCAAGGGTTCACCTCTCCTCCGATTTTTTGCTAGCGTCCAATGCTATTCCATTGACAGCTATTCTAGCTTGCAGAATCTCAATGTAGATATGATATACATTTCTCTGATGTCTAAGGATGTTGACTATTTTTCATGTGTTTATTAGACATGTATTCTCCATGTCCTAAGAAACGTTCATTTCATTAGCACATTTAGAAATTGTGCTTTGAACTTAGGAAATTAGTCTGAACAGGTGAGAGGGTGCGCCAGAGAACCTGACAGCCTCTGGAACAGGCAGAAGCACAGAGGGGCTGAGGCAGCACCCTGTGTGGGCCGGGGACAGCCGGCCACCTTCCGGACCGGAGGACAGGTGCCCGCCCGGCTGGGGAGGCGACCTAAGCCACAGCAGCAGCGGTCGCCATCTTGGTCCGGGACCCGCCGAACTTAGGAAATTAGTCTGAACAGGTGAGAGGGTGCGCCAGAGAACCTGACAGCTTCTGGAACAGGCGGAAGCACAGAGGCGCTGAGGCAGCACCCTTTGTGGGCCGGGGACAGCCAGCCACCGTCCGGACCGGAGGACAGGTGCCCGTCCGGCTGGGGAGGCGGCCTAAGCCACAGCAGCAGCGGTCGCCATCTTGGTCCGGGACCCACCGAACTTAGGAAATTAGTCTGAACAGGTGAGAGGGTGCGCCAGAGAACCTGACAGCTTCTGGAACAGGCAGAAGCACAGAGGCGCTGAGGCAGCACCCTGTGTGGGCCGGGGACAGCCGGCCACCTTCCGGACCAGAGGACAGGTGCCCACCCGGCTGGGGAGGCGACCTAAGCCACAGCAGCAGCGGTCGCCATCTTGGTCCCGGGACTCCAAGGAACTTAGGAATTTAGTCTGCTTAGGTGAGAGTCTGTACCACCTGGGAACTGCCAAAGCAACACAGTGTCTGAGAAAGGTCCTGTTTTGGGCCTTCTTCTTCGGCCAGGAGGAGGTCCAAATACAAGATATCTGCGCACCTTCCCTGTAAGAGAGCTTGCCAGCAGAGAGTGCTCTGAGCACTGAAACTCAGAGGAGAGAATCTGTCTCCCAGGTCTGCTGATAGACGGTAACAGAATCACCAGAAGAACAATCTCTAAACAGAGTCAACTATAACTACTAACTCCAGAGATTACCAGATGGCGAAAGGTAAACGGAGGAATCTTACTAACAGGAACCAAGACCACTCACCATCACCAGAACCCAGCACACCCACTTCGCCCAGTCCAGGGAACCCCAACACACCTGAGAACCTAGACCTAGATTTAAAAGCATATCTCATGATGATGGTAGAGGACATCAAGAAGGACTTTAATAAATCACTTAAAGAAATACAGGAGAACACTGCTAAAGAGTTACAAGTCCTTAAAGAAAAACAGGAAAACACAATCAAACAGGTAGAAGTCCTTACAGAAAAAGAGGAAAAAACATACAAACAGGTGATGGAAATGAACAAAACCATACTAGACCTAAAAAGGGAAGTAGACACAATAAAGAAAACTCAAAGCGAGGCAACACTAGAGATAGAAACCCTAGGAAAGAAATCTGGAACCATAGATTTGAGCATCAGCAACAGAATACAAGAGATGGAAGAGAGAATCTCAGGTGCAGAAGATTCCATAGAGAACATCGGCACAACAATCAAAGAAAATGGAAAATGCAAAAAGATCCTAACTCAAAATATCCAGGAAATCCAGGACACAATAAGAAGACCAAACGTACGGATAATAGGAGTGGATGAGAATGAAGATTTTCAACTCAAAGGTCCAGCAAACATCCTCAACAAAATTATTGAAGAAAACTTCCCAAATCTAAAGAATGAGATGCATATGAACATACAAGAAGCCTACAGAACTCCAAATAGACTGGACCAGAAAAGAAATTCCTCCCGACACATAATAATCAGAACATCAAATGCATTAAATAAAGATAGAATACTAAAAGCAGTAAGGGAAAAAGGTCAAGTAACATATAAAGGCAAGCCTATCAGAATTATACCAGATTTTTCACCAGAGACTATGAAAGCCAGAAGAGCCTGGACAGATGTTATACAGACACTAAGAGAACACAAACTGCAGCCCAGGCTACTATACCCAGCCAAACTCTCAATTATCATAGAGGGAGAAACCAAAGTATTCCACGACAAAACCAAATTCACGCATTATCTCTCCACGAATCCAGCCCCTCAAAGGATAATAACAGAAAAAAACCAATACAAGAACGGGAACAACGCCCTAGAAAAAACAAGAAGGTAATCCCTCAACAAACCTAAAAGAAGACAGCCACAAGAACAGAATGCCACCTTTAACAACTAAAATAACAGGAAGCAACAATTACTTTTCCTTAATATCTCTTAACATCAATGGTCTCAACTCGCCAATAAAAAGACATAGACTAACAAACTGGCTACACAAACAAGACCCAACATTTTGCTGCTTACAGGAAACTCATCTCAGAGAAAAAGATAGACACTACCTCAGAATGAAAGGCTGGAAAACAATTTTCCAAGCAAATGGTATGAAGAAACAAGCAGGAGTAGCCATCCTAATATCTGATAAGATTGACTTCCAACCCAAAGTCATCAAAAAAGACAAGGAGGGACACTTCATTCTCATCAAAGGTAAAATCCTCCAAGAGGAACTCTCAATCCTGAATATCTATGCTCCAAATACAAGAGCAGCCACATTCACTAAAGAAACTTTAGTAAAGCTCAAAGCACACATTGCGCCTCACACAATAATAGTGGGAGACTTCAACACACCACTTTCACCAATGGACAGATCATGGAAACAGAAACTAAACAGGGACACACTGAAACTAACAGAAGTGATGAAACAAATGGATCTGACAGATATCTACAGAACATTTTTCCCTAAAACAAAAGGATATACCTTCTTCTCAGCACCTCATGGTACCTTCTCCAAAATTGACCACATAATAGGTCACAAATCAGGCCTCAACAGATTCAAAAATATTGAAATTGTCCCATGTATCCTATCAGATCACCATGCACTAAGGCTGATCTTCAATAACAAAATAAATAACAGAAAGCCAACATTCACATGGAAACTGAACAACACTCTTCTCAATGATACCTTGGTCAAGGAAGGAATAAAGAAAGAAATTAAAGACTTTTTAGAGTTTAATGAAAATGAAGCCACAACGTACCCAAACCTTTGGGACACAATGAAAGCATTTCTAAGAGGGAAACTCATAGCTATGAGTGCCTTCAAGAAAAAACGGGAGAGAGCACATACTAGCAGCTTGACAACACATCTAAAAGCTCTAGAAAAAAAGGAAGCAAATTCACCCAAGAGGAGTAGACGGCAGGAAATAATCAAACTCAGGGGTGAAATCAACCAAGTGGAAACAAGAAGAACTATTCAAAGAATTAACCAAACGAGGAGTTGGTTCTTTGAGAAAATCAACAAGATAGATAAACCCTTAGCTAGACTCACTAAAGGGCACAGGGACAAAATCCTAATTAACAAAATCAGAAATGAAAAGGGAGACATAACAACAGATCCTGAAGAAATCCAAAACACCCTCAGATCCTTCTACAAAAGGCTATACTCAACAAAACTGGAAAACCTGGACGAAATGGACAAATTTCTGGACAGATACCAGGTACCAAAGTTGAATCAGGATCAAGTTGACCTTCTAAACAGTCCCATATCCCCTAAAGAAATAGAAGCAGTTATTAATAGTCTCCCAGCCAAAAAAAGCCCAGGACCAGACGGGTTTAGAGCAGAGTTCTATCAGACCTTCAAAGAAGATCTAACTCCAGTTCTGCACAAACTTTTTCACAAGATAGAAGTAGAAGGTATTCTACCCAACTCATTTTATGAAGCCACTATTACTCTGATACCTAAACCACAGAAAGATCCAACAAAGATAGAGAACTTCAGACCAATTTCTCTTATGAACATCGATGCAAAAATCCTTAATAAAATTCTCGCTAACCGAATCCAAGAACACATTAAAGCAATCATCCATCCTGACCAAGTAGGTTTTATTCCAGGGATGCAGGGATGGTTTAATATACGAAAATCCATCAATGTAATCCATTATATAAACAAACTCAAAGACAAAAACCACATGATCATCTCGTTAGATGCAGAAAAAGCATTTGACAAGATCCAACACCCATTCATGATAAAAGTTCTGGAAAGATCAGGAATTCAAGGCCAATACCTAAACATGATAAAAGCAATCTACAGCAAACCAGTAGCCAACATCAAAGTAAATGGAGAGAAGCTGGAAGCAATCCCACTAAAATCAGGGACTAGACAAGGCTGCCCACTTTCTCCCTACCTTTTCAACATAGTACTTGAAGTATTAGCCAGAGCAATTCGACAACAAAAGGAGATCAAGGGGATACAAATTGGAAAAGAGGAAGTCAAAATATCACTTTTTGCAGATGATATGATAGTATATATAAGTGACCCTAAAAATTCCAACAGAGAACTCCTAAACCTGATAAACAGCTTCGGTGAAGTAGCTGGATATAAAATTAACTCAAACAAGTCAATGGCCTTTCTCTACACAAAGAATAAACAGGCTGAGAAAGAAATTAGGGAAACAACACCCTTCTCAATAGCCACAAATAATATAAAATATCTCGGCGTGACTCTAACGAAGGAAGTGAAAGATCTGTATGATAAAAACTTCAAGTCCCTGAAGAAAGAAATTAAAGAAGATCTCAGAAGATGGAAAGATCTCCCATGCTCATGGATTGGCAGGACCAACATTGTAAAAATGGCTATCTTGCCAAAAGCAATCTACAGATTCAATGCAATCCCCATTAAAATTCCAACTCAATTCTTCAACGAATTAGAAGGAGCAATTTGCAAATTCATCTGGAATAACAAAAAACCGAGGATAGCAAAAACTCTTCTCAAGGATAAAAGAACCTCTGGTGGAATCACCATGCCTGACCTAAAGCTTTACTACAGAGCAATTGTGATAAAAACTGCATGGTACTGGTATAGAGACAGACAAGTGGACCAATGGAATAGAATTGAAGACCCAGAAATGAACCCACACACCTATGGTCACTTGATCTTCGACAAGGGAGCCAAAACCATCCAGTGGAAGAAAGACAGCATTTTCAACAATTGGTGCTGGCACAACTGGTTGTTATCATGTAGAAGAATGCGAATCGATCCATACTTATCTCCTTGTACTAAGGTCAAATCTAAGTGGATCAAGGAACTTCACATAAAACCAGAGACACTGAAACTTATAGAGGAGAAAGTGGGGAAAAGCCTTGAAGATATGGGCACAGGGGAAAAATTCCTGAACAGAACAGCAATGGCTTGTGCTGTAAGATCGAGAATTGACAAATGGGACCTAATGAAACTCCAAAGTTTCTGCAAGGCAAAAGACACTGTCTATAAGACAAAAAGACCACCAACAGACTGGGAAAGGATCTTTACCTATCCTAAATCAGATAGGGGACTAATATCCAACATATATAAAGAACTCAAGAAGGTGGACCTCAGAAAATCAAATAACCCCCTTAAAAAATGGGGCTCAGAACTGAACAAAGAATTCTCACCTGAGGAATACCGAATGGCAGAGAAGCACCTGAAAAAATGTTCAACATCCTTAATCATCAGGGAAATGCAAATCAAAACAACCCTGAGATTCCACCTCACACCAGTGAGAATGGCTAAGATCAAAAATTCAGGTGACAGCAGATGCTGGCGAGGATGTGGAGAAAGAGGAACACTCCTCCATTGTTGGTGGAATTGCAGGCTTGTACAACCACTCTGGAAATCAGTCTGGCGGTTCCTCAGAAAATTGGACATAGTACTACCGGAGGATCCAGCAATACCTCTCCTGGGCATATATCCAGAAGAAGCCCCAACTGGTAAGAAGGACACATGCTCCACTATGTTCATAGCAGCCTTATTTATAATAGCCAGAAACTGGAAAGAACCCAGATGCCCCTCAACAGAGGAATGGATACAGAAAATGTGGTACATCTACACAATGGAGTACTACTCAGCTATTAAAAAGAATGAATTTATGAAATTCCTAGCCAAATGGATGGACCTGGAGAGCATCATCCTGAGTGAGGTAACACAATCACAAAGGAACTCACACAATATGTACTCACTGATAAGTGGATACTAGCCCAAAACCTAGGATACCCAAGATATAAGATACAATGTCCTAAACACATGAAACTCAAGAAAAATGAAGACTGAAGTGTGGACACTATGCCCCTCCTTAGAAGTGGGAACAAAACACCCATGGAAGGAGTTACAGAAACAAAGTTTGGAGCTGAGATGAAAGGATGGACCATGTAGAGACTGCCATATCCAGGGATCCACCCCATAATCAGCATCCAAACGCTGACACCATTGCATATACTAGCAAGATTTTATCGAAAGGACCCAGATGTAGCTGTCTCTTGTGAGACTATGCCGGAGCCTAGCAAACACAGAAGTGGATGCTCACAGTCAGCTAATGGATGGATCACAGGGCTCCCAATGGAGGAGCTAGAGAAAGTACCCAAGGAGCTAAAGGGATCTTCAACCCTATAGGTGGAACAACATTATGAACTAACCAGTACCCCTGAGCTCTTGACTCTAGCTGCATATGTATCAAAAGATGGCCTAGTCGGCCATCACTGGAAAGAGAGGCCCATTGGACACGCAGACTTTGTGTGCCCCGGTACAGGGGAACGCCAGGGCCAAAGGGGGGGAGTGGGTGGGTAGGGGAGTGGGGGTGGGTGGGTAAGGGGGACTTTTGGTATAGCATTGGAAATGTAAATGAGCTAAATACCTAATAAAAAGGGAAAAAAAAAAAAGAAATTGTGCTTTGTGTATTTGATATATATATATATATGCTATTTATTTAAATTAATAGTTAGCTGTTCTAAATATTAATCCTTTATCTGATCTGTATTTAACAATACTTTCTCCCACTCTCAGCAGGCTTTTTCCTAAATATTTTACTTTGCTGTACTTTAAAAATAAAAATGGAAGCACCGGGGTAAAACGACAACAGCAAAAACACTGACTCCTGAAACTTCGCAGAAAGCAGATTTGGAGATGACATTCAGCAGCAAGAGTGTTTATTAAAGAATTCCCTTGGTACTCACAACTGTGGAAGAGATGGAGAGACAAGTTGATCAGAGTAAGAGGTCTGTTGTGATGCATGCCAGGCAACTCCACAGGGAACTCATAAACTAAAACTACCTGTCAGTGTAGCCATGAGAAGCTCAAATGGCCTATCTTCAATGCAGTCTTAGAAGTGGGTTACTCTAAGAAGAATACGACCTTGAGTGGGACAACTCTCCATGATAAGCAGATCCCTGGAGGCTGCCTGCTGATCGTTCACTCATACCTTGGACTAATTCCTCTTATGTGATTCCAGAAGGCAACTATGAACCAAATAAATATTAAGGTCTCAGACAAAACATCATTTATACAACAAGGTATATGTTCCAAGAGAACATAACATTTTTCATCAATAAATGATAGTGTTAAAGCAACATTATTATCATAGTTGAGATTATTTTACTTTAAGTCTCTAAGTTATGTTTGTCCATGAAACAAAATATTTTCCCCTAATATACAGAGTTGAAATTGGTATTGCATTCTGAAACTAGAAAATTTTACATCAAGATATCCAAGGAATTTTTTCAAAATTATTTTAAATTACTTTGTAAACTCAAATTTTTAAGGATTTATATAAGGATGCTATCAACTGTAGTTTCTATGCTATGTTCGCATATTAGTATTAAAATCTACCTATAAATTTTACATTGGAAATTTTCTGTTAGAGTAGTAAGAAACTTTGATTTAACCCAGGTCAATTTAGTAATGACTAAATTGACAAGCAGAAGGTTATTGTTGGTAGATACCAGTTTCTTCCAATAGAAGAACTAGATGTCTAATTCTGGTTGGAAAAAAAAAGACAAAAACAAAGCAGGAACCTGGCTATGCCCACCCAAACCTTGGGGCTGACACCAGGTAGAATGTATAAATTTACCACACTTGTAATTCAATTTGTATTTGTCTATTTATAATCCTCAGTTATGACCAGAAATCATGAGGGTTAAACACTTACTGGTGTTAAAAATATGTAAGTGAATCCTACAACCACACCAGTTAATTTGACATCCCCACTGTTTTTAGAAGTATGGCACTAGTGCACACACAGAAATAAAGTCAAGTACAGAGATAGAAGCATGCACCACACTGTAACAATACAGATATCTGTAGTTCTATGGAGGATAGGTAGGTAATATCTTTAGCAGGTGGCTACTAGACTTCCCTTAAATGAGTCTATAACAGGGACTTTGATACAAAATTCCATGATGAGAAAAGACTAAACCCATCACTTCTTTTTTTTAAACCCATCCCTTCTTAGTAATGATTTTCCTTCAACAGTTTTAAGACTCAATGATTCCACTTCCTTTTTAATTTCTCCCCCCAAAATTTCACAGCTTCCTTAACTTTTCCCTCACATGGAACCTCCAAATCTAAGGGAAAACTTCGGAGCCATTACAGCATCTCAATTACCTCACAGAGCTGCAAATGCAACCACATTTAAAGTATCACTTCCAGAATAGTAAATACAAACTTATAACAGGAAAGCCAACTTCCCTGCATTCTATAAATACTGCTGAAAGATTTGGTCTGAATAGCGCATCTTTTTTTTTTTATTGTCTTCAACACCAGTATTGCTAGAACCTACTCCTTTCAAATCAAATCTCATATCTTCCTGAACTAAAGATATCTTTATTTGGCATACTGTCTTGGTATATCTTTATATTTAAAGTACATGAAAGATCCCCTACCCCTACTCCACAGGTTTTTGTTCATTTCTTGCTTCTTATGTCAGAAAGGCCAATTCCAGAATCTCCTACACTCTGTCTTAATTCTCTTCTTATTCACCTATTCCTATCTTTTTTTTTACTTACTCTTTTTTAACAAATAAAATTAGGTCTATTTTTTGATAGACAACATGATATTATGATCTGAATAATCTTCAGTTCTGACTGTAAAGATAGCTCTAGAGGACTGCAATGTTTCTTACAATGGGGTCCTATCACCTGTATTTTCTTGCATACTACAGTACTCTATAAAGCCAACACTTAGCTCAAAATTGGCAGGGAGTTCCAAGATTCTAGGTACCATGTAAGTTTCTTCCGCTCTGTGGCACAGAACAGAAGTTCAAAAGCCAATAGACAGTTGTGTTTCAGCTATGCAGGGAATCAGTATGGATCCTGGATTTACTATACAGTGTTTAGCAAATCATCTCAGCTGCCAGTCATCCATCTCTGTAGTAGAATAAAAGACAAAAGGATTCCAAAGGAGAAAGAAAGAGAAGGAAAGAGGTATGGACTGTCTAAAAGACTTCCTTAAGCTTATAATCATGTTGCAGTAGTTACACCATGATTCTCCCTACCTGTTTTCTCAAAAAAAAAAAAAGAAAGAAAAGAAAAGAAAAAGAAAAAAGAGGGAGAGAGAGTGAGAGAGAAAGAAAGAAAGGAACCTAACATATATTTTCCAAATGTAAGCAATTATAACCTAATTAAGATATAATAAAATGCTTAGAAACTTTAGATCACTTAACTTTTATTAGCTGCATAATCTTGAACCACTTATAATTTCCTATTCTGAAAGTGGAAACTGCTAAAAATATATAGGAATTAATATATTATAAGGATTCAGTAAAATATGTTAATAACTTTTGTGTCTATTACCTCTATGATAAAGCCATTTTTAAGGAAACTACTTAGTTTAATTTCCTCCAAGAATTAAAATGTATATTATTTATGAATATTAAAATGCTAGCCAAATACTACTAATAAAAAAATTCAAGCCCATTTATGGTGGCATACTGCTTTAATTCCAGCACTTGGAAGGCAGATGTTATCAGATCTCTGAACTTATGGCTAGCCTAGTCTACAGAGCAAGTTCCAGGACAGCCAAGGTTACACGGTAAAACCCTGTCTCTAAAATCAAATAAACAAACAAAACAAAATAAAACCAAACCAAAACAACAATAACCACACACACACAAAAAAAAAAATGTGACCTTCCCAGATTGCTCATTTCTCTGCTGTCTTTGTTGATAGGGTACCATCATACATGCAACATCAGCAAGTTTTCCAGCACCATAAAACTAACTTTACCTGAGACTTCAAACTAAATGTAAAACTGTGAGTAACCTTCACATGTTATCCCCTTCCTCTTATATTGCTGGTCCCTCCATTTAACTTTGATCTATTTATAAGGTAAGAACAACTGAAGCTCTGCCATCTTGGATTAATTCTTAAAATGTTATTGGGTTGTGATCCTAATCCATCTGCTGTGGGGAGCTGATGGTGCCCTAAGTGAATGTCTCAGGAGAGAAGAGGGCTTTTCATGGAAGTTTGTTAATGTCAAGGACCAGAAATCAGCAAAGTCTTCCTTGGCCATTGTGGTGATGTTGGTGGTATGTGAATAAATTCAACAACCTCAGCTTCCTTCTCTGGGATGACTGGACCTGAGACTATTCCCTATCAGGGGCCAGCTAACTCTTCTCCCAAGCTATTCTGTTCGTAATAAGCAGGCTGAGTTTTATGCTTGTTGCCTGTTTGGTGCCCCTCTTATCAGAGAAAGAACATTCCATCTGATCTCAGCTTTTATGCATATATGTATGTCTGTGTCTATCCATTCTTCATTTCCTCTTTACCCTAGTCATGTGTCCAGGACCAAGCCATGATGGACAGAGTTCATTATCAATAAGATGAAAGTTCTCTTTGTCTTATTTGTCCTATATCTATGAATATACTTTGTATAACAAGGATTTTTCAAAATTCTTAATTTGTCCTTCAGACTTTTTGATATTAGACCCAGAAACATATAATAAATCATAAATAAGTAACAAAGAAACAAACAAATAATTGTAACTTCTTTCCTATTTATACTCCTTTATAGTTAATATGCCTCTCTTTCCTGCCTGTCCTGAGATTTCAGCAGATCCTATTGCTGACTCATTCTGTCACATCTTTCTCTGATCTGTCACTTTGTCTGTCCCTCAATCAGACAGCACTTTTAAACATGACTGCTCCCTTCTATAAACTAACCATGTCTACATTCTTTGTGATAAGATATGTTCTATAAGTGTGTCCCTTGTTGAGGTTTGGTCTTGTTGTCTAATATAATGTTAAATGTGGGCCAGAAGACCTAGAGTCTATACATAGACATAAGTGATCCTGCCTCCAAATTATTTCTGATTGGTAAATAAGGATGTTAACAGTAGGTTTTTCAGGCTGGGCATCGGAAAAGAACCATAGGAGAGAAGAAGGTGCAGGAGGAGAATGAAGAAGCTGCTATGGGTTAGTTGAGCCATAAAAACATGGTCTTGTGGGCTGGACAATTAGAGTTAAGAGAAACTCATATGAAACATAATGAATACCAAGTAATAACTTAGGGTTATCAATAGGAATGTAGATTCTATTAACACAGACAGTAGGTATCTGCCAAGCTCTATGCTGTTCAAGGGCTATTATAAATATAAAGGTTGTGTGTGTCTTTTGTCCAAGAAGTAAATGACCAAGGCTGGGTAAAAAGCTCAGGTTAGGATTAAATAATTTCAATAAGAGGCTGTATTCTAGCCAGAGCAGCCATGTTGCTGCATTAAAATTCCTCTACAAATGAACTACTCATTTCAGTAGCAGAAGCAGATTTCAAACACTAAACTTCAGTTCTCAGCTCTTCCTGCCAAATAAAGTGAACACTATCTCAGCTTCAAATAATTTATATTAATCCTCCATATTTTTGTGCTTTAGGTTAGCTATGAATATAGTTAAATACTCTTAGATTTTAAATGACTGCTGAGAAATCATCTGCCTTTTAATGGTGATTAGATTAATCATACCTAAAGTTACTACATACTTAGGTATATCTCTTCTATACAAATAATCATTTTGTTTATTGTCATTCTTATCTCTGTGTCCTCTTCAGCTTCGTTTATGTTTACCTAAGTATTTTATGTCCCCATCCTTTCTCTATTCTGCCAGGATCCCATTTTTTGACAAATAGTGTATGTCTGATAGTGTCCTAGCTACATTTATAACTAATTAAAATCTACTCTCAAACAAGAGTATAACATTTCTAAGCAATGGAAATGTTATATCTTATAAGAGAACATTTCTCCTTTCTGTTGGATGTGAGAGTGGTATAACTCTTTTCATTTAGCATAAGTGATGATTAATGCTACAGTAATTGTTGCTACTATTCTAAAGAATCAAATGATAGTATTTACCATCTCCCACACTCTCTTTTTTGTATCAGTCTTTTCACTGGAGAATTTATTTTTGTAATCCTTAATATGTAGGTGAAGTGACCACAAATGTATGATTCATTCTTTATTATAGATAAGCAGAGTGAAAGTGGTTAAGTAACATGCTCAAAGCTAGACCCATACAAGCACAAGTCTAACAAGTGAATACATGGAAGAAGAAGCAAACTGTACTTTTGCTTATGAAGACCAATTAGTTTATGGGATACTTATATAGAATCATACACAAAAGCATTTTCATAGAAACAAGGTACTGTGATAAAATATTTTAATGTTGATAAAAATGAAGACCATGATTATTGTGTATTAAGATGAAATACCAATATGTATGCATATAATCTTTAATGGTCATTATTAACCTTGCTTTGTGTGGGATCCATAAGCTAGATGATACCATCTAGGAGCCGTGGTTAAATTTCATGTTACTCTGAACACCTGGACTCAATAGCACTACATTCTTTTACTTCCTAGTGTCTGCAATGAAAAAGTTAATGGCATATGACTAATGTTATCATAAATTTCCAGCCTTTGCTTAGCTATTTGCAAGCTGCTTCCCACTGCATACTCCTTTGCTCACCCCTGCTTCCTATCTGATTACTGACCACCATCCATTTCTCTATGATTTTTGGGATTCAGAATAGGAGCAGTGCAAACAGGAATGAGTTTGTGGGAGTGTACTCTTGGACTCCAGATGGCTGATTAGTGTCAGATTTGAGAAGTCCAGTAAATCTGGGGAGGCACACTGCTCAGGATCCTCTCAATTCTTCTATGACGCCATGATCTTGAGAGTTTAATCTAGAAACTACTCATAATAAACATGTTACTCGTCAAAGAGAAGCATTCATCCTACCAATTAGACTTGATGTTGCAAAGCTAAATCATGAGCATAACATCTCTAGAATAAAAAGACAACATCTGGTTGGTTTCTCACATTATGTAGATTGGCCTTAGCAGTTGGGAACAACAGCAGCATTCTTTCAGATATTCAGAAGTTTCCTTTAATAGTTCTATTTCAAAGACACATTTGAAACATTTTGATTTTTGAGGTATTTCACCCAACTTAGGAACTTAATTTTTGTCAAACAAAAGGTGTTTTTTGTTTGGTTGGTTGGTTTGGTTTGGTTTTGTGTTTCTTTGGTTTCCTTAGGAGAAGAAATCTAAAAGTAAATATTCTGCTATATTAATGAAAGAAATGAGACTGATTAGAAAAGTGATTTTTTAACTTTATATGTCACTGTTGCTTCTTTCAGTTCTTTCTAAACCATGAGCCTCTTCCATGCTCACCTGTAGTGTTAAGCTCTCACCTTCCTGTTTCCACCAGCAAGAACTCTTCTATTCTTTCCGTAACTTGTGCTTCACACTCCATTCTACCATGAAACTAAGGGCTACCTTTTATGAGGTTCTGTGAAAGTTTAATTCTATCCTAGAACAGTTTAGTGATATCTTTACTTTTCAGGATATAAATAATATTTATAAATAATATTTATATAATATTATTAATTAATATTATTTTCTTACATATAGGATCTGATACAAACATTTGTCCTTAGATATGTTATAATAAGATGGAAGGAAGAATTCATTGTTAGCATGAGGAAAGAAAATCTCTCCCCTCTGCTTCTCTATCATGTCTTTAGCCATTGCATATAAAAAGTGGAGTTGCTAGTTTTAGCAGATAAAATACAAAGTATCCAGTTCAATATGAATTTCAGATAAAAATAAATAATTTAGCTCCTATTCATGTTTAACACATATTATGCTCATCTCGTGTTTTAACTGTCAATCCTAAAGTTTCAAAGGAAGATTTCAGCTCATAATGAGAATTACTACAATAATGGGCAAGTGTACTGAAGACAACTTTTCAATGATACAAATTGTCTGCAATGATAAACTAAGAATAGCAATGTGCAGAAAAACTTTTCTTTTTACTTATCCTTGCAAATGTCATGTCCTTTCTTGTGTTTTTATTATAAAGTCAGAAATTCTGATAAAACTTTCCTACTAAACAATTAGAAATAACTATCTTCCATATCTGAATTCACATTTCAGTTCATAAAATGTTTAGCTCCATTTTTACCATGAGGTCACCATGTTTTCAATAGTAACTTAAAAGAAAAGACATTGTTGCAATTATAAAATATTTAAGTTTGAGTTGACCAAAGTATTCTGTAAATTCTTACTCTAACTTTTCTAAATAAAGATATTGTCTTAGGATGTTATTTTTATTTGGTATAGTAGCTATAAAAACATTCTATTTCTTGGCATACCATGTAATCTATGAATCAGTAGGATCAATACATCACGATGAGCACTGCTACATAAAATGAAAATGCTAGGGTTATTGGATTATTGTTAGAATTGACATTCTTGCTAAAAATTTCTTTTTCTTCTCTTAACTTTGCTTTTCAGCCAATTATGACTACTAAAGGCAGTAACAGTAAAGAATCTGAAATAACAACAAAAAATTAACTAACCATACGTCTTTCCACAAGTGCTTCTTGTCACCATTTTACAGTCATGTCCTTCTAAATGTCTTATCACATACCTAAATGTCTTATCACATACCTAAATAATCACCTACAGACCATGAATCTTTATGCAATTGACAAATGGTTTGCTATCTCTAGCAAAATGCACAATCAGTTTCAACAACTTAAGATCCAAGAACTGGGACGATTTTCTTTCATAATTTTCCCTCAGGGACTTTGGATGACTACAGAGCTGTGTCTGATTACATTCACAAGTGCCTACATATTGCACAGAACCACCTATACAGTGCCACCATGTCCTCCCTTTCTCTTACCAAATCGTCATAAATAACCCCACATATTTGTAGGATAGGAGAGAGAAGACAGTGTAACAGGAGTAGGCACCATGCACCTTTGGGTCAATTGGTGGGAAAAAAAAAAATATATATATATATATATATATATATATATAGAGAGAGAGAGAGAGAGAGAGAGAGAGAGAACTGCTTGACACACTTAGCTGTATGGTTTGTGAACAAGATAACACCAGTTCATAACTACAACCTCAGAATGTTTTATCACTAAGACAATAATTATAAAAATTACCAGTTCACGATGGCTAGGGTTTGCTTCAAAATTACACAGGCTTATGTTTTGTTTTGTTTTTTAACTATATGTTATAAATGGAATCCTTAACTGCCACTACCTCAGGCACCACTGTATCTACTGGACCAAGCTGAAAACACCCTCTACCAATTATATCATCGACCTCTATTCAGATCCTACTTAAAACTAGCAGCCTTTTTGAGTCAGAGTCAACCCTTCTTGAGTAATGTGCCACGTCTAAATTACTAATAAACCCACTTGATAATTTTATACCTATTCTTGTTTGGAGGAGAAGTGAGATGAATAAATTTATTCTTACTCATTAGAAGGGAATATCATAAGATGTCCTATATTGACTGTGGTAAAAGATTACTTTAGTAGAAGGTATTTTAGTCAGATTTATCTCCTATCTTTTAACAATCAGATATCTAGCAATAAGCCAAAAGTATTAAGATGTCATTGTTAAGTGTGATAAATGAGTGGGATAGCTTGTGAAAGGGAAATGCAGTCAAAGTTCCCATGAACTAGTTGTTGTATAAGGGCAAAAAGGTCACATGTTTTTGAGGTAGATTACTGAGGGATTCTCTCCTTGCTACAGAAGTAAATGCTTTGTGAATGGGTATGAGGAAAGGAAATTTGGCATCTCAACAGCTGCTTACAGAATATCAGAAGTGTTATTTGTTCAAGCAATAAAATCCCCAGTACAGCACCAACGATTGAAAATGCATCATAGTTCAGTTTTCTGTCATTTACATTCATTCTCAGAGATTATCATGTCTTCTGTACAAATAGAAGCATTGAATTATGATATGATAAAACTCCTAGGCATATACCCAAAGATGTTCCACAATACCAAAGCTGTTCATAGTAGCTTTATTATTTGTAATAACCAGAAACTGGAAACAACCTACATGTGCCTCAACTGAAAAATGGATTTTTAAAAAGTGGTACATTTACTCAATGGAGTATTAGTCAGCTGTTGAAAAACAATGACATTATGAAATTTTCCAACAACTGGATGGAACTAGAAAACATCATCCCAAATGAGGTAACCCAGACCCAGAACATGGTGAGTACACACTTATAAGTGGATATTAGCCATAAAGTAAAAGATAACCATGCTACAATCTACAGACCCAGAGAATTTAAGTAACGAGAAGAGCTTAAGAAGGGTCATGTGAATCTCACTGTGAAGAGGAAATAGAATAGACATTATGGGTGGATGGGGTGGAGGGTGTTTTGGATGGGGGAGCATGGGAACTGAAAATACCAAATAGGGGAGAATGGGAGAAGAGAATACTAGGAGAGACAACTGGAATTGAGGATCATATCTGGTTCAAGCTAGAAAACTAGGGCAATGTAAACTCCCAGGTATCTATGAGGGATACCCTGGCTAAGACTCTTAGCAGTGGGGTTATGTAGCCCAAACAACTCCTTTCCTGTAACCAGGAAAGACTTCCAGTGAAGGAATTGGGACACCAACCCAGCCCCAAAAAAAATGACCTACAATTTTTCCTGCTGTAAGATACCTTGGGGCAAATGTGACACTGGCTTTGTGACAGGGGCCAACCAAATGGCTGGCTTGAGACCTATGCCATGAGAGGGAGCCCACCCAAGACACTGCCTAGAGTGCCAGGATCCAGAGCATAGATAGGTAAGAGACTTAGGATAGAACCAAATAGGACTAGAAAGATAAAAAATAGCCAATAACATTATTCCTAATGATAATCTGAGATACACATAGATTGGTGCCTACCCCAGTGTTCATCAGAGAGGCTTCATCCAGCAATTGATGGAAACACATGCAAAGACCCACAGCTATACATTAGGTGGAGCTTAGGGAATACTGTAGAACAAGGGAAGAAGGATTGTAGGAGCCAGAGGGGTCAAAAACATTATAAGAAAACCTATAGAATCAACTATTCTGGACCCATAGGAGCTCATAGAGACTGAACTACAAACCACGAAGCCTGCATGACATTGACCTAGGTCCTCTCCATGTATGTTACAGTCATAAACCTTAGTCTTTTTATAGTACTCCTAACATCAGGAGCAGAAGCTATCTCTGACTCAGTTGCTTGATTATATAACCCTCTCCTCCTACCAGGTTGCTTTTCCCAGTCTTAATAAAAGAGGAGGTACCTAAACTTACTGCAACTTGACATGCCATGGCTGGTTGATATCCATGGCAGGCCTGCCACTTTCTTAAGAGAAATGGAGGAGGAATGGTTTAGGGGTAGAGAAGGAGTAAAGAGGAAAAGTGGTAGAGAGGGAATGTAGGGGAGGAGGGAGGAAAAATCTGAGGTTGGGATGTAAAAACTAAAATTAAAAAATAAATAAATAAAAATAATGAAAGAAAGAAAGAAAGAAAGAAAGAAAGAAAGGGAGACAGACAGAGAGAGAGAGAGAGAGAGAGAGAGAGAGAGAGAAAGAAAGAAAGAAAGAAAGAAAGAAAGAAAGAAAGAAAGAAAGAAAGAAACCATCACTCTTGCTTCTTTCAAGACCTTGATGATGGCATTAATCTACAGAAGTGATTGATGCTTAGGAGAAAGACTAAACTACAAACAAATAAAAGTAATAACCCTATTATGTGGAAACAAATGTTACTAATATTACTTATAGTAAATTTTATGTTAGTGTTTATTATATTTCTCTACTGTGTAGTATGCTTTTTTTACTCATTAAACACAGTATGGCAGAGGCAAGCAGATTTCTGAGTTTGAGTCTAGTCTACAAAGTGAGTTCCAGGACAGCCGAGGCTACACAGAGAAACCCTGTCTCGAAAAACAACAAAACAAAACGAAAACAAAAACAAACAAACAAAAAAAAGACAATCACAAAGTGAACTGTACAAAGTGTAAAGTGCTACATATAAATCAATAGCTTGAATTCTCCTCTAGAGAGAGTATATAAACCATATTAACAAACTCAGGGATGGAAAACATAATTATTTCAAATGACTCTGAAAAGACATTTGACAAAGTTCAATATGCCTTTATGATATATGTTCTAGAAACTATAGAGATAGATGAATTATCACTCAAAATGATAAAAGATACATACAACAAACCTGTAAACAATATTATATTAAGTGAAGGCATACTGAAAGTATTCTTCTAAATTACAAATAAATTGCAATAAAGTATTCCTCTGAAACAGGAATGATACAAGGCAGGCTACTCTCCCCTTTCTTATTTCACATAGTGCTTGAAGTCTCAGCTATAAAAATAAGACAAGAATAAGAATAAAGTGAATAAAATATGAAAGGAAGAAGTCAACTATTCCTATTTACAAATAACATAAGTTTTTATTTTAAAAAGACTATTAACTCCACTAGAAAAATCCCAGACCTAATAAATAATTGTAAAATTTCAGAATAAAAACTTAGTATTTAAAAACATAGCCACCATTGGGTCCCGAATCCCTCAGTGACTAGTCTGCACAGGTGACAGTGCAGACTTCAGAGGCTACAAAGCTACTGATACAGGCAGAAGCAACACAGCTTCTGGGACAGACCTCATTTCGGGCACCAGACATCAAGCAACCTTCCCCTCCAGAGGAGAGGTGTATGCCCTGCCCAGGAGGGCTCTACTGCAGAGCACCTGGGGAAGCCATCTTGGGTCCTGGATTCCTCAGAGATTAGTCTGCACAGGTGAGAGTGTGGACAACAGAAGCTACACAGCTTCAGGGACAGGCCCTATTTCAGGGATTCATCTTAAGCCAGGAGGCATGTCCAAACACCAGATTTCTGTGCACCTTCCCTGCAAGGGAAGAGCTTGCCTGCAGAGAGTACTCTGATCACTGAAACTCAGGGAGAGCTACACTCCCAGGTCTGCTGACAGAGGCTAACAGAATCACAGGAGGAACAAGCTCCAACCAGAGACAACTACAACAACTAACTCCAGAGAATACCAGATGGCTAAAGGCAAATGTAAGAATCTTACTAACAGAAACCAAGACCACTCACCATCCTCAGAATCCAGCACTCCCACCTCAGCCATTCCTGAATAACCCAAAACACACGAAATGCAAGACTCGAATTTAAAATCATATCTCTCAATGCTGGTAGAGGAACTCAAGAAAGACTTTAAAAACTCACTTAAAAAATACAGGTGAACACTGCTAAAGAGGTAGAAGTCCTTAAAGAAAAACATGAAAACCAACCAAACAGGTGATGGAATTGAACAAAACCATACAAGACCTAAAAAGGGAAGTAGACACAATAAAGAAAACCCAAAGTGAGTCAACGCTGGAGATAGAAAACCTAGGAAAGAAATCTGGAACCATAGATGTGAGCATCAGCAACAGAATACAAGAGATAGAAGAGAGAATCTCAGGTGCAGAAGATTCCATAAGAACATGGCACAACAATCAAAGAAAATTCAAAATGCAAAAAAGATCCTAACTCAAAACATCCAGGAAATCCAGGACACAATGAGAAGACCAAACCTAGGGATAATAGGAGTAGATGAGAATGAAGATTCTCAACTTAAAGGGCCAGCAAATATCGTCGACAAAATTATAGAAGAAAACTTCCCATACCTAAGCAAAGAGATGCCCATGAACATACAAGAAGCCTACAGAACTCCAAATAAACTAGACCAGAAAAGAAATTGCTCCCAACAAATAATAATCAGAACAACAAATGCACTAAATAAAGATAGAATATTAAAAGCAATAAGGGAAAAGGTCAAGTAACATATAAAGGCAGGCCTATTAGAATTACACCAGACTTTTCACCAGAGACTATGAAAGCCAGAAGATCCTGGACAGATGTTATACAGACCCTAAGAGAACACAAATGCCAGCCCAGGCTACTATACACAGCAAAACTCTCAATTAGCATAGAAGGAGAAACCATAGTGTTCTATGATAAAACCAAATTCACCCAATATCTTTCCACAAACCCAGCCCTTTAAAGGATAAAAAAGGGAAAACATCAACACAAGGATGGAAACTACACCCTAGAAAAAGGAAGAAAGTAATCCTTCAACAAACATAAAAGAAGACAGCCACAAGAACAGAATCCCAACTTTAACATAAAAATAATAGGAAGCAACATTTACTTTTCCTTAATATCTCTTAATATCAATGGACTCAATTCCCCCAATAAAAAGACATAGACTGGCTACACAAACAGGACCCAAGATTTTTTTTTAATTAGGTATTTTTCTAGTTTGCATTTTCAATACTATCCCAAAAGTCCGGCATACCCACCGCCCTCAATCCCCTACCCACCCACTCACCCTTTTTGGCCCTGGGGTTCCCCTGTACTGGGGAATATAAAGTTTGCAAGTCCAATGGGCCTCTCTTTGCAGTGATGGCCAATTAAGCCATCTTTTGATACATATGCAGCTAGAGTCAAGAGCTCCGGGGTACTGGTTAGTTCATATTGCTGTTCCACCTATAGGGTTGCAGTTCCCTTTACCTCCTTGGGTAATTTCTCTAGCTCCTCCATTGGGGGCCGTGTGACCCATCCAATAGCTGACTGTGATCATCCACTTCTATGTTTGCTAGGCCCCGGCATAGTCTCACAAGGGACAGCTATATCTGGGTCCTTTCAGCAACATCTTGCGAGTGTATGCAATGGTGTCAGCGTTTGGAAGCTGATTATGGGATGGATCCCTGCATATGGCAATCACTAGATAGTCCATCCTTTCGTCACAGCTCCAAATTTTGTCTCTGTAACTCCTTCCATGGATGTTTTGTTCCCATTTCTAAGAAGGAGCAAAGTGTCCACACTTTGGTCTTCGTTCTTCTTGAATTTCATGCGTTTAGCAAATTGTATCTTATATCTTAGGTATCCTAAGTTTCTGGCTAATATCCACATATCAGTGAGTACATATTGTGCAAGTTCCTTTGTGATTGGGTTACCTCACTCAGGATAATGCCCTTCAGGTCCATCCATTTGCCTAGGAATTTCATAAATTCATTCTTTTTTAGCTGAGTAGTATTCCATTGTGTAAATGTACCACATTTTCTGTATCCATTCCTCTGTTGAGGGGCATCTGGGTTCTTACCAGCTTCTGGCTATTATAAATAAGGCTGCTATGAACATAGTGGAGCATGTGTCCTTCTTACCATTTGGGACATCTTCTGGATATATGCCCAGGAGAGTTAATGCGGGATCCTCCTGTAGTACTATGTCCAATTTTCTGAGGAACCGCCAGAAAATTTCCAGAGTGGTTGTACAAGCTTGCAATCCCACCAACAATGGAGGAGTGTACCTCTTTCTCCACATCCTCGCCAGCATCTGCTGTCACCTGAGTTTTTGATCTTAGCCATTCTGACTGGAGTGAAGTGGAATCTCAGGGTTGTTTTGATTTGCATTTCCCTGATGATTAAGGATGTTTTCAGGTGTTTCTCTGCCATTCGGTATTCCTCAAGTGAGAATTCTTTGTTCAGCTCTGAGCCCCATTTTTTAATGGGGTTATTTGATTTTTCTGGAGTCCACCTTTTGAGTTCTTTATATATATTGGATATTAGTCCCCTATCCGATTTGGGATAGGTAAAGATCCTTTCCCAATCTGTTGGTGGCCTTTTTGTCTTATTGAAGTTGTCTTTTGCCTTGCAGAAGCTTTGCAATTTTATGAGGTCCCATTTATCGATTCTCGATCTTACAGCACAAGCCATTGCTGTTCTGTTCAGGAATTTTTCCCCGGTACCCATATCTTCGAGGCTTTTCCCCACTTTCTCCTCTATAAGTTTCAGTGTCTCCGGTTTTATGTGGAGTTCCTTAATCCACTTAGATTTGACCTTAGTACAAGGAGATAGGAATGGATCAACTCACATTTTTCTACATGATAACTGCCAGTTGTGCCAGCACCATTTTTGAAAATGCTGTCTTTTTTCCACTGGATGGTTTTAGCTCCCTTGTCAAAGATCAAGTGACCATAGGTGTGTGGGTTCATCTCTGGGTCTTCAATTCTGTTCCACTTGTCTGTCATTATACCAGTACCATGCAGTTTTTATCACAATTGCTCTGTAGTACAGCTTTAGGTCCGGCATGGTGATTCCACCAGAGGTTATTTTATCCTTGAGAAGAGTTTTTGCTATCCTAGGTTTTTTGTTATTACAGATGATTCTGCCGATTGCCCTTTCTAATTCGTTGAAGAAACCCACCTCAGGGAAAAAGACAGATCTCAGAATAAAGGCTGGAAAAGAATTTTCCAAGCAAATAGTTCGAAGAAACAAACTGGAGTAGCCATTCGTATATCGAATAAAATTGACTTCCAACCAAAATTTATCAAAAAAGTCAACGAGGGACACTTCCTACTCATCAAAGTTAAATACAACCAAGATGAACTCTCAATTCTGGATATTTATGTCCCAAATACAAGGGCAGCCACATTTATTAAAGAAACTTTAGTAAAGCTCAAAGCATACATTGTACCTCACACAATAATAATGGGAGACTTCAACACCCCACTCTCACCAATGGACAGATCCTGGAAACAGAAACTAAACAGATACAAATGGACACTAACAAAAGTTATGAAACAAATGGATTTAAATGATATCTACAGAACATCTTATCCTAAAACAGACGGACATATCTTCTTCTCAGCGCCACATGGTACCTCCTCCAAAACTGACCATATAACTGGTCACAAAACAGGACTCAACAGATACAAAAATATTGAAATTATCTCATGCATCCTATCTGATCACCACAGACTAAGACTGATCTTCAATAACAATATAAATAATAGAAATCCAAAATTCACGTGGAAACTGAACAACACTCTACCCAATGATACCTTGGTCAAGGATGAAATAAAGAAAGAAATTAAAGACTTAAAGAGTTTAATGAAAATGTAGCCACAATATACCCAAACTTATGGGACACAATAAAGGCAGTACTATGAGGAAAACGCATTGCTCTGAGTGCCTCCAAAAAGAAACTAGAGAGAGCATACACTAGCAGCCTGACAGCACACCTAAAAGCTCCAGAACTCAAGGAAGCAAATTTACCCAAGTGGAGTAGATGGCAGGAAATAATCAAATTCAGGGATGAAATCAACCAAGTGGAAACAAAAAGAACTATTCAAAAAATCAACCAAACCAGGAGCTGGTTCTTTGAGAAAATCAACAAGATAGAAAAACCCTTAGCCAGACTAACTAGAGGGCACAAGGACACTATGCTAATTATCAAAATCAAAACTGAAAAAGCAGACATAACAACAGAACTTGAGGAAATCCAAAACATCATCAGATACTACTACAAAAGGATATACTCAACAAAACTAGAAAACCTGGATGAAATGGACAGCTTCCAAGACAGATACCAGGTACCAAAGTTCAATCGGGATCAGATTAAGGATCTATACAGATCTATACAGGGCAGGGCGGGGCGGGGCGGGGCGGGGCAGAAAGGAAAGGAAAGGAAAGGAAAGGAAAGGAAAGGAAAGGAAAGGAAAGGAAAGGAAAGGAAAGGAAAGGAAAGGAGGGAGGTAGGGAGGGAGGAAGGAAGGAAGGAAGGAAGGAAGGAAGGAAGGAAGGAACAAAGAAAGAAGCAAAAATTTTTTTCATATTATTATATTAATCAGAAGCTACACTTCAGTAATTAAGCAATGGCCTGAAATGTTAAGTTCTGCGCAATAACTTATCTTGTGTTATAGTTACCCAGAGACATCAAATCCTTAACTAAAGTAAAGTAAAAACAGAAAAGATAGTCTATAGTATAGTTTGTATTTGTTTATAATAGTAACTCAGCAAAGCAGGTTTCCCTATGGTGCTTATTTGAGGATACAATAAATTGCTCGTTTCTTGATCTTCATTGTAGGCATTGGGAAACCTAGGAAATGATGTCAAATTTTCCATTGATTTCCCATGTATAATAAGAAAGTCATAATCACATAACTGCTAAGAGTACTCAAAGTAAATTGAACAAATACAGCATCAGGATAATATAACATCCTTAAAAACAAATTATTTATTTATACATACAATAGCTAGAAAGACAAGTTAGACAGGATTTTGGGGAAATTTAGAGTCCTATTAGGACATAAGAACAATGTTATAAGAGTAAAAAATATCACATACTCAAAAGAAAGTAGTCAAGAGCAAATACAAAAGGGTACAGAATTTGAAAGAAGCAATCCTGCTTGAGTGGGCAGTTCTGCTTCCAAGAAAACATGAGTTATTAAATGAAAATATCAGGGTCAGGCAAGGGTTATTGCTTGTGGAAGCCCCAGGGACACTTAGAGCAATGCAGGTTATTGGCTTTGCTCTTAGTTATCTGCCTGAATTTGGTGGTTAAACCACATTGCTGAGGACACCACATTCTTTTTATTATTATTATTATTATTATTATTATTATTATTAGATATTTTCTTTATATACATTTCAAAATTCAAATGCTATCCCAAAAGTTCCCCATACCCCCCCCCAACTCCCCTACCCACCCACTCCCACTTCTTGGCCCTGGCATTCCCCTCTACTGAGGCCTATAAAGTTTGCAAGACCAATGGGCCTCTCTTCCCAGTGATGGCCGACTAGGCCATCTTCTGATACATATGCAGCTAGAGACATGAGCTCCGAGGGGCACTGGTTAGTTCATATTGTTGTTCCACCTCTAGGGTTGCAGATCCCTTGAACTCCTTGGGTACGTTCTCTAGCTCCCCCATTGGGGGCCCTGTGATCCATCCAATAGCTGACTGTGAGCTCATGGATTGGCAGGATCAATAGAGTGAAAATGGCTATCTTGCCAAAAGCAATCTACAGATTCAATGCAATCCCCATCAAAATTCCAACTCTATTCTTCAACGAATTAGTAAGGGCAATCTGAAAATTCATCAGGAGTAACAAAAATCCTAGGATAGCAAAAACTCTTCTCAATGATAAAAGGACCTCTGGTGGAATCACCATGCCTGACCTAAAGCTTTACTACAGAGCAATTGTGATTAAAAACTGCATGATACCGGTATAGTGACAGACAAATAGACCAATGGAATAGACTTGAAGACCCAGAAATGAACCCACACACCTATGGTCACTTGATCTTCGACAAGGAAGCTAAAACCATCCAGTGGAAAAAAGGCAGAATTTTCAACAAACGGTGCTGGCACAACTGGCGATTATCATGTAGAAGAATGTGAATCGATCCATTCCTATCTCCTTGTTCTAAGGTCAAATCTAAGTGGATCAAGGAACTCCACATAAAACCAGAAACAGTGAAACTTATAGAGGAGAAAGTGGGGAAAAGCCTCGAAGATATGGGCACATTCTTCAATTAAAAAACACGAAGATATCAAGTAGGTGCTGACCTGGAAGCTTCATCTCTACGGCAAAGTGAATTAACCCATCCAAATTAATTACATTTTTTCCATTTAAATGCTAAGCATTAAAATAAACAAGTCATAAAATTTAGCTATGCTAGCTTTCATAGGGCTGGAAGGTGCTATGCCTGCCTGATACCAGAGGAGAAAACCAATCATCGGCTCTATCCAGCTGTGAACACATTGTGTTCCAGTAAATGCAGGCCTGGCAAGGTATGTCTCCTGGTGATGTAGCAGCACAAATGTTCTGAGAGTACCCATTCACTTTATGATGGGATTTAAAGCATACTGTACAAGAAGAAACCAACACCCTTCACCATTATCAACTCCAAGAACTTGTCACTAGATAGGTCATAGGCTCTAATGGGGAAAATACTATTATACTTAGAAATGGACATAGCAATAAAGTGACTCTTAATGGCTTACTTTTCACCCAATCTTTATTTTATTTTTCAACCTCCTTGAAGAAGCTTCTAGCAATAGATGGCAATTATCAGAGAGACTTACAACAGGTCAGTGTCTGAAGAATAGAAGTCCCTGTGGTTCTCAGCTCTCAGTGGGACATCTATATCATGTCCCTTCTCCCAAGGCTCAAGAAAATACCTGTAAGGGGTCAGGAAGACAAAGTCACACATGGTAGATGATTATAAGAAAATTGTTTTCTGGCCACAACAGGACAGATCATACAAAAGACACAAATGGAGTTGCATCAATTGTGAAAGCAACCACAAGAGCTGCACGAGCTCAGTCCAGACAAAACCCCAACATGGAAGTGGGGAAGTGGGCAGAAAGTCCCACACCTAGCTTAAGAGCTCTTAGCATTTGATGGCTGCTAGGACAGAGTCTAGTTTTTTTAAAGAACGTGACCCTTGGTAGATTAACTACACCCCAGGGCAAACCGCACATTCAAAAATATTATAATTGATTTAAAAATATATACATAGAACCAGAAATTGGATACATAATAGGGCGAGAGTAGACCTGAGAGGATTTCGGGTAGAGTGAATATGACCAAAATACATTTTAGGAAATTCTTCGAGAATTTACTAAAACATTTAAAAATTAAAAATTATAAAAAGAATTGAAAAAAACACAGTTACAAACCATGTATTTGGAGATCAAGTTTAAATATTCCCGTTGAATTTCAGCTGGTGATCATAGATAGATGCTTTGCTTATTTACTAAAATTCTTGCATGCCGCTCAATCTCCATTTGTGTCCCCCAATAACTGGAGGAGAAACTGTCCCTAACGCTGTTGCCTGACTATGGAATCTATTCACCTACATGGCTGTCTTGCCTGGTCTCAGTGGGAGAAGATGTGTCTATCCCTGCAGGAACATGATGTGCCAGGGTGGGGAGACACTGGGGGGTGGGGCACTGTCTCAGAGGACAGGAAGAGGGGTTTGGGGAAGGGACTCTATGAGGAGGGACGGGAATGCAGGGAAGCCAGCATCTGGAATATAAAAAAATAAATAATTATAAAAATGTAAATTACACAATCAAAATTAACTTAAGGAAAATTTATATACAACCTGTTAAATTAATTATTTATAATTTAGCATTCTAATATAAAGATCAATATTTGGTGAATTGGGTACATAAAATAATAAATAAATCTAGTGATATTTATCCATATTCAAGATACAATTTGTTTTTTAATATAAGTATTAGCTCTGAAACTGATGAAAACATTCATCAGTTGGCATACTGTTCTTCCTGGTGTATGTATCTAAAAGTTAAGATACATAGAGATATACAGTTGGTCCTTCTTATATGTGAGTTTCACACCTGTAAATTCAACCAATTATCCACTAAAATACTCAAAAACTAAATTATATGTGAGTTACTAAATGTGTACAGATGTTTTCTTTATTATTGTTTCATAAACAATAATGTATTAAAATATGTATTTGTATACTACTCATAACATACTTAATATTAACACTTGTCCAGAGATGATTTAAAGAATGTGGCTTGTAAGCGTTATATGATTTTATATACAGAATGTAATTTTATATAAAACTGTAGATTTGGGGATCTGGGAATTATTCTTTTTTGGGTACCAAGAGATATTGGCATAATGATATATACATAATCACATCATTCATATAAAATGTTATTAATATGATACATATTCAAAATAAGTAGCAAAAATATTTAGTAAGCCAGATATGGAAGATGATGCTAGATGACACTCTTATTCTGAGAAAGGTCAATGTAGTTTAAAGACAAAAGACTTATTTGTAGTCTTTGGTGATTTCTCAAGAACAGTGAGTGATTTTTGTGGTTAGCAAAGAAGGACATATTTATTCCACTTTTAGATGAAATCATCACTAATTTAGAATAAAGAAAAGAGAAATCTGTTCTTCATCAGTCACTTTAAAGCAGCTGTTAAACATTGGTGTGTAAAATACAGGATACCAAGCAAGACCTAAAAGGCAACTAAAATAAATGAACGAATCTGACAGCTCCACATTCTGATAGGGTGATTGTACTGCAACAGATCTGGGTAACAGGTGAGTACCAGTATGAGTAAGCACACTTTATGCATGTAGAAATATTTTAAAGAACATGATTTACTAAAGTCACTAAGTAATAACAGAATTTGTTCACTAAGAATTGAGACTATTATTACAGATAAAATGTATTGAGAAACAATTAATGCCATAAAATTTATTTTTCCACCCATAAAACTGAGTTTTAAAGGTACACAGATTACTTATGATGAGTGAAAGAGATGTATATTAAACACTACCTCAAGCAATATATAGATCTTTTTCATGAACCTAGCTGCTTTTCTCTTTTTAGGCAATCATTTCAAAATTATCCTTAATTCCCGTTAACCATTTTTATCTGTACCTATAGAACTTTTTAATTAAAATGTCATATGTCATATATAACTAGAGAAATGCCTGAGTGAGTAAAAGGCTTTCTGCAAAAGTCTAAGGACTTTGTGAGCTTGTTAGGAGATTCTAGCAGGTGAACTTAGCTACTCATATACCCTTGACTGAAGACCAGCCCTCCTCTTTTCAGAGAAGGTTATGTCCTATTCGCCTGAGCATGCTGCTTCAGAAGGAACACACATGGAGCTTTAAGGGAAGAAGGGACACCCGCCTAGACAGCCAGATCAGTCAAAGCAATCATGGCGATCAATGGGTTGACAGATGTCACAGGCAGAGCCAACTAATCTGGACCATTGGGAGCTCTCAAAGACTGAGCCACCAAACAGAGAACATACACACACTGGAAAGAGGCCCCTGGCACATGGCATATATGTAGCAGACGTGCAGCTCAATCTCCATGGCTGCCTTATCTGACCTCAGTGGAATAGGATGCACCTAATGTGGAGGAAACTTGATGTGCCAGGATGGGAAGGATATGGAGTGGGCCTCGCCCTTTCAGAGGAGAAGGGGAGAGGGGATGGATGGAGGGACTCTGTGAGGGCGGGATAGAGATAAAGAGGAGCATTTAGAATGTTAATTAAAGTCTAAGGACCTATGCTCAGATGCCTAACATAACATTAGAGTTTGAGCATGGCAAAATATACCTGTAATCTCAGAACTAGGGGACAAGACAGGCAGAGTCTGTGGGCTCACTCGCCATTCAGCTTAAACTAAAATGGGAAGTTCTAGATTCCCTGAGATGCCCTGCATCAAAAATAAATGAAAGGTGTAAAAAGACAAAGGAAGATACTTGAAGTCAACTTCTGGATAATACATGTGAAAAATGCACAAGAGAATGTACTTGCCCCTACATTCACACATGTATATACAGCACAAGTGTATATTGTAGCAAGTGGTCATATAACTGCATCTATACAGTTGAGAAAAATTGATATCTGCATTTATCAATTAACAGTATGTTTTCTATGCTGATCACAAACTTCAGAGAGATACAGCCCTTCAAACATTTTTTTAGATAAGCAAAGGGTATTCCTTTATGCCACTTAAGAATATTGAATTACACACAGGCACACACACACACACACACACACACACACACACACATCTTATGCATCATTGTATATTTAATTTGTAGTTTCTGGCCATCTTAGTTAAATGCTATGAAATATAGACACGCAAATTTTATGGAGTTCTATGTTTTACTGCTTTTACTTTTCCTACACTAATTTCCCCAGATTTAGTTATGTAACAAACCAAAAAGATAATTATTTCAGCCCAATACCATGTTTTTCTAAGTGAATAGTCTGATACATTCCAATGTGATGTTCTTCTCAGTATCATACCAACTCACAATCACAAGTAGAACAGACTAAGACAGTAATCTCATGTGAGTTTGAGATCATCCCCCAAAATTACTAGCTGTTTGGACAAACCAATTCCTTCTAATGTATGGCCAAAGACCTCATTTACCAGATGTCAATAAGGTACCTTTCTTGTATTTTCTGATTTTATAGCGAGACCGCGTGAGAGAGTGATGTTCCCATCACCTTTATGACACGATGCGAACCCACTAGAACAGTCGCTATGCTGATCTGCATTAATTTAAATAAATGAAAAAGAGACAGAGGTTATTTACATTCTCCATAACGTATTCCCACAACAGACTTTATAGATATCCAAGGGTATTAAATCTCCAAAATAAAAATATTGAGGGACTAAACAACTCATCCTTAACCTAGCCTTTCTTAGAAGTCCATATGAATATATTTGTAAATCTTAATCTTTTGATAGTGCACACTATAAGAAATATCTCAAAAATATTGTGTTTCTGAAAGTAGAAACAAAGACTACTTCCCATCTCTTAGAAATATATAGAGTGAGAAATACTGGGCATGTCCAGAGGTAAATATAAACATCGTGAGAATGAAGTGGAAACAGTGCTTCACTGTCAGTGATTGACAAGCAAGGAGCAGGAGTGATTCGTTACTCTTGTGATACATATGATAGACTGAATGTACTATAGATTAATAAACAGAGCAGGACTGCAGTTAAAATAATACTTACATAAGGAATAAACAAAACATAGACCAGATATTACATCAAACATCTTTAATTTTACAAAAGGAATTCCAAGATTTTTCTTCAGTCTAAAATCTGTCTCTATCTTTCTATCTATTTATCTATCTATTCTCTATATGTATATCATCTATTTATTATCTTGGGGTTTGCCAACAATAGGTAATCATAAATAAATATAATCTCTTAGTATGTGCTTATTATCCAATGATTCTAGTTCCCATAGGTTCTCCAAATAGACAAACTGATATTTGTTTGTCTCAGTTTTCAGAAACAATGAATAAGTTCCTTGAAAAACAATTATTAGCCTATGTTGTGGTTTCTATGAAAAGACTGGCTTTAAAAATGTTTTGTAAACTGGGCATGGTGGCGCATGCCTTTAATCCCAGCACTTGGGAGGCAGAGGCCATCCAGTGTGTAATACAGAGTGAGTTCCAGGACAGCCAGGACTACACAAAGAAACCCTGTCTCGAAAAACAAAAACCAAAAACCAAACCAAAACAAAACAAAAACAAACAAACAAAAAATTGTTTTGTAATTTTACTAAAGATTGGATGAATTCACAGAGGGATTGGGTCACAGACTACAAAGCCCTCTCAGGGCTAACTTCCCTTCTCAATTTTGGAAGCATTCAAAGAGGCTGTATCCTCCCTATTCTGGCCTAACAAATAGGCACATACCCTCTTCTCTCCCTACTCTTCTTTGCTCCATGGGTTTTCCCCCATTAATTCCCTAGCTTTTTAGTGTTTCTTCCATATGAGATAATTACCTATTTGCAAAACACAGAACTATTTTGTCAGATGAATAACTTAGTCTGTTTTATAAAATCCTCTGCCAGAAATATAGTCACAAATGTCCAATTTTAAAGCTTAAGTGGTTTTTCTGAGCCATGTTTCCCCTCCTAATAAGTTAAATAAATGTTGACTTTTGTTCCTGACAGATTGTTCACCTATAAGATCTCACAATAGTGACTTAGATGCTTAAAAATTTTGTGGAAAATAAGTACCAAGAGATATGACTATCACATACTCTTTTCCTAGATCATTAAGTAAATGTGCATTTGTATCTCAATGAAGCCAAATAACATTGAACCATCATAAATGAGACTCTACAAGACTCCTCACTAGAGAATAGAACTCTCTCTGAGTGTAATTTGTGTTGCTACTGAGGCTAATGCAGAAACCTCTCATATTTTATTAAATAACTAGACATCGTATACATGTTAAGACTAGCACATTTCTATTAGATTGCTCCCTAAATTGTTATTAAATGGAAATAATATAGTAAAGTGTTAGTTACATTGTTTACTTTACAAAAGAATCACCTGCTGTTTCTCAGATGATAATGCTATCTGTTATGTCTACCCACTATAGCAATTCACTAACATCTCATTTGGCATTCTTTCCCAGCACAAATGATTCTTTTGGGACAAAGTTTAAAAAAAAAAAAAGGAGGGAAAGCATTTTTCATAAATAGCTGGCCATGGCTATCCATTAGCTCAGCAAACCTCTTTACTAGAAGCAAAATAGAGATAAGCGGAAAAGAATGTGCACACATCTGAGGTTTGTTTTCCTTATACAATAAATCTCACTCAGAAATCATTACAGGAACAATTGTCTGTGGGCTCCATGTTCATTTCTATCTGTTTTCCTTTTTTCTATACAGGATTCTTTAGAACTTTTGTGTATCTTCTCTGATACAATAGTCCAACTTGGGAGCTAGATAATCTGAGGACAATAGCTCCAGGATGAAACTACAGAGGAAATAGTTCAGACTAGGAATATGAAAGTAGATTTTTGGAGTACAACTAAATGAATGATGCATTTATCATTCCAAGTCTAAATTTTAACTTAATGCCATTAAATCATTTCAGATCACTTGGAAAAAGATGTCACTCAGATTGATTTAGCTGAAAATTTTGACTTTTGAGCTTTTGTTCTTAAACTTGCTGAAAATTCAAAATATTATTTTAGTTGGCTGGAAACTTGTTCTGCATTATGTACAGTAGAAAGAAACATTTTCAGATCAATTTTAGGAAATAAATATTACCAAGTGTGACTCCGACATATCACAATGAACTCGTTCTTGTCACTTTTATTTTGCATGTACCTCAGCATCCTGAGTGATGTAACCCAGACCCAGAAAAACAAACAAATAAGGTATGCATTTGCTTACATATGGCTGTTAGCCATACAGATACTAATAAGTGAGATACAATCCATAGAAGCATAGAGGTTAGACAGAGAGTAGAAGACCAGGGAGAAATAGAATAGATAGTTATGGGTGAAATAGGGTGTTGGACTTGTGGGGTATAAAATGGGAAGATCAAACATGGAAGGGGAGTGACAAGGGATTAAGAGCAAGGAAATCTGTATATATGCCTATATGTGTGTTTGAGATTTAAATGAATTCCATAAATAAAGGAAAAACAGAGTCTCAAGTCACCCTCTTGTATTAAATGTGCTGAAAGGTACTTGTAACTACAGAAAGAGAAAGGTAAATATCAACCCAGATATAAATTATTTGATCCTCAAAAGTGACCTGCCTACAAGTTTTGTCAGTGCAATACTGGCAGAAATTTTGATGGAGTAACCAACCAATATCTGGTTTGAGTTAAGGTCCACTACTTGAAATGGAACCCCTTCCAAACCCTGCTTGGGTGGCGTAAAGTCTGACAGTAGATAGGCCATGGACTTTGGGGAAAACTAAACACTACTCTTCAGCAAAAGAAATGTAGCTAAAAGACTAACCAACTCTTAACAATATTCTGCTATACTTACAGATCAGTGCCTTGCTTAGCCAATATCAGAAATACTTCATCCTGCAGCAGTTGAGAACAAATACAGATACTCACAACTAGAAAATATACAGAAAATATAAGACCTTGCAATACTGGGCCCTAAATAAAAAATCTCCATCAAATCTACTTGTCATCAAATCTCTATGTCTCAGGGAAAGCTGCAGAAGAGGAAGTAGAAAGAGTGTAAGTCAGAGGGGATGGTAGATATCAAAGATTTATGGTTTTCTGGGAATAACAAGGCTGGCACACATATAAATTCACATATAAACACACAGGAGATGCATGGGTCTCCTAGAGATAAAAGGAGAAGCAGGCACATGCCCCAATCCCTAACTCAGAAGCTATCTCTAATTAATAGCTATGAGCAAGGGAAATTTTATTGTCTCCAAGGGAGTCTCACTAGACAAACAAACCACTCTTAAGGGTAGATCAAATAGCCAGCAGGACACAGTCAACACAAAACAAAGTTAACAGCATTTTTGAAGGTTCTTGTCTCCTGATGTTAAGCAAGAGTGCCTGTTTGTTTTGTTTGTTTGTTTGTTTGTTTGTTTTCTTTATATGTCTATTGTGTGTATACTATGATTTGCAACTTAGGGTTTTATGGGATTCTTGAGTGTCAGAAGGTGTTCGTCTCTAGATCTACATACATTTATTGTGCTTTTTCTTTGACTTTTTCTTATTTAACTATTTTATAATGTTCTGATTTATTTTTTTTGTTTCATTTATTTTGTTTTATTGATATTCCTTACATGTCTCTTTGATTTCTAAGAAGAAAGAGAAAACAGTGGATCAAGATGGGAAAGGACTTTAGGAGCAACTTAGGAGAGTACAGGGAGGGTAAACCATAATTTGATCATTTTGCATGAAGAATGTATTTTTCAAGACAATATTTTAAAATAATAAAGGGATGTGCCATCATACCCAGCTCAGGAAAGCAAGGATAAAAAGAAGTCAGCTGAGCAAGACAAGGAAAGCAACCCAGTAAACAGGATTCTACATGTTTTCTGCTTCAAGACTTGCCTTCGGATTTCTGCTTTGAGTTACTTCCCTGGCATCCTACAGTGAAGTGTGACCTGAGAGTGGTAAGATGAAATAAACCCTTTCCACCCTAAGTTTCTCTTGGTCTTCGTGTTTTGCCACAACTGTAGAAACCCTAAATAGGACAGAAGAATAGCAAAACAAAAATCAAACTATTTCATATTTTTCTTTTTATGAAGTGAGTGAGGTCTCTTATTAGTCTCTAAAACCAGACTGTCCTTGAAGAGATCCTGTTAGACTGTCCTCACGATCATTTGACAATTTTTATTGATTAAAAGATCCTAGAATTGTTCTTAGATTCAAAATGTAAAAGAAAACACCAAGAGGATGTTTTCCAGATGGCCTTTGGGGAGTGCAACATAAATTCTTCATGGAAAATATGCTCTGTCATTAATCAACTGTCCCTGACTATAATAAGAACATCCTTCCCCCTGTCCCAATTATTCTATTAATTATTTTCTGCCATGTCCATAAATTCTCTTAGTAAATGTTGTTTTTCTAATTTGATGTGATTTATGACTGGGAAAGGCAGTTTATAATATTCTGTAGCTGGTGTATTAAAACACCTGAAACATTGGGGCCATACAGTGCTCCTAACCCATATATCATAAGAACAAACAGAAGAATAGAGTGAGGAAGATAAAATACATAAAATGTCATGCTCTGAAAACAAGTCTGTGCTAATATGTCATACAGATCACACAGTGCCACACTGGGCTATGAAGGGAGCACATGACTTGGTCTGGAACCAACATAAAGCATACATTTCTTAGGGATATAGAAGTTTGGAGAGAAGCAAGCTCCATCATTCTATCTAGGTAACCACTGAAATGTTAGATTCCTAGAATGTGGAGAAAGTTTTCAACAAAGTAACACTTAATGTGCTCAGAATAACTTGGATCCCTGAGGAAATATTTTTTTTTAGAGTTTGAAGGTCTGGTTCCAATATTATTAAGAACAATATGCATTCCTATAGATCCTCCTGAGACTTACTTTTGAATGGACCATCTGGTCAAAAATCTTTACTTATAATTCCACTATATACAGACAATTTTAAGAACCTCTCAATGTTTCTGTTCAGTGCTAAAATGTCATCTAACTGATCTGTTAACATTTCTCTAGTCTGTTCAGTCATGACTTAGGCTTCAATATCCTTTTGCATTTCCTCAATCTACATGAGCAAATCTAGCAACCATAAGAAGTTCTACTGAAAATATTTAAAAAAAAAACAGAATAGATCATACAATAAGTAAACTTAAGCAACAGAAAAAAATTATTTCGATGTTAAATTACAACCAACCCATTGCAGAATTTTGTTCTTTTCACTGATCTGCTTCTTCCACTGAGAATTCTGACTTTCCTCACTTTGATGACTTCTTTCTTTCTCTGTGTCAAACACCCCATCCTCACTTCCCACTTTCTAAAACCACAAACGATCTTGAAGTCACTGCTTAAAAATACGGTTCAAGACTTACATTTGTGCATTCAAATTTATCACAGGATTCACTAGAAAAGAAATTAATTGATCTTCATCCTCCCTATACACCATATGACTTAGATAGTCATTTCTGGGACATCAATAGTGTGATCGATTTGCCTGTCTGCTTGAGCTAGGTCAATTTTAACAGTTTTAAGTTCACAATGATATAATTCTTCCCACAAAACTAATATGGTTATCAAATTGTCTTATTTCTATAATTCCTGAGCAAAACTTTACTTTCAATTCTGTTTAGCAGTTGGTGTAAGACAATTTTAGCTAGTAAAATGACAGTCTTATACTATGTATTTGTTAAATATCCTTACCTTTGAATATATAGGACACCTTCAGGTCATGTAAAATAGGATCGCATATCAGAATACTTTTGAGAAATACATTAATTACAATTACAATAAATATTCAAGTAGATAATTCCAGTGTAAGGGACATTACAGTATTCATTTCTCCTAGTACAAACTCTACATTATCATTTATGTCAAGACCTAAAAGAATGACCAGGAAAATAATAGGTTAAGACAAAACACACACAGTTAGAATCAATAAGATAATGAGAGTCACAGTGAAAGAACACATTTCCCCTAGAGCTCTTTTCCTCACAGTATATATCACATTCATGCCACATATGCCTAATTTTCCCTAAAAGCTGAAAGTAGTTTCCTTCAAGAACAATATTTCTAATTTCCAATATATGAACATTACTAAAAGATTTGCAAACCAGTGCACAGAATATGGAAACTTTTCAGAAATAGTGATGTCCACCAATATGGCTTAAAGAATAAACTCACTACTCATCTACAGTAAAAGGATTAACCAATAACATTTAAGTGTTAACCGCTTCAAGGTCTGCCTTGGATTTTGAGCATAGACAAAGCCTAACTATTGAATTGTAGTTTAAAAAAATTAAAGCTAAATAAAAATTATTGTCACAAACTCAACTTCTTTCAAGATAAATTTTGCTTGAGAAACCCCTCTAGTCCAACAGAGGCACACATTCTAAGTGGTGCATGTTACTATAACTATCTCTTCCTCACACATATTGATAATAGAATGTTGTTAGATGAAACTATGAGACAATGGGAAAATGAACAGAATAAACAATATGAGTAAGAATATCAGTTGTTTAAACACTGTGGAAGTCAATATGGAGGTTCTTCAGAAAACTAGAAACACGTACCATATCTTCTGTATTACTTTTGACTAGCATACTGAGGGACTATAAGTCAACACACCCTCCAAATACATACAGGTCCATGTTTCTTGCTACACTATTCACAATAACAAGAAAATGAGATCAGACTAGGTGTCTATCAGTAGATGAATTGACAAAGAAAATGTGTTACATAGATGCAGTGAAATTTTAGGCAGCCATAAGTAAAAAACAAATAATGACAAATGCAGGAAAATAAATGCAAATCAAAGTAATGAATAAATAAAATAACACATACTTAGAAAGATAAATGGCATATATTATGTCATATGCAGAACTGAGATTTAAGTGTGTGCTTGTATAAGTCTCTCTTTAGTACATAACCAAAACGAGAAAAGTCAAGAATACAATCTAAGTGAGTTACTAAATTTAAAGATGACTAAGTTTCAAGGCAGACTCTCATGACAAAGCTGAGTATTTGCTTGATAAATGTTACGATGCTGTCACAAAGTAAAGAAGCAGTTTACACGGGTAAGCTTGAGGGCTTGCCCTCCCTACAGATTTCTGATCTTAATGCACAGACTGTTCCTAATATCTCCTAGGCATTGCATTACTGCAGTGAAGGAAATACTAAACTGAAATTGGCTAATTATTCTCAATAAAGCAACAATGTCTTCTTTGAAACTTCTTTGAATGCTTCCCTTATCCAACAGACCTACATTTAATGTTGAGGCAAAACAAGGCAGGAATGAGAGAAAGAGAGAGAAATCAAGGAGAAAATAGAATGTACCCCAAAATAGAATGTAGTTGGTACCTAGACGGCACGTACAATAGAGCCAAGGAAGAATGTTTGGACATGTTCAAAGGATGAGTATAGTAACACTGGATAAGGGATATCTTGGTTTCACACTCTCTAGATAAAATATTTAATATCTTTGCAAACATTACAGAGATAGAACAAATTACTACTAGTATGTCCAGAAAAATCCCAAGAATGCCACAACCCAGGGTGAATGTGTTTTTAATGTCCAAATTGCAGTAGCAGATGGTAGGGGAAATGTTTTATAGACTCAGAAATTTAGACCTGATAAAACCAGCTATGTTACCTGAAATCACAATGTCTCAAAGAGGATTATTTTCCTGGAGAATGCCTATAGCACATAGTGTTTACCAAGGCCATGGGAAATGTTAGTGATAGCTCTTCTCTGTGGTGCCAGTTATAGTGAAGTTATTACAGAAATCAGCTTGCTGTTAACAAAAAGAATGCTTGCAGTGCTCTAAAGCAAAAGAGGCCAGGCTGTGGGTTTCAACTCCTGGATATAAGAAGGCTGAAGCTATTTTCATAAGTACCAAAATCCAAGATGCTAGGAGTTAGCAAGATAGACACAACAAGTTACCCCCGTGGCCCAAATGTGCCGATGGCCATTGAAGGTACTTGTTTAATACACACAACCAAGTGTAAACAACAGATATAAAGTTGAAATAATGATTATTAATTTCCTAATGGAGGAGATTATGCTGAGGGATATGGAGTTAACATTTGTAATGACAAGAAGGTTTGGGCATGGTTATAGTGTTGATTATAAAACAATGTGAATGTGTTTCATAATAGTGACTTACACTTTAAAAGAATTCAAATGTTTTGTCTTTTACTTTTTCTTATACTAGATAATGTAAAGGAAAGAGGATTCTAACAGATAAGCAAAATGACAAAATGTTTAGTTGAATAAAATTGTAGTGTTATTTGTCCAGTTACTCTCCCTGAGTCAGGTTTCTGAAACAGGGCCTATAGACTGAGGACTGAACTACCATCCAGAGTAAAGCCTGTTGCAAGCACCAAGTACAGAGTGTAGTGTGCTCTCCTTCCTCTGCAGACAAACCTTCAGCCAATTTCTCAAGCAACTCTGGACCAGGGAGAGAACTCATAGTTATTTTTAAAACATAAGAGTTCAAATGTTATTGATACACAGTGTCATCATGAACTCTGGGTTAGAGCAAGAGGAGCACACAGAAGAAAGGTAGAATGAATTTCTAATCAAAGTCTGGCTTGTACCACAATACCCTGCTGTACACATTCACCCAATGCCAAAGTTCCCTGTCCTCAAAACTATAATTGAGATGAACATATCTGACACGTAGAGATACCAAGCACCAATTGTTTGGTTTGTGAAGTAAGAACTATAATATCAGAGAGCCAAATGCAGGCTTCTAAAAGAAACTCCCATTTTAAAGCCAAGAAAAATAAATCAAAACCTGTAACATATTACAAGGTGTATTGTGAGGATTTATACCACATTTACTAATTTTTAAAATGTGGAAGGAATTCTAGACATATATTAAATAGATCATATGCATATAGTTCACCAAGTTGCCCCTAACAACACCTACATGAATGATAAAGATAAAGATAATGATCACTGTCAGCCAACCATTGTACTGAGCACAGGGTCCCCAATGGAGGAGCTAGAGTAAGCTGAAGGGGTTTGCAGCCCCAAACAAGGAAAAACAATATGAACCAACCAGTACTCCCAGAGCTCCAAGGGACTCAACCACCAACCAAAGAGTACACATGGAGGGACCCATGGCTCTAGATTCATATGTAGCAGAGGATGGCCTAAATAGAAGGAGAGGCCCTTGTCCTTTGAAGGGTCTATGCCCCAGTGTAAGGGAATGCCAGGGCCAGGAAAAAGGAGTGGGTGAGTTGGTGAGCAGGGGGAGGAGGGAGGAGATAGGAGTTTTTTGGAGGGGAAACCAGGAAAGGGGATAACATTTAAAATGTAAGTAAAGAAAATATCTAACAAAAACAAACCAAACCAAAACATGAGATAAATAAATAACAGTTATGTGGTTGTAAAAAAAAAAAAAAAAAGAGTATTGCATCAAATTCAAGCAAATTGTATCTTTACACAATGGTCTTGAACTACTACAGTTTCACTGGAACAGAAAGATTTATATTGAGGTATATGATATATAGACACTGACACTGATTTTCAGATGGACTTTTACTATCCCAAACACAGAAGATGAAAATACAGTTCATTGACAATGGGTAACAACACCTCTAGGACTTATCAAAGGGTTAGGCTGTGTCTGTTATCACAGATGGAAAGAGAGACCATCTAAACAATACATGACACATCACTTTGATTGTTTGAGCATTGAGCTGATAACAACAGCAAATGGCTAAAACACTGGAAAGGATTGGCAAACACACACACTACAGAAAGGAGAGGGTATTGTTTTTGACGTTTCCGGCAACTACAGCTTTGGAGATCCATTAATCATTGGTAATGAGATTTTATACCTCGCAAGTAAAGAAAATAAAAGTTACATTTGCATATTATATGAAAAAGAAGAGAATATAATATTTGTTCCTTGGCTTTAAGGAATAATGCTCATTAATATCCAGTAGTGGAGTACGTTGCTAGATGATACAGAAGCTCTCTGTTCTCAGCTGGGTCTGTACATGAACTGGCTCTATGGGAGAGCCAAGAAAAGTTGATGCTTCACTATGTACCGGTGACCTAGAGCTCTTATCATGTAAGAGTCCATGGTAAAACAAAACAAAACAAAACAAAACAAAACAAAACAAAACAAAACAAAACAAAACAAAAAGCATTGCCATAAAAAATGTGTAGTGTGGAGTTTATGGGTTGCCTTAGAGGTAAACTAAAAGTGTTGGTCTCTAAATGTACATGTATGTTATAAAACAGCCCATGACAAACTTATAAGCAATAGTATGTTTTGCCACAGAAAACCATGCGACATTTTCCAAAAATTGCTCAGTATAATTCAATTTTTACAAGACCCAGGGAGTTAGAAAGTAGAAATAATCATAATAGTACATCTAAGACAAAGTACATGCAGGAAGAAAGGGAAATGTAAGCAAGTATGTGGGACCTCTATCATTAATCTCAGATATTCTGTCTCTGTCTCCTCAGCTCACATGTGTGGCTATAAACAATTTCCCATGTTACTAGGAAAAGTTGAGCTTCTATTTAAAAGATTTAAGTCATTTTTATGAGTACAAACTGAGAAGAGACACGAGCTGCATTACAGATGTAGTAAAACTCATGAAACACAGTGACACTGAAGGAGGGGAGGAAAATGCCTCATTAATTTATTGGGTGAGAGGGGGAGTAACAGGAGTGTGTGTGTGTGTGTGTGTGTGTGTGTGTGTGTGTGTGTGTGTGTGTGTGTGTATACTCTCATTAGAACTACTAATTCAGTGTTCCCTTATGTTTGGAAAATAACCTAAGAACTGATTAGAATCACAAGACAGAAAAGTTTGAAAGTTCAGAGGTGTCTTTCTGAGCTATGTGTACATGAATATACACATTAGAAGGAATACATATGAGAGTCCACCAGAAAATCATTTAATAGCAGTTTAAGTTATCCAGTAGTTTGATGACCCCCTCATCATTACAGATTACATCACACACACACACACACACACACACACACACACACACACACACACACACACACACACACAGAGAGAGAGAGAGAGAGAGAGAGAGAGAGAGAGAGAGAGAGAGAGAGCATAGTCCAGACTGCTATCTATGATCCTAGTAACATAGACACATTAGATACTTTGGGCATAAATGTCCGAATAATGAAACAATTCTTAGCACTAAGTATAGCATTATCCCCTCACAAGACAACCAACATCTCTGTACTGCATTAGTGGCTAGGTCCTTATTTCCTGGAAGAGCAAGGTTTGTCACAAGTACAAATATAGTGATTTTGCCATTTCTTATACAGTGCAACAACTAGAATAGTTACATTTTAGAATGCAGAATGCCTAAGTCCATTAAGCATAGATGTCATTCTATCAGGAAACCTACTTTAGAATATAAGGATGCAATAGCATGCCTAAAATGAGAACTAAAAGAAAATACAATGGTTGTAGCCCACTGAGGCTGCCATGCTAAGACATCAGTGGCCTGGACTAATGCAGACAAGTTTGCATGAGACTGAATCATCTTCCCCAAGCATAGCTTTGATCAGAGAACATTGTACTTTGCTTGGGTCATAGTGCTAGAAACATGGCTCAGGGACACTTTAGGGGTGAAAATGTAGTTCCATTTATATCCAGTGCCTATGATGTACATGGATAATGCAGGTTTCTTATTCTCACAATGTAGAATCTATGAACTTCTTTTATATGTGCACGTTCATTTCAACTGAGTATAAAACTGAGTCTTCTAAGAGTATCTGAACGTTTCCACTTTCCCCTTTAAACTCTGTTGAAAGAACAATTCTCATCTTGTACTTTCATGTCAGAAATGCCAATTCCTACTAAAGTTAGAGCTTCCGTTAACCCTTTATTAGCATGAATTTTCAAAGACCACTTAGTTATCAAATTATAAAATTAAAATCTCTGTAAGTTTAGAGAGGATTTTGTCTGTGTGTGATTCCTCAAATGTGGGCTCTACTCCTTATACAGTGACAAGATGTTTTTGGTCTCAGGCTCAAAATATTTGGTGACTTAGGAGTGGTTCTAGGAGTATTATTTGTAGTGAGTCTATCTTACTTAATAGATGAGGAAAGTATTTCTTTAAACGGACACTTATAAGTACATTTTCTAATCCAGAGCAGTAATGATTCCAACGCTTGTAACTCACTGTGTAAATCAAACATGAAAACTCACGAGAACTTTAAGACCTCTTCCTTCAGGATGTAATTGAAGCTTTTAATGTAGCCAATTTAGCCAACTACCACTTATGTTTAATTTAATTAGTTTATTGATACTTCATTATATATAAAGACCCACAGTGCCACTAGGAAAGTACAGGATCTGCCCTTGAGGCAGTGACATTAATGCTGTTGAGTGACTTGGAACAATGGTTCGTAACTGCCACAAATGCCCTAAAGTGTCATAAATGGTTGTTCCAATAAACTCCCACCAAGGATCAAAGTTGTGGGCATGAATAAATGTATATTTTGACGTATCTTTAAACTATTCTATTAAAGATGACAGGCAAAATCTGTCATAAACTAGACCATAATCAGCAGACACACTATTATTTAAGAATACATGTAATAAATTCACTTGAAGGCAGACGCAGGTAATTAAGATCGACTAGGTCACACTATAGGCATAGAGGAGAGTGCAAAAGTGGGAGTTAGATATGATGCTCTTGACAGGAGGGAGTTCCTGAATGACTTTTAGTATCAGATTTTCTAAAAAATAGTAACAGTGAAACCATAATCCTGAGATAAGAAACAGATGGTAAGTGTATTACAAGTGCATATAAGGGACACCAGAAAATTAGGAAAGACAAAAATGCTTTGTAGATTATTTCAAATGCATGTTTCCTTTTTAAAGTAAAGCTAGTAATATATATATATATGAAAATGATTCCCAAAGAAGCTTTCTTTCAAAATACTTTTCTCATATATATGAGAAACAGTATCAGCCTGAATACAGATGTAAAGGAAGAATAGATACAGTAGTGCAGATCAGAAGCCTAATTAGAGGGTTCTAATCACAGAAAATATAAAATTTTTAGAAAACAAGATGCCACTAACAACCTTTGAAACTGCTCGACTTCATTATCTAATTAACACAATAAATAACAAAATTCTCACATTTTACAATGTAATATTTCCAGATTTTTTCAATGATGCATTCACTTAATGCTGATCAAGAAGCCTAAACTGTTCAAGTTCATTGCCCCAGTAATTACTCTTAAGAAACATATCCAAATAAAGTAGAAATTCACTAAAATATTCAAAGATAGTAATACTGTGCAATTCATCTTTGAAAAGTACTAAATATCAACTTTTAGTTGCTTTTGAAAAGGAAATTAATACTCTGAAACAAATAAAATTATACTTGGCTACTTCTCCTAAAACCAGTGAATCTTTTCTCACAATCTCAATCATGGAACCATATTGCAATGCCATATGCTGAGAGAGTGTTCTCTTTCCACCAAATTATATATCATCAATCACAATGCTTTCATAAGACAACAGAGATCACAACACAAACACATGCATACCAAAAACAGAAGAGCAACCAACTCAAAGAGATGGCAATATATTTTAAATGACTATAAGATAGGGGTCTTCACGAATCATTTGAAAAAATATGAAAATTACGATCTTTTCCTTCAATTTTGATGAGACAAAAGGTGTCAATGAAGATATAACTTTTATTATGGGTAGTTATGAGAAAGTTTACTGAGGCCAGTGGCACTACACACTTGTGTCCTGTATTTTATTTTAAAGAAGAAATAAATAGCTATTGATTGTTTATTGTTCTTATTTTCAGGTCTTGTTTAAGCGAACAGATTGCTGAAGTTTCATGGGTACAGCTTCTTTGTAATTTCTAGAACTATCTCAGAGAAGATATCCTAATATTTCTGCCCACTCTTCTGTGATTTTCCCTGGGCCTTAGGAGATGTTGCATTGAAAAAAAGTACTGATTATGGTTGGCAGCCATATGGTCACTGGTTCTCTAAATCTTGACCAGTTATTGATCTCTGTGATGGTCTCTACCTGCTGTAAAAAGAAATTTCATTGATGGTATGTGTGGGGATGAGAGCTACAGTTACTTATCTGTGGACTTAAGGATTGTTTTTCTGTAAGTCATGTGTGTGCACTACCAACGGGGGCCAGAAAGTGATGCCAGATACTCTGAAACTGAAATTACAGAAGGTTATGTGTGCTCATGCGTGTGTTAGGCATTAAACTCTGGTCATCTGGAGAAGCAGCCAACACTCTCAACTACTGATTCATCCTGAAATTCCAAGAAAGGGTATTTAGAATGTAGTTGGAGATTATACTGGTTTAGGGAAGCAGCAGTTTTGGTATCCCCACAATTATAATAGTGGCACTTATATCATGGGGGTTAAGGGCAGTAGTAGGCTCTAGGTTTGCGGTACCAGGCATGAGTTCTCTCTTATAAAAACAAGTATCTCAGCTACCAAAAGCATAAAACAGTAGTGTTTTAAGTCATGTTATTTATTTGAAAGTCCTTAAAGATGTATTGATATAATTTTCTTAGTGATACAATATTAAGCAATTTTAAAAATTATGTTATAAACTCAGTCACAGCTTAGAACAAAGTTTAGAACACAGTTCAAAATGATATCTACATGAAAAGTATTTTTAAAGAAAGCTTCTTTGGGAATCATTGTCCTTTAAGTTTAGATACTAAATATAAACTGGCAGAAAAGAACCCTTTCTTTTAGAAAAGCAGAATCTTGAATTTATTCACCATTTGTAGCCCCATGTTTCCCCATGAGCCTATCTATGATTCAAATTGCAATCTCAGGAAATGTATTTTGAGAAAAATTTATTTCATTGACAGGTAAGTAACTTGCAAAGGTTGAACATTACATATTTTTCCAATATATCCAGACATTTTTTTAATCTTAATTTTTAACAAAATTGCACATTTTAAAATTATCAGCAGAACAAGTCATTAAAGTTAACTTTCTGATTCTGAAAAATATGAATCACTGTAGAACTTAAAAGCAATGACATAAAAAAATTTACCACATGTAATGTGTCACATAACACAATCAAATGTTGCTTGATTGTGTGCATTATCAGTTTGGGGAAACACAGTTACTGTTTATTGTTATTACAAACAGAACCCTTCTGATGATACGTTCACAGTGAAGGCTAACTATACTGAGAAATGGAAATACAAAATACATACTGATGTGTTTATGCCTGAAGATGTAAATTGTAAAACACGTGAAAGATTTTAAAGGTGATGTCTTAGCTTAGAGAGTGCTTTCCAGCCAGGAGACATCAGTCAACAGTTTCAAAGCCATGAAGATAGAAAAGTCATGAGAAAGAGGGGGGATATTCGATCTTGTTTCTCCTTTCTGAGAAAGACCCTATTTCTACTAAATCGTATCTCTAAGATTTTTTTTTAAAAAAAGCCTTAGTTTTAGTACGTTTCTTGATAAATATTTCATATTCTTGAAGATTTTCATCCAATTAGATTCAGAGAAAAGTGATAAAGTCATTCCTCTTCTATATAACTATTATAAAAATACGTGAATAGTCTTGAAAGCCATGCTGATAAACAATACATTTATTTTAAAATATACTCATGGGAGCTCATTCAAAACTAACTAAGGCTGAACACTGCGTTGAAAATTGATCCCGTTTGCCTAACAGGGTATACAGTCAGAGTCACTAAGGCTCCAAGGAGACACTCCCTAGCTCTACATAATCTATCATACCAGCAATGGCAAAGAATAATTAAACACCAGAGAAGAAGAAAACCATGGTTGGCAGCTGAATTACAGATACCATTTACCAGAAATATGTTTTACTCTGAGAAATGAAAATCAATTTCTTTTTTTTATTAGACATTTTCTTCATTTACATTTCAAATGCTATCCCCAAACTCCCTATACCCTCCCCCTGCCCTGCTCCCGAACCCACCCACTTGCACCTCCTGGCCCTGGTATTCCCCTGTACTGGGGCATATGATCTTCGCAAAACCAAGGGCCTCTCCTCCCATTGATATAAAGGCGGGAAAATCAATTTCAAGTAATTTTTATTCCACAAAATATTAACCTACCTTATACACAATGAGTATATTTCTACATCACCACTACAGCTTTTTTTTAATTTTCAAATGTCAAAAGCAAATATGTTTGCTTACTTTCAAGTATAGTGGTTACAAGTTTGAGAATTTTATAGGCTTTTGCTTATTCTGACTTAGCTACTTGGTGATATGACTTGGTGATATGTATCTTGCTGCACCTTATTTTATTCTATATCTTATTGTAAAAGTGTGGAAGTATATAAGTACACATAAAACACAAAAATACATTATTAGTTAAGAATGTGTAAAATCTGGCATGTCCCTCCCCAAAATATTTTGTATGAAAACTTGATCAAAGAACATTGATTCAACATTTTAATCATTTAAATGTAATCTATAAATACAAATTATTCTTTCAATTGATTTTTAGAGCTATAAACATTGCCCTGCATTTAATGTTATTTGTTAATTAAAATCAATAATTTTTAATATTATTGAATTTGGAATTATTCTCAATTTTCTCTTTTAACTTAAGAGGAATATAATCCATGGAAGGCAGATGTGGCCAGCTACTGAGTCCATTCACAGGAACTCATCAGAGAAAGTTTTTTGCGTGTTTTGAATTATTTATTTGCAGAGGTTGATGATCTTAAATTCCTCTTCTGATATAGATATTCAATAATGTAATTAAGTATCTCCTTATGTAAATACAAAAAAGGGAAAAGACACTAGTATTTTCCAATGTGTTTAAACTCTGCTATACACAGAAATTTTCCATCATCTGGTTAGAATACATATCTAAGTACACTGGTGTTGGGGGAGCTTGAACGTCTGCCTAAGACTTCTAGGAAACAACTGAGGTTGCTTCCCAGTGCCCACACTTTGGGTATCATGAAATAATCTGTATTTTAAGCTGTTTTCAACTCATACACGTTCTAACAACCATAGAAATTTCTTTCTGAGATCATTCGATTAGAAATGAAACTACAGATTATTAGGAAAGTGAATAATTACCCTTCCTTGCAGTTATGCTCTTATTTTAAATAAGCTGAAACATTATCCCCATTAAACCATATTTGAGATTATTATAGGTTAAACAAGCACTTTAATGGGAATTTACAGGATTATTTCTTTGGCAACATAAACACAAAGATCAAACAGCAAACTTAATAAATATGTAAAAGAATGCCTAATTTTAAGTTGAAATTGTTCTGTAATCTATAAAGCTAAGTAAGCAATAAAACTCCAGATATATGAAGAAAACATAATAAGGTAAAATATTATATATATTTTACATAAACCTGACCTATGAATTATACTTATCAAAAATTGCTTAAGATAGCAATTATGGAAAAACACAAAGGAGAACCAAGTTATAAAGTAAAATACTGACAACTTATAAAATGTAAAGACAGAAAATAGCATAGGTATATAGTTCTAATGCATATTCCTAACATTTCACACACAAACACATAGATAGATGATACATCCATAGATAGGCTGAATTCCTTCCAGTCCAGAAGAGGAGATATAAAATGCCTAAGGCACATCCCAGAACCTCCTGAATGAGACAGTGTGATGGAAATTTAATGAAGAGCTCCAATGCTATCTGTGCCACGCAATTAGAACCATGAGCAGTGCAAGTGCAGAAAAGTCTGCATCCTCAAATCAAGCAGGGCTATGATCATCATGGAGGGACAGCATGGCAGAGCTTGAAGCCCAAGTGGTTTCTTTACTTGAAAATGGAAACATTCACAAGGGCAGAGATGATAAAGAGCTTTTTGTGTTTGGAATTGCAAAGTAAGTTCATAAGATCCATCCCTGACCATCTGGAGTGGGCTACTGCAGAAGATATGACTGCCTAGAAGAATGAGCTACCATCAACAGGTTAGGGCTACAAAGATCTGTGCCAGGGCCCATAGTTCAGGTAACGTATTCTCTAGAACACACATAGCTTCTAAGGTAGTGTTGAACGAAAAGCTCAGAGCCCTCCCAAAAGCCTGTCCATCTGAGAAAGAGACTTCATCCCACTGCCTTCCTTATTCGTCTACCCCCTTAATAAAACTCTCTTACTTACTGAAGCAAGTCAGACTAAGAAATACAAATGCTTCCCATCCTATGAAGAAATCTAAAATTTAGATTCTAGGTCATACATATAATATAGGAAGAGAGAAGAAAAGTGAGAATTTATGTGGGTAGGGAGACAGGGAGTATCTGAAAAGAGTTGAGGGAAAAGAAAGAATATGATCAAAACATATTTTATGAAAAAATTAATTAAAAAATGAAAGCAAATCAGCAAAATGAGTCTGATGGAAAGACACCTTACCCTAGAACTCAAGAATGCCCACTGCTCTCTGGAGAACACTTTGCTTGAATTAAACAAAGGAAGTGATTTAATTATTTTGTTCTTCAAAGAGTAATTCAGCAAAATAAAACCAATAGCCAATCCTGTTTTTTCTTTTCTTGTTGTGAATAACAGTAAGATGGGATCTGAGTAATTGTATAATAAATAATTTTAAAATTGTTAGTAAACTACCATGTTCTTTCTGATCTATGACTCTAGGACCTAATAAACCACAAACTGGATGACATTAGTTAAGAAAAAAAAAACAACTTCCATTCCTGCTTATATATCTAACAAAGTTTTTACCATTTTTCTCTGAAAAGTATATAGAAAAACAAATATACCATGTGTTTTATCAAACAATAATTATACTTCTAATGCTATAACTTTTAATATTTTATATTTGGTGTATATGCATGCTGGAGAGGTTCTTTGACTATATATTTGCATGTGTGTGCCAGTTTACATGTGCATGTAAACTGGCACACACGTGTATGTACATGTGGAGGCTAGAGTTTGATACTGATTTGTCTTCATCTGCAATTCTCCACTTTCTATTATCAACTTAGAACTCAAAGATTTGGCAAGACTTGTAACAAATCAAAACAAAATAACCACAAACAAACAAATGAACAAATAAACAAAAACAGAGCTCTTTCTCCATCTCCACAAAAGTCTGATAGCAGCCACTGAACATGAAGTTTTATAGGGACACTGAGGGTTTGAACTCAAGTTCTGTGGCTTGCATGTCAAGGACTTACTGAGTCATTTTTCTTAAGGCACATTATTAAAATTCCTAAACAAGCATCAATATTTTTTAATCTGAATATCATTGTGTTGGTAATAAGAAGCAATGAATGTTGGCATTATACAATATACACTTCAAATATACAAATCTATATGGAATGTGCAGAACTAAATCAGCAAACATTCTTCCCATAGTTCAAGTCAATTTTGCACCAAAGTACTTGTTAATGGTATTATATAATGGATGATGGTGTTAAAATATTTATAATTACCTTCTTCATCTTAGTAGTTTGCCTTTCATTATTCCTACCTGGATTATCTTTTGAACAAAATACATTAAGAAGGCTATTTTCACATGTAGTTGATCAAAAGCATGTTAGAAAATTACAGCTCAGTATATTGTTATCATCAGAAAATCCAAAATAGTTTTTGTAAGTATTGTGAGTTCAATTACTATGATGTCTTTCCCCTTTGACCTATTCTTTTCTGAATGTCATGATTAAATGATACCCAATATTTGGGGGCAATTTAAACACTCTTCAATTCTTGATATCAGCAAAATGTAATTTTCTTTTTTAAGTTTTTCCTTGGATAATATTTCATGTTACTGTTATAGTTATATATAGCTTAGTTCTTACCAACTTATGTTTATATTATCTGGTAAATTATTTCATTTATAACAAATAGTTGACTCCTATAACAACACAGGTATTTATTGCATGGGCCCAGTTACATGTAAAAAATTTTTAAAGATTTACAATAATTAAATTCAATGTTCAAGCTATGCAGTCAACAAATAGCAAAAAAGAAGAAAAATAAACATCACAATAGGGCTTATTTAAAGTTAAGCATATATATTAGAGTATATTTTATCACTATTATATATATATATATATGTATATATATATATATATAAATGTGTCACATTAATCCAAACAAGTACATGAACATAAACTATCCATGTTTCCATTCATAATAGAGATGTAAGCAACTACAAAAATGCAGATTTAAATAACATCTCTGTTAGAGATCAGATCTGGAGTGCTTCTCAAAGGTTCCTGTGTAGAAAGCTTGGTCTCAGATGGAGGCACTCTTGAAACATGATAGAATTAGAGGCAGGAGTCTGTAGCATCAGTAAGAAACCAATGTGTTTTGAAGGTTATCTTGCTTGCTCTTGGTCTCTTCTATTGTGTTCTTCTGCTTCCCAAGGACTTTGAGGTGAAATGTCTAGTCTTACATGTTCTTGTCAAAGATTTTTGTCTTGTTTTGTCACAGAGCCCACTATGTACTGAAGCATCTCATGCAGTGAGCCACCATTAATCCTTCCTCCATAAAGTTGTTTCTGTCATACTAATGAAAAGCAGAAACTATCTATATAAAATAATCTGCCATCCCTGTAGCCACTTCATAAGCTACTGAAGTGAGCATAAGTCGTGTCAGTAGCTGCAAAATCTATGATGTGCTGAAATCATCTTGTGAAGGCAATCAATTCCTCCTGAGCAGTTCTTTTCTCCAATAAATAGTATATTGCACTAAAAAATAGCTCCCAAACTCTTTTCATATTTCCATCATATATGATACCTATGAAAATTTATGTTTGCTCAACTATTTATAGTATCAATAGGCTACCTGATAAAGTTAGGGAGTCAAAAATTGTTTGTGACCTATGCATTCTAGAAAATCATCACTGATGGCACAGAGATAGGAAGATATTAAGGTCAAGGGTATCCCAATAAAACTTTATTTAAACAAAACAACAAACTATATGCAGCCATTAACAGTTCAGTGATCAGTGTTCTTAATCATTACAATATGCAGTGTCACTGGTGATATTTACAGATAGTCCAAAGCCACTGCAAACCAAAACTGGAAAGTAGTAAATTAGTACTATACAAATAAAGAATAAATAGACTGAAAATTTAAAGTCTAGATTTGCCATCAATTTATTATGCACATGATGAGTTAATCAAATACATGGTTTAAGGAGGCAACTCAGTATTTCAGATATTCCTATTAAATTTAATGAAATTTTCCTATTGGATTTTGTTCCCCTTCAATTTCTTTCCATGATTTTGAGAAAGTTTTCAAAACAGGGTAGTGATATCCAGGTTGCATATTGGAAAAAAATAAAATTATCTTCAAATGATCATAAACTTGGGGTGAAGCAACAACTTGTAACTGAAATATGCATGACTTACAGTTTTAAGTTATATCACTTTCCTTTTTGAGATTTTTGCATGTTTTATAGGTTATTTTATTTATTTACATTTCAAATGTTATCCTCTGCTTCCCAGTTTTCCCTCCACAAACTCCCTATCACTGTCCTCTCCCCCTGCCTCTATGAGGGTGCTCCCCCACTTACCCACCCACTCCTGCCTCATCATCCTAGCATTCCCCTACACAGGGTCAGTGAGCCTCCACAAGACCATGGGGCTCCCTTCCTGCTGATGCCAGATAAGGCAATGCTCTGCTAAATATCCAGCTGGACCCATGGGTCCTCCCATTTGTACTCTTTGGTTGGTGGTTTAGTCCTTGGAAGCTTTGGTAGGCCTGGTTGGTTGATATTGTTGTTCTTCCTATGGAGTTGCAATCTTTCGAGGGTTAGGCACACCTTCTCCCACTGAGGCCACACCAGGCAGTTCTTTGCTGTGTTATGTGTCAGGGTCATCAGACCAGCTCCTATATGCTTCCTGGTTAACAATTGTTTATCTTAACCATCATTGTTATGCCACAGCAACAGATCAGTCTTACAAGAAAAGCAGATAAATTTAAGGAATAATGGAAAAGTTTGTCAGACAGTTTTAGAATGAAGTTTAAAGTGGTATCATTTTAAGGTGGGCATTTGGCTAGCAAAGGGTGGAAACAGAAGGTGCAGCAGGGAATAATCTACCAGAGAACAAGGGGTCTTGTTATAAAATAGGCCCACGTGTATTTCCCAAGACCAAAAATTTAGTTAAGAAATATGGCATAGACAATATCTAGAGTATTCAGGAAAATATGGCCAAGAATGGAAAACATGGGTCAGGGGAATTTAACAGGCAATGGGGTTGGGGAGGCAATATAAGTGAAGAATAAAAAAGGAAATAAAAATAAAACTAAGAATGTGTGAAAAGCAATAGAGAGACATAGTTTTTCACATTTACTTTAAAGTGCATGCGTTGCATATTTTATTATTTGTGTGGATGGATATGACATAGATAGATAGATAGATAGATAGATAGATAGATAGATAGATAGATAGATAGATAAATAGATAGATGATAAATAGGTAGTTAAGTACATAGTAGATAGGTAAATAGTGATCAGTTGCATCTATGTGTATGTATATGTGTGTGAGCAAGAGAGAGTGCATGTGTAAAACAATAATAATTAAAGAATTAGTTCCCGTTATGAAGAAAGTAGTAAAAGTGATGTCACTACAGTATTCATGTATGAAATTCTAAAAAATATTAAAAATTTTAAAATGAAGTAAAATGTATAAAAAATGTTTTAATTAACTTAAGAAATTTCATTAATACTCTCAGAAACTAGATATTCCAAACTCAGAACCAATATCCCAAAGTTTGTTTCCATTACGAAACAATTGCTTGCCAAAAATTTCTTTTTATTATTAAAGCTTATGCATTTAAAAATATAAATCTGCCTTTGCAAAGTATGCATACTGATTAATATACTGATTAGGCTTTGTGCTCAGCCTAGCAGTAGTCATTAACATACACTTACACCAATTTTAATGAAGTCCTTTTTGTAAAGTAATTTCTCACTGTTAATTTAATCCTCAATTAAAATGGGACATAGCAGAAAAGCAGAGGTAATCAGAAATCATTCTTTTAATTTTCAGAGTTTGAAATTAAATGTGTTAAATAGATGTAAGAATTCCAGTTACAAAATTGTGAAATTTTCAACTCCTTTGGGGTCTCTTTCATACAATAGAAAGCAAACACAAGAATTTTCTAAAATAGAGGGTCATGAAGATATGAGAGTCATTAAATATTTTAACTACAGTAAATGGTCAGGTTTAACAGATATATTTGGCAAACATTTTAAATCATTTTTGTTGTTGTTTTGTTGTTGTTGTTTTTATCATTTTAGTATGTCAGTTTTATCAGATAAGCCTGAAATGAACAAATAAAAACTAAATTTATTTGCATTTATCTCCAAATAACTTACATGTCATGGAAAACATATGCATTATGCTTGAATGTACAATTCAGGTCAGCAATTTTTTATGACTAAAACACATATAATGAATCCTATTTATTGAAGTAACAGGTAAGCCTGGATCAGACAGTCACACACTTTTCTATCATTTTGTGCACATATTTCTTTTGTATGTATTTAATCAGGCATTTGAGTAAATTTAAACCTGAGATGGTGAGCTTAGTCATTATTCTTTTCTTTTTCTTTTTTCATACTTTTTTATTCTTTGTGAATTTCACATCATGCACTCCAATTACACTCATTTCCCTGTCTATTCCTATCTGTCCTCTGTTGGAAGATCCTGCTATTTAAAAGTTAGTTGCCCAGGCATCTGCCCTGAGCTTAGTGTAAAATGGAGAACCCCCTTTCCCAACAGGGCTTCTTCTTCTCTGCCTTATCAGGGGAGCCCCAACCATCACACTCTACCTAAAGGACATCACTTAGTCCTTGGCAAAATTACAGGTTCAACTTCCTGGAATGCCTCTCGATGCGAAAGAAGTATCCTCAGATCTTTAAGCTTCAACCTATGAAACTTCACCCTAAAAAGAACCCTTCCCACTCTCCAAGGTTTATATACTCCTTGTTCTTCCCGAATAAAGAGCACACGCTGTTTTGTTGAATCTCAAGGAGCTACTTCATTGAATGTCATTTAAAAGACCCATAACACTGAAAAAATTCTAACACTGAAATCTTCAGAGATCTTCTCCCTCTAGCATTCACTGCTAGATTAGGATCCTGCAGACCTACCCATTCTGGAATTCATTTCATCCTTTCCTTCCTGGTATACCTGAACACTCCAAAGGAAAAGGCAAGAAACGAGACCACAACTTTCCACCTTGTAACCTCCCTCCAAAAGAAAATAACAAATAAAAATTAAATAAAAAATTCTAGCCATGAAAGTGATAGTATGTCATGATGTGTCCCATACATACCTTTATATCCACCCAGCTTGATTTGCAGATGTTCATTGCATTGAGTCATTGGTCTGATTTCAGGCTCCTGGCTTCTCCATCAATACTGAAACCCTCTCACGAAGACTCCTCTGAGATATCCTGCTGTTGCTCTGAATCATGGAGATACTCGAGCTTTGGTTCTATAGGACTAGTCACCTTCACGTGCTCCAGCAACCCACAGGTGAAATAGATGTTGAGGTGGGCCAGCTCAAAGTCTTGGATCTGGGCCTGGGTGGTAGCTAAATTGGTGATGGGCCTAGGTGAGGGGCTGAGCCAGCTCCCCTGCTCTTACCACCACAGCCAGCCAGCTCTCTGGCACTACATAAACTAGGGGTAGAGTCAGCTCTCTTGCATTGCCACACCAATGGTCGGGACCATTTTTCCCTAGGACAGCATGGCTAGTCAAGGTGTGGGGCCAGTTCTCCAGAGCCACTGTTGATATGTCCTAGCAGTGGCAGGTGACAGGCAGAGCCAGCTGAGTGTGGCCCTTGGAGATTAACATGGCCTCAGAGCGAAGCCTAGACCACAAGATGTCCATAGGGCCTTTAGTGTTAACATAGCCATAGACATCCACACAGACTTCTGCTGTGGTAGGGCTGTGAGATGGACTTGACCCTTGGTGGCAGCATGGGCCAGATGACACCATGGCATCTGGTGGCAGTCCAGGCCTCTCATATCAGGCTGTTACTCACTGTCCTACTTCTCTTTGTAGTGTACAAACTGTTCTTCTCTTTCTCTCCCATCTCTCCACCACATACTTGCTTATAGTGGTGCTGCCTACCTGAGCCAGAGCCACAGTCTCTGGTTGTCTTCCACCCTGGCTCACAAGTCACTGCATTCTTATCACAGTCTTCCCTAGATGAGTGTGGACACTGCGTTACATGGAAAAATATAAAATGCACTGAAGATGCAGCTCTAACTTTCAACCTTAGTGGACAGGCTCATCAATGGTCACAGAAGAGTGCATAAGATATAATCTGCACCAACCGTGACTGGAAAAGACACAAATATTTAGTTGGAGGATTCAATAACCTATCGCAAATAACTGATAGGGAAAAAATGGAATCAGAAAAAAACATAAAAATGTTAAATGTTATAAAAATTTTACCAATCACTTTAATCTAATATTTGTTCATAAATATTTGACTCATATTATCAGAAAAAATATATGCTATTTGTAAATGAGCATGAAATATTCTTGTCAATGAAAGACATCACAATTATAAAAGAAAAAAACAACCAAAAAATACATACATGTTATCTGAAAATAATGGAATTAAATTAGGAAAAAGTAGTGGAAATACAAATTATGAAAATCTTCCAACTTTAGAAACTAAATAACATTCTTATAAATAATGTACAAGCCAAACAAGAAACAAGGCTCCAGATAGTATTTTTCTTCCTTGTCAAACTACTGAATCTTGCTATGTACCCAATAAACCTGTTTTCTTCCTGAACAAGAAAAAAGATGAGACTAGGGAAAGAGCAGAAAAAGTTAGAATAATCACAAAAAGTAAAACAACAAATAGTTTTATCTAAATAAAACTGAGAGCAAGGCATTTATTATTTGTGTAGCTGTAGCATTATTCACAGTAGCCAAGAAATGGAAACAACCTATATGCTTATCAATTGATGAACAGATAAAGAAAATGTTGTACATGCACACAGTGGAAAAGACTGTTGACTATGGTAAGAAAGAAAATGATGTTGTGGGCTATAATAGTATATAACTAGAGTTTTTATGTGAAATCGGCCAAGCACAAAAAAAAAAAAAAAAAAAAAAAAAAAAAAAAAAAAAGTGTTTCATCATCTTGCTCATGTGTGAAATCTAAAAATGTCAATCTCACAGACTCTGAGAGTAGCCTTGTGGGTACTAAATCTGAGGCATGAAGCAGTTTAGAATGAATTGGTTTGTGGATGCTAAGAATCTTAGTTAGGATTTTACTACTGTGAACAGACACCATGACCAAGGCAACTATTAAAAGGACAACATTTAATTAGGACTGGATTACAGGATCAAAGGTTCAGTCCATTATCATCAAGTTGGGAGCATGGCAGCATCCAGGCAGACATGGTGCAGGCAGAGCTGAGAATTCTACATCTTCATCTGAAGGCTGCTATCAGAATACTGACTTGCAGGCAGCTAGGACTAGGGTATTAAAGTCCACACCCACTGTGACACACCTACTCCACAAGGCCACACCTACTCCAACAGGGCCACATCTTCTAATAGTGCCACTCCCTGACCCAAGCATATACTAACCATTACACTAAGTTAAATTTTAATGGGAGTAAATGTGTTTCATATCATTTTATTGATTTTTAGACAATTAATGTTTGGTTTTACCCTAGATCTTTGGGCTATCTAATCTCTAGTTCTTGGTTATCTAAGCCATGTTGGATGTGGTTTCTTTCTCGTGGAGTGGTACTTGGGTAAAGTCAGACATTAGTTGGCTAGTACCACAAGTTCTAAACTACCATTGCCCTAGCATATTATAAAGGCAAGACATATTAGAGGTCAAAGGTTTTATGGTTGGGTTGATGTCTCATGTATATATATTATAGCTAGTGGCTTAATATTTTATGAGACTACTGACTGTGAGAACATGTGGGTCTTTTACTCTTCTACCTGCTTTTGTGACTCTTTGCTCTGTTAGGTTTCCTTGTCCAACATGGAAAGGTGATGGGGTAGTGATAGATTTCTAACAACTATGAAAAAAATGGTTACTCATACAAAAATAATAAACTTCATTTAAATACAGTACCACATATGAAAAAATGGAACAAAATGTGTCATACATCAAATGTAAACCTCAAATTACTCAGTTACTACATGAAAATATACAATATAAACTTTATTTCTTTAAAATTTGTTTAAATGTCTTTCTTCAGTCATACTGTAAGTAGACAAAAATGATAAAATCCCCAAATGAAAAGATTATTTTGAATTTACACATTCCATAAATACTATATATTTACTTTTCAAATATATTATTTGAAATATAACTTACATTTCAAAATGTAAATATTCTGAAAATTTCTCATAGATCCTTAAGAAATCAATCAAATCATTTTTATTTTATTGTTGTTTTTTTTAATATAAGCATAATACTTGTTCCCTTCCCTCGTCTCCCTCTAATCTCTCATGTAACTTCTACCCATGTCCATACATTATATACATAAATGATTATATAATTACATGTAATAATTAATTATATATAATATATGTAATTCAAGAAATTTTGTACATACATACATAACATACAGGGTTTTTTTTTACAGGTTTATTTTGTTTATGTGAGTACACTGTAGCTGTCTCAGGCACAGCAGAAGAGGCCATCAGATCCCATTTCAGATGGTTGTAAGCCACCATGTGTTTGCTCAGAATTGAACTCAGGACCCATGGAAGAGCAGTCAGTTCTCTTAACTGCTGAGACATTGCTCCAGCCCCCAACATACATGTTCTTAAATATACAAATCCTACATCCTCAGTGCTTATAATGTCCCCTTCTTTCATGTATGTGCTTTCACGGCTGCCTCTTTAGTACTGAGTTTGTGTCTGCTGGAAATGTCAGAAAGTCTAACCTACAGGACTGCCTAAACATGACCAAAACAAGAATGACAACAGACACACTAAAGCAGAAGGGGGAAATGAGGGCCTTCAACCCTAGACAAAGAACTACAAACAACCTAGGGATGATGAAAGCAGGGGAGTCTTCCTCAGGGAAAATCGCAGAGATGGATTATCCAATACCAAACCGTTTTCTAATATGTAAAAATATTTCTGAGATGGTATGCACATAATAGAAGCATATGAAATGATGTTCCATGTCAAACATCATGAGGAAATTTCAAATTTATACCAATATATACCACTTACTTGCGGAATTCACAAAAATGTAAAAGGCTCACCACACAAGGCACTCTGGAAGAAGTTTGAGAAAGGGGGCAACCTTACCTTACTGTGAGCTACTTCTGGGCAGGAATTTTAAGCTCTTTCATCTCTGCATTACCAGCAGGTGATATAATGAGTAGCTCTGAGCACGTGCTCCACTAACATTTGTTTTTATCTTAGTCATGAATAACCATTCATTTTCATCATAATTAGAAAATAAGTTACCACATTTTTCCATATTCAGCTGGAATATTTTTGTAATTATTCAATATAAATTGTGGTAGACGTTAAATTCTGAAATAACATTGGCTATTACACGTAAAAAGTCAAAATTTAGTAACATAAAAAATATACACATGATATACAAGAAATAATGCTGAAAAATTAATACAGTAGATTTCACACCATTCATACTAAAATTAGGTTGAATTAAATCACCACTGGTATCCTTGTAGTTCATTATGATTTATGAACCAAGTAACCTCTGCACTTTTCATACATAAATATTTTTCCATTTCTTCTTTTGAAGGCTTGACTACTTCTAAAAACAAATTGCGAAATGAAACAAGTCATGTCATCATTGCATATATTATACTCCCAAAGTAAAACAAATTGAGCTTTTAATATAGATGGGGTGCAACAACTAATAATCTTTATATGCAACATAAATAAAGTATAAAGCATATAAAGTGGAATGATACAAAATGCTTACTTCACCCAGTATTGCATAATGCATTGTAAGGTAATCTTTGTCTTATAGATCTGTTATCTGAACTAAAGAAAAAAGTACATTAGTGCCATCTCCTGGCAGACAGGATGCTCCAGAATCATGTCTCTTCTATGTGAGGCCCTTACTTAAGAAGCAGGATATATATGCATGTGTGTGTGTGTGTGTGTGTGTGTGTGTGTGTGTGTATCCTACCTCATCAACTAACCTGAACCTTTGGGAGCTTTCAGAGACTGAGCCACCAACCAAAAGAATACACAGATCCTAGGCCACCGCAGCCATGTAGCAGATAGGCAGCCTGGTCATTACTCAAGTCCCCCCAAAACTGGAGCAGTGGCTGTCCCTAAATCTGTTGCCTTCCTGAGGATCCTGTTCCCCTAACTTAGCTGCATTGATTATCCTCAGTGAGCAAGGAAGTATCTGTTCCTGGAAAGACTTTATCTACCAGAATAGGGTGATATGAAAAGCGAGCTGCCACTCTCTCAGAGAAGAAGGGGCAAAGGGATGGGAGAGAGACTGTGTGAGGGGTGAGAACTTGGAGGAGTGAAGCAGCAATCAAAATGTAAAGTGAATAAATAAATTAATGAAAAATACTTTCAAGACATACAAATTCTCATTGGCTTAGACAGAAAATAAATATTTTAACATGAGAAAATTCATACATATATTCTTGTAAGCTTAATACATACTGAATGATTACTTCTATTTAAATATAAAGGTTAAACTGATTCATAATTAATATAAATCAGTTTAACCTTTATATTTAAATAGAAGTAATCGTTATAGATATAAAATCTTCAAGTATGTAGTGAAGTTTCAATAATCCATAATGCAAATTGAGACAATGTGATAAACTGTAGAAATTAATAATCTCACATAGATGAAAAATTAAACTATGCTTCAGAAATAATGATTGAAATAAAAAATAGGTGTTTTTGCTCACACCTTATCACCTTGATTTGCATTTTCCTGATAACTAATGACATTGACTATTTCATTAAGTGTTTCTCAGCCATTACAGAATCTTTTCTTGAGAATTCTATGTCTAGCTCCATACCCCATTTTTAAATTGGGCTATTGGGGTTGTTGGTGATTAAATTATTGAGCTCTTTATATATTTTGGATATTATCCCTCTGTCAGATGTAGGGTTGATGAAGATTTTTTCCCAATATATAGGCAGCCATTTTGTCCTATTGGCAGTGTCCTTTGACTTACAGAAGCTTTTTCAGTTTCATGAGGTCCCATTTATCAATTATTGATCTTAGAGCCGGAGTTATTGTTGTTCTTTTCGGCAAGTTGTTTCCTATAGCAATAAATTCAAAGTTATTCCCCACTCTCTCTTCTATTTGAGTGTATCCATTTTATGTTGAGGTCTTTGATACACTTGGACTTGAGTTTTATGCAGGTAACAAATATGGATCAATTTGCTTCGTCTACATTCAGACATCCAGTTATACCAGGACCATTTGTGGAAGAAGCTTTCTTTTTTCCATTGTATAGTTTTGGCTTCTTTGTCAAAAATAAAGTGCCCATGGGTGTGTAGGTTTAGTTCTCAGTCAGTGATTCAATTCCACTGATCAACCTGTTTGTTTCTATACCAATATCATGCAGATTTTATTACTATTGTTCTGTAGTGCAGCTTGTAATTAGGAATAGTGCTACCTCTAAGACTTCTGTTATTGTACAGATTATTTTAGCCTTTGCCCTTGCAGCTTTGAATATTCTTTGTTCTGTACATTTAGTATTTTGATTATTATGTTATGGGAGGATTTTCTTTCCTGATCTAATCTATTTACTGTTCTGTAAGCTTATTGTACATTTATAGCCATCTCTTTCTTTAGGTTAGGGAAATTTTCTTCTATGATTTTCTTGAAGATATTGTCTGGGCTTTTGAGATGGGAATCTTCTATTATTCTTAAATTTGTTCTATTTATAGTTTCTCAAACTTTCTGTATGTTTTGTGTTAGAAACTTTTAGATTAGGCATTTTCTTTGTTTGATGTATTAATGTCTTCTATAGTATCTTCTCCACCTGAAATTCTCTCTTCCATCACTTGTATTTTGTTGGTGATATTTGTGTCTGTAATTCCTGTTATCTTTCCTAGGTTTTCCATCTCTAGGATTACCTCCATTTGTATTTTCTTTATTGGTTCTATTTCCATTTTCAGATCTTTAAAAGTTTTATTCATTTTCTTCACTTGTTTGGTTGTATTTCTTTATAATTTTTTCATTTCCTCTTTAAAGGCTTCTAACTCTTTGATTGTATTTTCCTGTATTTCTTTAAGGGATTTATTTATTTCCTCTTTAAAGGGCTCTGTCATCTTTATAAGATGAGATTTAAAGTCACTGTCTTATTTTTCAAGTGTGATAGGATATTGAGAGCTTGTTGCACTAAGAAAACAGTGTTCTAGTGGTGCTGTAATGCCCTGGATTTTGTTGATTGTATTCTTGCATTGGTCTTTAGTGATCTGGTTGTCTCTGGTATTGGCTGGCCTGGTAGTCACTGGTGGTAGCTGGCCTTTGCACTGCAATTAGAGTTATTGAGCCCAAGCTGAGAGCAGGCACTGAAGTACAGATCCAAGATTACAGTTAGAAGTGTGGACCAGATGATGGAGTGCAGAGGGAACAGGGCAGGCCTCAGTGCTTGTTGAGGACTCAACAGGTAGGTTACTGGGGCATGATAACTCACCCTTTTGTCCCAAGTGAAAACAGACCTCCAGGGAGGCAGGTCAGCCTGTGGCCGTGGGAGTGGAGCATAGATCCGGGGTTGCAGGTAGAGGTGTGGTGAATGCCTTTTTTTTTTCTCCTCTGTTTATTTTTCAGGTTATATTTTCTTTTTTTATTAGATATTTTCTTCATTTCCATTTCAAATGCTATCCCCAAAGCTCCCTGTACCCTCGCCCTCCCTGCTCCCCAACCCACCCACTCCCACTTCCTGGCCCCAGCATTCCCCTGTACTGAGGCATATAAAGTTGGCAAGATCAAGGAGCCTCTCTTCCCAATGATGTCCAACTAAGCCATCTTCTGCTACATAAGCAGCTAGAGACACGAGCCCTAGGGGTACTAGTTAGTTCATATTGTTGTTCCAACTATAGGGTTGCAGATTCTTCAGCTCCTTGAGTACTTTCGCTAGATCCTCCATTGGGGGCCCTGTGTTCCATCCTATACATGACTGTGAGCATCCACTTCTGTACCAGGCACTGGCATAACCTCATAATAGTGATTAGGCATAAAAATCTTTACATTGGGCAAGTGAATGACATATCAAATACACTACCTCTTTCCTTTAGTTGAGTTTGTGAATGTAAATTTTTAATAATTTTTAAAACGTGAACATTGTGAATGGAAACAAATGTTCATTTCCCAGATTGAAATGTTTCAAAAAGTCAGATTCACTATGACACTACACATAAGTGTCTCTTATATGGATTGTATAGATGCTAAAAAAGTTAAAATTCAGGCCCTTCCAGTCAGCCCCAGCACCGGGTTACCATGGGCACGGAGTCTGTGTTCAACCCCAAGGTCCCCAGAGCACTCTCCACGGGATCTTAGAACCTCTGGTGAGTGCAACACAACTTCTGCCAGGTGGCAGGTTCCAATGCCAGATATCTGGGCACCTTCCCTGCAAGAGGAGAGCTTGCCTGCAGAGAGTGCTCTGACCACTGAAACTCAGGAGAGAGCTAGTCTCCCAGGTCTGCTGATAGAGATTAACAGAATCATAAGAGGAAAAATCTCTAACCAGAGACAACTATAACAAACGACTCCAGAGATTACCAGATGGTGAGAGGCATACGTAAGAATCTAACTAACAGAAGCCAAGACCACTCACCATCATCAGAACGCAGCACTCCCACCTCACACAGTCCTGGGCACCCCAACACACCAGAAAAGTTAGACCAAGATTTAAAAGCATATCTCATGATGATGGTAGAGGACATCAAGAAGGACTTTAATAACTCACTTAAAGAAATACAGGAGAAAACTGCTAAAGAGTTACAAGCCCTTAAAGAGAAAAACAAAAACATGACCAAACAGGTAGAAATCATTAAAGAAAAACAGGAAAATACATCCAAACAGGTGATGGAAATGAACAAAACCATACGAGACCTAAAAAGTGAAGTGGACACAATAAAGAAAACCCAAAATGAGGCAACACTAGAGATAGAAACCCGAGGAAAGAAATCAGGAACCATAGATACAAGCATCAGCAACAGAATACAAGAGATGGAAGAAAGAATGTCAGGTGCAGAAGATTCCATAAAGAACGTGGGCACAACAATCAAAGAAAATGCAAAATGCAAAAAGATCCTAACTCAAAACATCCAGGAAATCCAGGACACAATGAGAAGACCAAACCTAGGGATAATAGGAGTAGATGAGAATGAAGATTCTCAACTTAAAGGGCCAGCAAATATCTTCAACAAAATTAGAGAAGAAAACTTGCCAAACTTAAAGAAAGAGATGCCCATGAACATTCAAGAAGCCTACAGAACTCCAAATAGACTGGACCAGAAAAGAAATTCCTCCTGACACATAATAATCAGATCAACAAATGCACTAAATAAAGATAGAATATTAAAAACAGTAAGGGAAAAAGGTCAAGTAACATGTAAAGGCAAGCCTATCAGAGTTACACCAGATTTTTCACCAGAGAATATGAAAGTCAGAAGATCCTGGACAGATGTTAAACAGACACTAAGGGAACACGAATTCCAGCACAGGCTACTATACTCAGCCAAACTCTCAATTACCAGAGATGGAGAAACCAAAGTATTCCACAACAAAACCAAATTCACACATTATCTCTTGAGGAATTCAGCCCTTCAAAGGATAATAACAGAAAAAAAAAAAAAAAAAAAAAAAAAAAAAAAAAAAAAACAATGTAAGGATGGAAACCACGCACTAGAAAAAACAAGAAAGTAATAATTCAACAAACATAAAAGAAGACAGCCTCAAGAACAGAATGCCAACTCTAATAACAAAAATAATAGGAAGCAACAATTACTTTTCCTTAATATCTCTTAATATCAATGGACTCAATTCCCCAATAAAAAGACATAGACTAACAGACTGGCTACACAAACAGGATCCAACATTCTGCTGCTTACAGGAAACCCATCTCAGGGAAAAAGACAGACACTACCGGAGAGTGAAAGGCTGGAAAACAATTTTCCAAGCAAATGATCTGAAGAAACAAGCTGAAGTAGCCATTCAAATATCAAATAAAATCGACTACCAACCCAAAGTTATCAAAAAAGACAAGGAGGGACACTTCATACTCATCAAACTTAAAATCCTCCAAGAGGAACTCTCAATTCTGAATATCTATGCTGAAAATGCAAGGTCAGACACATTCATTAAAGACACATTAGTAAAGCTTAAAGCACACATTGCACCTCACACAATAATAATGGGAGACTGCAACACACCACTTTCATCAACTGACAGATCATGGAAACAGAAACTAAACAGGGACACAGGGAAACTAACAGAAGTTATGAAACAAATGGATTTAACAGATATCTACAGAACATTTTATCCTAAAACAAAAAGGATATAACTTCTTCTCAGCACCTCATGGTACTTTCTCCAAAATTGACCATATAATTGGTCACAAAACAGGCCTCAACAGATACAAAAATATTGAAATTGTCCCATGCATCTTATCAGATCACCATTGACGAAGGCTGATCTTCAATAACAACATAAATAATAGAAAGCCAACATTCACGTGGAAACTGAATAACACTCTTCTCAATGATACCTTGGTCAAGGAAGGAATAAAGATAGAAATTAAAGACTTTTTAAAGTTTAATAAAAATGAAGCCACAGCATACCCAAACTTATGGGACACAATGAAAGCATTTCTAAGAGGGAAACACATAGCTCTGAGTGTCTCCAAAAAGAAATTAGAGAGAGCACACACTAGCAGCTTGACAACACACCTAAAAGCATTAGAACAAAAGGAAGAAAAATCTCCCAAGAGAAGTAGATGGCAGGAAATAATCAAACTCAGGGGCAAAATCAACCAAGTAGAAACAAGAATTATTCAAAGAATCAACCAAATGAGGAGGTGATTCTTTGACAAAATCAACAAGATAGATAAACCCTTAGCCAGACTCACTAGAGGGCACAGGAAGAGCATCCTAATTAACAAAATCAGAAATGAAATGGGAGACATAACAACAGATCCTGAAGAAATCCAAAACATCATCAGATCCTTCTACAAAAGGCTACACTCAACAAAACTGGAAAACCTGGATGAAATGGATAAATTTCTAGACAGATACCAGGTACCAAAGTTAAATCAGGATCAAGTTAATAATCTAAACAGTCCCATATCCCCTAAATAAATAGAAGCAACCATTAATAGTCTCCCAACCAAAAAAAAAAAAAAAAAAAAAAAAAAAAAAGCCCAGGACCAGATGGGTTTAGTGCAAAGTTCTATCAGACCTTCAAAGAAGATCTAATTCCAGTTGTGCAAGTACTATTCCACAAAATAGAAGCTTCCAGAGGAGTCCTATACCTTATAAACAGCTTCGGTGAAGTCGCTGGATATAAATTTAACTCAAACAAGTCAATGGCCTTTCTCTACACAAAGAATAAACAGGCTGAGAAAGAAATTAGGGAAACAACACCCTTCTCAATAGTCACAAATAATATAAAATACCTTGGCGTGACTCTAACTGAGGAAGTGAAAGATCGGTATGAAAAGAAATTCAGGTCTCTGAAGAAAAAAATTAAAGAAGATCTCAGAAGATGGAAAGATCTCCCATGCTCATGGATTGGCAGGATCAACATTGTAAAAATGGCTATCTTGCCAAAAGCAATCTACAGATTCAATGCAATTCTCATAATTCTCATGAAAATTCCAACTCAGTTCTTCAAAAATTAGAAAGAGCAATCTGCAAATTCATCTGGAATAACAAAAAAAAACTAGGATAGCAAAAATTCTTCTCAAGGATAAAAGAACCCCTGGTGGAATCACCATGCCTGACCTAAAGCTGTACTACAGAGCAATTGTGATAAAAAAAAAAAAAACTGCATGGTACTGGTATAGTGACAGACAAGTAGACCAGTGGAATAGAATTGAAGACCCAGAAATGAACCCACACACCTATTGTCACTTGATCTTTGACAAGGGAGCTAAAACCATCCAGTGGAAAAAAGACAGCATTTTCAACAAATGGTGCTGGCACAACTGGCAGTTAACATGTAGAAGAATGAAAATTGATCCATTCCTATCTCCTTGTACTAAGGTCAAATCTAAGTGGATAAAGGAACTCCACATAAAACCAGAGACAGTGAAACTTATAGTAGAGAAAGTGGGGAAAGCCTCGAAGATATGGGCACAGGGGAAAATTTCCTGAACAGAACAGCAATGGCTTGTGCTGTAAGATCGAGAATTGACAAATGGGACCTAATGAAACTCCAAACTTTCTGCAAGGCAAAAGACACCGTCAATAAGACAAAAGCCCACCAACAGACTGGGAAAGGATCTTTACCTATCCTATATCAGATAGGGAACTAATATCTAATATATATAAAGAACTGAAGAGAGTGGACTCCAGAAAATCAGATAACCCTATTAAAAAATGAGGCTCATAGCTAAACAAAGAATTCTCACCTGGGGAATACCGAATGGCTGAGAAGCACATGAAAAAATGTTCAGCACCCTTAATCATCAGGGAAATGCAAATCAAAATAGCCCTGAGATTCCATCTCACACCAGTCAGAATGGCTAAGATCAAAAATTCAGGTGACAGTAGATGCTGGCAAGGATATGAAGAAAGAGCAACACTCCTCCATTGCTGGTGGGATTTCAAGCTTGTACAACCACTCTGGAAATCAGTCTGGTGGTCCCTCAGAAATTTGGACATAGTACTACTGTAGGATCCCGCAATACCTCTCCTGGGCACATATCCAGAAGATGTTCCAACTGGTAAGAAAGACACATGCTCTACTATGTTCATAGCAGCCTTATTTATAATAGCCAGAAGCTGCAAAGAACCCAGATGCCCCTCAACAGAGGAATGGATACAGAAAATGTGGTACATTTACACAATGGAGTACTACTCAGCTATTAAAAAGAATGAATTTATGAAATTCCTAGGCAAATGGATTGACCTGGAGGGCATCATCCTGAGTGAGGTAACCCAATCACAGAAGAACGCACATGATATGTACTCACTTATAAGTGGATATTAGCCCAGAAACTTAGAATACCCAAGATACAAGATAAAAAGCACATGAAACTCAAGAAGACTGAAGACCAAAGTGTGGACACTTTGCCCCTTCTTAGAATTGGCAACAAAACACCCATGGAAAGAGTTACAGAGACAAAGTTGGAGCTGAGACAAAAGGATGGACCATTTAGAGACTACCATATCCGGGGATCCATCCCATAATCAGCCACCAAACCCAGACACCATTGCATACACTAGCAAGATTTTGCTGAAAAGACCCTATTATAGCTGTCTCTTGTGAGACTATGCCCGGGCCTAGCAAACACAGAAGTGGATGCTCACAGTCAGCTATTGGATGGATCACAGGGCCCCCAATGGAGGAGCTAGTGAAAGTATCCAAGGAGCTAAAGGGATCTGCAACCCTAAAAGTGGAACAACAATATGAACTAACCAGTACCCCCTGGAGCTCGTGTCTCTAGCTGCACATGTATCAGAAGTTAGCCTAGCAGGCCATCACTGGAAAGAGAGGCCCATTGGTCGTGCAAACTTTATATGCCTCACTCAGTACAGGGGAACGCTGGGGCCAAGAAGTGGGAGTAGGTGGGTAGGGGAGTGGGGGGGGGAGGTTATGGGGGACTTTGGGGATAGCATTGGAAATGTAACTGAGGAAAATACTCAATAAAAAATATTTTTTTAAAAAAAGTTAAAATTCAGAAACCTGCCCAACATAGATCTCTTCCCATTGTTTATATTTGGTTTTTGGGGAGGAAATAGTTTACAACCATATTAATTTCCATTACAATACTTAATATATTTGAAATGGTAATCAGTAATTTCAGAATAATTAAAACATATTCAATAACACAGGATCTTCAGAAGAAATGAAAGCTAGAAACAATTTTTTATTATTAAAATAATTCTATATTCATTTATAAATTTTGGCCAAAACTTAATTTGAGAATTCATCAAACTACCATTTACTACTACTTAGTAAATGTGAAATATGTATATACACAATAAATCACTTGACTTATTTAAGTTTTATATAGGTGGTCTAACACATACCTTTTGAAAACTTCCATCCTTCCTAATGAGCTTTTGGCAGAGGATAGTGCCTGGGAGAGGGAGAATCATTCTTTGTTCACTATATGGGCACTGATATGTTCTAAGTACTCAACTGGATGTCCTTATACTCCTGGGCATATGTGTAACAATAACTGGATTTATAGGTCATAAAAACTGAAATAGGGAGGGGAGCCAGAAGAAAAAATATAAGAGGATTTGGTACAGAAAATGGGAAGTAGACCTGATCATATTTTTTATAATCATGGATGAAATTCTTAAAAATGAAAACAAAATTAAATTAGTTTGGGCCCTAAATGGACCACCTTGTCTGGCCTCAGGGGAAAAGAATGAGTCTAGTCCCACATCGACTTTATGTGCAAGGTGGGAAGGGGTGTTATTTAGGGAATGACACCCAGAGTGGGTCTTTGCTTGCCTTCAGAGAAGAAGAATATGGAATGTTGGGAGGACTTGTGAAACAAAGAAAGAAAGAAAGAAAGAAAGAAAGAAAGAAAGAAAGAAAGAAAGAAAGAAAGAAAGAAAGAAAGAAAGAAAAGAGAGAGAGGGAGGGAGGGAAAGAAAGAGAGAGAGAGAAAGAAAGAAAGAAAGAAAGAAAGAAAGAAAGAAAGAAAGAAAGAAAGAAAGATAGAAAGAAAAAGAGAGAGAGACAGAGAGAGAGGGGGAGGGAGGGAGGAAGAGAGGGAGAAAGAAAAAGAGAAAGAAAGAAAGAAAGAAAGAAAGAAAGAAAGAAAGAAAGAAAGAAAGAAAGAAAGAAAGAAAGGAGGAAGAAAGGAGGAAGGAAGGAAGGAAGGAAGGAAGGAAGGAAGGAAGGAAGGAAGGAAGGAAGGAAGGAAGGAAGGAAGGAAGGAAGGAAGTCTATGAAAGAATATATCTTGGCTGGAGAGATGGCTTAGTGATTAAAAGCACTTGTTGTTCTACAGAGGATGCAGTTTCATTCCCAGTACCAGCAGAGAAGCTCAGAACAATGTGTAGCTACAGTCTGCAGGGATGTGACAACTTCTTCCTGTCTTGTGGACACCAGAAACTTAGGCATACACAGAAAATAAAATGAAATAATTTCTATTGAAAGGATCACAGGGCCCCCAATGGAGGAGCTCGAGAAAGCACCCAAGGAACTAAAGGGATCTGCAACCCTATAGGTGGAACAACAATATGAACTAACCAGTACCCCCTGGAGCTCGTGTCTCTAGCTGCATATGTATCAAAAGATGGCCTAGTCGGCCATCACTGGAAAGAGAGGCCCATTGGCCGTGCAAACTTTATATGCCCCAGTACAGGGGAACACCAGGGCCAAAAAGGGGGAGTGAGTGGGTAGGGGAGTGGGGGGGGTGGGTATGGGGGACTTTTGGGATAGCATTGGAAACATAAATGAGGAAAATACCTAATAAAAATGTTTTTATCAAAAAAAAATGAAATAATTTTTTGAAAGAATGCTCCCACTGTAATTTCACTCAAACAGCAATACAAAATGATTTTGCTTGGCTTTTCATTACTATTTTTGAAGGAATTATACAATAACCCATTTAAATTTTCTGTATCAAAATATTAAATTTTGGCTCACCTGGGTTTTACAGCTTTATATAACCAGGCTAAGAAAATATCCCCTCTAAAGTAGAACAAATATATTAAAATTTATGCTTATTTCACCTTGAATTTTCTTGACATGTCCATTTATGGAAGTAGGATTCCAAAATAGATAACCTTTTCATCATTTGATTAGCAGGGAGATATCCTCTTTTCCTGCTAATAAGCAAGTTGTCATCCATTCCATATAACTTTGGAATTTCCTTGGTAGAAGACCTACAGTTTTCACACTATGGTCGTACTACAGACGCTGAGCCAAGCAAGAAAGCCAAGTGAAAATGATCTCTAAGCCAAATTAGACAGAGGCCAGCTTGCCTTGTTTGTTTGATTGTTTGTTTGTTTGTTTGTTTGTTTGTTTGTTTGTTTTGGGGGTTAACTTTTTATTAAATACTTTTGTTATTTACATTTTGAATGTTATTCCCTTTCCTAGTTTTCTCTCTGACAATCTACTATCCCCTACCCCCTCTCCATGCTCCCCAATGAACCCACTCCTGCTTTCTGGTCCTGGCATTACCATATAATGGGGCATAGAACCTTCACAGGACCAAGGGCCTCTCCTCCCATTGATGACCAACTAGGTCATCCTCTGCTACATATGCAGATAGAGCCAAGAGTCCCACCATGTGTTTTCTTTGATTGGTGGTTTACTCCCAGGAAGCTCTGGGGGTACTGTTTAGTTCATATTGTTATTTCTCCTACAAGGCTGCAAACCCATTCAGCTCCTTGGGTACTTTCTCTAGTTGCCTTCATTGGGGACCCTGTGCTCCATCCAATGGATGGCTATGAGCATCCACTTCTGTATTTGTTAGGCACAGACAGAGCCTTTCCGGAGACAGCTTCATCAGGCTCCCATCAGCAAGCTCTTGTAGACATCCACTATAGTGTCTGGGTTTGGTGGTGGTTTATGGGATACATACCCAGGTCTTTAGATGGTCATTCCTTCAAGCTCTTCTCCACACACTGTCTGTAACTCCTTTCATGGATGTTTTGTTCCACCTTCTAAGGAGGATCAAAGAACATATACTTTGGTCTTCCTTATCCTTGAGTTTCTTGTATTTTGCAGATTATATCTTGGGTATTCTGAGCTTCTGGGCAAATATCCACTTATCAGTGAGTCCATATCATGTGTGCATGTCATGTGTGTTCTTTTGTGACTGGGTTACTTCACTCGGGATGAGTTCTATCCACTTGCCTAAGAACTTCATGAATTCATTGGTTTTTTATTAGATATTTTCTTCGTTTACATTTCAAATGCTATTCCCAAAATCCCCTATACCCTGCCCCCACCCTGATCCCCAACCCACCAACTCACTGGGGCATATGGTCTTTGCAAGACCAAGGGCCTCTTCTCCCATTTATGGCCAACTAGGCCATCCTCTGCTACAAATGCAACTAGAGACATAGCTCTGGGGCATACTGGTTAGTTCATATCATTGTTCCTCCTATAGAGTTGCAGACCCCTTTAGCTCCTTGGGTACTTTCTCTAGCTCCTTCATTAGGGATCCTGTGTTTCATCCAATAGATGACTGTGAGCATCCATGTCTATATTTGCCAGGCATTGGAACAGACTCACAAGAGAGAGCTATGTCAGGGTCCTGTCAGCAAAATCTTTCTGGCATATGTAGTAGTGCCTGGATTTGATGGTTGTATATAGGATGGATCCATGGGGAGGGACAGTATCTGGAGGATCTTTCCTTCAGTCTTATCTCCGAACTTTGTCTCTGTAACTCCTTCCATGGCTGCTATGAACATAGTGGAGCATGTGTTCTAATTAACAGTTGGAACTTCTGCATATATGCCCAGGAGGGGTATTGCTGGATCTTCTGGTAGTATTGTGTCCAATTTTCTGAGGAACTTCGAGACTGACTTCCAGAGTGGTTGTACAAGCTTGCAATCCCACCAGCAGTGGAGGAGTGTTCCTCTTTCTCCACATCCACGCCAGCATCTGCTGTCACCTGAACTTTTGATCTTAGCCATTCTGACTGGTGTGAGGTGGAATCTCAGGGTGGTTTTGATTTGCATTTCCCTGATGATTAAGGATGTTAAACATTTTTTTTCATGTGCTTCTCAGCCATTTGGTATTCCTCAGTTGAGAATTCTTTGTTTAGAGCTGTACCCCATTTTTAATGGGGTTATTTGAATTTCTGGAATCCAGCTTCTTGAGCTCTTTGTATATATTGGACATTAGTCCCCTACCAGATTTAGTATCGGTAAAAATCCTTTCCCAATCTGTTGGTGGCCTTTTTGTCTATTGACAGTGTCTTTTGCCTTGCAGAAGCTTTACAATTTTATGAGGTCCCATTTGTTAATTCTTGATCTTACAGCACAAGTCATTGCTGTTCTATTCAGGAATTTTTCCCCTGTGCCCATATCTTCAAGGCTTTTCCCCCACTTTCTCCTCTATTAATTTCAGTGTCTCTGGTCTTATGTGGAGTTCCTTGATCCACTTAGACTTGAGCTTTGCACAAGGAGATAAAAATGGATCAATTCGCATTCTTCTACATGAAAACTACCAGTTGTGACAGCACCATTTGTTGAAAATTCTGTCTTTTTTCCACTGGGTGGTTTTAGCTCCCTTGTCAAATTTCGAGTGACCATAGGTGTGTGGATTCATTTCTGGGTCTTCAATTCTATTCCATTGATCTACCTGTCTGTCACTGTATCACTGCCATGCAGTTTTTTTTTATCACAATTGCTCTTTAGTACAGCTTAATGTCACGTATGTTGATGCCACCAGCAGTTCTTTTATTGTTGAGAATAGTTTTTGCTATCCTAGGTTTTGTGTTATTTCAGATGAATTTGCAAATTTCACTTTCTAACTCTGTGATGAATTGAGTTGGGATTTTGACGGGAATTGGATTAAATCTGTAGATTACTTTTGGCAAGATAGCCATTTTTACTATATTGATCCTGCCAATCGATGAGCATGGGAGATCTTTCCATCTTCTGAGATCTTCTTTGATTTTTTTTTCTTCAGAGACTTGAAGTTCTTTTTTCTTTATTAGATATTTTTATATACATTTCAAATGTTATCCCAAAAGTTCCCTATACCCTCCCACCGCCCTTCTTTCCTACCCATCCAGTCCCACTTCATGGCCCTGGCATTCCCCTATATTGGGGCATATAAAGTTTGCAGTACCAAGGGGCCTCTCTTCCCAGTGATGGCCGACTAGGCCATCTTCTGCTACATATGCAGCTAGAGACACGAGCTCTGTGGGGTACTGATTAGTTCATATTGTTATTCCACCTATAAGGTTGCAGACCCTTTAGTTCTTTGGGTGTTTTCTCTAGCTTCTCCATCAGGGGCCCTGTGTTCCATCTTATAGATGACTTCGAGCATCCACTTCTGTATTTGCCAGGCACTGGCATAGCCTCATACAAGACAGCTATACCAGGGTCCCTTCAGCAAAATCTTTCTGACATATGCAATAGTATCTGGGTTTGGTGGCTGATTATGGGATGGATCCCCAGGTGGGGTAGTCTCTGGATAGTCCATCCTTTCAACTTAGCTCCAAACTTTGAGACTTGAAGTTCTTATCACACAGATCATACTGCCTTAGTTAGAGTCACACCAAGGTACTTTATATTATTTTTTACTATTATGAAGGGTGTTGTTTCTCTAATTTCTTTATCAGCCTGTTTATCCTTTGTGTAGATAGGCCACTGATTTGTTTGAGTTAATTTTATATACAGCTACTTCACTGAACTTTTTTTTATCAGGTGTAGGAGTTGTCTGGTAGAATTTTAGGAGTCACTTTTGTATACTATTACAACATCTGCAAATAGTGATATTTTGACTTCTTCCTTTCCAATGCATATCCCTTGATCTCCTTTTGTTGTCTGATTGTTCTGGCTTGGACTTCAAGTACAATGTTGAATAGGTAGGCAGAGATTGGGCAGACTTGTCTAGTACCTGGTTTTAGTGGGATTGCTTCACATTTCTCTCCATTTAGTTTGAGGTTGGCTACTGGTTTGCTGTATATTGCTTTTATTGTGTTTAGGTAAGAGTCTTGAATTCCTGATCTTTCTATGACTTTTATCATGAAAGGCTGTTGGATTTTGTCGAATGCTTCCTCATCATCTAATGAGATGATTTGTATTTGAGTTTGTTTATATAATTGATTACATTGATGGATTTCCATATATTGAACCATCCCTGCATCCCTGGGATGAAGCCTAGTTGATCATGATGAATGATCATTTTGATGTGTTCTTTGATTTGTTTTGCAAGAATTTTGTTGTGTATTTTTGCAATGATATCCATAAGGGAAATTGGTCTGAAGTTCTCTTTCTTTATTGAGTTGTTGTGTGGCTTAGGTATCAGAGTAATTGTGGTTTCATAGAATGAATTGGGTAGAGTCCCTTATGTTTGTGGAATAGTTTAGGGAGTATTGGAATTAGGTCTTATTTGAATGTCTGATAGAACTCTGCACTAAACCCATCTGGTCCTTTGCTTTCTTTGGTTGGGAGACTATTAATGGCTGTTTCTCTTTCTTAAGGGGTTATGGGACTATTTAGATTGTTAATCTGATCCTGATTTAACTTTGATATCTGGTATCTGTCTAGAAAATTGTCCATTTCATCCAGGTTTTCCAGTTTTTTTGAGTATAGCCTTTTGTAATAGGATCGGATGAAGTTTTGGATTTCCTCAGGATCTGTTGTTATGTCTCCCATTTCATTTCTGATGTTCTTAATTAAGATACTGTCCCTGTGCCCTCTAGTTAGTCTGGCTAAGGGCTTATCTATTTTGTTGATTTTCTCAAAGAAACAGCTCCTGGTTAGGTTGATTCTTTGAATAGTTCCTTTTGTTTCCACTTGGTTGATTTCAGCCCTGAGTTTGATTATTTCCTGCAGTCTATTCCTCTTGGGTGAATTTGCTTCCTTTTGTTCTAGAGCTTTTAGGTGTGCCGTCAAGCTGCTAGTGTGTGCTCTCTCTAGTTTCTTTTTGGAGGCACTCAGAGCTATGAGTTTTCCTCTTAGGACTGTTTTCATTGTGTCCCATAAGTTTGCATATGTTGTGGCTTCATTGTCATTTAACTCTAAAAAGTCTTTAATTTCTTTCTTTATTTCTTCATTGACCACATTATCATTGAGGAGAATGTTGTTCAGCTCCACATGTATGTGGGCTTTCTTTTATTTATGTTGTTATTGAAGATCCACCTTAGTCTGTGGTGATCTAATAAGATGTATGGGATTATTTCAATATTTTTATATCTCTTGAGGCCTGTTTTGTGACCAATTATATGGTCAGTTTTGGAAAAGGTACCATGAGGTGCTGAGAAGAAGGTATATCCTTTTGTTTTACGATAAAATGTTCTATAGATATCTGTTAAATCCATTTGTTTCATAACTGCTGTTAGTTTCACTGTGTCTCTGTTTAGTTTCAGTTTCCAGGATCTGTCCATTGATGAGAGCAGACTGTTGTAGTCTCCCACAATTATTGTGTGCAGTACGATATGTGCTTTGAGCTTTACTAAAGTTACTTTAATGAATGTGGATCCCCTCACATTTGGAGCATAGATATTCAGAATTGAGAGTTCATCTTGGTAGATTTTACCTTTGATGAGCATGAAGTTTCCCTCCTTGTTCTTTTTGATAACTTTGGGTCGAAAGTCGATTTTATTCAATATTAAAATGGCTACTCCAGCTTGTTTCTTGGAACCATTTGTTTGGAAGAATTTTTTCCAGTCTTTTACTCTGAGGTAGTATCTGTCTTTGTTCCTCAGATGGGTTTCCTGTATGCAGCAAAATGTTGGGTCTTGTTTATGTAGCCAGTCTGTTAGTCTATGTTTTTTATTGGGGAATTTAGTCCATTGATATTCAGAGATATTAAGGAAAAGTAATTGTTGCCACTGCTATTTTTGTTGTTAGAGTTGGGATTCTGTTCATGTGGCTATCTTCTTTTAGGTTTGTTGACAGATTACTTTCTTGCTTTTTCTAGTGCATAGTTTCCCTCCTTGTTTTGGAGTTTTCCCTTTATTATCCTTTGAAGGGCTGGATTTGTGGAAAGATATTGTATAAATTTGGTTTTGTCATGGAATACTTTGTTTTCTTCATCTATGGTAATTGACAGTTTTGGGGGAGTATAGTAGCCTGGGCTGGCATTTGTATTCTCTTAGGGTCTGTATGACATCGGTCCAGGATCTTCTGGCTTTCATTGTCCCTGGTGAAATGTCTGGTATAATTATATAGGTCTTCCTTTATATGTTACTTGAACTTTTTCCCTTACTGCTTTTAATATTCTTTGTTAAGTGCATTTGTTGTTTTGATTATTATATCTCAGAGGAATTTCTTTTCTGGTCCAGTCTATTTGGAGTTCTGTAGGCTTCTTTTATGTTCATTGGCATCTCTTTCTTTAGGTTAGGGAAGTTTTCTTCTATAATTTTGTGTAAGATATCTACTGGCCCTTTAAGTTGAAAACCTTCATTCTCATCCATACCTATTATTCTTAGGTTTGGTCTTCTCTTTGTGTCCTGTATTTCCTGGATGTTTTGAGTTAGGATTTTTTTTTTCACATTGCATTTTCTTTGATTGTTGTTTCCATGATTTCTATGGAATCTTCTGAACCTGAGATTCTCTCTTCCATCTGTTATATTCTGTTGGTTATGCTAGCATCTATGGCTCCTGATTTATTTCCTAGGATTTCTATCTCCAGAGTTGTCTCCCTTTGTGATTTCTTTATTGTTTCTATTTCCATTTTTAGATCCTGAATGGTTTTGTTCATTTACTTTACCTGTTTTGTTGTGTTCTCCTGTAAATCTTTAAGGGATTTTTGTGTTTCTTCTTTAAGGGCTTCTACCTGTTTACCTGTGTTCTCTTATAATTCCTTAATGGATTTTTGTGTTTCCTCTTTAAGGGTTTCTACCTGTTTAGCTATTGTCTTAGTAAGGGTCTCTATTCCTGCACAAACATCATGACCAAGAAGCAAGTTGGGGAGGAATGGATTTATTCGGCTTACACTTCCATACTGCTGTTTATCACCAAAGAAAGTCAGGTCTGGAACTCAAGCAGGTCAGGAAGCAGGAGCTGATGCAGAGGCCATGGAGGGATGTTCCTTACTAGCTTGTCTCCCCTGGCTTGCTCAGCCTTCTCTCTTATAGAACCCAAGACTGCCAGTCCAGAGATGGTTCCACCCACAAGGGGCCTTTCCCCCTTGATCACTAATTGAGAAAATGCTGGATCTCATGGAGGCATTTCCTCAACTGAAGCTCCTTTCTCGGTGGTAATTCCAGCTGTGTCAACTTGACACAAAACTAGCCAGTACAGCTATGCTCTCCTGTATTTCTTTAAGGGAGTTATTAATGCCCTTGTAAAGTCTTCTACAAACATCATGAGATATGATTTTAAATCTGAATCTTGCTTTTTGGGTGTGTTGGGGTATCCCGGACTTGCTGTGGTGGGAATACTGGGTTCTGATGATGCCAACTAGTCTTGGTTTCTGTTGGTAAGATTCTTGCAATAGCTTTTCACCAGCCATCTTGTAATCTCTGGTGTTCGATGTTCTTGCTGTCTCTGGCTGGAGCTTGTACCTCCTGCGAGTCTGTAAGCCTGTGTCAGCACTCCTGGGAGACCAGCTCTCTCAAGGCAAGACCAGTGCACAGAGGACTGTGGAACAGCCCCACCTCCTTGCTGTAGATGGAGGCCTGTAGTGTCTCTGCTGCTTCGGCAACCTGTGCTCTCCTTAGTGGAACTGGCTTAGAGAGACACCAGAGAAAACAGGGCAATGTCCCCTGAATCTTGGGGTCAGAGCACTCCCTGGAGGCAAGGTCTCCTCTGGCAGGGAAGTTGCACAGAGGACGGAGGATCAGAGATGTGGAGAGCTGTGCTGCGAGCAATCGCGTGCATGCCTTGAGCAATCGCCATTATAAGATGGCGCTGGCTTTCACTGCGCCTAACTAGTAAACAAGCCTTATGCGCAAGTGCAAGAGTAAACTCACGCCTAGTCACTGCCCATCTCCCAGCGTAGTAATGGGGTGATGGGCGAGCAACGAATCATACTGCGGGCTATATAAGCAGCGCCATTTTCCCGGTTCAGGGGTCTTCCCTTCTGATAAGTAAGCAATAAAAGCTTTGCCGCAGAAGATTCCGGTTGTCCTGAGTGTGTTCTTGCAGGTGGGGACAAAAGCTCGGGATACAGCTCTACCTCCTGGCTGCAGATGAAGGCCTTTAGGACCCTGTCTGAGCTTCTCTACTGCTTCTGGGGCCTGTGCTCTCCTTAGGAGACCTGCCTTAAAGAGACCTCCTCCAACTTCTTTTTGTTTTGTTGTTTTGTTTTGTTTTTTGTTTGTTTTATTATGGATGCACTTTATAAAAAAGACTGGGTCGAATGTGAGATAGATAAGTTTTTCAGTTAAGAAGAATCTATAGTACCTTTATTCTCTGTCCTTACATATTCAGCTCATGGAACCCCCAGCCCTATGACAATATGAACTGCTAAAGACAGTTTTTGTTAGCTCTCAAGTGATGAGCATAGTGGACAAGTTCAACAGTTCAAATGGAGATTTCTTGAAGAAGTTCTTTACACCTTCAGTCAGAGCATTCCTGGAGATTTTGCTCTGCTCATGTTCAGATTTACCATTTCCGGTTTGCCTTTGTGTTTCTGCTAAGCACTTGCCTTCTTTCCTACACCTTACTCTTTTGATTGGAATTTCCATAATCATAACATCTTTTAATTCTCTAGAGAATCATCTTTGATGCTGCCCCTATGTTTTACTGCAGAGTAAACAAGAAATCTGAACACAAAGGATCCTCAAATACATAAAGGTATATTTTTTTAACTAAGAATCAATACTTAAGTTAAGCATGGATGGTCAGCTTAGAAATGTTTCAATGCAGAGGTAGCATCTGTTAAGTCTTGCTGGTCCTGTGCTAGGAACAGGTCATGGGACACAGGCACACATTATTTAATAATGCTATCTGTTTCATCTTAAATACACAAAACAATCAGATTGATAAGCAATGTTTTTCTACAGCAAATTCTGAGGCCGCATGTACCCTGACATAGGAAATAAATATTATGACTGAACAAAAGGCCTGATAATCACAGTGAAATAATTCAGAAGTTGGTTGTGACAGAACTGAGAAGAGTGGAAATCTTCACACACTAAGACTTGTTAAAAGAATGAGCTTCAACTACCAATGCTGGTACTCACTAAGATGTGTTCTGCTTCCTGGCATGGAGATGCACTCCCCTGGTGGGGAGAGAGATTGGAGAGTGGTGCAGGGAAGATGTATTCCCTGTGCCTGTATAAATACAAATAAGGAGGGCTCAGGTATCAAAGGTAAAAGCATCTAGCTGTAAAGCCCTGGAGACAGAGAACTAAATCAAACATCAATCAAGTTTTCTTTTGTCCTTTGAAGAAACTCTGCAGCACTGAACTACAAAATAAGTACAAATGATCTCTGTGATAGCTACAAGAAGCCATGAGCTAACTTCCAGAATCCTTCTTCTACCACCTTTAATGACTTTTGAATATAACTTGGAAACAGTGTCTGTTGTAACCATGAATTGCTGGAATCTACATTAAGTCCATTCTTTTTCTTATAAAAAGTGTCCTTAGAATAAGTTCACCCTTTTATAAAAGCAAAAAACTCTTAGAATCAAGTAAAAGTTATTGATTTTTATCTCCTACAAGTATTATAGATTTTGATTTATAAACATTGTATGTATTACAAGCTACTTCTTTGAAGAAAATAAGTATGTTTGTTTCTCAGGCAATTAAATTTTTAGGGAAAAAAAGAAAAGAAAAAAGAAATCACTTAGGCAGCAAAAAACAGTACTAGAGGCTATAGAGCTATGTAAATAATTTTCAGCACCTAGGGAAATGGGAACTTGCCTGAAAGATGCATGGCAGAGTTTCAGAAAGAAAAGGGCCACAAAGAAAACAGAGCTGCCAACTCTCTGGAGTGTTCACTCAACAACACTCACCTGAAGTTAAACTCAAGTGGAACAAACAGCCAGTGTTCACTCAATAACACCCAGTTTAACTCCAACTGCCCAGAAAGAAATCTTCACTTCTCCAAGGACATTCAGATATCCATTAGAATCCCCCAGAAAGTACAAAGGAAGGTTAGGATAGGATAGGATAGGATAGGATAGGATAGGATAGGATAGGATAGGATAGGATAGGATAGTAATTATATTATATGAGATGTTAGTATATATTCATATTCATAGCATATTCATATATAAATGAAAAATTGAATATATGTATACAGACAGTATATAAACTTGTCATATATACATTGTGTATACGAGGACATTGGAAAGACAGAAAATGAGTGATTTTCTATTTAATCTGATGTTCAAAACTTCTCTAGATTGCTGAACTCAGTTCTCACTGACTTCCTTCTCACTTCACAGTTGTGTTTATACCTTTCTTTGTAATTTCAAACAAAAGCACTCCTGGGAAGTACCATGAGCCCATTAACATTATAGCTTTGATGAGCTTCTACTAAGCTGGAGAAGGACTCTCCTGAGATTCTGGATCCAGCCAGTGTTTATGCTCAGAGTCAGGGAGGAATAGTTTCCCCAGCCCCAGAGTATTTGTTTATTCAAAGGCATAGGTTTAGCTGTACAAATGTGCTTAAATTACACTCATTGCTAATGAAGAGACCTTACGAATTTCAACGTGCCACATAATCAATTGCTAATGTCTAAATGGAGTTTTACCAAGACACAGTCATTAAAGTTTTTATAGTTCTTAAATTAGCTGAAAAGAGAACAAGTCATCTCATGGACATTTTTAGTGTGTGGATGGATGCCAATCAGGCAGAGTGATAGTTTTAAAAAGAGAAATAACCATTGTTTTTGGTTCCCTCCAAAAAAAGGCATTTCTTGTTTTTGACCATCTAGTTTGATAACCCCTGGCTTGAAATGAGGATGGAGAACATTTTGAGTCAGAGCTGATAAACAAAATAATTAAAAGTCATACATTACAAGTGCTCACTGTGATACACATCTAAAGTTTAAAATGACATTTTGTAAATAAATATTTGCAAAGCCTTTGCTTAAAAGTGAATAATAATATTAAATGACATAACTGCATATCTATATTATTTGTTGTGTACCTTGGGTGACTGGTGCAAATCTAACTCATTTAATTTACAGCATCTAATTTATAATTTGAGAATGAGGAAACTAAAATGGAGAAAATTTAAATAACCTTGAGTAATGTAATTTTGCACTTACTACTGGGCATTTTGATTTCTTGACATGTGAATTATTTTATACTGACAGAATCCTCAGTCTAGAAATGGACAACTTTTAATTCTGTAAGAAGACAGTATCTAACCTACGGCTAATCAAATTTAAAAGTGAAGACACAGCGTGATGTTTTTTGGAATCAGCTTTCTATAAGTCAATCCCAGGCTGCTTTTTGCCCTCAGGAAACTTGCAATATAAGGTGTCTATCATCACTATATGGGGAATGTGTTGCAGTAAGTAAATCGACCCTAGATACTTCAGATATTCAGTTAGAAATGCTTCCTACATGGCTACCCATGCTCCGGGGTGGAGATGTCTGACTAAATGTATTGCACAGCCAATCTGGAAAAATATATGTGGAGACAACTCCTACCAAATGCAATTCTATTTATCTTTTGTTAGTTTACTTATTTGTAGATCAATAGCAGAACAATTTAGAGAAAACCAACTTTTTAAGCAACTTAGGAAATTTGAGCTAAATTTCAGTAATTTAGTAAATTTTCTAAACTGTTGAAATTCTATCCATTTGGAAAATTATTCCATGCATTAGTATTTTTACAGGGTTAAGAATTATCATTTTATTGACAAGGCTGACATGTTTCTGTAGCATACCTTATATCTGTGCCTCAGCAGAGCAAACCTTGATTCAACATAGTACTAAATTAGAAGCTATTATGAAAAACAATTACTGCTTCAATGTTTAGTTAATTTCAATGTGATCAAACAGCAGGTTTGTGTTTAGTTACTACTGGGTGCCTTTTCCAAGGCCACTTCTAGTAACAAACACTCATTACAATCAAAAATAAAATAAAACGCACGTGTCTGATGTTGCCATGAAATTTTTCATTGAAGGACTTTAGATGCAAGTTCCAATAGTAGACATTCTTTTTTCTTAATTCTCTGTGACTCAAATTCCAGGCTGACTTGTACATGTACATGACACTGCTCAAATTTTAAGATAATCTCCATATCACATTGCTCAAAAATGATATGGTGGTTTGAAAGAAAACAACCCCCATAGGTTCACAGGAAATGTCACTATTAGGAGATATGGTCATGCTGGAGTAAGTGTGGCTTTGTTCGAAGAAATGTGTCATTGTAGTATGGGGGTTGAGCTTTGAGATCTCAGATGGTCAAGGCAGGCCAATGGCTCACAGTTTCTCTTCCTGCTGCCTGTGGATTTAGAAGTAGAACTCTAAACTCCTTCTAGCACCATGGCTACCTATATGCCACCATGCCTCCCAACATGATGATAATGGATTAAACCTCTGAGCTATGAATGAGCCCCAATGAAATATTAAGTATTTCCATATGGAAGAGTTCCCATGGTAATGGTGTCTCTTCACAGAAATAGAAACCATTACTAAAACAGATGACTTGATCCAAATGCTACAGGGCTTTAAGGCTGCTGACGGCCTGCCATAGCTGATCTGAATCTTGGTGCAACTATTAGAAAAGAGGAAAGATTATCCAGGAATGTTGTCAAATCCTTCCTCTTAGAAATCACAAAGCAAGACTGAATGCCAGTCTTTGTACAAAATAGAGCCTAGTACTATCAAGTGCCTATTTTCTTCTGATTTTGTTTCTAAAACTATTGAAAATAGTATCAACTTTCTGGGAACACTAATATTAAAGGTGATTTTGTTAGTAGGGAACTGTCTCCAGTAGATATCCGAACTTTCTTACAGGTATTTCTGATATCTACTGGAGAAATTCAAGATGACATACAGAGTGAGTACCAAGACAGCCAGGACTACACAGAGAACCCCTGTCTCAAAAGAAGAAAAAGAAGAAGAAGAAGAAGAAGAAGAAGAAGAAGAAGAAGAAGAAGAAGAAGAAGAAGAAGAAGAAGAAGAAGAAGAAGAAGAAGAAGAAGAAGAAGAAGAAGAAGAAGAAGAAGAAGAAGAAGAAGAAGAAGAAGAAGAAGAAGAAAGAGAGAGAGAAAGAAAGAAAGAAAGAAAGAAAGAAAGAAAGAAAGAAAGAAAGAAAGAAAGAAAGATTTTTTGTTTTTTTTTTTAGTTGAAAAACAAAGTGCATTTTATTTTTTATTAGATATTTTCTTTATTTACGTTTCAAATGCTATCCCAAAAGTTCCCTATACCCTCCCCGTCCTGCTCCTCTACCCACCCAGTCCTACTTCTTGGCCCTGGTGTTCCCCTGTACTGGGGCATATAAAGTTTGCTAGACCAAGGGGCCTCTCTTTCCAATGATGGCCAACTAAGCCATCTTCTGCTACATATTCAGCTAGAGACAGGAGCTCTGGAGTTACTGGTTAGTTCATATTGTTGTTCCACCTATAATGTTGCAGACCCCTTCAGCTCCTTGGATACTTTCTCCAGCTCCTTCATTGGGGACCCTGTGTTCCATTCAATAATGACTGTGAGCATCCACTTCTGTATTTGCCAGGCACTGGCCTAGCCTCACAAGAACAGCTAAATCAGGGTCCTTTCAGCAAAATCCTGGTGGCATATGCAGTAGTGTTTGCATTTGGTGGCTGATTATAGGATGGGTCCCCAGGTGGGGCAGCCTCTGGATGCTCCTTCCTTCCATCTCAGCTCCAAATTTGTCTCTGTAATTCTGTCCATGGGTATTTTGTTCCCCATTCAAAGAAGGTATCCACAATTTTGTCTTCCTTCTTCTTGATTTTCATGTGTTTTGCAAATTGCCACTTGGGTATTCTAAGTTTTTGGGATAATATCCACTTATCAGTGAGTGCATATCGTTTGAGTTCTTTTGTGATTGGATTACCTCACTCAGGATGATATCCTCCAGATCCATCCACTTGCCTAAGAATTTCATAAATTCATTGTTTTTAATTGCTGAGTAGTACTCCATTGTATAAATGTACCACATTTTCTGTATCCATTCCTCTGTTGAGGGACATCTGAGTTCTTTCTCGCTTCTGCTATTATAAGTAAGGCTGCTATGAACATAGTGGAGCATGTGTCCTTATTACCAGTTGGAACATTTTCTTGGTATATGCCCAGGAGTGGTATTGCTAGATCTTCCAGTAGTACTATGTCCAATTTTCTGAGGAACTGCCAAACTGATTTCCAGAGTGGTTGTACAAGCTTGCAATCCCACCAGCAATGGAGAAGTTTTCCTCTTTCTCAACATCCTTGCCAGCATCTACTGTCACCTGAGTTTTTTTTTTTTTACTTTGTAATGTTTTATATATATATATATATATATATATATATATATATATATATATATATATATCATTACGTATTTTCCTCAATCACATTTCCAATGCTATCCCAAAAGTCCCCCACACCCTCCCCGCCCCAACTCCCCTACCTACCCATTCCCATTTTTTGACCCTGGCATTCCCCTGTACTGGGGCATATAAAGTTTGCGTGTCCAATGGGCCTCTCTTTCCAGTGATGGCCAACTAAGCCACCTTTTGATACATATGCAGTTAGAGACAAGAGCTCCAGGGTACTGGTTAGTTCATAATGTTGCACCTACAGGGTTGCAGATATCTTTAGCTCCTTGGATACTTTCTCTAGTCCTCCATTGGGGGCCCTGTGATCCATCCAATAGTTGACTGTGAGCATCCACTTCTGTGTTTGCTAGGCCCCAGCCTAGTCTCATAAGAGACAGCTATATCACTGTCCTTGCACCAAACGCTTGCTATTGTATGCAATGGTGTCATCGTTTGGAGGCTAATTATGGGATGGATCCCTGGATATGGCAGTCTCTAGATGGTCCATCCTTTTGTCTCAGCTCCAAACTTTGTCTCTGTAACTCCTTCCATGGGTGATTGTTTCCAATTCTAAGAAGGGGCAAAGTGTCCACACTTTGGTCTTCGTTGTTCTTCACTTTCATGTGTTTTTCAAATTGTACCTTATATCTTGCTATACTAAGTTTCTGGGCTAATATACACTTATCACTGAGTACATATCATTTGAGTTCTTTTGTGATTGTGTTACCTCACTCAGGATGATGCCCTCCAGGTCCAACCATTTGCCTAAGAATTTCATAAATTCATTCTTTTTAATAGCTGAGTAGTACTCCATTGTGTAAATGTACCACATTTTTTGTATCCATTCCTCTGTTGAGAGGCATCTGGGTTCTTTCCAGCTTCTGGCTATTATAAATAAGGCTGCTATGAACATAGTGGAGCATGTTTCCCTTTTACCGGTTGGGAAATTTTCTGGATATATGCCCAGGAGAGGTATTGCAGGATCCTCCAGTAGTACTATGTCCAATTTTCTGAGGAACCGCCAGACTGATTTCCAGAGTGGTTGTACAAGCTTGCAATCTCACCAACAATGGAGGAGTGTTTCTCTTTCTCTACATCCTTGCCAGCATCTGCTGTCACCTGAATTTTTGATCTTAGCCATTCTGACTGGTGTGAGATGGAATCTCAGGGTTGTTTTGATTTGCATTTCCCTGATGAATAAGGATGTTGAACATTTTTTCAGGTGCTTCTCGGCCTTTTGGTATTCCTCAGGTGAGAATTCTTTGTTTTGCTCTGAGCCCCATTTTTAATGGGGTTATTTGAATTTCTGTAGTCCACCTTCTTGAGCTCTTTGTATATAATGAATATTAGTCCCCTATCAGAATTAGGATTGGTAAAGATCCTTTCCCAATCTGTTGGTGGCCTTTTTGTCTTATTGATGGTGTCTTTTGCCTTATAGAAGCTTTGAAATTTTATGACGTCCTATTTGTTGATTCTTGATCTTACAGCAGAAGCCATTGCTGTTCTGTTCAGGAATTTTTCCACTGTGCCCAAATCCTCAAGGCTTTTCCCCACTTTCTCCTCTATAAGTTTTAATGTCTCTGGTTTTATGTGGAGTTCCTTGATGCACTTAGACTTTAGCTTTGTATAAGGAGATAAGAATGCATCAATTTGGCTTCTGGGCGGCGCCATCTTCAGCTCCAGATAGCCGGCCACCTTCCTGGCGAGAGCACGGGGGTCTGCCCGGCCTGAGAGGTTTGTGGCACAGGCGCCGGCGGGAGCCTTCTTGGCTCCGGGACTCCCCGGAGGACAGGCTGCACGGGTGACCGTGTGGAATACAGAGTGCCAGCCGTTTCTGGGACGGGCGAGAGTCGCAGAGCTTCTGGGCGGCGCCATCTTTAGCTCCAGACAGCCGGCCACCTTCCTGGTGAGAGCACGGGGGTCTGCCCGGCCTGAGAGGTTTGTGGCACAGGCGCCGGCGGGAGCCTTCTTGGCTCCGGGACTCCGCGGAGGGCAGGCTGCACGGGTGACCGTGTGGAATACAGAGTGCCAGCCGTTTCTGGGACGGGACTGGCGAGAGAGTCGCAGAGATTCTGGGGCGGCGCCATCTTCAGCTCCAGACAACCAGCCACCTTCCCGGCAAGAGCCACAGAGCTTCTGAGGCGGCGCCAACCTCAGCTCCAGACGGCCGGCCTCCTTCCGGACAAGAGCCACAGAGCTTCTGAGGCGGCGACATCTTCGACTCCAGACAACTGGCCACCTTCCTGGCCAAAGCAACACAGCTTCTGGGAAAGATCCTGTTTTGGGCCTTCACCTTCAGCCAGGAGGAGGTCCAAACACCAGATAACTGTACACCTTCTCTGAGAGAGGAGAGCTTGCCTACAGAGACTGCTCTGACCACTGAAACTCAGAGAAGAGAGCTTGTCTCCCACGCCTGCTGATAGAGGGTAACAAAATCAACAGAGGAACAATCTCTTAACAAAGACAACTATAACAACTAACTCCAGAGATTGCCAGATGGCGAAAGGTAAACGTAAGAATCCTACTAACAGAAGCCAGGACCACTCACCATCATCAGAACCCAGAACGCCCACTTCGCCCAATCCAGGACACCCTAACACACCTGAAAAGGTAGACCTGGATTTAAAAGCATATCTCATGATGATGGTAGAGGACATAAAGAAGGAATTCAATAACTCACTTAAAGAAATACAGGAGAACACTGCTAAAGAGTTACAAGTCCTTAAAGAAAAACAGGAAAACACTGCTAAAGAGTTACAAGTCCTTAAAGAAAAACAGGAAAACACAACCAAACAGGTAGAAGTCCTTATAGAAAAACAGGAAAACACATCCAAACAGGTGATGGAAATGAAAAAAACCATACTAGACCTAAAAAGGGAAGTAGACACAATAAAGAAAACCCAAAGTGAGGCGACGCTGGAGATTGAAACCCTAGGAAAGAAATCTGGAACCATAGATGCCAGCATCAGCAACAGAATACAAGAGATGGAAGAGAGAATCTCAGGTGCAGAAGACTCCATAGAGAACATCGGCACAACAATCAAAGAAAATGGAAAATGCAAAAAGATCCTAACTCAAAACATCCAGGAAATCCAGGACACAATGAGAAGACCAAACCTACGGATAATAGGAGTGGATGAGAATGAAGATTTTCAACTCAAAGGACCAGCAAACATCTTCAACAAAATTATTGAAGAAAACTTCCCAAATCTAAAGAAAGAGATGCCCATGAACATACAAGAAGCCTACAGAACTCCAAATAGACTGGACCAGAAAAGAAATTCCTCCCGACACATAATAATCAGAACACCAAATGCACTAAATAAAGATAGAATACTAAAAGCAGTAAGGGAAAAAGGTCAAGTAACATATAAAGGCAAGCCTATCAGAATTACACCAGATTTTTCACCAGAGACTATGAAAGCCAGAAGAGCCTGGACAGATGTTATACAGACACTAAGAGAACACAAATGCCAGCCCAGGCTACTATACCCAGCCAAACTCTCAATTACCATAGATGGAGAAACCAAAGTATTCCACGACAAAACTAAATTCACCCATTATCTCTCCACGAATCCAGCCCTTCAAAGGATAATAACAGAAAAAAACCAATACAAGGACGGGAACCACGCCCTAGAAAAAACAAGAAGATAATCCCTCAACAAACCTAAAAGAAGACAACCACAAGAACAGAATGCCAACTTTAACAACAAAAATAACAGGAAGCAACAATTACCTTTCCTTAATATCTCTTAATATCAATGGACTCAATTCCCCAATAAAAAGACATAGACTAACAGACTGGCTACACAAACAGGACCCAACATTCTGCTGCTTACAGGAAACCCATCTCAGGGAAAAAGACAGACACTACCTCAGAGTGAAAGGCTGGAAAACAATTTTCCAAGCAAATGGTCTGAAGAAACAGGCTGGAGTAGCCATTCTAATATCGGATAAAATCGACTTCCAACCCAAAGTTATCAAAAAAGACAAGGAGGGACACTTCATACTCATCAAAGGTAAAATCCTCCAAGAGGAACTCTCAATTCTGAATATCTACGCTCCAAATGCAAGGGCAGCCACATTCATTAAAGACACTTTAGTAAAGCTCAAAGCACACATTGCACCTCACACAATAATAGTGGGAGACCTCAAAACACCACTTTCATCAATGGACAGATCGTGGAAACAGAAACTAAACAGGGACACAGTGAAACTAACAGAAGTTATGAAACAAATGGACCTGACAGATATCTACAGAATATTTAATCCTAAAACAAAAGGATATACCTTCTTCTCAGCACCTCACGGGACCTTCTCCAAAATTGACCATATAATTGGTCACAAAATAAGCCTCAACAGATACAAAAATATTGAAATTGTCCCATGTATCCTATCAGACCACCATGGCCTAAGACTGATCTTCAATAACAACATTAAGAATGGAAAGCCAACATTCACGTGGAAACTGAACAACACTCTTCTCAATGATACCTTGGTCAAGGAAGGAATAAAGAAAGAAATTAAAGACTTTTTAGAGTTTAATGAAAATGAAGCCACAACGTACCCAAACCTTTGGGACACAATGAAAGCATTTCTAAGAGGGAAACTCATAGCTCTGAGTACCTCCAAGAAACGGGAGAGAGCACATACTAGCAGCTTGACAACACATCTAAAAGCTCTAGAAAAAAAGGAAGCAAATTCACCCAAGAGGAGTAGACGGCAGGAAATAATCAAACTCAGGGGTGAAATTAACCAAGTGGAAACAAGAAGAACTATTCAAAGAATTAACCAAACGAGGAGTTGGTTCTTTGAGAAAATCAACAAGATAGATAAACCCTTAGCTAGACTCACTAGAGGGCAAAGGGACAAAATCCTAATCAACAAAATCAGAAATGAAAAGGGAGACATAACAACAGATCCTGAAGAAATCCAAAACACCATCAGATCCTTCTACAAAAGCTTATACTCAACAAAACTGGAAAACCTGGACGAAATGGACAAATTTCTGGACAGATACCAGGTACCAAAGTTGAATCAGGATCAAGTTGACCTTCTAAACAGTCTCATATCCCCTAAAGAAATAGAAGCAGTTATTAATAGTCTCCCAGCCAAAAAAAGCCCAGGACCAGATGGGTTTAGTGCAGAGTTCTATCAGACCTTCAAAGAAGATCTAATTCCAGTTCTGCACAAACTATTTCACAAGATAGAAGTAGAAGGTACTCTACCCAACTCATTTTATGAAGCCACTATTACTCTGATACCTAAACCACAGAAAGATCCAACAAAGATAGAGAACTTCAGACCAATTTCTCTTATGAATATCGATGCAAAAATCCTTAATAAAATTCTCGCTAACCGAATCCAAGAACACATTAAAGAAATCATCCATCCTGACCAAGTAGGTTTTATTCCAGGGATGCAGGGATGGTTTAATATACGAAAATCCATCAATGTAATCCATTATATAAACAAACTCAAAGACAAAAACCACATGATCATCTCGTTAGATGCAGAAAAAGCATTTGACAAGATCCAACACCCATTCATGATAAAAGTTTTGGAAAGATCAGGAATTCAAGGCCCATACCTAAACATAATAAAAGCAATCTACAGCAAACCAGTAGCCAACATCAAAGTAAATGGAGAGAAGCTGGAAGCAATCCCACTAAAATCAGGGACTAGACAAGGCTGCCCACTTTCTCCCTACCTTTTCAACATAGTACTTGAAGTATTAGCCAGAGCAATTCGACAACAAAAGGAGATCAAGGAGATACAAATTGGAAAAGAGGAAGTCAAAATATCACTTTTTGCAGATGATATGATAGTATATATAAGTGACCCTAAAAATTCCACCAGAGAACTCCTAAACCTGATAAACAGCTTTGGTGAAGTAGCTGGATATAAAATTAACTCAAACAAGTCAATGGCCTTTCTCTACACAAAGAATAAACAGGCTGAGAAAGAAATTAGGGAAACAACACCCTTCTCAATAGTCACAAATAATATTAAATATCTCGGCGTGACTCTAACTAAGGAAGTAAAAGATCTGTATGATAAAAACTTCAAGTCTCTGAAGAAAGAAATTAAAGAAGATCTCAGAAGATGGAAAGATCTCCCATGCTCATGGATTGGCAGGATCAACATTGTAAAAATGGCTATCTTGCCAAAAGCAATCTACAGATTCAATGCAATCCCCATCAAAATTCCAACTCAATTCTTCAACGAATTAGAAGGAGCAATTTGCAAATTCATCTGGAATAACAAAAAACCTAGGATAGCAAAAACTCTTCTCAAGGATAAAAGAACCTCTGGTGGAATCACCATGCCTGACCTAAAGCTTTACTACAGGGCAATTGTGATAAAAACTGCATGGTACTGGTATAGAGACAGACAAGTAGACCAATGGAATAGAATTGAAGACCCAGAAATGAACCCACACACCTATGGTCACTTGATCTTCGACAAGGGAGCTAAAACCATCCAGTGGAAGAAAGACAGCATTTTCAACAATTGGTGCTGGCACAACTGGTTGTTATCGTGTAGAAGAATGTGAATCGATCCATACTTATCTCCTTGTACTAAGGTCAAATCTAAGTGGATCAAGGAACTTCACATAAAACCAGAGACACTGAAACTTATAGAGGAGAAAGTGGGGAAAAGCCTTGAAGATATGGGTACAGGGGAAAAATTCCTGAACAGAACAGCAATGGCTTGCTCTGTAAGATCGAGAATTGACAAATGGGACCTAATGAAACTCCAAAGTTTCTGCAAGGCAAAAGACACCGTCAATAAGACAAAAAGACCACCAACAGATTGGGAAAGGATCTTTACCTATCCTAAATCAGATAGGGGACTAATATCCAACATATATAAAGAACTCAAGAAGGTGGACTTCAGAAAATCAAATAACCCCATTAAAAAATGGGGCTCAGAACTGAACAAAGAATTCTCACCTGAGGAATACCGAATGGCAGAGAAGCACCTGAAAAAATGCTCAACATCCTTAATCATCAGGGAAATGCAAATCAAAACAACCCTGAGATTCCACCTCACACCAGTCAGAATGGCTAAGATCAAAAATTCAGGTGACAGCAGATGCTGGCGTGGATGTGGAGAAAGAGGAACACTCCTCTATTGTTGGTGGGATTGCAGGCTTGTACAACCACTCTGGAAATCAGTCTGGCGGTTCCTCAGAAAACTGGATATAGTACTACCGGAGGATCCTGCAATACCTCTCCTGGGCATATATCCAGAAGATGCCCCAACTGGTAAGAAGGACACATGCTCCACTATGTTCATAGCAGCCTTATTTATAATAGCCAGAAGCTGGAAGGAACCCAGATGCCCCTCAACAGAGGAATGGATACAGAAAATGTGGTACATCTACACAATGGAGTACTACTCAGCTATTAAAAAGAATGAATTTATGAAATTCCTAGCCAAATGGATGGACCTGGAGGGCATCATCCTGAGTGAGGTAACACATTCACAAAGGAACTCACACAATATGTACTCACTGATAAGTGGATATTAGCCCAAAACCTAAGATACCCAAGATATAAGATACAATTTCCTAAACACATGAAACTCAAGAAAAATGAAGACTGAAGTGTGAACACTATGCCCCTCCTTAGAAGTGGGAACAAAACACCCTTGGAAGGAGTTACAGAGACAAAGTTTGGAGCTGAGATAAAAGGATGGACCATGTAGACACTACCATATCCGGGGATCCATCCCATAATCAGCTTCCAAATGCTGACACCATTGCATACACTAGCAAGATTATGCTGAAAGGACCCTGATATAGCTGTCTCTTGTCAGAGTATGCCTGGGCCTAGCAAACATAGAAGTGGATGCTCACAGTCGGCTATTGGATGGATCACATGGCCCCCAATAAAGGAGCTAGAGAAAGTACCAAAGAAGCTAAAGGGATCTGCAACCCTATAGGTGGAACAACATTATGAACTAACCAGTACCCCGGAGCTCTTGACTCTAGCTGCATATGCATCAAAAGATGGCCTAGTCGGCCATCACTGGAAAGAGAGGCCCATTGGACACGCAAACTTTATATGCCCCAGTACAGGGGAACGCCAGGGCCATAAAAGGGGAGTGGGTGGGTAGGGGAGAGGGGGTGGGTGGCTATGGGGGACTTTTGGTATAGCATTGCAAATGTAAATGAGCGAAATACCTAATAAAAAATGGAAAAAAAAAAAAAGAGAGGCAATTCCAGAAAGCCAAGGTTATGTTATGTAAGAAGAGTATGTTATTGGTATGCCATCTTGTGTCTGTCTTAAAAGATATGGAGGGTGTACTGGCTAGTTTTGTGTCAACTTGACACAGGCTGGAGTTATCACAGAGAAAGGAGCTTCAGTTGGGGAAATGCCTCCATGAGATCCAACTGTGAGGCATTTTCTCAATTAGTGATCAAGGTGGGGAGGTTCCCTTCTAGGTGGTGCCATCTCTGGGCTGGTAGTCTTGGGTCTATAAGAGAGCAGGCTGAGCAAGCCAGGGGAAGCAAGCCAATAAGAAACATCCCTCCATGGCCTCTGCATCAGCTCCTGCTTCCTGACCTGCTTGATTTCCAGTCCTGACCTCCTTGGTGATGAACAGCAGTATGGAAGTGTAAGCCAAATAAACCCTTTCCTCCCCCCAAAAAAAAAAAAAAAAAAAAAGAATGCATCAATTTGCATTCTTCTACATGATAAATAATTTTTTAATAAATGTTTTATAGTGTATAAATATTCTATGTTAAGTGGGTTTATATGTTATTGACTTCTAACTAAAAGAGCCATTTGTGTTAAAAATTATTAAAATCCCAGCCCAGGGCTTTATTCCCACCTTAGACCATTTATGTTCCTGGATAAAGACACACACAGTCTTTATATTTTTAATATACTATAAGCAGCAAAATAGGCAGCTGCCTATGCTGCTAGAATCTGCTTTCCTATTGATAACTCCGAGTTACTACTTACTTTCTACAATGTCCTACTCCTAACTCCAATTGGCCAGTCCACGTGGCCACATTTTTGTGACTCAGCTATCCCATGGTAGCTTCTCTTTCCTCCTCTCCTGTGTGTTCTCATTCTTCCTCTACTCCAGCCCCAACCCTGACCCTCACTTACACCTCTTCCATCCAGCTATTGGTTGTTGGCATCTTTATCTACCAGTCACAATTAACTGGGGGCAGGATCACTAAGTGTCCTGCATTAGAACTCTCAGGCTCTCTTGTCTCTGAGGCACCAGTCTTGTGTGCCCCAAATTACCACTAGAATACAAGCAGCATTAGGCCAACCCAGTACAACCATTTCTATAAGAAATATGAAGCCATATACATGGTAGTTTGGTGCTAAGAGGTGACAATGAAAAACACCACACAACTGAAGGAACCACAGGAAACTGAAAGTACCCAGAAGGAAACAGACATTAGACCATGCTATTTCATAGAGGACAACAACGTTGAAGTCAACAGGCTCTTCAGTTCTCTGTTCCACCAAGATGCAGGTGGACATCTGTGAGTGTTAAGTTGATTTCCATATAAGGAATCCTTGCCTTCACACAAGCCCAGTGCACAGAGCACAGCATTCACTTCCTTTAACTCGTTGGTTTGCATTCCAGTATCTCATGTATAATACATGGCTTTGATTTTAATTCAGACCTCTATGCCTACCTTATATGTCAGGGGCTTAAATACTGTCTAATAAATGAAAAAAATATACTTGGTGGAAAAATTAGCCTTCACATCCTCTTAACCTTCAACTTTGCCCAAATGCATAAAAGGGGAACAAAATTAATAGCATCAAGTTCAATCGTGCAGAAAGCAATAAAATAGAGGAAATTGAAAGTGGGAAGAGAATTGAACAAAGGAAAAAGAATTCTGGCAGTTCAAGTAGCTTTCAAATGTTCATTTGCATCACTTGGAGGTCTTGTAAAACACTCATTGTGCAGCCACGTGCACAAAGTTCTGATGCCGTACACCCAGAATGGGGGAGAGAATTCTTCCAACGAGCTACAAGAAAACCTTGGTGCTTCCATCCAGGGTATTCTATTGTAAAGCATGACCCTAAGGGAGGAGGAATCTGGTCAATGGTGAAGGGAAACATGACACTAGAAGAATTATAATGTCCATAAATACAATGAAGCATTAAGTTACAATGTGCTTTCAGAAACATTCAAATATTGTATTGTTAGTTTATAATTATGTTGTAAATTATGACTTCCTCTACTGTTTTAAGCAAGTAATTATGATGCATATTTATCTGGAAATTTCTGATAAACGTCATGGGTTTTTTTTTTTCTTTCAATAGAACAGATTTATAGCACTCATGTTCTGTCTCAAATGTCCCAATTGGAACATTTAACATATGGGCCTTTTTACTTGTAAGAATGACATACAACGTGTATGTAAGCTTAAAGGGATGCTTTTTTCTCTTGTACCTGAGAAGGACAGTTGAATAAGCTGGACAAAGAAAGCAATGAAGATCATTATCTACTTTGTAACTTTCCAAAAGATCTTTGGAAAGAACTGAACACCAGACACTGTCAGCACAGGATGACAGTGCTCTGGCAATCAAATGGAGAAGGAAATAGGTGTCAAGTCTTTAGCCAGGGTGACTAATAGTGAAGGTCTTCTTAGCCAAGAGAAAAGCCTGTCCATGGGGAGGCTTTCTAAGGACAAACTTGCAGGGGTGAGATAAATATTAATGCCCAGAGATTCTGAATCAAGTGGTCCCAGGATGAAATTTTCTTTCTATAAGCATCTTCAGAAACTAAGATACATGCCATTTATTGACTATAATTTGAAAATTATTTCAGGATGAGCAGGCTATGTCTAATGCATCACTATTCCTGGTAGGAATGGCATATTCAAGTCTTAGCACAATAGAATATTTTATAATAACAGGATGCCCATGATACAAACCACAGACCCAAAAAAACTAAACAAGAAGAAAAACCCAAGTCAGGATGCCTAAATCTCACTTAGAAGGAGGAATAAAATAGTCCTAGGAACCAGGAGGAGGGAGGGACCTGAGTGGAAAAGGAGATCGTGAGAGTAATGGGGAGGAGAGGGGGTTATCATGTGTGGGAAGAGACAAGAAAGAGGACCAGAAGACAAGAAGAATGAATAGAAATCTGCAGCTAGGGGATGGGATGGTCAGGGGGATAAGTGAATATCTAGGAACTCGCAGAAACTTGGATAGTTAAGGTTTCCAGGAGTCAATGTGGATAACATTCGCCAAGATGCTTAACAGTGAGGATATGGAACCTGAAGAGGACACCTCCTGTAGCCAGGCAAGACCCCTCAATGGAGAGATAAGGACACCAACTCATTCACAAAACTTTTGACCCAAAATTTGTCCTGTCCATAAGAAGTATGGGGACAAAAGTTAGAGCAGAGACTGACAGAATGGCCAACAAACTCAAGACCCATCCCATGGTCAAGCACCAATCCCTAACACTATTAATGATACTCTGTTATTCTTGCAGACAGGAGCCTAGCATAACTGTCCTCTGAGAGTCTTCACACAGCATCTGACTGAAACAAATTCAGAGACCTACAGCCAAACATTAGAGGGAGTCATATGAAAAAGTTAGAGGAAGGAATGAGGGACCAGGAGGGGATAAGAACTCCACAGGAAGATCAACAGAGTCGACTAACCTGGAAAACTGGGTGCTCTCAGAGAGTCACTAACCAAAGAATATACACAGACTAAACTGAGGTCCCGGCACTATATGTAGCAGACTTCCAGCTCAGGCTAAATGTGGGTTCCCCCAACAACTGGTAGGAGAACTGTCCTCAAAAGCTTTTGCCTGACTGTAGAATCCATTCCCCAGAGTTTCCCTATCTGGTCTCAGTGGGAAAAGATGCACCTAGCACTAAAGAGACTTGATATGACAGGGTGAGAGATACCCAGAGGGGACCCACTCTTTCAGAAGATGGGGAGGGTAAAGGACTCTGTGAGGGGGACTTGGAGGAAGGGCAGGGTTTGGGATGTAAATAAATAACTAAATATAAAACTTTAAAAAATGGTAAAGGAAAAAGTAGAAGAAAGGAAAGAAGGAAGAGAGAGAAAGAAAGAGAAAATGAAAGAAAGAAGAGTTTTAGCAGTGAAGAGCACACACGGATCCTGTAAAGGACCCATGTTCAGTTCATAGCACTGATGTTAGGCACATCACTACCATCTATAACCCCAGAGCTAGGAATTCTGATGCTTTCCCAGGCCTCTGTAAACACCAAGACTCACTCACATAAACACACCTGTATGTATGAGCACACACACACAAACATACATGTGCACATGCACATGCTTGCACACACATGTGCACATACCCAAGCACACACATAAATGTGGAAATGCATGCACACACACCATACATGTGCACAACCCATGTGTCAATAAATTTTTTAAAAAAGAGAACAATTGTGTAACGAAGAATTTATAAAACAAAAACAAAACAGCCCAGGTGATTACACACTGATGTTACGCTTATCTACAAAGAAAGTCTTACAATGTAGCTCTGAGATATCAATTCAAATTTTCCAGTATTAACACCAGAGCACAGGCTAAAACTGAGGTCTGAGATTTTAGTCAGTTTGATAATTTCATGTTCATCAAGAAATTAGAAGTTAGTTCTCTGCTAGTATCAGCAAGTCATGGTAGTAGGACCTGTAAATTGTTTAGATTTACAGGCATGAAGTGTTGCCAGTGGAACTGGGGAGAGTTGTCATTCAAGAGTGAAGAAAATTCTAGAGTCTGAAGGCACCTTGACTACTATAACTTGGAAGTTTCCTTTATTTCGTAGAATTTCCAAACACATAACAAATTTCCCTGATTCTATCCCTTGCCTCTTGTTCACAGTAATGTTTTCATGACTCAAAGTTAACATACTAAAATAAATCTGAATAAAAATGCATTTCCATAATGTATGACAAAGCTGTATTGAGCATATCCTTGACATCGAGTCACCTTCTTATTCACACATGACATTATAATGCAGTACCATAAAAGCTCATTGACATCATCTGCGTCGTGTGACAGCATTTTAGTTACCATCATAGTGAATGATGAAAGCAAAAATTGACAAAAATTACTTGCTTAAAAAGTAACATTTTTAACATAATCATCATAGATTGTAGACATCATTCTCACTATGATTGTACTAGCTTGCAGTTTATTACAGATCAATGACAGATTAGAAATTGAACCTTATCAAGAAACTTTTTCTCAAACAATATAAAAAGCTTTCGCTACGTCAGAGAGTAGAATGATTCCACAGCCTCCTGTTATTATTCTAAGTACAGGAGAATATTGTTCTTCCCTCTATTAAAGCTTACTACATGACTGTGTCTGCAAGAATAATCCATGGTATAAGAGATAATAGATTATACATATATTGATAGATAGGTAGAGAGAGAGAGAGAGAGAGAGAGAGAGAGTAATCCAGGGATAAAAGAAAATTCACTGGATTGAGGGGTTAGAGGGAAAAATGCTCAGATTCGAAATAGACCAAAGAAAAACAAATGATTTTTAAACACTTTTCTTTTGTGGAACACAGCCGTCACACACCAACATTGTAAGTAGGAAGAATAATTTAAGCACTCTTTTATAGGAAAATAATTTATGGGTTTAATTTGTACTTGACCCTTGGAGGAAACATGCCATCTTAATAAATGAGAAGTCAAGAGATACTAGCTACAGCTTGTGGGTTAAAAGCTACTATGAATACATTATTTAAATTTTCACAATTGACCAACCAGATCAGTGATAAAATTATGTTAGCAGAAGAAGAAGACAGGAAGTTAAAGGAGCTCACCCTTATTTATTTTATTGGAAATTCAATCTTCAGTTTATAAGATCAGTACCAAAAGAAGATGTAGCTAAAACAAAGTAGTTTAGAACAGGAAGTTAATTACCCAAAGAATTCAAAATTTTTTTTAAAAAATTGAAAGAAGTGAATGAAAGAAATATCAAGAGAGTTGCCAATATGAGGCAGGGGCTTGTTATTATTTACTATAATTCTTTTTTAAATTTTTTATTAGATATTTTTCTTCATTGACATTTCAAATGCTATCAAAAATCACCTATACCCACCCCCCTAGCCACGCAATCCCACTTCTTGGAGCTGGCGTTCCCCTGTACTGAGGCATATAAAGTTTGCAAGACCAAGGGGCCTATCTTCCCAATGATGGCCAACTAGGCCATCTTCTTTTTTTTTTTTTGTACCAATATACTTGCTTTGTTTTTTTAATTAGATATTTATTTCATTTACATTTCCAATGCTATCCCAAAAGTTCCCCACACACTCCCCCACCAACTCTCCCACCCACCCACTCCCACTTCTTGGCCCTGTCATTCCCCTGTACTGAGGCATATAAAGTTTGTATGACCACTGGTGGCCGACTAGGCCAACTTCTGATACATATGCAGCTAGAGACACGATCTCCGGGGGGGGGGGGGGGGGGTACTGCTTAGTTCATATTGTTGTTCAACCTATAGGGTTACAGATCCCTTTAGCTCCTTGATTACTTTCTCTAGCTCAGCCTTTGGGGGCCCTGTGATCCATCCAATAGCTGACTGTGAGCATCCACTTCTGTGTTTGCTAGGCCCCAGCATAGTCTCACAAGAGACAGCTATATCTGGGTCCTTTACGCAAAATCTTGCTAGTGTATGCAATGGTGTCAGCGTTTGGAAGCTGATTATAGGATGGATCCCTGGGTATGGCAGTCTCTAGATGGTCCATCCTTTTGTCTCAGCTCCAAACTTTGTCTCTGTAACTCCTTCCATGAGTGTTTTGTTCCCAATTCTAAGAAGGGGCAAAGTGTCCACAGTTTGGTCTTGGTTTTTTTTTTTTTTAGTTTCATGTGTTTAGAAAATTGTATCTTATATCTTGGGTATTGTAAGTTTCTGGGCTAATATCCACTTATCAATGAGTACATACTCTGAATTCTTTTGTGATTGGTTTACCTCACTCAGGATGATGCACTCCAGGTCCACCCATTTGCCTCTGAATTTCATAAATTCATTTTTTTAATAGCTGAGTAGTACTCCATTGTGTAGATGTACCACATTTTCTGTATTCATTCCTCTGTTGAGGGGCATCTGGGTTCTTTCCAGCCTTTGGCTATTATAAATAAGGCTGCTATGAACATAGTGGAGCATGTGTCTTTCTTACCAGTTGGAATATCTTCTGGATATATGCCCAGGAGAGGTACTGAAGGATCCTCCAGTAGTACTATGTCCAATTTTCTGAGGAACCACCAGACTGATTTCCAGAGTGGTTGTACAAGCTTACAATTCCACCAACAATAGAGAAGTGTTCCTCTTTCTCCACATCCTAGCCAGCATCTGCTGTCACCTGAATTTTTGATCTTAGCCATTCTGACTGGTATGAGATGGAATCTCCAAGTTCTTTTGATTTCCATTTCCCTAATGATTAAGGATGTTGAACATTTTTTCAGGTGCTTTTCAGCCTTTCAGTATTCCTCAGGTGAGAATCCTTTTTTAGCTCTGAACCCCACTTTTTAATGGGGTTATTTGATTTTCTGGAGTCCACCTTCTTGAGTTCTTTATATATATTGGATATTAGTCCCCTATCTGATTTAGGATAGGTAAAGATCCTTTCCCAATCTGTTGGTGGCCTTTTTGTCTTATTGACGGTGTCTTTTGCCTTGCAGAAACTGATTATTTCCTAATGTCTACTCCTCTTGGGTGAATTTGCTCTCTTTTGTTCTAGGGTAGAGTACCTTCTGTTTCTATTTTGTGGAATAGTTTGTGAAGAACTGGGATTAGATCTTCTTTGAAGGTCTGATACAACTCTACACTAAACCCATCTGGTCCTTGCCTTTTTTTGGTTGGGAGACTATTAATGACTGCTTCTATTTCTTTAGGGGATATAGGACTGTTTAGATCATTAACCTGATCCTGATTTAACTTTGGTACCTGGTATCTGTCTAGAAACTTATCCATTTTCTCCAGGTTCTCTAGTTTTGTTGAGTATAGCCTTTTGTAGAAGGATTTGATGGTGTTTTGGATTTCTTCAGGGTTTATTGTTATGTCTCCCTTTTCATTTCTGATTTTGTTAATTAGGATGCTTTCCCTGTGCCCTCTAGTGAGTCTGGCTAAGGGTTTATCTATCTTGTTGATTTTCTCAAAGAACCAGCTCCTCTTTTGGTTGATTCTTTGAATAAATCTTTTTGTTTCCACTTGGTTGATTTTACCCCTGAGTTTGATTATTTCCTAATGTCTACTCCTCTTGGGTGAATTTGCTCCCTTTTGTTCTAGAGATTTTAGATGTGTTGTCAAGCTGCTAGTGTGTGCTCTCTCTAGTTTCTTTTTGGAGGCACTCAGAGCTATGAGATTTCCTCTTAGAAATGCTTTCATAGTGTCCCATAAGTTTGGGTATACTGTGGCTTCATTTTCATTAAACTCTAAAAAGTCCTGAATTTCTTTCTTTATTCCTTCCTTGACCAAGGTATCATTGAGAAGAGTGCTGTTCAGTTTCCACGTGAATGTTGGCTTTCTATTATTTATGTTGTTATTGAAGATCAGCCTTAGTCCATGGTGATCTGATAGGATGCATGGGACAATTTCAATATTTTTGTATCTGCTGAGACTTGTCTTGTGAGCAATTATGTGGTCAATTTTGGAGAAGGTACCATGAGGTGCTGCGACGAAGGTATATCCTTTTGTTTTAGGATAAAATGTTCTGTAGATATCTGTTAGATCCATTTGTTTCATATCTTCTGTTAGTTTCACTGTGTCTCTGTTTAGTTTCTGTTTCCATGATCTGTCCATTGGTGAAAGTGGTGTATTGAAGTCTCCTACTCCTATTGTTTGAGATACAATACTTTTACTAAAGTTTCTTTAATGAATGTGGCTTCCCTTGTATTTGGAGCATAGATATTCAGAATTGAGAGTTTCTCCTGGAAGATTTTACCTTTGATGAGTATGAAGTGCACTGCTTTGTCTTTTTTGATGACTTTGGATTGGAAGTCGACTTTACTAGATATTAGAATGGCTACTCCAGCTTGTTTCTTCAGACCATTTGCTTAGAAAATTGTTTTCCTGCCTTTCATACTGAGGTAGTGTCTGTCTGTTTCCCTGGGATGGGTTTCCTGTAAGCAACAAAATGTTGGGTCCTGTTTGTGTAGCCAGTCTGTTAGTCTATGTCTTTTTATTGGGAGTTGAGTCCATTGATATTAAGGAAAAGTAATTGTTGCTTCCTATTATTTTTGTTGTTAAAGTTGGCATTCTGTTCTTGTGGGTGTCTTCTTTTAGGTTTGTTGAAGGATTACTTTCTTGCCTTTTCTAAGATGTGGTTTTTGTCCTTGTGTTTTTTTTTCTGTTATTATCTTTTGAAGGGCTGGATTCGTGGAAAGGTAATGTGTGAATTTGGTTCTGTCGTGGAGTACTTTGGTTTCTCCATCTATGGTAATTGAAAGTTTGGCTGGGTATAGTAGCCTGGGCTGGAATTTGTGTTCTCTTAGTGTCTGTATAACATCTGTCCAGGATCTTCTGGCTTTCATAGTCTCTGGTGTAATTCTGATAGGCTTGCCTTTATATGTTACTTGACCTTTTTCCCTTACTGCTTTTAATATTCTATATTTATTTAGTGCATTTGTTGTTCTGATTATTATGTTTCGGGAGGAATTTCTTTTCTGGTCTAGTCTATTTGGAGTTCTGTAGGCTTCTTGTATGTTCATGGACATCTCTTTCTTTAGGTTTTGGAAGTTTTCTTCTCTAATTTTGTTGAAGATATTTGCTGGCCCTTTGAGTTGAAAATCTTCATTCTCATCCACTCCTATTATACATAGGTTTGGTCTTCTAATTGTGTCCTGGATTTCCTGGATGTTTTTTGTTAGGATTTTTTTGCATTTTGCATTTTCTTTGATTGTTGTGCTGATGTTCTCTATGGAATCTTCTGCACCTGAGATTCTCTCTTCCATCTCTTGTATTCTGTTGCTGATGCTCGCATCTATGGTTCCAAATTTCTTTCCTAGGGTTTCTCTCTCCAGCATTGCCTCACTTTGGGTTTTCTTTATTGTGTCTACTTCCCTTTTTAGGTCTAGTATGGTTTCTTCTTTTCCATCATCTGTTTGGATGTGTTTTCCTGTTTTTCTATAAGTACTTACAACTCTTTAGCAGTGTTCTCCTGAATTTTTTAAGTGAGTTATTAAAGACCTTCTTTATGTCTTCTACCATCATCATGAGATATGCCCTTATATCCGGGTCTAGGTTTTCAGTGTTGGGGTGCCCTGGACTTGCTGAGGTGGGAGTACTGGGTTCTAATGATGGTGAGTGGTCTTGGTTTCTGTTAGTAAGATTCTTACGTCTGCCTTTTGCCATCTGGTAATTTCTGGCATCAGTTGTTATAGTTGTCTCAGGTTGGAGCTTGTTCCTCTCATGATTCTGTTATTCTCTACCAGCAGACCTGGGGGACTAGCTCTTTCCTGAGTTTCAGTGGTCAGAGCACTCTCTACAGGCAGGCTCTCCTCTTTCTTCGAATGTGAACAGATATCTGGCATTCAGACTTGCCTCCTGGCCAAAGATGAAGGCTCACGGAACAGGACCTGTCCCAGAAGCTGTTAGCTTCTCTAGTCCACACTCTCACCTGTGCAGACTAGTCTCAGTGGAGTCTAGGATCCAAGATGTCTCCTGCAGATTCTCAGGCAAAGCCCTCCTGGGCAGGGCAGACACCTATCCTCTGGCAGGGAAGGTGCCCAGATGTCTGGAGCCCGAAAAGGTGGCTGCATCAGAAGCTTTGTGGCTCCCACCTGTCCCAGAAGCAGTTAGCTTCTGTAGTCCACACCCTCACCTGTGGAGATTAGTCTCAGTGAAGTCTGAGAACCAAGATGTCTCCTGCAGATGCTCAGGCAAAGCCCTCCCGGGCCTGGCAGACACCTATCCTCTGGCAGGGAAGGTGCCCGGATGTCTCTAGGCCATCTTCTGCTACATGTGAAGCTAGAGATACAAGCTCTGGCGGTACTGGTTAGTTCATATTGTTGTTCCACCTATAGGTTTGCAGACCCCTTCAGCTCCTTGGCTACTTTCTCTAGCTCCTCCATAGTAGGCCCTGTGTTCAATCTTATAGATGACTGCAGGCATCCACTTCTGTATTTGCCAGGCACTGGCTTAGCCTCACAAGAGACAGCTAAATCACGGTTCTTTCAGCAAAATCTTGCTGGCATATGCAATAGTGTCTGCATTTGGTGTCTGATTAACTATAATTCTTTTTGTGCTCTTTAACCACATATTTATTTATATTACAAATTTTGGATTATTCTGTGTTCTGTTAATAAAGAAAAGTTAGATTCATAAAATTACATGTAATGGTAAATACGCATGTTCATGTTTATTTATATGTATATAGACATATATACACACAGGTATTGTATAGTTGTTTATATTATATCAAAGGTGTACATAAGTTACTAGTACTATTTCAAACAGGAGATTTGGGAACTACATAGCAGCTTCCTTTAAGTTAATTATATGAGCAATGACATTTCCCCCTCTAAATTAAAACAACAAATTGGTAGCACATTTTCTTAAATTGAAAATTACCCAACCCTCATGTATTGTGCTTACGTGAACAAAACTATTACACTCATTTAGCTAAAAGTGCCATGAGAACCACTTGTTTTATTGAACCCCCTTAAATTTGTAATTGAAAAATAATGCAAATGAGTGATTCTTTTAGGAGTAGATATCTAGTAAGTAGATGTTTTTCAAGAAAGCTGTTAGCATGATTCTTTTGGTATGCTGCAAGCTCACATCAGTTTCCTTAGGCCAGTATTGGACAGATTAAATGTACTGAGGAAGTTATGCCCTAGAATGGAATATTTAAAAAGAAAAAAGTTAACATGAATTTGGTGAACAGCTTCAAGTAAAATTCTTGTTAATATAGGCCTGGGCTAATCAGCAAAGAACATTTTTTTAAGGAAAAAAAGTTATTTGAATGAATTTTATTAGGTATAAATGATTCTTATAAATAATTTTGAATGCAGGAATAAATATAGACATACGTATCATCTTAGTCTTTAGGGTCCTTGAGATAATATTGCTGTGGTAATGATTATGGCACTCAACCTGATAGACTCTATCGAATCTCCTGGGTGATGAGTTTCAGTTATGACTGTGGCTTTCTTGTTGTAGTTGTTGGGATAAGAATAATGATGCACCATGGTTGGGACCTTTCTCTGAGTATGCATGCAGTAACTGACCAAAGGCATTCATTGCTCTTGTGGAATCAATGCATATTGTGGCCAGTTGTTTTGAGCCTGGGCTGTCTTTACTTCCAATCAGGATGAAATCCACCTTGAGTGGTGAGCCAAAATGAACTCTCCCTTAAGTTGCCTTTGCCTGAGTATTTTGTCACAGCAACAGAAATAGAAACCAAGACAACTGCATATAATCAAGCATTAAGTAGGTTTGTGTGACTCACTCAAACCTGGGAAGCCCAGCTGAAGCTGTCCCTTTTGAAAGTGGACTGGTAAATTCCACTCAAATGCAATAGAGTTGTGAGGGGTAGTGGGCAACATGGTATAAAATAAAAGAATCTGCGGGCTATTCTAATACACACACACACATGGTCTCACCTCTCTCTCTCTCTCTCTCTCTCTCTCTCTCTCTCTCTCTCTCTCCTCCCTCCCTCCCTCCCTCCCTCCCTCCCTCTCCCTTTCCTCATTTCTCTTTTTGAAGATGTGCCATAGGCCCTGGAGCCACTATTTGTCACATGCTATCCCACAACTTGATAGTCATGTATCTTTAGAAAAGTGACTCTCCTTCCCCAGGCCTAGTTTCCTTGTATGCAGAATACAGAGTGATTTAATTTCATAATATTCTTGTGGGTGTAAATGATAATTTATATACACCCTTCTTGTTTAGCATGGCCTTTGCTTTACAGCACCCCATGAATATCAGGACTATGTTTTTGCCTTTCTCCTCCACTCTGGTTTTTCTAATATTTATAACTCTTATTTTCTACCTCAAACCTCCTTTTATCTACTTTTCTATAATTCTTATTTCCTACATGTTTTAGTTCTTTTCAAACTGTATCATTTCAGCAGCTTTTAAAGGTATATTTTTGTAGGTAATTACATACACAGTTGGGTTTTTATTTTTGTAATAATTTTCACCTACAGAAGAATTGAGATGTAATGCAAGGTCTCACTATATCCTTTACCTAGGATCCTCTGATTTAAATTACAATTAAGAAGTTAACATTGGTACAAGTTGAATTAGGTTCCTCCAGAGAAACTAAATCATTATATACAGTCAGAGGAAATGAAATGTATATCATTATGACTGCCAGAACAATTAGAGACACCAAGAAGCACCACAAGATGATACTTCTAGTTGGGAGAACCAAGAAGGCAAAGTTCAGTCCATGTACAAAAGGCATTTCTCAGTGAAAGACTTGAGTGCCTTAGAGGGGGCTGCACAAGTCTCAGTGTGTGAATTCTGATTAAAGATAAACCCAAGTATCACAAGACAAATGATAGCTCTAAAGGAGAGAGGCAATTCAACCTTCTACCATTTTTTTAATTTGTATTTTACTGTAATATATTGTTTTTTTTTTTTTAGTTGCAATCTCAGTGAGTTGGATGAATCTAGTGCACGAATGGATATCTTCTTTACTTCCATATGGATTTAAATTACAATCCCTTCTAGCAAAATCCCTAGCAGTCACACCCAAAAATAACATTATCAACTATCAGGGCATGTTTTAGTCCAGTAAAGTGGCACAACATCCACCAAACTGTATTGTATACAGACTGCATTTGGGTTTAACATTTCCAAGCTCTGTGAATTTTCCTTTTGAATTTTTAGTACATTTACATATGGGCAATAGGGACAGTGTCATGGAATGTGTGGTAATGTCAGATATCCTGAGCTTTTGTCCCCGCCAGCAAGAACACACTCAGGACAACCGGAATCTTCTGCAGCAAAGCTTTTATTGCTTATTTATCAGGAGGGAAGACCCCGAACCAGGAAAAGGGCGCTGCTTATATAGCCCGCAGCGTGATGTTTCAGCACCTGATGTGGCGTGACAGCTCCTGATTCATTGCTCGCCCATCACCCCATTACTACACTGCAAGATGGGCAGTGACTAGGCGTGAGTTCACTCTTGCACTTGCGCATAAGGCTTGTTTACTAGTTAGGCGCAGTGAAAGCCAGCACCATCTTTTTTTTTATTATTACGTATTTTCTTCAATTACATTACCAATGCTGTCCCAAAAGTCCCCCCCCCCCACTCCCCTACCCACCCATTCCCATTTTTTTGGCCCTGGCAGTCCCCTGTACTGGGGCATATAACACAGTCAACTATTGGATGGATCACAGGGCCCCCAATGGAGGAGCTAGAGAAAGTATCCAAGGAGCTAAAGAGATCTGCAACCCTATCGGTGGAACAATATTATGAACTAACCAGTACCCCAGAGCTCTTGACTCTAGCTGCATATGTATCAAAAGATGACCTAGTCGGCCATCACTAGAAAGAGAGGCCCATTGGTCAGCCAGCGCCATCTTATAATGGTGATTGCTCACGGCACGCACGCGATTGCTCGCAGCAAGGCTCTCCACAGTCAGAGGACAACTTGCAGGAGTGTGCTCTCTTTTTACATCCCTTGGGTCTGAGATGTTGAACTAAAGTCGCCAGGATTAATCGCCAGCCTCTTTCCCTACTGAGCCATCTTACCTGCCCTAATATGTTTTTTCTATTCCAGCCCACAGATCGTCTATAACTATTATGCTTCTCCCACAAACTATGTTGGCTCCTGAAAAGTTCCTTGTCCTCTATGATTTCAACATGTTTAAAGAATAGTTGTCTGGTTGTCTGTGAGAAGATGTTTAATTTGTAAAATGTTGTTAGCACTCTGTGATTAGAATGAGGTTGCAAATCTCAGAGGAAGTGAATTTTACATTGGGTAGGATATTCACAGAATTATTTTATAAAGAAAATGTTGTAAGAATACATAATTATCTCTGGTGATGTTGAAGTTGATTTTGGTAATAATGGTGGTTAGAGTTTTATATTTCTGCTCAGCTCCTTAGTTCATTCGTTTGAAAATAAAAAAAAAAAAAAAACTGAGTTGTTTGCTTTAAGAATTTTGAGGCAGGCTGGTGAGATGGCTCAGCGGTTAAGAGCACTGACCGCTCTTCCAAAGGTCCCAAGTTCAAATCCCAGCAACCACATGGTAGCTCACAACCATCTGTAACGAGATCTTAGGCCCTCTTCTGGTGTGTCTGAAGACAACTACAGTGTACTTACATATAATAAATAAATAAATCTTTAAAAAAAAAGAATTTTGAGGCTAATATATAGTCAAGGTAAAATGGTTTAATGGATATTTGATTTGAAATATTTATTGAGCCTTTGGTTTACCTTTTTGTTTTAACAGGGTCTGACACAAAATTTTAAATTTTGATGAAGTGGGATATTTGAAGTTTTACTTTATAGATAGTGTTTTTCCCAAAACACTGGATATGCTTTTGATGTTTTATCTAAAACTCTAACTCTACTCCAGCAAAATCGAATTTTTAACTCAGATTTCTTCTAGAAGTCTTACACTGTTTCTTGTTTTACATTTAGATCAATACTCATTTGTAATTAAATCCTATGAGAGTGGAAATCTATATGTTGAAGTTTGTAAAAGCCTATAAATGCTTAATTTGGCATTATCATTTTAGTTATTTTTAATTCTTTGCTCACACAATCTCAATCTCTCTCTCTCTCTCTCTCTCTCTCTCTCTCTCTCTCTCTCTCTCTCTCTCTCCATCCCTCTCCTCTCTCTCATTTCACTCTTTTAAAAGGAATTAGGTTAAGATTCATACTGGGCCACATATGATTAAGAACCAGGATCATGGATTTATTGTGCCTGAATAGCATGCTCCAACTTAAAGTTGGTTCATGAACTTGTATTAATCATAGAAAGAAACAAATCACACAAGACCAAAGGTAGGTAGGTTACAGCACATTCACAGAATTCCTGTTGCAGTTTTCAAATATTCTCTGATGAAATGCTTATCTCTTAGGTTATTGGAAGCTAGTAATCTCCTTAAACTACTATATTCCAATGGTTTTGTCTGATTTTTGAAAGGATGTTTGAACTGATAGAGCTGGGGAAAAGATATATATTAATGGAGCTAAAGACAACTCAAGAAATTGGGGCTTTGTATGCACAATATTCCAGTCATCTACAACCACCAACTTCTAAACTGGTCATCAAACAAACAATCTCATAGAACCTCTGCTATGGGTGTAACTTCACCTAAATGGTCAGATCTTAATTAGGTCTTCATTGCTGAGAAGAGACACGATAACCAAGGGTATTCTTATAAAAAGCAAATATTTAATTAAAGCTGGCTTATAGTTTCAGAGCTATTCTCCATTATCATCATAGCAGTACGCATGATAGCATGCAGGCAAACATGGTATTGGATGAGCCCAGAGTTCTATGTTATGATCCGAAGGCAGCCAGGAGGAACTCTTTTCCATAGGCAGCCAAGTGGAGGCTCTCTTCTGCACTGGATAGAGCTTAAGCTCTATGCTCCCTCAAAGCCCACCTACACAATGACACACTTTCTCCAACAATGCCATACCTATTCCAATAAAGCCACACCTCCTAAAAGTACCACTTCTCATGTGCCAAGCGTATTCAAGCCATCACAGGCCAGAACTTCCATTTTATTTCTGTAACTCAAAATGACCTGTATCTTACTGTGAAGTTCTTGCTAGCTTCAGTGTTCCTGCCTTGTCCTGCTTTGTTTTCTTGCATGCTGAGATTATAGATGTTAATGAAGAACTGTATATTGTTTTAGAACAAAAGGTTAGTTCAAGTAGTTTTCTCCACATGTAATAAGCTTTCCTTCCACCATAAAAAAACCAACCCATGTAAATTAGAGTTTATCTAAATAAAGTTTCCTAGAAATTATAATATTGCTCCTATTCTAAGGGACTGCATCAAAGCTTTTGAAACATTACTAATGGGAAAATAGATATGCTAATACATTACTGACAAACTGTTTTGCAGGAGGCCCCTCTTACCCATAAAGTAGTGGGTTTAATTTGGCTACACATACATACATACATACACACACACACACACACACACACACACACACACATATATACACACACAGATGCTCATGCACACCTGAAAAAAGAAAAGAGAGTGGGTGAACAGAAAGAATGTTACATTATAAAATGCATGTCATTTATTGAGATTTCAGTATGGACAAGTTCTTGAGGGGAGACACGACCTTTTTCCATAAAACAATTCAGAGTATGCCACCTCAAAATATGCCTCTTTAATGTAAGGATTATTTTCAGCAGAAAGCAATTGAAGAGAAGCATCCAGGGAACACTTTCTGCCTGCATTCATACCCACACAAACAGCTATGGAATTCCTAATCACTGGTAACATCCCTAGATTCATGAGACTGGAGAAGCTCTGAGAAAGCTGTACAGTCCTTGCAGCACCAAACCACAGATCCCATTAATTTCCCCATATATTTAACTTCAATTTTTTTCAATCTCTGAAAACCTAATGCATGATTTTCGTGTAACTTCTTAGGAACTTGTTCTCCTTTCATTTGCTATCCCCACAAGCCCTGGACTCTAACCACCCCCTTGAGCTGCTCCTCACCACTACCCAATGAATGTGCATGGAACCCATGGGAGTAAATTGCTGTTTCTCTTATTAATCTGTCTTACAGAAGATTGATTTACAGAGTTTTCTGTTCAACGAACCAAGATAAATGAAAGGAAAAAAATGTGCTCTTTCCAAGACTCTTTTGAAGTCCCACTGGCTTTTGAACAGAGAAATGGGCTCACATGCAAAAACTCAAGTTTGAGGAAAAGCTAGAATAAGGATTAAAAAGATGATAACATTCTATTTTTCAAATAAATATCTCATCTAAACAACTGTAAAATACTAAATCATGGGTGCAGTGTATAGTATAAAGGATGAGAAGGGTAATGTCCTTTATAATTAATTAATGAGAAGGGTAATTCCTTTATAATTAATTACTCAGCACAATTTGGAAAATGAAATAGGATGCATATGCAGCACAAGTCCTTGCATTATGGTATTATATACTGCGTGGTTTTCCATAGGCAAGTTAGACATATGAGGCATTTAAACTTTGAAGAAAGAAAACTGTAAATGACGACATGGACATATTACTAAGAACAAAAAAAAATTTATTAAACTTCCAGAAGCTTAAGTTCATAGAATTGTGTAGTAAATGTCTTTTCATCTAGTAAATAAGTCTGATTTCAAATTTAAAGATCTATGTTTATCGACAGATCTAATATGCCCTACCACCACTGAAAAAAGAAACTCTTTACTACTAAAGACATCTTCCATCTTGGATAAAGAATCAGAAAGTAATTTTAAAATTACTTAACAATGTTGGTGTTACAAGTGAAAATTTCACTGTCTTGGAAGTTCTCAAAAGTAACAGCTAAGAAAAAATATTATTGCTACTAAAATTCAAACACATTGCCAATGAGTTTGAATATTCTAAGTTCACATTTTTTAAAAAGGCAGGAGTGGGTGGGTGGGCACCCTCATAGAGGCAGGGGGAGTGAGGAAATTTGAAATGTAAATTAAAAAGTATCCAATAAAAGAGGACAAAACAATATATACAGCCAATATATACAGCCATATAATGTTGATATTACTTAATTCTACACTTTAAAATAGGAGTTAAATATTTTAAAAAGTTTTAAGGCATCATCTTTCTGTATAAACCAGATTGCCCTCAAAGTCACTACGGTTCTCCTTCTTTCTTCTTACCCATAAGAGTTCAGCTATCTATAGACACCTATAGCCAGTTTACTTCTCAATGTTATTTTAAGTATTTAATGTTATCTTAAGTATTTTAAGTACTTGTCAATGCTAAACAATACCACATTCCTGTAACCATAGGAAGAAGTGCTAGGAAAACAAGAGGAAAGCTCTTTATGACATATGTTGAAGGAAATAGAAAGGTACAAGCATTTACTCTCTGCATCCAAGCTCCAGGACTATGAAGGAAGAGCTAAACACTTACAAACCTGTGTGAGATTGTTGAATATTAGTTTAGATATTATACTAGAAAGTAGTAAGAATCTCTTGACGTTTAGAATGAACCAGAGTTCATGGATATTCCTAAAGAATCAGAGATGATTAAACTAGAAAATGGTAAACATTTATTAACTTCTAGGATGAACATAGACATGTCATCAATGGGCATGTATAAAGACTCAGAGATAAAGAAACCATGCTAGGAAGATGGCTCACTTGGTGAGAGCACATATTGTTAGCATAGTGCCTCATACGTTTTAAGTAAAAAATATGCTGTATTATACAGTGATCATGCTGTAATATTTTGTTTACTATTCTATCTGTTTTTGATAATAGATAAGCATGAGTCCAGAAGACTCACGTTCAGTTTCTAGCAGCCCCATGGGGCAGATCAACAGTTTCTGGGACTTCAATGCCAGTGTGGGCACCTGCATTCACTCACATATATTCAGAGGAACACACACATATAAATAACTAAAAATAATAAAATTTGAAGTACTTATAAATAAGAATACTATACAAGATAAGCTTTTTAAAGAGAGTAAGATATAAGTTCAGGATGATGTCTTGTAGAATCAATAAATCAAACAAGAAGACAAAAGCATGGGACAGATACAATCAAAGGAAATACTAAAGAGACTATAAAAACAGATAAAATGGTAAACAAAATATTACAGCATGATCACCGTATAATACAACATATTGTATGCTTAGAGCATATGAGGCACTATGCTAAAATGATTCATAAGTTTTAACGGACAGAAGAATCTATTAGACAGCATGGATAAAACATAACAATGTGTTGTGACCAGTCCTTTTACTGAGTAATGGGAGGATCAGGGAGGTAAAAGGGTCCCCATATAGTAAAAGGCAGAAAAAGACCAAACCCAGTCTGGGTCCAGGAGTATTATGTTGTTCTCCTGATGACCAGAAGGATGCTCTGAGTCCTGTGAAAGCCTAGATTAGGGGTATTAAGATTCCTGAGCCACTGAAGCTCAGGAAATGGAGATGTGTTTCAAGATGTTAGCAGCATGGGTCAGCAAGTCTAAAGGAGAAATAGCAGAGCCAAATAGAGCTAGCAAAAGAAAAATGCTGTCAGTTTTTACATTTATAACCAAGCATATGCCATGTGCTAAGGCTCTGTTAAAGGTTTTTATTATTATTATTAAATATATTTATTCACTTTACATCCCAATTATAGCATCCTCTCCCTCCTCCCCTCTCAACTCCACCCTTACACTACCCATTGCCCAGCCCTCATTCCCCTTCTCCTCAGAGGAGGAAACCCCTCTACCCTGAGTACCAACCCACTCTGGCACATCAAGTAACAGCAGGATTAGGTGTATTCTCTCTCACTAAGGCCAGACAAGGCAGCCCAGCTTGGGAAAAGCAATCCAAAGGCAGGGAACATAGTGACAGTGCCATTGCAGGAGCTTTCCAATCCAATCACATTACGACAGCAGGAGGCTTGTGACTGGACAGAAGGACGGATGCAGAAGGAGGGATTGAGGAGACAGAGTGGTCTAAGGAGAGAGAACCAGAATGCAGGCCAACTTGGTGTTGTCAAAAGGTTAGAATAATTGGATTAAAGATTTATCATTATCATTTGGTTCTGAGATGATTATATTGGCATCTTGTAAATTGTGTTATTATTGATACATTTTTAATATTTCCCACAACAAGCCCCTATTAGTCATTAAAGGATCGACATGAAGAACAAGCTGCACATCTGCTGAATATGTGTAGGGGACCGCGGCTTAGATCTCTTAGATTGAAAGTTCCATCTCTGTGAGCCCCAGGGGCCCAGGTTAGTTTACTCTGTCTTCTTGTGGTGCCCTTTACCCCTGTGACTCCCTCAATCCTTCTCCCAACTTTTCCACAAGATTCCTAGAGCACCACCAAATACTTTGCTGTGGGGATCTGTGTCTGTTTCTATCAACTGATGGATGAAGCCACTTAGACAAGAATTTTGCTGGAATTGCTGCCTTTTTCCCACTGGATGGTTTTAGCTCCTTTATCAAAGATCAAGTAACCAAAGGTGTGTGGGTTCATTTCTGGGTCTTCAATCTATTCCACTGATCTACCTGTCTGTCACTGTACCAGTACCATGCAGTTTTTTTTTGTTGTTGTTGTTGTTGTTGTTGTTGTTGTTTATCACAATTGTACTATAGTACAGCTTGAGGTCAGGGATGGTGATTCCCGCAGAGGCTCTTTTATTGTTGAGAATAGTTTTTGCCATCCTAGACTTTTTTCTTATTTTTGATGAATTTGCAAATCGCCCTTTCTAACTCTGTGAAGAATTGAGTTGGAATTTGATGGGGATTGCATTGAATCTGTAAATTGTTTTCAGCAAGATAGCCATTTTTACTATATTAATCCTCCCAATCCATGAGCATGGGAGATCATCCTATCTTCCCTATCTTTCTACCCTTTGTGTAGAGGAAGGCCATTGATTTGTTTGAGTTAACTATATATCCAGCTACTTCACTGAAGTTGTTTACCAGGTTTAGGAGTTCTCTGGTAGAATTTTTGGAATCCCTTATATATACTATCATATCATCTGCAGACAGTATTTTCAACAAATGGCGCTGGCTTAACTGGTGGTTAGCATATAGAAGAATGTGAATCAATCCATTCTTACCTCCTTGTACAAAGCTCAAGTCCAAGTGGATCAAGGACGTCCACAGAAAACCATAGACACTGAAACTTATAGAGGAGAAAGTGAGGAAAAGCCTCGAACATATGGGCACAGGGGAAAAATTCCTGAACAGAACACCAATGGCTTGTACTGTAAGATCAAGAATTGACAAATGGGACCTCATAATATTACAAAGCTTCTATAAGGCAAAGGATGCTGTTAATAAAACAAAACAGCAACCAACAGACTGGGAAAGTATCTTTACCAATCCTAAATCTGATAGAGGACTAATATTCAATGTATTCAAAGAGCTCAAGAAGCTAGACTCCAGAAAATCAAATAACCCCATTAAAAAATGGGGCACAGAGCTAAACAAAAAATTCTCAACTGAGAAATACCAAATGGCTGAGAAGCACCTGGAAAATGTTCAACATCCTTAATCATCAGGAAAATGCAAATCAAAACAACCCTGAGATTCTACCTCACACCAGTCAGAATGGCTAAGATCAAAACTCAGGTGACAGCAGATGCTAGCAAGAATGTGGACAAAGAGGAACACTCCTCCATTGCTGGTGGGATTGCAAGCTTGTACAACCACCCTGTAAATCAGCCTGGCAGTTCCTCAGAAAACTGGACATAGTTCTACTGGAAGATCCAGCAATACTTCTCCTGGCATATACCCAGAAAATGTTCCAACTTGTAATAAGCACACATGCTCCACTATGTTCATAGCAACCTTATTAGCCAGAATCTGGAAAGAACCCAGATGTCCCTCAACAGTGGAATGGATTCAGAAAATGTGGTACATTGATGCAATGGAGTACAACATTGAATTTATGAAATTCTTAGACAAATGGATAGATCTGGAAGATATCATCCTAAGTGAGGTAACCCAGTCACAAAAGAACACACATGATATTCACTCACTTATAAGTGGATATTAGCCCAGAAGCTCAGAATAACCAAGATACAATTTGCCAAATACATGAAACTCAAAAAGGAAGACCAAAGTGTGGATACTTCTGTCCTTCTTAGAAGGGGGATCAAAATACCCATGGAAGGAGTTACAGAGACAAAGCATGAAGTAGAGACTAAAGGAATGACCATCCATAAACTGCCCTACCTGGCGATCCATCCCATAAACAACCACCAAACCCAGACACTCTTGTGGATGCCAACAAGAGCTGACAGGAGAATTATATAGCTGTCTCCCGAGAGACTCTGCCAGTGCCTGACAAATACAGAAATGGATACACATAGCCATCAATTGGACTGAGCACAGGGTCCCCAATGAAGGTACTAGAGAAGGTACCCAAGGAGCTGAAAGGGTTTGCATCCCCATAGGAGGATCAACAATATGAACTAACCAGTAACCCCAGAGCTCCCTAGGACTAAACCACCAACCAAAGAAAACAGATGATAGGACTCATGGCTCTAGCTGCATATGTAGCAGTGGATTGCCTATTTGGACATCAGTGGGAGGAGAGGCCTTTGGTTCTGTGGAGGTTCTATGCCCTAGAATAGGAGAATGCCAATGACAGGAAGAGGAAGTGGGTTGGTTGGTAAGCAGGGGCAGGGGTAAAAAGATAAGGTGTTTTTGGAGGGGAAACTAGGAAAGGGGACAACATTTGAAATGTAAATAAAGAAAATGTCTAATGAAAATAAACTTCCAAAAATGTAAATAAAGAAATTATCTAATAAAAAAGATAATCAATGAAAAAATAAAGAAGAGAGTTTTGCTAAGCTCTTGTTTACAAGTATAGTAGAGTAGCATGTCAGAGGATGACTATCTTACATGGGAAGGGTCTAAAGTTGGGCCATTCATTTGTTGGCCATTCCCTCAGTCTCTGCTCCATCTTTATAAGGTCCAAGGTAGGATGCTTGAAGGGGAAATAAAATAGACATCAGAAGGGGATGGATGGGAGAACTCAAGAAGGGAGACTAGATGCAGAGAGGGGGAGGGGTGGGGATCAGGTGTAGAGAAAGAGGAAGGGGCTGGGAGTGAGAATGGAAATCAATGAAAAGTCACTTCTAGGATGAACCAGAGATCTGGGATGGGAGAGGCTCCTAGGAGTCTAGACGGATGATTCTACCTGAGACTCCTAGCAGAGGAACCTGAAGTTGCCACCTACAGTAGCCAGGCAAGACTTCCAGTAGAGGGAAAAGGACACCAACCCAGTCACAAAACCTTCAACCCAAAGTTTGTCCTGCCTACAAGATGTGTAAGGATAGAGAGAGAATTATATTTTCTTATCATTTAAACCACCCATTAATAAATTCCCCATTAACATAAGCATGATATATTTCCCTAGTCCTCAGTGAATTAACATATATATATTTAGGAATATATATTACACATTTTATTCAATAACAATTAATGAAAAAGAGAGAGAGAGAGAGAGAGTCCATAAATTCGAAGCAGGATAGGCTACTTAGGAGGACTTATGAGGTAGAAAGAGAAAGGATAAATTTTGTCCATTTTATTATAATCTTTAAAATAAAAAGGAAATAATAGAATAACTCAAAATAAGAACAGGAGTAACAAGTGGATGATTCAGGGTGTTGGTTTAATACACTGATAACACCTGACTGAACAGTGCTCAGCACCCTGCACAAACAAAATAAAGCCTTCAGCTTTCCTCAGAGCCTTAGAACTTTACTTTACTTGGAAGTATAGTCTTTGCTGATACTGGTAAAGTTATATAAGATGAAGCTGTCCTGAATTCAGATAAAGTTGAATTCAAAATTTTTGCCCTTATGAGATGAGGATGAGGTATATATATATATATAGTGTGTGTATGTATATGTATATATGTGTGTATTATGTATGGGAATGTGTATGTGTATACATATAACTTTGTGTGTGTATATATATGTATACACACACACATGTAGGTATATGTAGATATATAGATAACTTAGACACCCTACTGTATAGGTCTTTGTTACATGAATCCCAAGACACTAATACACTAATTATAAATCATTTCTCTCTGTTAATGAGGACATATTTTATGCCTCAGTACATGATTTTAAATGACCTAATCTTCCATTTTTTGCATAGATTTTGCAATTTTGTGTTTCCTTCATTCTGATCAGTGTCTTATCAATTATTCATGTTAGTAAGGTTCTATTAATAGTTTCAGTTTTTATAATGCCTTTTTTCTGTGAAATAGTTGCTGTCATTTTAACATTTGCCTCCTGGCTTCCTTACGAGTCAGTTGCATGTATATTTTGGTTTCTGTTTTGTATTTTTTGTGAGGGATTTATTTTAGTCCTGTGTGTGGTGTGTGTGTGTGTGTGTGTGTGTGTGTGTGTGTGTGTGTGTGTGTGTGTGTGCAGGTGTGTTCATGTGCGTATGTATATGCATGTATGAGCATGTCTATGTATGTATGTGTCAGTGTGTGCGTACATGTGTACAGTTTTTCTTTTTGTTATATTTCATGAAACAGCAGAAAAGTGAAAGGTTGTTCCCTAAAGACACATTCACTTATTTTCTTTGTGTGGTTGGCTGAGATTTTAGAGTAGTGCTAAAGAGTACATTGCATTAATTTGGAGGCAAAAGGAGAAACTAAATCACTCATTGACCTTATTATTTATTTTATCATTTTTCTGAAATGAAAGGTGAAATCACACAATTTTAAAAGCCTAAAGTTAAACAGTTATTTACCAGATCATTGTGATTCTCCAAGGCCATGAATTTAGAAGAGAGGAAGGAGGGATGTGTAGGAGGGTTTGGAGGGAGAAGGGGGAGGACAGAAAGGATATAATTATATTGTAATCTCCAATAATAAATGAAATAACTTTTAAAATCCTTAGCAAAATGTAAAAGTGGGACATTTACAAAACTGTAGCTATCCTATTCACACAGGAACAGCAGAGAGATGAGAAGTTCTGACAAGGATACCACATCAAGAGTGTGAGGGGCCCCCTTGGCAGTGGCAAAGAGACACCTTGTTGGTGGTAATGGTCTTGTGTCAGTCAGGGGCAGAGCAGATGGCAGTCCTTTCTTCATCCTAGCTTGATGCATGGCTTAGTATACAAAGCAGTCCTATGTCTAAGATTCACAAAAAAAAAAAAAAATCAAATCAAATCAAATAGAATTCAGGCAGCACAGTGCAGGAGCAGGAAGACAGACAGAGATGGGCAGACCGCTATGCCACCCACAGACCTGCCATCCAGCAAATGGCATATGTGGTCCATAGACACCTGCATGCAGCTACACTACTCAGCATGGATGGAGGATGTCACCCAGGGGCCCTCCTGCCAACAGCCACGCTGCAGTGGGAACAACTACAATGTGCAAGTATGTGGTGGTCAGATGGGAGAGAAAGAGATGTGGAGTCGCTTGAGCATTATGAAGAGAGACAGAACTGGAGACTGGAGGCTGAGGAGGAGTAGCCTGTTGTAAGTGGCCAGCTCTGCCACTTGAGGCCCTGATGAGGTCCCAGCATGGACTGCCACTGAGGGCAATGTCTGAGTCTGTGGCTATGCAGCATTGGGGTTTGGTGTCAATGTCTGTGGTTCATATTATCAATAGAGAACATAAAGACTTCCTGGCAACGTCCGCCATTGGGAACCACATGAATGTCCAGTTGCTGCACATAACTGGCCTCCCCTCACTAGATGTAGCACTCTGGAGCTCTGGTCCCATCTCTTACCTCTGGCAGCATTTGGGAGAGCAGGCCCTGCATCTCACCCTCCACTATGGCAAACTCTAGTAGAGGTTTGACCACAAACCTCATCTGCCATGGTGTAGCATGGGCAGGTACAGCAGAGGTGATATCCCCCAACACTCCTTGCCAAGTCAAGTTCTGAGCTCTGGAGAGCTATCCCTGCCTCTCACTACCTGCAGCATTTTGGAGAACAGGCCCTGTAACTCACATGGACAGACTAACAGAGCTGACCCTGATGGTTAAACACAAGGGAACAAGCCCTGAAGGTGAGAAGACAGGGCCCCAGCACTCATCTACTGTGAGATGGCCTTGGGCGCCGGTGACCTCTATCCCCTTGCCCATTGTCACCTGAGGTAGCACTCAAGAGAATTGACCCCAGCGTCATGAGAGCAGCTGATGTGGCCCTGCTCCTCATCAACTGCATCACTCAAGAAAATATGCAATGCTCTTTGACTGAACAGCACAGTAGTACCAGCCCTTGTTGAGAGGAAACTGGTGAGCCAGCCCTGAAAACAGACCTAGGGAGAACTTGCCATGCCCTGAGGTGGTGTGTGGATAAGAGTGATGCCCTGGTCCCTTGCCCCTCACTATCTGTGGCAGTCAATAGAACTGGCCTTGGGATCATGAGAGGAGGTGACCTGGCCATGCCCAGCTACAGCACTTGGGAGAGCAGGCTGTGCACCTTCTCTGGGCAACACAATAAAACTGGCCCTAGCATAGTGGCAGGTAAGACATCCTCTAAGGGCATGAGAGCAGGAGAGTTGACCCTGCCTCCTGCAAATGGTGGCATTTGGTGGCCTAGCTGGATCGGTAATGGAGAGCTCACCCTGATGGTGCAGATAAGAGAGAGCTGGTGGGCTAACAAGCTTAGATGACACCCAGGCCCAAATCTAGGGCTCTGCATTCGCCCAGTCCAAATGCACATCGTTTGTGGGTGGTTGGAACACATGAAGGGGTAAGTCCTGCTGATCTAGGACTGCAGTATCTCCAAGGCACAGTGCATCAATGGGATGACCCGGAAACGTTCCAGTGAGGATACAATATTGATAATGTCCCAGAAGCCAGAGATCTCAGACCACACAGATGAGTCCACTGTGGGACACACTGTGACATACTACAGCTTCCGTGATGAGATGGATCTTACGCTTTGCCTTTTGTTGTTATGTGTGTATGCCTCTGTGTGTGTGTGTGTGTGTGTGTGTGTGTGTGTGTGTGTGTGTGTGTGTGTGTTCATGTGTGTGTGTGCGTTCATGTGGGTTTTATTTGGGGGGATGGTTGCAAGAGTGAAGGGTGCAAATGAGGGGACAGGGAGATGAGCCTGACTGGGATGTATGATGTGAAACTCACAAGCAATTGATAAAAAGTTTAATAAAAAGTGTGTGAGGGGCTGGCTGATTCCTGTTTTCATTTGTATTGTAGTTTTATTTAAACATCATCTCATGAAGCATAAACTTAAAGAATACTTCCCCTTCCTTAATTCTAACATTTGTTCATTTAAGAGGATTACTTGATATCTATAAATAAAACACATCAGATACAACCATCTCTGTACAATTATTTTTCATTTCATTTTGTTTTCTTTCTATAAAATGCATTGTTGCTAGGAGCGGTAGCACAATCTTTTACTCCCTGCCCCTGGAAGGCAAAAGCAGGTTCATCTCTGTGAATTCAAGTCCAACCTGGTCTACAGAGTGAGTTCCAGGACAGCTAGGGCTACACAGAGCAACCCTGTATCAAAATCCATAAATAAATAAATAAATAAATAAATAAATAAATAAAATTTATTTTTTTAATTGCAAATAAAAAAAAAATCACCCACCAAAATTATCCAGACCCACAGTAGTCTCTAGATCACACTGAAGTTCTATATAGTTAGAATTGCTATTGAGAACATAAGTTACAAAGCTAGTTGTTTTTCCACATCTAACTCTGTCATGGTTTTTTGTGGTTTGGTGTTAGGTGAGTAAAACAATAGTGAAAGTATAAAATCCAATGTGAAACTGTTTTTACTTTTAACTTACTACATTCTGTCACACTCAGTAAACAACAAGAAACCAGATGTACATATATCCCAAAAGACAATAGTGCATAAATATTCTGACATTTAGAGACATGGAAAATCTAGTAAAGGATTACAAATCAAATGCAATGATCCTAAAAAGCTTAGACCATAAAAATCATAAAGACCTATCTTTCATGAACATCATAAACCCTGACAGAGATGTAGCCAGTACAGAAAGGACTCGACACAGTTACAATTTGCTCATCTACTTATTTTTACAGAAAACTATATGGTTCATTGTATTCTTTTAACTTTCCTTCTTCCTGGAGAAGGTTGATCACTAACTCATCATATTTATTTATTCTAACAATATGGACTATCTCTAACAACTAAGCAAGAAAATGTGATTGAAGTAAATATAGAAGTATTAGATATTAAAATTAGATTTAAAATTAGATCATGAAATTCTAATATATAATTAGGACCAATTAAATATTACCATTGTTAAAAAGAATAAATATCTATTAACTCATTCTCCTAAGGACAAAAGGCCCAACTCAGCAATTAAGGGTATGTACCCTTCTAAAAGACCCTTATTTGGTTGCCAGTCAGATGGCTCATAATGGACTATAACTTTAATTGCAGGGGAATCTATTGACTCTGGCTTCCAAAGACACCATACTCAGGTGCACATACATATCCACACACAGTCACATGCATGCATGCGCACCCACACACACAAATTAAAAATAATAATTTTTATTTTCATTAAACAGTAATTTTATAACTTTTAAAACCTTAAAGATAAGTTTTCTAACAAATACAGATTTTAATGACTATTTTCATGAGGAATATTGTTATAAAATATGTTGGTAATTCATTTTTGTTATTGCAGTTTTTTTCTGTTTTGACAGCAGGTTTCTCTAGATAGCCCAGACTAATATTGAATTCATTACTTCCCTGCCTCAGTCTCCCAAATACTAGGATTATAGGTATGTGCTACTACACCTAGTTTAGAAATTCTTCACAATAAAAACTGTCCTAGGACTGTAAATCTTCAATTGTTTGCCATTGACCTCTAGTTTCAGTAAAAACAAAAGGAGCTTAGAACTGGGAGAGAAACAAACTGATCATTACTCAAAAGCTATTAAGACTAAACAAAAACTGATGATATAAAATTAATATAGCTAAAAGAAGCAAAGTCATTTGGCAAATTAGTCATTTGGTGAATTGGTTTTGGCTCATTGATATACAGTGCATTTATATGTAAACCTGGCTCTTCTATAGTGATGGTAGCCAAAATTTTAATAGAAGTTGCTTGAGCCAAGTCATGCTTCATCTATATAGATAATTATCTTCTCATCTACTCCCCATTACAATGTACCAAAGTATAATCCTCATTTGAAGGTTTTTAAACATCTTTTTCTTTTCTTTTTTTTTGACACTTAATCTTCAACTAATTTATTTATTTGACTAAGAACAAATATAAAGGCAGAATTATATGAATATTCTTTTAAGCCATATATCCAATTATCTCAAGACACCAGGAAAATGATAACATTAATTCTATTATTCTAGTTTTTGAGCATATTAGGCTCCACCCAGTAGATATATAGATCTTTGTTAGCATGACTAACTTCAGCTTTATCATTTGTAAGTCCTCATTATCATTTTCTAAATGCAGTTTGCTGGAAACCTACTTAGTAATGGTCCAGTTAATTGTTCAGCAAAAGTTCTGCTGAGTCTTCATTACAAAATGTATTATAGTTGTTGAAACATTTGGGCACATACATCTTTATCTTATCATTTCTCCTTCTCTGGTACATATTCCATTCCTAATACAAATTTCTTAAAGGAAATCTATCTCCAATGCAGGTCCTTATGTAATTGAATATGCTATGTAAGAGATATTACATTACCTAGGATCGCCAGCTAATGCTTTAACAATAAGTGGTTTTTTTTTTCTCAGTGTCTTCAGGAGTCTTATTTCAAGAGAAAATTATAAGATCATATTAACTATCAGCAGGATTTTTGAAAGGTGCAGTGCATTTTTTTCAAACAGCATCTTAATTTTCAGATGAAAGTTATGACATTACAGAACATAATTTTGAGGTTAGAAATATGGCTTAGTTGGTATAATCTAGGCCATGATCACATTAGACTGGAGATGGATCTCCCAGAACCAGCAGCATTTGCCCATAATTCCATCAAAGAGAAGTGGAGACAAGAGGATTCCTGGGGCTTTCTGGTCAACCTGTCTAGACGAATCAGTAGGTTCTAGGTTGTCTAGATTCAGTACAAGGTGGAGAACAACTGAATAACATGCCTACATGTGACCTCCATGTGCATAAACACCTGTATATACATGCCACATGTGCATTACCCAAACTTATACACAAAAGCATACAATTTTCATAGTAAAAGAAAAATTGGAAAAAAGCTAGGGTGGTGTGTGTGTGTGTGTGTGTGTGTGTGTGAAGGAAATGAACTCTGGTTGCACAAAAAGTAACAGCAGTAAATATGACACCAAGATATAATGCTCTGAATGAAGTGTGAAAATGCATAATTTGATGTTAATCATTTATCACTAGTAGATATTTTTCCAAGAGTATGGCTGGGGAGATAAGTCAGATGGTTATATCAGGAGATAAACTCGTGCTTTATAAGCATGAAGACTTGAGTTCAAAATCCAGAAATCAAATTTTTGTGAAGAGTCAAGGGGGATTTCACATGCCAATATTTCCAGCACTGGAGAAACAAATATTTCAAGATGAAAGTTAATATGTAAAGGGTTTAGCCTTGGAATTTTAACACGCTTTCACTCTTTTATTGCCAAGTGTTTGAAGTCTTTCTGAAATATAAACAGGGACCGTAAATCATGTCTTGATACAGGAAGCATAAGCAAAAGAGTGCCTGTGGAATAACCCCAAAGGTTCTAGGATATTTTCTGAGGATTTTGGAAAGTGAACAGGTACTTACTGCTGCATCCTGCACAGGTCTGGGGACTTGGACTGATGGAGTGGTGAGGAAATGAGGAACAGACAGACAGACAGACAGACAAACACAGGAAAAAGCTACAATCTAGTAGTATGGGCTCTCTGATGGAGAAACGTCAGCACACCAGAACCTCAGACACATATTTGTTATGTGCAGTTGAATAGAAAGGTGGGGTTATTACATACAGCTGAGTAAAGAGGTGGGTTTAACCAACCTCAGTGGAAGTAGTCTGTATAGCACAGCAGTCTTAGGACTGTAAATGTCAGGAGGAATGCTATGGCATACCTTTTCTGCCCACACTATCAACATCCACACTTGGACAAGAGAAAGGCATTGCCATCATTCTGAGTATCATGGGTATGGGCTTGAAGTCTCAGCACTTGAATGAGTCTGAAGCTATGGGTCCTCGGCATGAACATGACAATGTTAATTGCACACATTCACTCAGGACTTCATTCACTCAGGACTGCTTCCACTTCCCACAATTTATGCACTTTAATTCTGATACAGTGAAGTGACATCAACCTTCAATTTATGCTTGTTACATTGAATGATCATATAAAACAATGCAATGTTCATGTTTATTCATATTTACATCATAAATTAGAGTTTTCTTAATATTAAACTTGTATCAATTTCTTCTTAGTCTTATATGCATTTAGTTATTTCAGAGTATGTACAAGAATAGCATGATCTATGGCAAGATTATTAGAGTGCAACTGTGGAACAATTACCAAGTTACTTTTCTTGTATTACTCACCTAAAAATGGTAGATATGAGACATGGGATGGAAGTAACTCCCTGTTCAGAATGGTAGAAATAGAGAAATTAGGCAAGAACATAATGGTAATGATGTATTTTGAAAATATTAGAGATATGAAAGTGAGAGATGTCCTTTTCATAATAAATATTCTTCAAAAATATACTCAGTCTTTATTGGAATAGTTTTAATTAATGGAGCATTATTCTAATTGATCATTACAGAAGGTATACAAATAGTAATGTGTTTTTAACTATAGTGAAAAGGGATGCTTGATGTCACTTTGATCTTTGTAGATTCACTAAGACTGCTTTCTTAATCCCAGCACTCGGGAGGAAGAGGCAGGTGGATTTCTGAATTCCAGGCCAGCCCAGTCTACAGAGTGAATTCCAGAACAACTTGGGCTATACTGAGAAGCCTTGTCTCAAAACAAAACAAGCAAGCAAACAAACAAACAAACAAACAAAAGGATTAGATTTTGTATCTTACTTATGATCTTCCCTGAAGAATCTTGTGTGAACTTGAGAAGAACTGGTATTTTGTTGGTTTGAGATTACAAGCTCTGTACATATCAGTTAGGCACATTTGGCCTAATGTGTAGTTCAAATCTAATGTTTACTCCTGTTTTTTTGTTTAGATGGTCTTTCTATTTCTGAAAGTGGGTTATGGAAGTGTTCTTGTGCCATCATACTGTAGTCTGTCTTCACCTTCAGAACTCCTAAAATTGGCCTTCCAAAAATTAGGTTTTTTTAAACTCATATATGTATACAATTATTATATGGCCATAAAGAGTTAATTGGCTTACCATCCTTTAATACTCTAACCTTCTAGTTGAGATACTTCTGTAGTATGCATCTAAGACCATAATCCTAATCTAAATACCAACATAGAGGATATATGCTCCTTACATTCTTCACTATATTGTTATTCCTTCCATGTTAGAGAGTCTAGAAAATGTCAGAGTGACCTCTATCATGGGATAAGGGTTTTCTTGTAGAGGTTTTTGTTTAATGATAAAACTTAGAACAAAGAACAATGGCTTTTTCTAAAGCATGTTTCTCTAACATATAACTATTTTTATGTGACTTATTGTTTTACTTGCCAAGAAGAGACTACAGTATGTAACCACACTCTGATAGGTATTGTTTGATGGAATGAGTCAGAAGCATACCCCAGCATTACAAAGGATACCAAAGGTTTTCTAACAGGAATCAAAGCAGGAGACCATAAAAGTGAGTCCCCTGTTATGGTCAAAGCTACAGTATAAGACAACTGCAATGTCATCATTTTCAACAATGAACAACATAGTTTCAAGTAAATAGATAATCCAGAATATTCAGCAGGAAGGTAACAAAGTGAATGGGGCATTTAAAATGTAGTAGGAATCCTAGAAGACATGACTCAGAGTAGGACAGCAGGGCTATGGTCATTACTCATTCATTCACTTATTCAATTTTCCTTGAGTATACACAGTATGTGAATGTGCAGGGGTGAGGGTGGGAGTGGTGGTGGAGTGGTAGAGGGAGTGGTTGATATGACTTTCTCTCTCTCTCTCTCTCTCTCTCTCTCTCTCTCTCTCTCACACACACACACACACACACACACGGAGGCCAGAGGAGAATGTGGGCTGTTTTCCTCAATTATTTTCCTGTAGTGGTTTGAATGAAAATGGCCCCATGGGAGCATAAGGAGGAGTGGTGTTAAAGGAGGTGTGGTCTTGGTGGAGGAGGTGTGTCACTGGGAGCAGGTTTTGAGGTTTCCAAGCTCAAGTTCAGGCTCACAGGCTCTCAGGCTCACTAGATCACCATTTTTCCTGTTGCCTGCAGATCAAGATGTAGAACACTCAGCTCCTTCTCCAGTACCATGCCTGCCTGTGTGACACCATGCTTCTTGCAACGATGACAATAGACTAAACCTCTGAGCTGCAAGCCAGCTCCACTTAAACATTGTTCTTTATGAGTTGTCATAGTCTCAGTGTCTCTTCACAGCAATAAAACCCTAAGACATCTGTGTTACTTTCTTGGCTAATTACTTAGTTTTTTGTTTGTTTGTTTGTTTGTTTTTTATTTTTCAAAAACAATTTTTATTAGATATTTTCTTCATTTACATTTCAAATGCTATCCCGATAGTCCCCTATACCCTCCCCTGCCCTGCTCCCCAACCCACCCACTCCTGCTTCCTAGCCCTAGAATTCCTCTGTACTGGGGCATATGATCTTCGCAAGACCAAGGGCCTCTCCTCCCAGTAATGGCCAACTAGGCCATCTTCTGCTATATATGTAGCTAGAGACACAAGCTCTGGGAGTACTGGTTAGTTCATGTTCTGTTATTCCTCCTATAGGGTTGCAGACCCCCTTCTGCTCCTTGGGTATTTTATCTAGCTCCTCCATCGGGGGCCCTGGGTTCCATTGGTTGCTCAGTTTTGGACCAAAGTATCTCTCTGAACCTGAAGCTTGTCATTTTAGCTACTCTGTCTGGCCAACAAACTCCCAGATCCATCTATTTCTGTCTTCGCAATGCTAGTGTTGTAAATATCATTCTACAGCTTTGATGTGGGTGCTACGAATTTGAATTCATGACCTAGCATTTTTGCGGCAAGTGCTCTGAACTCCTTAGCCTCGTCCTCCAGACCACCCAATTGGGTTTGTAGAGATAGGGTATCTCTATATATCCCCGGGTGTTCTCAAACTCTCAATCCTACTGCTTCTGCCTACCGACTGCTAGGTTTATAAATTTGCCCCACCACACTCAGTGAGGTCACTGCCCTCACTGATGTAGAACTCGCAGCTCCTTCTCCAGTACCATTTCTGCCTGCATGCCACCATGCTTCCTGCCAAGATGATAATAGACTAAATCTCTGAGCTGTAAGCTAGTACCAATTAAATTTTGTTCTTTATAAGAGTTGCCATGGTCAGTATTCAGGGGACTCTTTGTATGGAAAAAAAGATAAACACATACTGAAAATACCAATGCAAATGTCTAAAACAACCATTGAGAAGATTTCACATTACTGTAATGAAATATGTTCTACAAATGGGACCCATGCAAAACAGTACGTTTTAGGAGCCAAAAAAGCTCTGCTCTTTACAATGTACTTCCTGCTTTGAGGGTGAATGAAGATATTGAACAACAACTATTCAAACACAAGTTTGAGGCTTAAAGTGTACTATATTCGCAGTCTAGAAAAATTTGAGGACAACTTAACCTTGACTGTTTCAACTATTTCTAAATAAGATCAAAAATGAAAAAGTTCTTATAACTTTAAAAATGAAAAGATAAATACATCAGAACACACTCAACACCAACCACTTACACATTAAAATATATTTCTCTCCCCAAAACTACATGAATGTGTCAGAATGCTCCCTAAAAATCCACATTTAATATCAGAATAACCCCTCAAAATTCCATCTTTTGCATTATAATAACTCTCCAAAATCCCATATAAATGCATTTGAATAAACCACAAGGAAAGCCCCCTAAAACACACTGTACTAATGAATATATAACATATCATGATATTAATAAATCAATACATCAGAATAACCCCTAAAACAACCATATTAATACATTAGAATAATTTTTTAGAAAACCCACAATAAAGTATCAGAACATATTTACCATCACCTCCCCATCCACAAAAAAAGCCCACATCTATGAGGAAGTCACACATATGTCAAAAGTGTCACTCTGATGAAATGTCAGAGACTAGAACCATGAGATGAACTAAATGCACCTTTTTACCTATGGTTTTTCCAAAGGGTACTTATGAATAAATACCAGGAATAAGGCAAATTCTTTCCAATTATTTTGCATTTGCGAGCACCAGTAACAACAACAAAAAAATGTATAAATTAATAGTGTGAGATTTAACCTTGGGAGTTAAGACAAAAATCAAGGCCAATTTTTTTTCCAGAAATTCTCCAAAGCTTATGGCTATCCTCTGATTACACACAAACAGGGTTGAAAATTTTACCACTCCAGACCATTTAAGGTCTGCTCTGTTGGATATTAGTTCATTTTTTTAAAAATGTAATTTCCTGTAATCTCCACTGATCTGTTCCTGCCCTGAAGTCCAGAACTTCACAAAATTGCCCAAACTTTAACAAACAAGGCTATTCTGTAATACTGCAAATAGCTATCATATCCAGACCCATTCTTCCTCTACAAAAAAAAAATATCTTCAGAGTACAGTCTGTCTCACACAGTGGCCCAAACCGTCTGCATTGCCCAGTCACAAGCACTCCTCAGTGTGGTAACAGGACCTTTGGAACTGAGTTTTCCAGAACAAGACATTGTACCCTGGTGAGGCATTCTGCTCACGGAGTTGAGAAACTGTCTCGGTATTCACTGCATATGCCATACTCCTGCTTATGCAAGATCACTAAAAACCTTTACTTGCATTTATTTTCAACTCTAAAAATTTCTCACTACTAATATAAATTATCATTTCATCCAGCAGTCATAGCAACCCAAACAAGGCGCTTCTGAAGTTTGTCATGGTAAACATGTGTTACTGTTAGTATTAAGTGATCAGCTGATAATGTATGCAGAGCAAATATTCCTATCCCTGTGCAGAGATAAGAGGCTCACAGGAAATGCTTTACTCAAGGTTATTTAGTCAAGAAGAAAGATAAATGAATTTAGAATGATACAAGACAGTGTGTTACACTTCACAAAGCCACACTGACTTCTGTGTGCTAACTGCTACAGCATAGTTTGTCACAAATGTAATTATCGAGGTGAATTCAAAGAATCTGAGTAAGAATAATATTCAGCATATTCTCTTGTTGCCTTTTTTCCTCCCGTGGACACTTGCAAAATATGTAAACATAAGTTTGGAGTTTATTACTTTTTAAGGACAAGACTTATCTTCTAATATTCTAAAGAAATCACCTTTAATTCAAGATGGCAAGTAATTTTTCCTCAGTTTCTGCAAAGATAAAGGTAGTATTCTATGCGAAGATTCTTGAGATTATAAACAAAGTAGGCAGAATTATGTGGATGAACTAAAATATGGACTAAGAGTTCAAAATGTATTAGCAAGATCTTTTTTTAGCAACCTTATTTTTTTTATTGGGTATTTATTTCATTTACATTTCCAATGCTATCCCAAAAGTCCCACACACAATCCCCCACCCACCCACTCCCACTTCTTGGCCCTGGCATTCCCCTGTACTGAGGCATATAAAGTTTACACAACCAATGGGCCTCTCTTTCCACTGATGGCCGACTAGGCCATTTTCTGATTCATATGCAGCTAGAGACACGAGCTCCCGGGGGGATATTGGTTAGTTCATATTATTGTTCCACCTATAGGATTGCAGATCCCTTCAGCTCCTTGGGTACTTTCTCTAGCTCCTCCATTGAGGGCCCTGTGATCCATCCAATAGCTGACTATGAGCATCCACTTCTGTGTTTGCTAGGCCCCAGCATAGTCTCAAAAGAGACAGCCATATCTGGGTCCTTTCAGCAAAATCTTGATAGTGTATGCAATGATGTCAGCATTTGGAAGCTGATTATGGGATGGATCCCCTGATATGGCAGCCTCTAGATGGTCCATCCTTTCGTCACAGCTCCAAACTTTGTCTCTGTAACTCCTTCCATGGGTGTTTTGTTCCCAGTTCTAAGAAGGGGCAAAGTGTCCACACTTTTGTCTTTGTTCTTCTTGAGTTTCATGCGTTTAGCAAATTGTATCTTATATCTTGGGTATCCTAAGTTTCTGGGCTAATATCCACTTATCAGTGAGTACATATCAAAATGTATTAGCAAGATCTTGAAGCTATTTGAAAGATTGAAAATGAGATAGATAGATAGATAGATAGATAGATAGATAGATAGATAGATAGATAGATAGATAGATAGATAGATAGATATGCCATCTTTTGTGCCATTCAGTAGAGACCCACAATCCCCCTGGAGCCTCTGAAAGCTCTGGATCTACTCTTTGTGCATAGCTTTTAGGGGAAAGGCACCAATCTTTCATACTGAATGTCTTCCAAGATTAGGAAAACCTAGTTATGCATTAATTGCCATCACATTTAGCAAAACGGTTCTTAGTTTATAACATGACAAGCTAGAATGGTGCATAAGGACGCGTTCCTTGGTCTACTGGAGGTCTGACATTTTACCTTGAGTTCCTTGGTCTTCTGGGGTCTGACATTTGACCTTGATTGTGTTACTTCCTCTCACTTTCTACTCTCAGGAGTCCCATTTGGTTCTATTTGGCCTTGCTTCACACTCTACAGCCTGAAAATATTTTCTCCTATAAAATATTTATTAGATTGAGGAAGAAAAATTTCCCCTATGCTTCCCAGTGTTTTCTTCCCACAAAAAAACATTGAAGCAGAAAGCTGTCTTCTCTAGAGAATTTGATCACCTTTCTTTAGAGAGGAGCAGTTTGCAACAACCAAAGTAACTTACTTCCCATAATTTACTGCAGAATGTTCTAAGCATCATGAAAATAACATCAGACTTAAAATCAGAATGCATGACCTTGAATATCCAGTAGCTTTCATTTGCTAAAGACATGTTGACTGTCTAGTTCTGAGTTTGGGAATCATTCACTTTAATATGGAAAACAGAAATTAACCTCAGTTCTTGTGATGATAAAAATCAGATTATGTAAAAAATAAAATAAAATAAAATAAAATAAAATAAAATAAAATAAGGGCTCTAAAGTGAAGTACCAAAATGGAGATATAATTTTCTGGATTGGGGCTACTGACTAGGAAGTCAGTACTATTCCCACAGTATTCCAACCATCTAGTCAAGTTCACTTAAAACATTCCCTATGGAGAAAAAAAAAAGGCAATATAGTAACTGGCAATTGTAAAATCTCTGCTGAGAATATTAAAGGCATGCTTCTCACAGCACTTATATATGCAACACTTGCTAGATGAGTGAAGTGTTATATCTGCCCAAAAATATTTTTGAAGCTAAAGGTTTGTTTTCAAAATTCCATGTTTTATATTTCTTCAATTAGAAATAGGCTCAAAATCCTTAACCAAAGGAAATAGAGTTTTATCTGTAAGTTACAGAAAACTGGAATGTCGTTAGAAATGTGTTCTTTCTTGCCTCTTATTCTCTCTCCATGCCCATAATTTCCTTACTGCTGACCCCATCATTGTTACTCTTAATGGATATGTAATGGCATGAGTCAGGTTTAGCTTCTGAAGATGAGTTGTCTACATATTTTTAATGTAGATATAGAATGTTCTTGATATCAAGAGATGCCTGCTTTATCTTTATTAAAGGAAATACAGCTCCCTGAAATTATACCACTGAGAACTGATAGGGAAAACTATGTGACTGATTGATTCACTAAATTAACAAACTTGCTGTTTCAATAAGATGCTACTTCTTATGAAGCTGTCTTTAGTACAGATTAGTATTTATGTTAACATTTCAAGAACAGTATGAAGAAAGAAACATTTTCCACTGAAAAATCCACATAGAGCAGTGTATCCAGATCTATCAATTTTCTAGTAGCCATGGCTCTTAAGAGTGGCCTGCTTAATGAGGCTGAGAAGGGCACTAAGGACTTTCATGGGTAAAATTTAAATAATGGACGACACAGAAATCCTTTAGTGCACTTACCTATTTATAAAATGAATGTATTGGCAGTAGAGATTCTTTCTCATTATTAATACAAACTGTTTTTTCTCCTGGGGAATAAGGAATAAAGCTACTAAAGATTTAGAGGGCTTTGAAAATGCACACAGTAAATTGAACGCACTGTTGGGCCCAATCTAAAAAGGTACTATCTGAATTGTACAAATATAAAGCTTAGACAAGATGGACCAACAGACTAAAACCTAAAGAACAAAACAGATAGCTGTGAAATAATCATCCATTGTGAACTCCGTATGTCATTTTGTTGGTCCTTTTAGCTATCTGTGTGGGGGACCTCAGTATATTAAACATGAATAAGAAAGTAAAATCACCATTAAGCTACATTAACTGGAATGTTACTTCGAACTAGAAAACAATTATATTTTTCGCCTTAAGAAAATGCTACTTTTTTCTTGACTGTTGGATTGGTGTACTGAATCACCCATCTGTGGAATTGTATAGAGAAAGCTCTGTAAGCTGTTTACACAGACACTTGACATCCACCTACAGTGGATTTCATCTGACCTTAACAGATAGTTAACATGCATTCACCAAGCATCCTATAGGTTCAGGTCTACCTGGAGACTAAACCAAATTGCTCAACAATGTTCAGCAAAGGAAAATAACCATTCCCTTTATGAAATAAAATATATATTTTTGTGTTTTAAGTCTAGTATGGAACATCTTGGCAATCCCAAAACAACTTAAGACAAACTATCAAAAATAAGCTACTATACAGATTACTCAACATATGGTCCACATTGCTACATCCTAGTGTTCTTCTGAACACTAATAGATTTTCTTTCTTTCTTTCTTTCTTTCTTTCTTTCTTTCTTTCTTTCTTTCTTTCTTTCTTTCTCTTTCCTTCTTTCTTTCTTTCTTTCTTTCTTTCTTACAGTGATGCTACTTTCAACACTTTAGCTGACCTCCGTTTTTTTTTATATTTTCATAATTACTACAAATTCTCCTCTTTTTCCTAGTGCATCTTGAGAAAATATATAAACTGGTCTTCTACCATTGCTTATTTGGTGTCTATTAGACCAAAATAACTTCAGGTATCTGCCCAAACTGGGAAGTTGTACAGAGTCCTTGAAGACACAAGAACCTGATCCACAGAATCTAATAGTCAGTCAACATATGGAAGGGGGAGATTTCATTTTATTACAATAATAGAAAAAAATTTTAAATCAGAAAAATATGAAATATAAGTAAGAGTCACATGAATATTTTATAATGTATTCTTGTGGAGAAAACAAACAAAACATGTGAAGAGATCAACTTGTCAGATGATACTGAGAGCAAAATAGAGATGTCAATGGGAAAAAAAATCACTGGACCTTAAAGATAAATCACTAAAGATACACAATCTGAAGGATAGAGAAGAAAAACAAGGAAGATCTGTCTAGTCTGCATGTAATATGAATACACAAAAAGAAGCAAACAATGATAGCATGAGATATGTGAAAGTGTAATTATTTAAAATGACTTTCAGTTTTAATGAAAGAGATAATTTATACATTTGACAAATGTAAGATTTACACCCGCAAAGTCAGGAAATGAGAAGACCTGCCTATTCTTCCCATGATGGACATATCAGTTCAACAACACATAAAGCACTTTACTTCCTTTTATGAGAAATCCAGAAAATGGTTGATAGGCTCCTAGGCCCCCAATCAAATACCAAAAAAAACCACATTGGCACTAGTAGGAAAATCTGGCTTGTTATCCCTGTTCCTACCAAAATCTCACAAAATCAGGAGGGAATCCCTCTCCAGTCCCCAGACTCTGCCTTCTCTGTGAGCACCTAATGAGGGGCTGACTGCTAGGTGGCCAATCTCAAAGTCCTGGTGGGCTTGCACACAGATCAATGAAATCAAACCCTTGGGAACTATTAAATCAAATATTCCAATTATAGTTTGTTCCTGAAGAGAATAAAAGATTTTATTAAACACCCCATGCACTAATAGTAAGGGACTGCCTACTGTCTCTCCTATCCTGGAGCAAAAATGAAACCTAGTGTGCACCAGACCGCTGTCCCTCTAGAGAATGGAGTATTATTTTGTATAATTATGATGGCACTCACTGTAGGGCCTCCACTGAGCTCACAACAGGACAGGCAGTGTATGAGGGCATTGGAGGGAGAGAATGAAAAGAGTGAAGATGAGTGATAAAGCAAGATGATAAGAGAAGAACCTTACCTTGCAGCCTCTTTGTAGAAATTGGAAATTTGAGATAATAGAGCCAGTGCTCAGCTAGATGAGCACTTACCCACTAGGACTTCTATTCTTCAAAACTTAGAACACAGTCTGAGACATCAAAAAAACCTCAAGATGGACAGATATCACCAAGTTGGGGAATCTATTCTTGTCTCTCTGTAACAAGAATCTGACACAAATTGAAGTGTTTTTACAGAAATTTTAGGATTCCTTCAGGGAGTTATTAGCTTTAGAGGAAACCAGTGCTAAGAAGGCCATTGTGAGAGTTCATTTTCATACCAAGGTGGAGACTAGGAAATTCTGATCCTGACTCTAAATCTGGAAAGGCTCTTACTTCATAAGGCTCATGATTGCAGACTCATTTGGCCTTCATAATGCTATCAAAAACATCTGCCAAGAAACCTGGGAAGAATTGGCTAGTGTCTCATCATCCAGACATGCCAACATTCTTCTTAGAAGTTGACCTGAAAATCCTCCCATTGCTCCTTTCCAGCTCCCTCATCTGTAGACTAAAGTTATTAATGTCACACGAGGAGTGTAGTCATCTTAGTTCACCAAAAGTTTTGAAGATCTCCAACTCACAGTAAATTGTATACTGTCTTTCTCTTGCACCTCACCCCCTTTGTGCTACAGGGCAAAAATAATTCCAACCTTGAACATAATTGTTTGGAAATAAGTCTATCTAAACACTGAGACAGGTTTGCTAGCTTCTGTCACATAACAGATTCTGAATGGGCCCTGAGTACTCAGTTGCATGCACATGGGAACAATGTGCCTATTCTAGCATCTCGTGGCCAGCATTATAAAATCAGGTTTGTAAACAGCAGTCCCAAGGCAGATTATGAAACTCGGTTTCAACTCCTCTCAGTTACAGTTTAAAAACGAGTCTGCCCACTGAGAGTCCTTCAGGGAGTCAAGTTGTCTGAGTCTGTGGCAACAATGACTATCCCTACTCAGCAACAGATTCCCAAATAGATTGTGATCTCAGTCTTGAGCCCATTTGACTGTACACTACGGATAGTTCTGCCCTCCTGGGGATGCAGGGGCAAGGTGCATATGCCAAGGCTCTCGGGCAGAGAGCATAACTTGGTCCCACTGCTATTCTTGAGTTATCTCTACAAAGTAGCTATAACTTTATAAATGACTTTCTAATCAAGAGCCTATGTGTAACATCTTGAAGATCTTTGTTTCAGCCATTACTAGACCAGCCCATGGTTACATGTACTGAGACAGTTAAACTATAGCTAGAGACCTAGAGAAACCAAACACAGTACTGAAGTTGTTAATAGACTTAACCATTTCAGAAGCATGAAGTAGATTTTCATTTCTGTACCATTTCAACAGAGCAGGGATCAAGAGTCAGTCCAGTCCTCTCAAGAAATGGCAGAACCCAAGTTTCCCACAACTGTTGATAACAGGGCTGCCACCTGTGGTCTGGTGTTCAGATGTAGAATCACCTATACATTGTGGATACAACTGCATCACCTAAAATCCTGGAGGCCGCCACATAACACCAAAGACCTTCAACTAGCAGAGACTGGACTTTCAATACTAAAAGAAGATCTCCTGCCTGCAAATGACCAATCCAAGGCTACACAGAAAAGGTAATGGGGGATGTGATGGCCCCAAAAACAAATCGACAACGATCTAATAATCATTCTCTAAGATGGGGCTGAGTGGTGGACTAGTGTCTGCCCCTCCGTGAGTCAGCAGAGGAGGGTCAGAGAAAAAAAAAAGCAGACTGTAACTTGATGAGTGTCATAAATGCATGAAGGGAGTGGGGAAAATAAAACAGGAAGAGCAAAGAAGACATACAACACAGAGAACCAAAAGGCCTGAGCTGGGTGTTCCCTGGTTGTGTGTGTGGGTCGGGGAGCAGCAGTGACTTCCTGAAGGTAATCCAGATGGAAGATGAGCAGTCCCAGAGGAGCCCACAAGCTTCACAAGTCTGCAATTTAGTCAGGGGTTTCAGTGAGAGAGTAATTTCTCCACTGGACAGGTCAGTGGTGGAGAGAAATTCCATTTTGTCATGCTATATGAGAGAGGGCAGCAGCCAGGTGGAACCGTTAGAATCTATTGTAAAATCTACAGCTACCATGGGAGATCACGAAACAACCACAGGTCAGGGAGTCTCAATTTTGCCTTACCAGAGAGGCAACTGTGAGGAGCAGTAAGACCAGATGCTGAGAAGCTGAAAGGTATATAGAGCACAGGAGACATAGACTTGCCGTCTCTGGCCAGGAACGATTTCTATCAAAGGAAGAATAACCCTGCAGTCTGATAGGTCTTCATCTGTAATAACCTAAGTGCTGTACCTGTTTCCCATCTTGCTCTTGCACTTAGGAAACATTCTCTCCAGCTACAATGGCCACCCTTAGGGATACAATCTGAGAGGTCTCTGGCAGATGCAGGCCTGTGCAGCAGATAAAATACAAAGCAAAGTGGCATGTAAGACTGCTCTTAGGGATGTGAGCCACTTTCCCAAGACAGAATCAATACCAGCAGAGCATAGAAAAGATGGGAGCGCCTACGTTCACTGAACCTCATCCACACCATGCACAGGCAGGTGACTCCAGTTAGTCAAGCACACAGAAATGCCAAAGGTTTTTTTTTCCTTTTCTTCTTCCACTGCTTCCCATGTTTAGCGGAGTTTTTATTTAATAATAATAATAACTATAATTAGCATTATATAATTACTTTAGTTGTTATTCCACTTTATTTAATTCATCTTATCTGGGATTTCTGTTGCTTCTGTTATTGTTGTCTGGTCTTTGTTTTTCCATTTAGGGAAATTCTTTTTTCTTTTCACTAATTTCTCTCTCTCTTTTTTCTTTCACTGGAAATATTTTTTTTTTTCATACAATCTATTCTGATCCTGGAGTCCCCTCCTCCTGTCAGTTCTTTCCAAACCCCCTCCCAACCTCACCTATATACTGTCTATGTCTTTCTTTAGAAAACAAACAGGCACCTGAAGAATAACAAGAAAAGAAACGCTGGGATATAACCAAACAAGCAAACAAGAGAGAGAACCAAAGAAAAAGCACAAGGAATACATATAGGTACTGCGGTCCTGGGGTAAGCATGTTCTCAGACACACACAGGCACACAGGAATAGCATAAAACTTTAAAACCGGAATCCAAAATATATACCCCCAAAACCTGTAAGGTTTTAAAATAGAAAGAAAAATCTTGCCTTAATATCATGAGACAATAAAACCTGCAAAGATACTAGTAAATTTGTGTTTTTACTGTCTCTTGCTGAACATGGCTTCCGCACTTAAGAGTGGTTTTTCTCCCCACTGAGACTCCCTTGGAAAGAAATATATCTTTCATTTGCAAGTGGCTACCCATTGGAGATAGCTTCTGGGTTAGGGATGGAGGCCTGTGTCCACTTCTTTCAGCTCTAGGACTCCATCTCGTGCAGACCCCTACAAGCCCTGTGCGTGCTACCAGTCTCTGTGAGTTCCTATGTATGCCAGCCCTGTGTGTCTAGAGGCCGTAATTCTTTGATGTGCTCTGTTCCCTCTGGCTCATAGACTCTTCTGCAAAGCTCTCTGAGCCCTGAGGGAAAAGATTTCATGAAGCTCCCTCTTAGGCCTGAGTGTTTCAAGGCCTCTCACTCTGTGTACTGTCTGGCCACAGGGTCTCTAGTCTGCTGCAAGAGGAAGCTTCCCTAACAGCTGAGAGTCAGCTTTTTCTTTTCTTTCCTTTTGTTCTTCCCTTCATGTTTTCTCTGTGTGCTGCTGATCAGGCAGGGACTAAAGCATCAACTGTGATTGATTTAAAAACAAAGAACAAAACAAACAAACAAACAATCCAGTATCACGGAGGTAAGACCTTTGGTGCTTTGGGCACAATAGGAAAGTATTTCCTCAGAATTAGCACATGAACCTGATAGAGCTGTGAGCTGGGGAGGGGGAGTGGGGAGGGCAGGCTACTTCTCAAACTTGGAGCAGAACTTGGCCATGCAATGATAGTCCACATGACAGTAGTTCTGATGTCCTGAAGGGTCATGGAAAATAGGACAAGCACCACGTGGCAGTTTCAATCTCTACACAAAGGCTCTAAAGGGTTCTTAGTCCATGTGAAGTCTCAGTTGTAGGACAGACCCCACCCCCACCCTCAGGATTCTGGAGATGCCAGTACCATGAGACAGCTGCAGGGAGAGCTGCAACTGTGAACTGGAGCTGGCCTAGGAGGGGAGCTAGGTGTCCTACTGCAGATGACAGAGCTGAAAACATGAAGCTGCCGGGCGTGGTGGCGCACGCCTTTAATCCCAGCACTTGGGAGGCAGAGGCAGGCAGATTTCTGAGTTCGAGGCCAGCCTGGTCTACAGAGTGAGTTCCAGGACAGCCAGGGCTACACAGAGAAACCCTGTCTCGAAAACAACAAAACAAACAAACAAAAAAAACAAAACAAAACAAAACAAAAAAAAAAAAAAAAAAAGAAGAAGCTATCTAAGGCCTTTGGAGCCCAGAAGGTTATTATATCATGAGTTAATCTCTGATATATGACTTTGAGTGGCAGAATTTGAATTTATTTTGATAAATTTTTGGTTTGCTTTGGTGTGATTGTTTATATCTTGCTCTTCCCACATGGAATAAATGTACTTGAGGATATGTGTGTGTGTGTGTGTGTGTGTGTGTATACAGTGAGTCTATTATATAATAATGGAATATATAATAATGGAATAAATATACTTAATATATATATATATATATATATATATATATATATATATATATATCCTCAGGTATGCATACATACATATATTAGACTCACAGTTAGACTAGACTTTTAAAGAAAAATTTGACTTTTAAAGTGTTGGAATTGTTAAGATTTGGGAGAGTTGTACTGTGTGTATTATGATAGTACCAAGAGGTTTTGGAGACAAAAGATAAAAAGTTATATCTTAAAGTGACAGGTTTGTGTGTCATGTTGACAAGGGATGGCTTGTGCTGGTTACTTTTAACTGTCAAGTTGACACAATCTAGAAACCCTGGGCTGAAAGCCTGAGGAGTTATTTAGAGCAGGTTGACCTGTTAGCCATGTCTCCGGGAATTGTCATGATTGTTGATTTGAGAAGACACAGCCCATTATTTGAAGAAAGCATTCTCCAGGCAGGGGGGTTATATATGCACAGTATAAGAAAGGAGAGAGTTACAGAGGATAAACCAGTAAGCAAGGGTGCACCTGTTTTCTCTTTGCTCTTGTCTGTGGCTTTGTGTCAGTAGCCTCTTGAGTTGTTGCCCTGACTTCCCCACGATGATGGACTGACTATATAACATAGACCTGAGCCTCGAGCAGCATCAATTCTTCCTTCCCTGAGGTGCTTTTTTGTCCGAGTGTTTGTCACAGCAACAGAAATGAACTAGAACAGTTTGTGAGCTGCAGAATATCTGCAGATTTTTAGGATAGCATTATACTGTAATATATCCTGCTGGGTTCTTTTTGGTATGTTTGCTAACTTTGGATTCAAGCACATGTATCTGATGTTCTTTCAAACAGATGATTTTTCCCCCACAAGTCATTATTTTTTTCTAAAAGCCATTAATTCAAACTTTTTCTATCCCTTTTCTATTTGCATATACAGACAGATAAATAAAGATAGCTATGTAATAGATTCAGCTTTGTAAAGAGAAATTAATTTCTATTTTTAGTTTCCTAAATTAAGTAATCAGTGACTTGAACTATATAACACCACATATAATTAGTTCAGTGTATCACAAAGATCTAGGGGGCTATATTTCAACTTTTGAAATGATATCAGATGTTTGCAAAGTGTCTTGCTTCACAAAGCATCTAATGGATGCTTTATTAATTTGTCTATAATTTCCCAATATTTTGTGTTTTCTACATGCTGTTTGCTAATTATGTGTCATTTGATATCCCTAACTATAAGCTTCAAATGTGGTTCCTTAAAATATATAATGGAATGAAAAATAAAGCAAAACTGAACATAGCTTCGTTTTATAAAACTGCTCAAAAAAGAAAATGATGATTTTTTGAAGACAGCTCCTTCCAGAAGCAAAGTTCTCCATTGGTGAGTGTGCAGCAGCCGCTCCCTGTGAAGTATGCATCTTTGTCCTCAGGACAGAGGTGGCACTGCTGTTTTGAAACACTCACAGCCACAACCTGCCGCTCGTGCATTTCTCCTTTTAGCACTTTGGTGTCTTTTCTTTCTCCCTCCTCATTTGCTGCCTGCTGATCAGAACCCTTCTTGCTCGTTTCTCGAGGTCGTTAACAACTTGAGAGCCCCGGGTGATTTATGATTTAGTTCTGTTCGTATTTCCAGTCATATTACCACTCTGATCCCCTCTAATATGTGTTCAACCTTAAGACAACCAGGAAACCACAAGCCCTCTCTCCCACATATTTTATAAATAATGGCCTTTTGGCTGATCCCCCTGTGACCCCGCTTTCCACATCTAAGGCTTTCCAAATGTCAAGGCTTGTGCTCAGATGTTCTCATATTCTCACCATGTGAAACAGCTCTGTACGTGCAATGACCTCTTTCTTTGTGTCCTGATATCTTACAGACTCTTCCCTGTATCTGTCCATAACTAACTATCTACCACAATATGCTCTGTTAACATTTGGTATCATTCAGGTTTCATATTGTTTTATATTAGTATGGCAGACTTATTATTAATGTTCTTGTTATCGTCATCCAGAGACATATGCATAATTCTGATCAGCTTCACAAAATGACCGCTCACTTCTTTTAACAGTCTTTATTCTTGCTTCAGGAACTGTTTCTAATGGAACTCTGGACACAGAGCAGATTTTTTAATCTCTGATGTGCATGTACATTTACATCAGCACAATTTACAATAATCTAAGGCTGTAAAAGGGTAAGTATACTTCATTGAGACAAGCTGGCATGTGCATACAAAAATATACTCATTAATAAAAATAATTTGAATCACAAATTGAACTCACGGATATTTTATGAGTAAAAAAATCGTTATCAACTGGCAAATTTCTGGATGGAAGAATATCAGAAATTAAATATGTTATGAAGGAATTATCATATTAGGATGCCAATAAAGAAAATAAGTATCTATCCTGTCCTCTAAGAGGCCCAACAAGCAGCTGACTGAGACATATGCAGATACTTGCACCCAAACAATGGACTGAAGTTGTGGACACCTGTGGTTGAATTAGAGAAAGACTGGAAGAAGTTGAGGAAGAGGGCTACCCCATAGGAAGACCAGCAGTCTCAACTAACCCAGTCTTCCAAGATTTCTCAAACACTGAGCCACCAACCCGGCAGTATATACTAGCTGGTCCGAAGCCACTGACACATATATAACAGAGGACTGTCTGGTGTGGCCTCAGTGAGAGAATACACACTGAACTCTGGAGAGACTAGAGGCCCCAGGGAGGGAAGAGGTCTGGTGTGGTCCAGGGAATATCTTCTTGGAGTCTCAGGAGTAGGAACGGAATGAGGAACTGTCAGAGAGTGGATCAGGAGGGGGATAACAACTGGACTGTAAAATAGATTAAAAATAAATATAAAAAAGAAAAAGGAAAACATAAAACTAAAAATAAAATAAAATAAAATAAATAACCATCAAGAATTCTTGGACGTGATTAAGAGCCCAAATGTATAATTATTGTGAAAGCAGAAGTCAAGATGCAAGCTGAAAGCACACATACATGATCAATGAATGATATTATTTTAGAAATGTTTTCTAATTCATGGAAACTTAGTACCATACAACTATAGGAGACATTTAGAATTGCAAATAGACATTAACATAACAAAGTCTCTCCAAATCATACTGTAATAAAAATGTCTTCCGAGAATACAGAACAAAGAAAGAATGCAAAAGAGAATTTGGTAACAAAAATAAAACCTAGTTGAGTAGACTACTTAGCAGAAACTCTAAGGGTCAAGAGTCCATGAGCTGAATTATTTATAGCCATGAAAGAAAGTATCTGTCAACCATCATTACTATTTGTACAACCCTTATCCTTTAAAATCAAGAAAGAAACAAAGTCAGTCCTTGACATTCAGAAACAAACAAACAAACAAACAAACAAAAACAAAAATCTATGACCACTTAGTCAGCTTTACAGAAGATAGAATAATAACACAGACATCAAAAGTAAAGAGATGTCAACAATCATGAGCACTTGAAAAAATAAATATTCATATATGTAAGCAAGTCACACAGTAAACCATTATTAATTCAGTAAACAAACAAAACTCTAAGCTGAAGAAAGACGAATCATATAAACCTTCTCATTCTCAGTATAATTAGTCTCGTTCTTCAATTAGAAGACACAGACCAGCTGGATGAATAAACTATTTTAATCCATCATGATCCAAATATTTGCTGTCTTTAAGAAACTCTTCTCCATGGCAAAAGTATACAGAGACTAATAGTAGGAGGGTGGGAAACAGAATCTCACTGCCAGCTGCAGCAGCTAGATTGATATGTGACAAAGCAGACTTAAAGCCAAAATTACTCAAAAGGTGTTAAGTGGGTCACTGCATATTAACAGTGAAACAATGAAACACAAAGTTACCATGACCATAAGTATTTGCATCCTGAATGCAAATGTGTCAAGAAATACCACTACAAATAAAGGGAAACAATACTCCCCAAATTAAATACTTCTAAAATATACCTAAGGACAAAAAGGAACTCTACAATTGAACTATGAAACATCCAGGAGAGAGTTTGAAAACAGTACTTTAAAATGAAAAGATATACTATGCATATAATTTGACAGAATTAATATTATGAAAGTTGACGTAAATTTTATACAATTAACATACACTAATAAATAGGGGAGATAGCCTATAATAATTCCAAGTAATCACTATATCATATTCAAAGTAAAATTTTCAAGTAGAATAATTTAATGGGTGTTTTTAAAAGTCTAGGAACTTCTCTGTCTAATAAAGTAGCTGCTAATAGTATGTGGCTTTTGCATGCAAATAAAAGGAAGACCGTTTGAAAATTAATTTCCCTGTTCATGCTAGCCACACCAATCCAAATGTAGAAAGAATATTTCTATCATCACAGGAAATTCTACTATAGTCCCGGAGCAGAAGTAGCCTGAGAATGTATTGACAAAAATATCCTATTCTTTCAAGTAAATCTATAAATTAATTTAAAAAATTGCTTAATTTTGGATATTTATTCAGAAATTAGAAAATGTTATATTTTATTTAGAAAAATATATAAATAAAAATTCAAATTCAAAAGTACTAAATTCAAAATTGACCTCTACATTTTTTTATCATTTATTGAAGAGCTCAGGATGAAAACTTTTTAAAGAAATTTGTTACTTTCCAGTAGTTGTATTTATTCCATCTATTGTGTTGTGCATGTGTATGTGGACGTGCATATGTGCATCCTGCAGCATAGAGATTAGAAAACCCATTACAGAGGTCAATCCTCTTCTTTACCAAGTGGGTTCCAGAGACTGAGGACAGGTCATCATTCTTTATGGAAAATGCCTTTATCCAGCAAGCCATCACTGGTCCCTAAAGTTCCCAGGACTTTCAAGACATTTTAACTGCAATTTTATTTATAAAAAATATCCTTCTAACCATGCATACCTGACAAGAGGTATTGTCCTGTTCAGAGTAAGTAAAACAAACTACAAGGGAAAATTTATAATTATTTTCAGGAATAACAACTCGTTTTCTGGGATTCTCTTTGTAACGTAAATCCTCCTTTATTTCTTTGTTTTTCAGTTTTAGGTGCGAGAATTTGAACCCAGGGAATGAACCAGCAGGAAAGTGCTCTATAACAGGGTTAATCCCTACCTTCATCCCTCTTTTATATGGCAATTTTCTCAAAAAACAAAGCCCCCCCAAAAAACTAATTAAGACAAACTATACATACATGCATAAACACACACACATGCACATACATATATGTATGTGTTTATATATCCATCCCTTGGAAAGCTTCATTGGGATATTCAATAATCATATATCATCTTGTACTTTCTGTTAATTCAAATAGGATTGAACGAAAATATTCATTTGAACTCTGTATAAAAATGCAACTATTAATCAGATTGATTTCCCCAACGAAAAGTAATTTTCCACGTTATTTTCAGCAAGTAGAGTTCTAAATCTAGTTCAATCTTCCCAAGATAATATATTTTATGAACTTTTAGAAGGTTTAAAGCATTTCCTAAACTAGATATAACTATTTACACATGTAGTCCATCTATCTATTGAAGGAAATCTTACCGATTTTCTACCAAGAATTGCATTAGAAATTAAAGAGTGCACATGTCTCCATTTTTTTTAATTAGGTATTTTCATCATTTCCGTTTCCAATGCTATCCCAAAAGTCCCCTATGCCCTCCCCCACCCCACTCACATTTTTATATTCTGTTTCATTTCAGTGCAAAAAAGGAAAAAAGAAAAGAAGAAGAAGCTTTTTAGGAACAACACAAACTAACGAGTTTTACTGTAGTAGCAGAAACTGGAGAGACATTATACCAGCTGACCATGGTGAAGAATGTAGGGTGTATCGTGCTAATGGAGAAATAAAGCCATTTTTTCAGGTATGAAAAGCCAGATATGGCATCCCACTTGACTGGTGGATATATTTTTCTTTCTTTTTAAACACTCTTCGGTTTTTGTTCATTTTGTTTTGTCTATTCCAGATGTGAGTTTTAACAAAGCTATACTATTTTTTTTCCAATTTAGGGTGATAGTTATAGCCAAAAAATATTATGAGGTTTTAGTGTGTGATTATAGAGCAAAGGCTGGCTGTTGCTGATCGCAAACATTAGGACAAACAATGTGTGTTATTCAAAGTCTGCAGGTGGATTCTAAAGTCTTTATATATATATATATAATTGCTCATATTTTCTAAATTCAATTATCTCAAACAACAAAAATTTTCATAGAAGTATTCATTATGCTACTTATTTTTATCTATTATTTGTTTCAATTATGAGTTCTCTCATGTGTGTGTCCATGTGTATGTGCATATGTGTGGGCACATACATGTATATGTGGAGAAGAGACACTGATGTCAGCTATTTTTCTCTAGCAGAGTTCACCTTGTGTTTTGAGACAGTCACTCACTGAATCTTCAGCTCATCAGTTTGGCTTATTTGACTGCCAGTGAACTCCAGGAACCTGCCTGTCTCTGCCTTCCCAGCACTGGTGTTAGAAAGCTCTTTATGTGGATTCCAGGGCTCTGATCTCTGCTTCTCATGTGTGTGTTTCAGGCACCTTAATGACTGACCAATCTCTCAGCTCCCTGAACAATAATAAAATGTATAACATAAACTATGGTACATCATCAAAAATAGTCAATTGTCTATTATGCATACACATTTAGAGAGGAGTTTCTTTGGTTTGTCTATTCCTTTTAGGCTTTTGTTAGTAATAATATTTCCAACTATAAAATCATTATAGTAGCATTTAATGTAGTTTTATATGAACTGTTTTCCAGTCTTATAAACAGTTCCTTATAGTCAGTAACCCTAATTAGGAAAGTTCAAATCCTAGTAGCATGGAACGCCATAGATCACCAGGGAACTCTTTCTTCTCAGGATCCTAATGATTCTCTGTACCTTATTATTTTTATAGGTTTTATAAACATATATCTCATTATAAGTACCTAGCCTCCTCAACATTTCTAAAACACACTGTTTTCATGTGGTCCAAATATGGCTTATAATTTAAAGACATTATATAGCTTCATGTAGAAATGCTTAACATCATACTTCTGGGGAATGCCTGACTAAACTATCGGGTTTTTTTCAAAGATTTATTTATTTATATCTTTATAATCAACCTTAAATTTATGAGATTTTTTTTTAAATGTTCACATTTAACAATGGTCACAATTTCTCTTGATTTTTTTATTGGCTATTTATTTCTTTTACATTTCCAATGCTATCCCAAAAGTCCCCCACATGCTCCCCCACCCACTCCCCCACCCACCCACCCACCCACTCCCACTTCGTGGCCCTGGCATTCCCCTGTACTAAGGCATATAAAGTTTGCACGACCAATGGGCCTCTCTTTCCACCGATGGCCTACTAGGCCATCTTCTGATTCATATGCAGCTAGAGACACGAGCTCCCGGGGGGATATTGGTTAGTTCATATTATTGTTCCACCTATAGGATTGCAGATCCCTTCAGCTCCTTGGGTACTTTCTCTAGCTCCTCGATTGGGGGCCCTGTGATCCATCCAATAGCTGACTGTGAGCATCCACTTCTCTGTTTGCCAGGCCCCAGCATAGTCTCAAAAGAGACAGCCATATCTGGGTCCTTTCAGCAAAATCTTGCTAGTGTATGCAATGGTGTCAGCATTTGGAAGCTGATTATGGGATGGATCCCCAGATATGGCAGTCTCTAGGTGGTCCATTCTTTCATCACAGCTCCAAACTTTGTCTCTGTAACTCCTTCCATGGGTGTTTTGTTCCCAATTCTAAGAAGGGGCAAAGTGTCCACACTATGGTCTTCGTTCTTCTTGAGTTTCATGCGTTTAGCAAATTGTATCTTATATCTTGGGTATTCTAAGTTTCTGGGCTAATATCCACTTATCGGTGAGTACATATTGTGAGAGTTATTTTGTGATTGAGTTACCTCACTCAGGATGATGCCCTCCAGGTCCATCCATTTGCCTAGGAATTTCATAAATTCATTCTTTTTGATAGCTAAGTAGTACTCCGTTGTGTAAATGTACCATATTGTCTGTATCCATTCCTCTGTTGAGGGGCATCTTGGTTCTTTCCAGCTTCTGGCTATTATAAATAAGGCTGCTATGAACATAGTGGAGCATATGTCCTTCTTACCAGTTGGAACATCTTCTGGATATATGCCCAGGAGAGGTATTGCGGGATCCTCCAGTAGTACTATGTCTAATTTTCTGAGGAACCGCCAGACTGATTTCCAGAGTGGTTGAACAAGCTTGCAATCCCACCAACAATGGTATTATTATAAATAAGTACACTGTGGCTGACTTCAAACGCACCAGAAGAGGGTGTCTGATCTCATTATGGATGGTTGTGAGCCACCATGTGGTTGCTGGGAATTGAACTCAGGACCTTCGTAAGAGCAGTCAGTGCTCTTACCTACTGAGTCATTTCTCCAGCCCCCTGACTAAACTATCTTAAACATTCAAATTGTTACACAGAACCAGTTAGAGCAAAGAAATATTAATTACTCAATTAATTAACTCACTAACAAATGAACAAACAAGATGCTATGAGTCTAATTTTCAGACTAACATAATCCTGAGTTCTAAATAGCTCTGGGTATACAGAGAAATATCTGTTGTCGGTCACTTGTGGAGTTCTTTTTTAAAGTCAAAATATATCACCCTCTAACCTGTTATCTGAAATGTATTCAATCACCTGAAAAATAGGGCTTCTTTTGACATTTCACTTTCTTCTATTTAAAATTAAATAAAGTTAAACTCTCTCTGTACTATGGAGATACATGAGCAATGATGCAAGTTCAGGATGGGGATGGGAGAAAGTAGTAGAATATATTCAAGGCCTTTCACCGTCTAGTCCCAATGTAACTCCTAATTACTTTCCATTAGTGCCCATTCTGTCCTATAATAGATGGTGATTTCTTCACTCAAAGAAGCCCATTGCTGTGTTTTAAATACCTTGTCCTCTAAGTACTTTTATATACCTGTCTCTTCATCTGTAAGACAATAAGCCTGACTGGTTTGTTGAGAGAATTGCTTGGCATAATAATACACACAAATATATGCAGTATATACAAATCGGTGGTGGGAATGAAGAAGTACCTCCTTAAGGCAAAGTATAATCTCTACCACTTTAGAGTTGTTGGTTTAATTTATATTGCTCTGTAGTGCCTTGAGTGTTCATAAAACTTTCACTATTACCATAATAGAAAAAAAAAATCTTCTTGGATATCTTGATTTTAATGGAGTAACTAGTCCCATTCCACAGGGCCAGATACTTCCTTGTTCTTGAGTTTAAAAATCATCAACACAGACTTTATGTGAATTATTACAAAATATAATCCTCTAGCACGAGCCCATAACATCAACACTTGAAAGTGGAGGCAGACTTGGTAAGGAGTTACAGCCTGCAGAAACTACAGAGTGAGCTCAGAGCCACCCTGGGATCCATGAGACTGTCTCAAACAGCAAAAGTTAAATTTAAATAATGGAAATTAATCCACACGAACTTCTATAATAGGCTTTGGCATCCTAGGGGGTTATAAATGATATTTCAGATATCTCATTAATATTCAAGGAAAGCATGCTGATTGGTTTCCTTCGTGGTATGTAAAAGCCAACTCATTTTGGTGTGAGAAGCATTAAGCATTGGAGACTGCAGGAGGCAAGTCAAAGTTTCCTCCAAGGGAGTCTCTCTGGGGAAACAAATTATTCTTTTAGGTGGCTGCTGTTGTTTGATTTTTTTTTTATATTCAATTTGTCCTCAAAGCAATTTCCCCTTGATTCACTCTTTCCAGTCCTTTCCTGCACTCCTCCCAGAGTCCCTACTACTACCACCACCATCCCTCTCTCCCAGACCCACTCCTCCTCCTTTTACCTTGAGAAAAGTACAGGCTTTCCAGAAATATCCACTAAACGTGGCACATCAAGATACAATAAGACTAGGCACAAACCATCATAGCAACCCAGTAGGAAGAAAAAAGTCATAAGAACAGATGAAAGAGTCAAATACATCCCACCCTTCCACTGTTAGGATTCCCACCAAATACCAAGATAACAACCATAACATGTGTGTACGCAGAGCACTTAGTGGAGACCCATGCATGCTTCATGCTCTGTGAACCCCAGTGAAACCATTAGTTTATACCTCCTGGTATCCTTGACCCCTTGGATTTCCACAATTCTTCCTCCTCTCTTCTGTGGAGTCCCCCAAGCTCCAAGGGGAGGAGCCTGATGGAGATCTCCAATATAGACAGTGTCTCCACCTGATATTTAACTGTGGATATCTACATCTGCTCCCATCAATTGGCAGAAGGCATTCTGATGATGATTGGGACAGGCACCAATCTATGACTATATAAGAATATCATTAAAAATCATTTTATTGATTTTTTTTCCTATCATAGGTCTGCAGTTCTTGGCCTTCCATGCTTGGGCTTCCTCTTGTAGCTTCGACTTCAAATTAGATTAACCTTGGCTTGCCACGCCCACAAGTTCTCCTAGACCATTGTCCCAGCACTTATTGAAGGCAGGGCAGATTGTAAGTAAAAGGTTTTATACCTGGGTTAGTGTCCCTGTCTCACCACTGGAAGCCTTTCCTAGTTGCAGAAAATGGCTAGCTCAGGCTCAAGTCCTCCATTATTAGCAGCCCTTGCTAGGGTCACCCTTGTAGAATTCTGGGAGTTTCTATTGCACTAGATTTCTACCTCTCCCCCTCTCTCTCTCTCCCCCTCTCCCTCCCTTCTCTCTCCCCCTCTCCTTCTCCCTCTCCTTTTCTCTCTCTCTCTCCCTTTCCCTCTCCCTCTCTCTCTCCCTCTCTCTCTCCCTATCTCTCTTTTTTCCTCTCTCTTTCTCACACACCAGCACCACCACCACCTCCTACCACCACCACCACCACCAATGCCCTCCAACTCTGGTCACCTCTCCACATACTCCCTTAGATGCATGACCAGCAAGGAATGGTCAACAGAAATCAAACTCAACATCTTTGAAAGTTCCTTTTCTCACAATTAATATTATGTCAGGACTTTTTTATTTTATCATATTATTTTTATTTATATATTTAATTCTCTTTTTATATTACCATAATGGTCCTTTGCATATATAGCTTCCAGTATAATGTTTGTATGAGATCCATGAATATACAAACAAATGGGTCTTTGTTTCTTTTGCCTTCTATTGAGCCCTTTTGTTTATTTGTTTGTTTTGCTCAATTCCAATGAAGTAGTTTTTTTTTTATAATACTATATTATTTTTATTATTATCCCTTAGATACAGGTTTGTTTTCCAGTAAGAAACAGAAAGGGTTATATCTGGATGGGAGATGAAATGTGGAGGAACTAGGAATAAAGAGTGGGAAAACCATACTCAAAATATATATTATATGAGAAAAAATCTATTTTGAATAAGAAGGGGGCAGAAAAGGTAGGGATCTGTGTTTATGAAATACAAAATACAATCTTATCATAAAACCACAGAGGAGAAGAAAATACATAAAAGGTGAAATTAATGGATACATATAGAAGTTTAAATGTCACATACACCCCAGGATATTTTTCCACCCAAATGCCCCACTTCTCTGTCACATGGCTTTATTATTAAACTAAAATCATTATAAACTTGACTTAGGATCTCAAGTGTCATCCCTCTGTATCATCAGAGCCTCACTGTGAAGAGGCTGAAGTGCCACATAGAGCTGTTAAAAAGAAATTCTCAGTGCATACATTCATTAAAATTGAACATAGTCTAATGAAATACTTATCAGCATGAATCATATCCCTTTTATTGTTTATTTTTAACATCTTATAATGAATAAGGATTCTACATCCAATGAATTACTAATCCACTCATAACACAGTGTTGAGCACTTAATAAACACAAGTAATGAAGTCAGTGGACAGTGTAAACTCTTTCCCTAAGGGATATCATAGTCAATGATAGGAGCTAATTAATTATTATTTGAATATTTTAGGAGAGAAGAGTACCTGTATTTGACCTCCAAAAATATTAGGTTGAGTATAACTTACTACATTTACTTTAAAGTTGAATGTTAATTGACATGAAATTAAAGGCAAAATGTAAAAGATGAAAGAAAATCGAATGCACAAGACATTGAGCTCATTGAGCTTTTTATATTTTACTTATTTTTTGGTAGACAATGTGGCAAGGGATTATGAGATGATTGAAACTATGAGTTATAGTATTGAAAAGGAATTGCTTAACTCATAACAAAGGGACCAACAAAACATGATAATTGAAAAACTTTCTTAATAAGTTGGGAATGGAACTTATTAAGTGGAACAATTATTCTTGAGTTTGGGTGAGTCTCTGTGCATGGAATTACAATCTGGTAATAATTTCCAGTCAACTGAGGTCAGCAGTTGACCGTGAGTAGAGGCAGGAGCTCTGTGCTGCCCCGACTTGTGACTTATTTTGATTGATGTGCTCTACTACACCTTTTGTAGTTTCAGCACAAGAAAGTCCAGTTTTACCGTTCAAAGATCTTTTCTAGACCAGGCTTGCCTTTCTAATCTCTTAGCCATGGCCTCCACAGTGACTATATATTGGTAGGTATTATAGGTCTTACTTATGGAAATCTGGACATGGGTGTCCTGGGATAGTTTTGAATATGACTGGACATATTTGGAGATGCCATAATGGCAGTTTGCATAGCTGTACAAGTGGGATCTTCTGTATGACTCTGCTGTCTGTATAGGTTTGGTTTGGTTTGGTTTGGTTTGGTTTGGTTTGGTTTGGTTTGGTTTGGTTTGGTTTGGTTTTTTGTCCACACTGCAGACATTTAGTTCCTACGAAAACATTTCAGGGAAAAAAATTCCAACCACAACTTTAGAGAGTCAGCTTTCAGTCCATCTAGAGGTACTGGTCTTATACACACTTGGTTGCTTCTCAACTTTCTAATATCCAGTTGCTCCAGAAGCAACCCATAAAATCCAACCATTCATCTGGCAACTCTAGATTCTGTCAGGCAACACGTGTTTCCTCTAGTAAATTTTGAATTCACCTACTCATTTTCCTTTATAATCTATGTCTTAGATTAAAAGTGAACCATTACTACCTGTAACTTTCCATATAACTCCTGTAAACTTGAAAATTAACAAACAAAATTTTGTTTTGTCTGAAAGGACACATCAAATGTTTAAGGAAAAACCTGACTTAGAAGAACAGAGTCTTGGTGCATGGGATTCAGTCCTGTGTGCACATACGTCCCTCCCTTGGCAAACAGGTGATGGAGAACTTGGAAAGAGTGAGAAACCAGTTAACCTCACTCAGTGGGGTTTTCAGCTTCCAACAGTATTTCTTGCTGGAGAATCTTCATTGGGGATGATCTATCAGCTTCTCTTCAAATTCAGGACTCATCTGTGTGGCCTTCTTTTGATCCAGAAAGTAAAGATAATTAGCATATCCTAATTTGACCAAAATAAGGTGATCAAAGAAATAAAAATTGCAATCCCTGCTTGTCAAAAAATGAAAGACTGTAATGATTGGTAATTAGAACAAAAGACACAATAATTATTTCCCTTCATTTGGAACCACGAACAAAAGATTCTAATGATGAGAGTCTGCAGGGGTTTTGTTTTGTTTTGTTTTGTTTTGTTTTGTTTTGTTTTGTTTTGTTTTGTTTTGTTTTGTTTTGTTTTTTCTTGACATGAAACTGCAGGTCAAGGAGCTTCTCATGGAGATGGTAAAGCATGGCTTTGTAACAGGGAAGAAGAAACGAGGCTTAACGGAGCAGTACTTAGCCAAGACATAAAGCAGTCACTCTCAGCCATTAATGTGAGAAAAATTAAACAAAACTCTGTTCTAAGAGTACAGGCAGAAATAACCTCAGATGCTTGTGTAACTAAAAAAAATTACATGCAAAGTAATTTTAATGTTCTTTTTATTCCTACCAGTACCAAAAACATGTGATTAAGGAATGAGTGCAGCTTGTTCTATGCCTAAAATGCTTGTTAAGCTGTAATTATGGCTGTTCACTAATTTGAGGAAAACCTTACTAATTCCTCCTTAGGTTAAAAAAATCTCTATTGGAAGATTATAAATTTAATTACTCCAATTACAAAATAATTTCTTATAAATTAATCTCTAAATGACAGAAATATATGAAAGAAGCATACTAATATATCTAACCTAAAAAATAAACAGAAAATTAAAAGGATTTGTAAACTTACACTGATGAACTGCAGAGAATAGTACAAGTTATGCTTTCGTTCAAATGACATAGTCTTTACCAATGTTTTTCTAGGTGTTGTGGACTGAAGCAGGTTTTTTTTTTCCCTAGACTACTGAAAAAATAAAACATAATTTTAACTCTGATTGTTACAACACTTCCTAATATTCTTTCCCCAACCAGGGATTTGCCAAATCTAAAAAGCTGACTATCAGACAGAAGAGAACATTAGCTTACATAAAAACCAACCTTCTGAAATTCAACATAGTAAAATTATACGTTAGAACGACACACTTTCCAAGATCCCATGTGTCCATTTCCACCTTCCTAGTCTTTCACTTTATATCTGAAAGTGAAGTCAATCTTCCTCTCATTTCCCAGTAGGAGAGTCTACATTCTACCAGGAGTGGAGGAGCCAGGCTTCAAAGTAGAAAAGGCTACACCATGCGTGGAAAGATGGTTCAGCTCACACAAGCCCCGCAATGCAAGCATGGGTACCTAAGTTCCAACCTCAGCACCCATGAAAGAAAGCCAGGTATTGAAGCACAGACCTGTAATCCCAGCCTGGAAGAAATAGAGACAGGAAGATCCCTGAAGATTGCTGGCCAATGAGTCTAGCTGAATTGTGAGCATCAAGTTCTGTGAGAGAGACCCTGTCTACCTTGAACCTACATGTGTATGTACTAGTACATCCACACACTCATGTATACATGTGTGAACACATGCATACACATATACAAAAGGCCACATCTATGTTTTTCAAAGTAATAATAAAAATAATTTACAGCATGTAGCAGGCCAAAGAAACCAATTTTTCTTAAAAGAGAAAAATTAAGTAAAACTACACAAGTAAGATCTAAAAATGTGAGAAAATTTTATTCACTTGGAACTCAGTAGGTTTTAAAATTGTACTTTGAAATCTTTTTCTTCTCCCTGCCTTCTATCTCATTACATTCATAAATTATATTATATAGATTCTTACTGTAGAAGCCTTTTAGCTGTTCCCCTTGTCTTTGATATTTCCTTCTATCCTCCACAGTGCAGACAAGATCAAAAATTCAAACAAAACTGGGCTTCATATTTCACTGCATTCCCACTTGAGTCTGCATTTGTGGTCTTCTTTGGCTTCTGCATTATATTATAGAGCCAAGCAATCAAATCCAAGACATCACAGCTGTGGCCCTGGATCTCTAGCCCAGCTGAAGTACCAAATCTGAGGGCATCCACATTCCACCATTCAATGTACCTTTCTCAGAAACATTGGGTTCTCTTGTGGATTCAGAACTCTAAGTTCTAGTCCTACAAAATGGGATTTTTTTAAACTCTTCAAGACTGCCTCACACAGTGGTGATAGTGTACCTAATTTTACCCTTTATAGGCATTCTTATGACAGCATTTTATCAAAATTAAAGTGGAAGTGGTATTCAATAAGATACCATTTGTGACCATTTGAGGGTCTTATCACCTTCCACCTGAACTACTTTCAATATTCATTTGGAAATGTTTGAAGGCAAATAGTTTCCTGTGTACTTTCTGTACTTTGTTTATTAGATCATTGACTTACTTAGCTGTTCACTTCTTGTAGAATATTTTTGCCATTAGCCAATAGGACAAACTATCCCCATACTTTCCAAAAGCATGTATCATTAATTTTCTCCTTCAGAAATCTCCAGTCTAAACCTTTAGGGGAAGGTGTCACTCCTAATCATATTTCCTCTTAGAAAAATTTAGATTTACCAAATTGTGATAATCTTAGAAAATAGTATGAAATCTGACATGCAAAATTGTGTCAAGACTTCAGGAAAAACACAATTAACTTTATCTTAGATAGAATCTGGATAGTAAGTTAAAGTTAAAATAAAACATTGAGATTCATCTAAGTATTGCTCGGGATAAATTATTGAACACAGAAAAGGGAATACTTTTGGCTAATGCACCATTTATGTTAAACTAAAAGAGAGAGAACAGGTACTAGAAAAGAGAGGCACATTGACTTACAGAGATGAGTGGGCCCCCGGCTGCTTCTCTTGCAACTGCTGACCAGCCAGTACATCAGTGATTTCTGTTGCTATGGTTATCTTTCCTATCTCTGCAAGGCAGAAGAACATACCTATGGGCCTATTTGTAGTCATCCACAATCCTAATACAGAATTCTCCATGAACACAGAAAGTAGATGTAGCCCTCATATTCCATACTCAGTAATAAGACAGATAGCCAAACACTGCTGCTGAAACCTTTCCTGATATGCAATCATTTAAAGTAGCTGGGAATGTTATTTTAGATTTCTACTGATGATTCCATGAGCCTCCCTTCTCAAGAACAATGTATACATTTTAACACATAGAGAAATCACTAATAGAATAGACCTAGCAAATTATTAGACAAAATATAATAATAAAAACATATGTACTAGGAAAGGCAGCAAAGAAGAGAAAAAAAGAAAGAATAGATTGCTACAAAAATAAGTACTGATAGACTTAAAGACAAATATTACTTTAATTTCACTGTAAAAAGGAATTGATGAAGTACTCTAAATAAAAAACAAGAAATTTCCTGAACAATGATTAAGAAAGAAATTAAGAAACAATTGTTTTTAATCATAGATTTAAGTAAAACTGAAAGATCTATAACCGAGGTGGCTGAGAGGAAAATTCTTGAGTATGAGTGTTTACCCTGAAAAATCAGAGCAGCCTCAAATAAATAATACAGGGAAGCACTCAAGGTCTTAGAGAACCAAGGACAAGACAACCAACAAGGAAGCAAATTACAAGACATAGTAAAGATCAAGACAGAAACTAAGGAAATGGAGCCCAAAAGAACAATAAGTACAAAATCAAGTTGGATCTTAAACAGAAAAGGGATAGCAAGGCCCTGCCCTGTGCAGTATAACCAAAAAGAATGAAGAGAAAGGACTCAAGTGAATAAAACCAGAGATGAGAGGGGAGAGGTTACAACAAATTCCAATGAAATTCAGAGAATCATTATTGATTACTTTGAAAACATATTACCAAACCTGCATAATTCATGAGAAATTGATACATTCCTATATACATATGACCTATACAGTTAAAAAAACAACAATTTAGCCAGACTCAAAATAATCAATGGCACAGAAATAGTAATGAAAATCTTCTAAGAAGTAATATTCTGAGGCCAGATTGATTTATCGCTGAATACCACCAAATCTTTAAAGAAGAATTCAAAGGTCAACAAAATTATCATAAACCAGAAAGGAAGACACGACCAAACTTACTATATAAAGCCACTGCAGCTTGATAGCAAAACTAGATTAGGATACACAAAAAAAGGAAAAACAAGTTGTAGAAAAACATAGATTAAACTAAACAGCAAAATTCTCAATAAAATAACTTTAAAACTAAAGTCAAGAACACATTGCTATCATCATCATGACCAAGATAGTTTTATTCCAGGGATGTAAAGGAGATAAATATGTATAAACATTTAAGTGTAATACAGTATAAAAACAGACTCAAGGGAGGGAAAATCTCTTAATCATCTTAATAGGAACAGAAAAAGCCTTTAATATGGTGCAACATCCCTTAACAATAAATAGGCACCTGAAGACACTTACCTGTGAGCAACAGAATTTCAAAGATACTTAAGCAGGACACAAGGTTTGCTCTTTGACAGCTGCCTTCTCATCAAGTAGCAGTCCCAAGGATACCATGCTTTGGAGAACTATCTCCGTAATTACATCAGACTATCTGAACTTAAAAGATACTAACATTCTCCTTAACATAACTCCTAGGACTTTGTATTTGGACAAGAAATACCTAATAACAAATAATTGAATTACCTATATTTTCTATAAAGCGTATCTATGATTAGATTTATCATTGAAGATTTGGGTTTCTCTCATGCAAAAATTTTATGGCAAAATAAAAATATTAAACTCATCAGTACTACAAGAGGTTTAAGTATCTGAGTATCTAAAGACTTTTTGCCAGGCCATTACATAGTTTAATCTTATATACCTACTCAGCTTACTGCATGATAACTTTAAAGGCCGCAGCAGACTTATAGTGACTTTCAGCAAAATAAAAGCTGTCTCTTGTGAGACTATGCCAGTGTCTGGCAAATACAGAAGTGGATGCTCACAGTCAGCTATTGGATGGAACACAGGGTTCCCAATGGAGGCTCTAGAGAAAGCACCCAAGGAGCTAAAGGGGTCTGCAACCGTATAGGTGGAAAAACAATATGAACTAGCAAGTACCCCGCAGAACTCGTGTCTCTAGCTGCATATGTAGCAGAAGATGGCCTAGTCGGCCATCATTGGGAAGAGAGAACCCTTGGTCTTGCAAACTTTATATGCATGGGGGAACGCCAGGGCCAAGAAGTGGGAGTGAGTGGGTAGGGGAGCAGGGCAGGGGGAGGGTATAGGGGACTTTCAGAATAGCATTTGAAATGTAAATGAAGAAAATATCTAATAAAAAATTTGAAAAAAAGTTGTTTACAGTTTATTTATTTTGTGTGAACTTGTATGTGAACACATGTATAAAGGTGAGAGGACATTGTTCACGAATCTCTTCTCTCTTTCCACATGTAGGTTTCAAGGGTGAAATTCAAGTCGTCATGCTTACTAGCCAATCACTCTTACCCAAAAAGCCATCTCATTGGCTCAAGGCTATTTTAAACTAAGTAGTGTGTAGACAATAACACTGATATAATGAAGAAATCTTCAACAGTTGATTGGAAAACTACTCTTTTAAAATTAAAATTTCAAGTTAGAATACAAAGTAATGGGATTCATCGTGAGAGTTTCATACATATTCATCATGTTTTGTTCTCATTTATTTCCACTTTTAAACTCCCAAAACAAACAAACAAACAAAAGCCACTCAGAACCAACATTTTAAAAAGAAAGCAACTAAACTATCAGATTCAGAATTGAGGAACTTTAAAAAAAAATATTTTGCTCATTTACTATAGAATCCATATGCCTTCCCAATGAGAAATCGCTCCATACACTTACAGGTTATTAAAAGAAAAGAAATAATGCATGTCCAGCTCTGGCTAGTGCTCGAAGTGAAGCCAATCACAAATGGAAGATTTTACTAACTTATAGGTATCATAGGCTTATGTATGTATTCCAACATATGTTCATCCTTGTCTCTTTTACGTCCAGCTTCCACTTTACACTTTGGAAAATTTAAATAGACAAAAACTGCAAATCTGGCCACCTGGGCAGATCTACACAGCAGACACGTTGTCAGAATTATGTATTAAGTACACCAGTATTTTCAATAGTTGTTACCCAGGGTCATCCTGACCACCAGGTAGAATTATACTTTTCCTAACAAGAGCACAGGGAGAGTTAATGGTGGACCAGGACTTGGTAATAGTCCCAACACTGTTCTATTCCCCTTGAGCTGCCTCTTCGCAGCATGTTCTTTGATATGAGGCCGAGCCAATTGGCTGATTGTAAATCAGGGATGTCTCCTTTTGTTATGAGAATGGAGCATAATCTTGATGGATAAACATTAGCAGAGATTTTCTCAGAAGCCCTAAACTCCAATTATGCTACAAAATTTTCTTTCTTATGGTTTCTAAAAACTCTGGTTAGCACGCACTTATCTTCCAGTCATATTAGAGGCAGCACTCATTAGCTGAATTCTACAGTGTGTAACTTAGATTTTCCTGAGCAAGTTTATTAGTAAATTCTTTGTAGCATCAATTTTATTGCTTCAAGTGCATCCCATTCATTGTAAGAATTTAAGACTGACACAGTGATTGCTCACAACTCTAGTGAATGAGATTACATGAAAACACTCGCTCCGAGTCTTGTCATCCCCATCACCACCATCAATTATAACTCATTACACGGACTCTAAAGGGAGAGCCCAGAGCTGTACGCCAACACAGCTGGGAAACATTGGGCTGATTTGGCATGCAGAACACAGATCTCATTTCTGCTGCCTTCCATGTGAAGGGCTTTTATAGCAAGATGTAATGTAATAGATGTACTTAACAGAGTCATAAAGAAGGCTTAGATTGGGAGTTTGCTTATCTTTTGGAATGAAGCCCCTTGGGAAATAAAAATGTGCTCTTTTATAGTATGCCTTTTAGAAATTTCTTTAGAATGAATAGGTTATTTTTATTAGCAAATTAAGTGTGTTAGATATAAAGTTTATTGTCTTTAAACACAGGAAAATCTGTTTGGGTACATCTTTTAAAATATTGGCTTTTGAAGAAATGTGACTTGCTGACATCTAAGCTCATTACTTCAAAATGCTGATATTTTAAATTTTAAAACTTTATTTTGATTTACATTAAAACTTTCAAATGTCCACCTTTCCAAACTAATTTTTAAAACCTATTAATTCATTTGAAATTGTTCCCTGATGCCATTTGAACAATAATTTTGCATATAAAAATGTATTCGCATAAAACACCTACATGAGCAACTAAGTGTGTAATAATTTCTATTTAACCTAACATATTCCCCCTTAAGAAATTCTACCTCAAGATCCATGGAACTAAAAAGAAATTGCTACATTATACTTCCTCATTGTATAGAATTCCACTAGTGCCTTTTCTCGCTATTGAATGAGTCTGTATAAACAGGAGAAAACAAAAACAGAATCTTTACTATGTGTTAACATGAGCATAGTAGCAGTACTTGTTTTACTATATTATCACATCATCTTATTTTTGAATACTTTTCTGCCAGAGTTGGTTTTCTACTCCCTTGGTACAACTGGTACCATGTAAAGACGGTGGTTTTTGATGACTGGAGAAAGACAATATTCACTGGAAGGCAGTGAGCCTTGGCTGAGAATGCCACTGGAGAAGACCAGTGCACAGGGCACTCTCCCAAAGGAAGGAATCAGCCATCCTGAGATACACATGGTGTTGCAGTTAAGAAACTTTGTTCTAGAGTGAGAAAAGTCTTTAGAAATAACCTCTTCTGTATTGTGTTGAAGTGTCACCTGTCAATAAAAAAAAAAAAAAAAAAAAAAGATGGGACATCCAGCTGGAAGAGAGGAACTCTGGGAGATAGTCAGGGGCAGTAAATATTCCCTCCAGGACTCTGAGGAAGTCAAGAATATGAAACTTATTAGAGGAAACTATCCATGCAGCAGACATGTTTAAATGTATAGCAGAATATATATATATAGGTAGGTTAATATAAGTTACAAACTAGTGGAGGAACAAACCTAGCTTATGATCCAAAGCACTGTTAATAAAATATAGCCTCTGGTCATAATTAAGGAACTGGGATACAGGTAAAAAAGTTCACTGTTTAAAAAGTCAAATGCCAAAGACCATCTAATTCATTATTTATAAGCAATGAGACAATTAATAAAGTGCTGATATAAACAACAAACAACACCCTTGGTGTTGGAAACTGAAATAAACCTTCCCAGAGCGTAGGATCTGTAGGCTTCCCAACAATACACAACAATAAGTTAAGCTTTATATTAAAAACAATGTTAGAATACTTCATTGAAAGACAGAATGTTCCAGCGAGAACACTAAAGAGGTTGCCACTGCTTAGGTCCAAATTAGACGTGCACTTTTCTCACAAAAGGAAATCAGAAGTTGCTTCGTGAGACTTTCAGAGTTTGGGCCCAAAAGCACTGAGGAGGTAGGTGTAGGTAACACAGACATAGGCCAGGTTTGACTTCTTCACTCATTGAAAACTAAAAGCCTTTCTCTGGCCCACAAACCTCTTATGGATCACGACTAAGTCTAAAAGGATGGAGAAAAGGAAACAGGTAAAGGGATGCTACTAAGATGCATTAGGATGCTAAGATGCATTGGGCTGGGTGTTTTGCTATGAAGGCTGTGACAGTTTCTATTATACTTTTAATTTCAGATAAACAATCTAATTTGCTTCCCAAATGCAAGTGAAGAATGAGAAAATCCAAAGAACATGCAAATGAAACATGCAAGGACCATACGTGAGGATCAGAGAGCAATGGAGAAGGGGAGTGACTGCAAGTTAAGAAGGGAGGAGCCTGAGCAAATTAAAAGATGAGTTAGAGGCTGCTGTGTGATTAACCAAATTCTGCACCCAGTCTACACAGCAGACAGTACAAAAACAGTTCAACATTTTAAATGCACTAATTTAATTACAATTTTTGGATCCTCGTTGTCCACACTGATAGAAAAAATTAAACCAATTCCTCTTGGAATCTCTCACTGCCTCATCAAGGTTGCCCATGAATATAGCTAACTCCTTGGTTAAACTCTGAATCCAGCCAATCACTCAATCTTTTCTTCTATCCTTTGTTCATTTGAGACACGAAAATATTTATGGAGATAACAGCCCTAGTTTAAGGAGCCGACTACCTTGCTGTAATACCAATTTAAAAACAAAACAAAAGAACCATTCCAACAGCCCAAACCCATCCACCGTCTTTCCAATCTCTGAGAGCTTTTCCTGTATCATAGCATTCAATAGCTTTATCCTTCTTATATATCCCCTTCAAATGGTTTGGGGTATTTTTTGTCAAAGAAAACAATATTTGAGTTCAGGCCCTTTTGCTTTCCACATTCCCCTAATGCCTGGGAAAGATGTGACCAAACCTAATAGCTTACTTATGCTGAGAGCAAAGGACATGTTAGAGAAGGCACGTACATAATATTTTCAGAGATTTTCATTTACATTTTGTTTGTTTATAAACATACTGAATATGTTTAACATGTGGCTATATCTCAGTGTGTGGGCTCCACCAGGTGGTAAGTACAGATATCATCACACTATCCAACTCTCAGTGCACAAGTTACTCATATGCTAAACTGTGGGATACCCAGATTCTATGACTTAGTCTCAAATTCTGTGTGTAATTTTGCTGTCTCTTAGTAGGAATGGTTGACCTCCAGAGAGACAAATTCGTGATTTACTGACGACTGTCGTCTTTGGTGTCACAGAAGGAACTCTTCCCAAATAACACTGGAAATTCGCTACTTCATTGTTGACAAAATCAGCACTACCTTTTAAATCACTAAAGTTATGGCTCCTAAATAGGAAACGTACAGGACTTCTTTGGAAAAAAGATTAGGGAAACAAGTCTTCTGTAGACTATCCAAGAGATGGAAAGGGGATTTCTTTGTTTCTGATAATAAAAATTACAGGTTTGTTTTTTTTTTAAACTGGTCACCCCAGTAACAAAGTTGGGATCTCAAAACCAGTGAAGAAGTATTTTCCTGACTGGGCCACCTACTTTCTCTGACTATGCAGTGGCCAGCAGCACTTTAACACTGTCCTACCAAGGTTTTCAAGGTATCAGGGTGAGTGGAAAGTAGAATTTCTCTGAATCTATTGTACAGCTTTATCTATTCTTCTCTGCTATATTATGCCCGGTTGCCACATTGACAGACCATTTCTCCTTATCCCTGTAAATTATCACTTCAAGTAGCAGGTCCATATCCATGAAACTGTTAGAGTCCCTCAGACCACAGAGGTCAAAGACCTTTTCGGCCAAGGCTTCCTGGCTACCATGGACTTTAAGAGATGCAAATGGGTGTTTTCAAATTGAAGAAGCCAAGTTAAGAGCATCTAGTATCTACTATAAATCTGTAACCCATAAACTGCTGAGCCATGGCTCACTACGTACTAGCTTAAAGAACCTCTTCAAATATTGCAAAATGGAAATGCCTTACAGCTAAGACTGTATTTGGAAACCGTACTAGAAAAAAAAAATCATGTAAAGATATTGCAGAAGTCTATTGTAATACAATTTTTTTTCTGAGTGTTCTGTTTCCTTTTGTTCATCCACCCTAACGAATCCATTTCAGCCCGGTTTTGCCCTGATTGATGTCCTACAAGTATGAGAACTGTGGGTTTCACTTTCCCAAACAGTTCTTATATGTATTGAGCCAGCCCAGGGCATCACCATATATCAATAACAGAGAAATGGGTGTGGACTACCCTCTTTGTCTTCGAGCATTCCTTGAGCGTCTTTTCCAATATGTTTGTATAGTTCTCATTCCACCCTTCATTTAAGGAATCCATCTATCACTGCACTGGTAAAGTATCTAGGTATGGCTAGTCCTTAGTTCTTCAGTCTCCTCATCTGTTTATTTTCTATAACTCTCTACATTCAGATCTTCATTGAATACTCTTCCATGATTTTTTTTTTCCTTTCCAGGACTCAGATGGTTATAAGGGGCATACTACATATTACATATCCCACATGTGCACTTAATTTCTGCACTCATAAAACAACTTAGGTTCTTCAAGCTGGAGTAATAGATGAAATTCACCTTAAAAGCCCCTATCAAAGAAGAGCCTACAGAAAAAGAAACAGCTCACTGCTACCCTCTGCCATTACAGTAGCTATAATTTAGCATTTAAAGGACCAGTTTCCACATTACTAAGATTAATAGGACACATGACTTACAAGATCTCTTAAAACTTTCCACAATATAAAACACTCAGCAATGCCAATACCATTAAACTAACCTTAGCTGTAGATCACTTAGCCTTAACAATCATTCCTTCAGCTGATGTGTCTGTCATATCGCTGTGTTATTTGTGATGTATTACAGGACTGAGATTCGTTAGACAGTTTATAGCGCGGACAAGTTATGCTGGGCTGGCAGTTTTGCCAAGCAAAAAGAAATATTACATGAAGACCGCATTTGTACTTTAAACAAAAAGCCATGCATATTTTCCTCTTACTTAAATTTGCTCACGGAACCATTTTCCACACATAAATGAGCAGTAAAAGTGTTTGGAATATGCTACTCTATTCTTATCCAGTGCAAACAAAATGAGAACCGTGTTTTCATAAATAAAATGCAGCAGACCATGCCCTGGCCCTCCTTTTCCCGTGAGTGCAATGTATGGTAGTATAAGTCAGCTAACACTGGGCAGGGAAATTGAATATTGATGGAATTTACTGTCACTTTAGAGATGGAGGGCTTTAGCATAGAATACAAAAGCCATGCCTGCTCAGTAGGTTTAATTTTATCTGATCATTTAATTATAAATATAGTAATCATAAGTATAGACCAAATGAAAGGAAATATAGGAGCCTATATGCTGAATATTTCTCAGCCATGTTCTCCCCAGCACATAGTTTATAATTAGTCACCAAGGAGTTATACAAGGCCCTTCATACAGAATTCAAATTTAAAATAATTTAATTTACCATATTTATTTAAAAATATGGGTAATTATTTGGCCAGTTTTAAATGTTTTGTTAACTTATGGAAGTCATTAAAGTGAGATAAAAAGAAAAAATGTTGAAGTAATTCTAAGGCTACTTAATAAATGATTATGTTAGCTCCACTGCTCTGAGGAATTCCGCCCTCAGTTACTCATTTCAAGTGTAAGACTTTAGCACAAACATCGTCTTCATCACTTGGAACTGGTATCTATAGACTTTTTTCACTTGTGTATGAGTATGTGTTGTATGCGTGTGAGTGATACATACACGTGTCAGATGTATATATTATGAAACATGCACAAGCAGAGAGCACCTCAAGTGTACTGCTCCACTTTATTCCCTTCAGACAATGTCTCTCCACCAACCTGGAGCTAGCTGGTATTATTTGTATATACAATCTGCTAAATTCACTGAGTACTGCTCTTATGGGCCCATGTCCAGGGCTGACCAATTGAGTTTAGATAGCCCATGCAGGGGCCCACTTGTCCCTAGAGGGAATAATTCTCCTTTTCTCAGCAGCTACCAACCACCTAATAATAATAATAATAATAATAATAATAATAATAATAATAATAATAAATAATGTTCCTTACCTAAGGGTAGGATCTCATAGTATCTCCTTGTTTACATTGGCACATCAACTGAGGGCAACATACTTATCTTGTTCAGGGAACCATATTATTAATACTTCACATGTGTATTTTTTCTGTTGTGTCTAGTGGAGACCATCTAGCAGCCAGCACCCTAGTCTTCTGGCTCTTAACAACATTTCTGACCCTCTTTCCAAGAGATTGCATTGTAGATGTAGCATTTGGAGTTGGGTGCCCCATGGTCTTTTAAGTTCTGCTTGTTTTTCTCTGTGACAGTTTCCATCTGTTGTACAAAGTAACTTCTCCCATGAAGGATGTGGACTGCATTTATCTGTGCACAGATGATTAATAAGGTTACATATTACATTAGTTTAGAATAATAGTAGTAGTGGCTTCTCCTCTGGTAACTATAACCTTTCCAGCCACTGTTTGTTGGCTGGGTTTTCAGTACCAAGTATGAATTGCACCCATCAAGTGGGCCACAAATCCAGTAGCTGTTGGTCACCCCCAAGGTTAAAGTAAACTATTGTGTGATTGGGGTATCTTGCCAAGCCAGTCATCATTGTTGCTTACAGGCTTGATATCTGAGTAGGATTACCAATTGTTCCCTCTGTTGACAGCTTGCATAGCACCTTCTGATCCTATGACAGCGATTTTTCAGGGACTTGGCTTCCGGAGTAGTTCCATCTGTAATCCTCCAAATTCTGTGCCTGAAGTATGTGGTCTCTTCATTGCTGCTGTCTTACCTTCAAGTTCTAGAAAAAAACCGAGGGCAATAGCAATAGCTTATACTATTGGGGAGACAGACATGAGGGGAGCTCCCCTTTGCCAAGCACTGGGATTCTTGTAAAATAGTGCAAAGGAGCCCCTTTACCCCAATAGCATAACTTTATATGTGTGTGTGAATGTATGTACATACATCTACAAATATATTCACATGCACACCCACATACTGGATCTTAAGTAACCTTCTAAAATAATGTTTTCTTGTGGATCTTTGAGACATCTTCAGTGATATTATCTCATCTCTTGGATTTACTTCGCTCCCCCATTTGCTAGTTATAGTCTCTTCCCAATTTTTCCACTACTCCTTTTTGGTCTCTCTTATTATTGCCCTCCCTAGAATTCCTTTCCCTTTCCACTTTTCTGGTTTCTGTAGTCTCTTAAGATTATGTGCTAAAATCTAAAGAATCAGAGCTAGGTGCACAAATAAGAGAGAAGATGCACTATAGCTCTTTCTGGGTCTGGGTTACTTCACCCAGTACAATAGTTTCCCGTTCCATTCTTTACCAGGAAATTTTATGGTTTCGTTTTTCTTGACACCTGAATAGTATTCAATAGTACATAGTGTACCCATTTTCATTATCCATTCTTCAGCTGAAGGACATTTAGGTCGTTTCCATTTTCTACCTGCTGTGGATAAAGCAGCAATCATCATGACTAAGTAAACGTGGAGTAGGATATATAGTCCTTTGGGCATATGCTCAGAAGTGATAAAGCTGGATTGTATAGTAGCTCTTTAGTGTTTTGAGATTTCTCCATTATTACTGGCTGTACCAGTTTGCAATGCCACATTCTTGCTAGTACTATTTTTTCAGATGTTTTCTTGATCTTAGTCATTGTGACAAAGGTCAGATAAAATCTCAGAGTAGTTTTAAATGGTTTTTCTCTAATTGCTAAAAGTATTGCATACTTTAAAATATATTTCTTATTTCTGTTTTATTTATTGAGATCAATATCAAAATTTTAAATTGGGTTGTTTCTTTGACTCTTTGGGATATTTTGTAAATTTTGTATATTTTGGATTTCTTGTCAGAATCTTTATGGAGTACGCACTCCAAGATCAATTAGAGTGGAAGAAACCAAACACATGACAGTTTCTGAAAGACCTTGGTATTAGGTCCAGTTTGCATTCTCATCTTAGGCTCTAAAACCACAAGGTTGGACAAGCCAGCAAGTGAGATTGATCAGGTTGCTAAGTGCATTGGCCTGTTGCTTCAGCTGTTTGTCTGGGTTATTATGTTCCAGTTAGCAGGAGAAGCCATGTAGGACAATAAGCAATGCAACCAGTGCTTGAAGTGAATCATTAAGTGAATCAACAAATCAGCATCTAATAATTGATCTTTCTTACCTATTGTATTTCATGTTATTAATCTATCAAATGTACAACTGGCCAAGTGTCTTGTGCTCTATGCGGGCTTCCTCTTTACTCTGATGTTTGTTTCTCCTACTGCACAAGAACACGTTAGTCTCATAGGAGACCTCCCTGAGAAAATGGAATTCTATATAGAAAATCCTTTCCTTTATAAGGTGAATGAATGAATTTAATTCACATAATTTTTCTTAGTAAACACTTTCTTTCACAATTTCATACATGTATACTATGTTTTCTGGTTCTTCTCTCCCAATTTTCTACCATGTCACTCCTTCATCTGCCATCCCACACACAATAAATCTTTCTCTTAATTGTAGGTTTTGGTTTTGATTAGTCTCCCACAGAGTCTAATCAGAGTCATCTGAGGGATCCAGAGGTTTTAACTATCAGAACCAGGCAGAAACACCACTGAATACTATGTTCAAGCCTCTCCAAGAATCTCTTCGCTTATCACAGTTATGTAGTGAGTGGTAGGGTGCAGTAAGCCCCTTGCCCTCCTCACCTGACTATTGGAAGCCCTGACTTTGGTGAGCCCAGTTTCAGGTAGCAGGATGTTGTATCTTATGTTGGTGCAGCTAAACAGCTTGTAAAGTGGCATTAATAAACTTACATTGTTATGTGTTTCAAAGCATAACAAGATCTTTGTGTTAAACTTCAGAAAATTGTATATTCCTTTAGATAATTAATACAGCAAGGTAAACTATAACAAATACTATTTAAATTAAATTTTTGATTAGTTTGAAACATTCATTTCCTAATACAGGCATATGAATCATCAGTTTATTTGTGAAACTTAGATGCCACCTACTGTCTACAGAAATAAATGCATGATTTTCCAGAGGTGCTTTACTAGCAACCTGCTTGTCTCCAGACAAAGATGCACAGTGTCTGCACAAATGAAGCTTAGCTTTCCAATGACAAAAAGTACTTAGCAATTTCAAGGCCATAAAACTCTAAGTGATAATATTTAAAGGTCATTAATTTATGACGGGGTAAACTATTCCTTGATACTCACACCCGCTCTAGTAGTTTTTGTAAGTGTGGGGCTGGGGAGATGTCTAAGAGGATCAAGCACTTGCTGCACAAGTGTGAAGGATGGAGGCCAAATCTGAAGATCCTACAGAAAGCCCAGCGTAGTAGTCCACGTTCCACGCCTGTTAACCCCAGTACATCTGTGGGGTCGTAAGAGACAGGCAGGAGATTCCCGAAGCTCACGTACCACCCTGTCTTATGATAAAAGGCTCAGACCAATATTCAGTGTTATTCTCCAACTTCCACAAGCACCCAGTGAGACAAATACACCCTCACTCACATACACACATACATATAAATAACGCATACACACTCATCCACACACAAGCAAATAAAGTGTTATAGGTTTTAGTTACATTTGTGTTCTGTCAGTTAACATACTCAGCAAAAAATCATAGAGATGTTTTTCTTCTTTTCCCTAATTCTATTAAAAATCCAGATATTGAAATTGACGTAATCAAGAAATAGAAATTTTTCATCATAAGAAATCCTTTAAAGTTCTTTTTTATAGACATTTTCAGTCTCTTCCATCTGCCAGATTTTTAATCTATCAACCACTAACCTGTTCTCTACTTCTGCATTTGTCTTTCCATGAGCAGAATGGGACATACAGTATTTGAGCTTTTGAGACTTGGTAGTTTTCACCAAGCCTAAATCTACAGAAATTCACCCAGATGATGGTTTATTTTTTTTTCTTTCCATTTTTTATTAGAAATTTAGCTCATTTACATTTCCAATGCTATACCAAAAGTCCCCCATACCCACCCACCCCCACTCCCCTACCCGCCCACTCCCCCTTTTTGGCCCTGGCGTTCCCCTGTTCTGGGGCATATAAAGTTTGTGTGTCCAATGGGCCTCTCTTTCCAGTGATGGCTGATTAGGCCATCTTTTGATACATATGCAGCTAGAGTCAAGAGCTCCGGGGTACTGGTTAGTTCATAATGTTAATCCACCTATAGGGTTGCAGATCCCTTTAGCTCCTTGGGTACTTTCTCTAGCTCCTCCATTGGGAGCCCTGTGATCCATCCATTAGCTGACTGTGGGCATCCACTTCTGTGTTTGCTAGGCCCCGGCATAGTCTCACAAGAGACAGCTACATCTGGGTCCTTTCGATAAAATCTTGCTAGTGTATGCAATGGTGTCAGCGTTTGGATGCTGATTATGGGGTGGATCCCTGGATAAGGCAGTCTCTACATGGTCCATCCTTTCATCTCAGCTCCAAACTTTGTCTCTGTAACTCCTTCCAAGGGTGTTTTGTTCCCACTTCAAAGGAGGGGCATAGTGTCCACACTTCAGTCTTCATTTTTCTTGAGTTTCATGTGTTTAGGAAATTGTATCTTATATCTTGGGTATCCTAGGTTTTGGGCTAATATCCACTTATCAGTAAGTACATATTGTGTGAGTTCCTTTGTGAATGTGTTACCTCACTCAGGATGATGCCCTCCAGGTCCATCCATTTGGCTAGGAATTTCATTAATTCATTCTTTTTAATAGCTGAGTAGTACTCCATTGTGTAGATGTACCATATTTTCTGTATCCATTCCTCTGTTGAGGGGCATCTGGGTTCTTTCCAGCTTCTGGCTATTATAAATAAGGCTGCTATGAACATAGTGGAGCATGTGTCCTTCTTACCAGTTGGGGCATCTTCTGGATATATGCCCAGGAGAGGTATTGCTGGATCCTCCAGTAGTACTATGTCCAATTTTCTGAGGAACCGCCAGACGGATTTCCAGAGTGGTTGTACAAGCCTGCAATCCCACCAACAATGGAGGAGTGTTCCTCTTTCTCCACATCCTCGCCAGCATCTGCTGTCACCTGAATTTTTGATCTTAGCCATTCTGACTGGTGTGAGGTGGAATCTCAGGGTTGTTTTGATTTGCATTTCCCTGATGATTAAGGATGTTGAACATTTTTTCAGGTGCTTCTCTGCCATTCGGTATTCCTCAGGTGAGAATTCTTTGTTCAGTTCTGAGCCCCATTTTTTAATGGGGTTATTTGATTTTCTGAAGTCCACCTTCTTGAGTTCTTTATATATGTTGGATATTAGTCCCCTATCTGATTTAGGATAGGTAAAGATCCTTTCCCAATCTGTTGGTGGTCTCTTTGTCTTATTGACGGTGTCTTTTGCCTTGCAGAAACTTTGGAGTTTCATTAGGTCCCATTTGTCAATTCTCGATCTTACAGCACAAGCCATTGCTGTTCTGTTCAGGAATTTTTCCCCTGTGCCCATATCTTCAAGGCTTTTCCCCACTTTCTCCTCTATAAGTTTCAGTGTCTCTGGTTTTATGTGAAGTTCCTTGATCCATTTAGATTTGACCTTAGTACATGGAGATAAGTATGGATCGATTCGCATTCTTCTACACGATAACAACCAGTTGTGCCAGCACCAATTGTTGAAAATGCTGTCTTTCTTCCACTGGATGGTTTTAGCTCCCTTGTCGAAGATCAAGTGACCATAGGTGTGTGGGTTCATCTCTGGGTCTTCAATTCTATTCCATTGGTCTACTTGTCTGTCTCTATACCAGTACCATGCAGTTTTTACCACAATTGCTCTGTAGTAAAGCTTTAGGTCAGGCATGGTGATTCCACCAGAGGTTCTTTTATCCTTGAGAAGAGGTTTTGCTATCCTAGGTTTTTTGTTATTCCAGATGAATTTGCAAATTGCTCCTTCTAATTCGTTGAAGAATTGAGTTGGAATTTTGATGGGGATTGCATTGAATCTGTAGATTGCTTTTGGCAAGATAGCCATTTTTACAATGTTGATCCTGCCAATCCATGAGCATGGGAGATCTTTCCATCTTCTGAGATCTTCTTTAATTTCTTTCTTCAGAGACTTGAAGTTTTTATCATACAGATCTTTCACTTCCTTAGTTAGAGTCACTCCGAGATATTTTATATTATTTGTGACTATTGAGAAGGGTGTTGTTTCCCTATTTCTTTCTCAGCCTGTTTATTCTTTGTGTAGAGAAAGGCCATTGACTTGTTTGAGTTAATTTTATATCCAGCTACTTCACCGAAGCTGTTTATCAGGTTTAGGAGTTCTCTGGTGGAATTTTTAGGGTCACTTATATATACTATCATATCATCTGCAAAAAGTGATATTTTGACTTCCTCCTTTCCAATTTGTATCCCCTTGATCTCCTTTTGTTGTCGAATTGCTCTGGCTAATACTTCAAGTACTATGTTGAAAAGGTAGGGAGAAAGTGGGCAGCCTTGTCTAGTCCCTGATTTTAGTGGGATTGCTTCCAGCTTCTCTCAATTTACTTTGATGTTGGCTACTGGTTTGCTGTAGATTGCTTTTATCATGTTTAGGTATGGGCCTTGAATTCCTGATCTTTCCAGAACTTTTATCATGAATGGGTGTTGGATCTTGTCAAATGCTTTTTCTGCATCTAACGAGATGATCATGTGGTTTTTGTCTTTGAGTTTGTTTATATAGTGGATTACGTTGATGGATGTTCGTATATTAAACCATCCCTGCATCCCTGGAATGAAACCTACTTGGTCAGGATGGATGATTGCTTTAATGTGTTCTTGGATTCGGTTAGCGAGAATTTTGAGGAATTTTGCATCGATATTCATAAGAGAAATTGGTCTGAAGTTCTCTATCTTTGTTGGATCTTTCTGTGGTTTAGGTATCAGAGTAATAGTGGCTTCATAAAATGAGTTGGGTAGAGTACTTTCTACTTCTATCTTGTGAAAAAGTTTGTGCAGAACTGGAATTAGATCTTCTTTGAAGGTCTGATAGAACTCTGCACTAAACCCGTCTGGTCCTGGGCTTTTTTTGGCTGGGAGACTATTTATAACTGCTTCTATTTCTTTAGGGGATATGGGACTGTTTAGAAGGTCAACTTGATCCTGATTCAACTTTGGTACCTGGTATCTGTCCAGAAATTTGTTCATTTCGTCCAGGTTTTCCAGTTTTGTTGAGTATAGCCTTTTGTAGAAGGATCTGATGGTGTTTTGGATTTCTTCAGGATCTGTTGTTATGTCTCCCTTTTCAGTTCTGATTTTGTTAATTAGGATTTTGTCTCTGTGCCCTCTAGTGAGTCTAGCTAAGGGTTTATCTATCTTGTTGATTTTCTCAAAAAACCAACTCCTCGTTTGGTTAATTCTTTGAATAGTTCTTCTTGTTTCCACTTGGTTGATTTCACCCCTGAGTTTGATTATTTCCTGCCGTCTACTCCTCTTGGGTGAATTTGCTTCCTTTTTTTCTAGAGCTTTTAGATGTGTTGTCAAGCTGCTAGTATGTGCTCTCTCCCGTTTCTTCATGGAGGCACTCAGAGCTATGAGTTTCCCTCTTAGAAATGCTTTCATTGTGTCCCAAAGGTTTGGGTACGTTGTGGCTTCATTTTCATTAAACTCTAAAAAGTCTTTAATTTCTTTCTTTATTCCTTCCTTGACCAAGGTATCATTGAGAAGAGTGTTGTTCAGTTTCCACGTGAGTGTTGGCTTTCTGTTATTTTTTTTGTTATTGAAGATCAGCCTTAGTGCATGGTGATCTGATAGGATACATGGGACAATTTCAATATTTTTGAATCTGTTGAGGCCTGTTTTGTGACCTATTATGTGGTCAATTTTGGAGAAGGTACCATGAGGTGCTGAGAAGAAGGTATATCCTTTTGTTTTAGGATAAAATGTTCTGTAGATATCTGTCAGATCCATGTGTTTCATCACTTCTGTTAGTTTCAGTGTGTCCCTGTTTAGTTTCTGTTTCCATGATCTGTCCATTGGTGAAAGTGGTGTGTTGAAGTCTCCCACTATTATTGTGTGAGGTGCAATGTGTGCTTTGAGCTTTACTAAAGTTTCTTTAATGAATGTGGCTGCCCTTGTATTTGGAGCATAGATATTCAGAATTGAGAGTTCCTCTTGGAGGATTTTACCTTTGATGAGAACGAAGTGCCCCTCCTTGTCTTTTTTGATGACTTTGGGTTGGAAGTCAATCTTATCAGATATTAGGATGGCTACTCCAGCTTGTTTCTTCATACCATTTGCTTGGAAAATTGTTTTCCAGCCTTTTATTCTGAAGTAGTGTCTATCTTTTTCTCTGAGATGTGTCTCCTGTAAACAGCAAAATGTTGGGTCTTGTTTGTGTAGCCAGTTTGTTAGTCTATGTCTTTTTATTGGGGAGTTGAGACCATTGATGTTAAGAGATATTAAGGAAAAGTAATTGTTGCTTCCTGTTATTTTTGTTGTTAAAGTTGGCATTCTGTTCTTGTGGCTGTCTTCTTTTATGTTTGTTGAGGGATTACCTTCTTGTTTTTTCTAGGGCATTGTTCCCGTTCTTGTATTGGTTTTTTTCTGTTATTAACCTTTGAAGGGCTGGATTCGTGGAGAGATAATATGTGAATTTGGTTTTGTCGTGGAATACTTTGGTTTCTCCATCTATGGTAATTGAGAGTTTGGCTGGGTATAGTAGCCTGGGCTGGAATTTGTGTTCTCTTAGTGTCTGTATAACATCTGTCCAGGCTCTTCTGGCTTTCATAGTCTCTGGTGAAAAATCTGGTGTAATTCTGATAGGCTTGCCTTTGTATGTTACTTGACCTTTTTCCCTTACTGCTTTTAGTATTCTATCTTTATTTAGTGCATTTGTTGTTCTGATTATTATGTGTCGGGAGGAATTTCTTTTCTGGTCCAGTCTATTTGGAGTTCTGTAGGCTTCTTGTATGTTCATAGGTATCTCTTTCTTTATATTTGGGAAGTTTTCTTCAATAATTTTGTTGAAGATGTTTGCTGGTCTTTTGAGTTGAAAATCTTCATTCTCATCCACTCCTATTATCCGTAGGTTTGGTCTTCTCATTGTGTCCTGGATTTCCTGGATATTTTGAGTTAGGATCTTTTTGCATTTTCCATTTTCTTTGATTGTTGTGCCGATGTTCTTTATGGAATCTTCTGCACCTGAGATTCTCTCTTCCATCTCTTGTATTCTGTTGCTGATGCTTAAATCTATGGTTCCAGATTTCTTTCCTAGGGTTTCTATCTCCAGTGTTGCCTCACTTTGAGTTTTCTTTATTGTTTCTACTTCCCTTTTTAGGTCTAGTATGGTTTTGTTCATTTCCATCACCTGTTTGTATGTTTTTTCCTCTTTTTCTGTAAGGACTTCTACCTGTTTGATTGTGTTTTCTTGTTTTTCTTTAAGGACTTGTAACTCTTTAGCAGTGTTCTCCTGTATTTCTTTAAGTGATTTATTAAAGTCCTTCTTGATGTCCTCTACCATCATCCTGAGATATGCTTTTAAATCTAGGTCTAGGTTTTCGGGTGTGTTGGGGTGCCCTGGACTGGGCAAAGTGGGTGTGCTGGGTTCTGATGATGGTGAGTGGTCTTGGTTCCTATTAGTAGAATTCCTACGTTTACCTTTCGCCATCTGGTAATCTCTGGAGTTCGTAGTTATAGTTGACTCTGTTTAGAGATTGTTCTTCTGGTGATTCTGTTACTGTCTCTCAGCAGACCTGGGAGACAGATTCTCTCCTCTGAGTTTCAGTGCTCAGAGCACTCTCTGCTGGCAAGCTCTCTTACAGGGAAGGTGCGCAGATATCTTGTTTTTGGACCTCCTCCTGGTCGAAGAAGAAGGCCCAAAACAGGGCCTCTCTCAGAAGCTGTGTTGCTTTGGCAGTTCCCAGAAGCTGTCAGCTTCTGTGGTGCAGACTCTCACCTGTGCAGACTAAATTCCTAAGTTCGAGGGAGTCCTGGAACCAAGATGGCGACCGCTGCTCCTGAGGCTGAGGCCGCCTCCCGAGCCAGGCGGACACCTGTCCTCTGGTCCGGACGGTGGCCAGCTGTCTGCGGCCCGCCAAGGGTGCTGCCTCAGCGGCTCTGTGCTTCTGCCTGTCCCAGAAGCTGTCCGGTTCTCTGGCGCACCCTCTAACCTGTTCAGACTAATTTCCTAGGTCCCGTGGAGTCCCGGAACCCAGATGGCGACCGCTGCTGCTGAGGCTGAGGCCGCCTCCCAAGCCAGGGGGACACCTGTCCTCTGGTCCGGATGGTGGCCGGTTGTCTGCGGCCCGCCCAGGCTGCTGCCTCAGCGGCTCTGTGCTTCCGCCCGTCCCAGAAGCTGTCCGGTTCTCTGGCGCACCCTCTAACCTGTTCAGACTAATTTCCTAAGTTCTGCTGAGTCCCGGAACCAAGATGGCGACCGCTGCTGCTGAGGCTGAGGCCGCCTCCCAAGCCAGGCGGACACCTGTCCTCTGGTCCGGATGGTGGCCGGTTGTCTGCGGCCCGCCCAGGCTGCTGCCTCAGCGGCTCTGTGCTTCCGCCCGTCCCAGAAGCTGTCCGGTTCTCTCAGATGATGGTTTATATGAGTCATTAATTCTGATTCATTACTGATCAATATTCTGCATTATGCATATACTTTATTTTATCAATTGAAGTCCATCTGGGCCGTTTCCATCATGGGGTTATTAGAAATGAAGCTTCTTGTACACAAGTATCCAGATTTCTCTGTGAACATTAAAGAGTCCATGGTTATAACAAGGTCAATGTTTATTAAGAAAGATTTCAGTAAAGATTGAAGCATGGGCATTAGGAGAGAGGTCAGATTACAGTAGAGTTGATGTCTTCCAACAGTTCTACCATGTCAGACCACATGTGGTGGTTTGATTATTAGTGGCCCCCATAGGCTCATAGATTTGAGTGCTTGGTCATTAGGGAGTGGAGCTACTTGACATGGATGAGGAGTTTTAGCCTAGTTGGAGGAAGTGTAACCCTGAAGATAGGATTTGAGGTTTCACATGGTCAAGAAAGACCCTGTGTCTCAGTCTTCCTGCTGCTTCCAATCCATATAGAGAACTCTCAGCAACTTCTCTGGCACCATATTTTTCTCTGTGCTACCTTACCTCCTGCCATAATGATAATGAACTAACCTCTTATCTGTAAGCCAGCCGCAATTAAATGTTTTCCTTTATAAGAGTTGCCGTGGTCATACATGGTCACGGTGTCTCTTCACAGCAATAGAAATCATAACAAAGACACCACCTTACTGAAAGGCAGACAATGATGGGTCAGTGGGGAGGGGGCATACTATGACCAGAACTGCTTAGATGTGCATTTCCTTAGCCCTCTATTTAAACTTTTCTCTGTTCTCAGGATATGGAAGATGGACTTGAAGCATTAGTTCAGAGCTCTTTGTCCCTCTTGCCTATATAACCACATTGAATAAATCTGTTACTGCTTCCTACAATCAGAAAAGAAATAGAGTTGCATTTTAAGTGTTATAACCACTGCAATAGATAAATGGCTATATTTATAGATACATAGGTAAATTACAGATAGATGTAGATCATATAGATATTATTGATTAGATACCGATATAGAAATATATGTGTTCTTTTCATCTTTGGAGTTTGGTGTTAAAGGTCAGCCTGTTTGAATTTCTCTAGAGTAAGTTCCCAGTGTAATTGTTCATTTGCTTGGTAGTTAGATTCCCAATTCAATAACAGTAATTAATTAATTTGGCTTCCTAAATTGTATAAATTCTTGTGAGATAATTCTAGCATATTGAATGTATAGCTATGGTATATTTGTTTTTCTTTAGAGTAAATTAGAGTAAATAAGAGATTGCCAATCAGAAAGTGAAAGGGGGTTGAATAATTATTCTGTGAATTATGTCGTTTTACATTGTCATCGGCAATACATGACAGAGCTTTAACATTGCATTCCACTAAGAGGATTATTTTATAGCCTTTTTTCTTTATTTCAAATGAGATTTTTGTCTTCTCCTTTTTGTTAAAAATAACTGTTTCACAAGTCACAGCTCATGCTGGTGAAGATGTGTAGCAAGAGGAACACTTCTCCATTGCTGATAGGATTGAAAATGTGTACAGTCACTATGGAAATCAATATGGCAGCTACTCAGAAAATTGGCACTCAATCTACTTCAAGTTCTATCTATACCAATTCTGGGCATATGCCTAAATGATGTTTCATCTTTCCACAAAGACAGTTGTTCAACCATGTACATAGCAGCTTTATTTATGATATCCAGAAACCGAAAACAACCTGCATGTCTTTCAACCAAAGAATGATAAGGAAGGTGTGGTACATTTAAACAATGGAGTATTATGAAGCTGTTAAAAATGACAGCATGAAATTTGCAGGAAAATAGAAAGAACTAGGAAAAAAATCATATTGAATGTGATAACCCAGACCCAGAGACAAACATGGTATGTACTCACTTATAAGTGAGTAAGAGCTATTAAATAAATGATAATCATACTACAATCCACAGACACAGAGAAGCTAAGTAGCAAGGAGGGCTCCAGAGAGCGTACATTAATCTCCCTCAGAACGGGAAGTAGAATAGACTCTTCAGGTACACTGGGGGCATGTGGAGATGGGAGCAGGAGGGGTCACATGGAGGGAGAGGGATGAAAGGAGATGATATGGGAAGAAACAACTGAATTGGAGGTTATTGATGGGGGGGGCTAATGTGAAAACCTAGAACAGTAGAAACTCCCTGGTATCTATGAGGGTGACCCTAGTGAGGGCTCCAAGTAATGGAGGATACAGGGCATGAACAGTTCATTTTCTTTAACTAGGCAAAGCTTCCAGTGGTGGGACTAAGACACCAACCCAGCAACAAAACCTTCAAGCTACAATCTGTCCTGCCTGCCAGATGGACTGTAGCAAGGATGCAAAAGAACTTGTAGGAGTTGCCAACCAATGACTGCTCTAGTTTGAGACCCATGCCAGGAAAGGCAGCCCATGCCTCAAAAGTGACCAGGAACCAGAGGCTGGATAGCCCAGAGATCTAGGGTATAACTAAGCACAACTGGCCAAAAACATAAGTAAATCATTGTTTTAAATGATTCCTAATGATTTCCTTATATACTCATAGATCAGTGCCTAGCCTAGCCATCATCAGAGAGTCTTTCTTCAGCAGATGATGGTAGCAGATGCAGAGACCCACAGCTAAATATTAGGAAGAGAGTGAGTCCAGGTTGGAGGTCCCTCCCCTCAAAGTTTAGGGAACCTCACAGAAAAGGGGAAGGAGAAATTGTGTGACATAGGGCGGTTGTGGACACCACAAGAGTACTGTCAGCTGAATCAACTAAGCAGGGATCATGGGGGTGCACATAGAAGCCTGCATGGGTCTGTGACAGGTTATCTGCACATGTGTTATAATTGCTGCCTTACCAATTTTTTATAATTCCTGGTAGTGAGAGTGAGGTTGTCTCTGACTCCTTTGCCTACCCTTGAGATTCCTCTGCTTCTACTGGGTTCCCTTGCTCAGCTTTTGTGTAAAATTTGTGCCTGATCTTACTGTATCTTGTGCTATGTTGTGTATGTCACTGGGAGGTCTGCTCTTTTCTGAGGGGGACAGGGAAGGTGGAGAGAACTGGGAGGAGTGGACGGAGGCAAAGTGGCAGTCAGAATGTACTGTATGAAAGAAAAAAAATTTTGAAGATAAAAATAAAAATGACTGCTTCGCATCCACATCCATCCTTGTATATAATTGTAGCTTGTTTTTTTTCTTTCAAAAGTTGCTTCACTCTCTAAAGTAACGTTCTTCATTCCCAGGATATCTTCTGCCTTAGGACACATAAAGACATAATACAAATAGTATTTATGATCTCTAAACTTGAACAGATGTCTATTTATGATATTATTTACAAGTGATTTTGGTGCCCATGGCTTTGGTGGTACACAAGTATGATTTTATCACAACAAATGTAGATAGAAAAATAACCACAAATACATATTTGCACTATATCTCTTCAGAAAATATATCTCTTATTATAATGATCTAATTAGCAATTCTAGATAATATCAAAAAGAAAGAATTATTGTAGGGCTGAAAAATAGCTGGTAGGTAAGCATGCTTTGCAAGCATAGGGGCCTGAGTTTTAATCCAAGCACCACATAGAAATACAAGCAGTGTTACACAGGTACCTGTAAGGCCCTAAAGTGCTCACAACGAAGACAGGGAGATAGGTAGAGCTTAGTATAGTCATCAGTCTGGCTTCACATTCAATAAGATTGCATTCCTGTTTCAAAGGAATAAGCTGAAAGGCTGCAGAGTGTTAACAGAACACCAGATGTGTGGCCTCTGAACACACAAACATATGCATGTGCACACATGTGAGTATATATACCACCACATCCATAAATACACATTCAATAAATTATTTCTTTTCTCTTTTATAAGGTATTCCTTAAACTATCAACATAATTAGTCAATTGAAAGTGATGGAAAATGTTGCCTTTCATGGTTTTAAATCTTATTTCTCATTCACTATGAGTATCTCTAGTGAAGGAGTAACCAAGAAAAATATCCTTAGCACACATACATATCTTTGATTCTATGCATACCAAGATGAGGGCAGTATATAAATTATTAAGATATACTATATTTTCTTTTATATTTTATTTTACAAGCTTCAGTGGTTAAAAGCAAGCATTTACTTATATACATCCTTTATATCCACCACATGTTGGTCTGATGTTTCATTCCACATCCTGCATACGAAGTCCAAAGTCAAAACCAATGACACGGCCAAGTCTAATATCAACTCTCTTGTTACTTAGTTGTTGAATCTTTGACAAAGAGACAGAAAGGATAAAAATCTTCCAGTTAATTAAAACTCAAATACTTTTTAAAAATCCTGTGAGGTAACAAAGAGGAAGGCTGACATGAATATAATTGAAATGAGAATTTATAAATATGTATGGGCTTCAATTATCTAAGACATCAAAGACATCCTTAATAATACTTTCTAAACTTTAGGTCATGGAATGCCAGGTGTGGTGTGGCATTCCTTGACTATAGTCCCAGAACGTCGAAGGGAAGAGAATAGAGGTTGAAGCCAGGCTAGACTATATGTCGAATTCCAAACCAACCTTAATTGCATAGCAAGATACTGTCTGGAAAAATAAAGTGAGTGAGAAAACATATAATCTTTGTTATTCAAAGTCAAGGCAGAAATTGTATGCAAGGAAACAATAATATATTTTACTTCTATAAAAATCTCAGCTGGAACTTTTTAAAAAATTATTTTTTTAAGTGTATGGTGTTTTCCTGCAAATACATTTTCACTCGCCTACCTGGTGCCTGGAAGAGGCCAGGATCCCCTTAAACTATAGCTGCAAACAGTTGAGAGCTGCCATGTGGATCCTGGAAATGGGTGCCCTTAACTGCTGAGCCATCTCTCTAGCCCTCATTTGTAACTTTCAAAATTGCATTATAAAAATATTTAAATACTTTATTTAAAAATCTAAGTAATTCAAAAACCATTTCTCTTAACTTCTTTTTTCAATGCTTGAGATAAACCCAGGCTTTATGGAAGCAAGACAAAAACTACACCTTAAGGAAGACATCTAGCTCTCCCCCAAAGTGCAAGCAAGGGTGAGACTAGCCACATTCTGCACCCTATTGTCTTGGAAAGCTAAATCATAGTGTTAAGGCACAGTTCCTGGGCAGCCAGGCGATCACAAGAAATAACAACTGCATGGCTAAACTTTGTTTGATGGCATAGATGTGTTAAATACATTTTGAAACCATGCTATTTGTAATCTATGGTTTTTGTTTTTGTCTTGTTTTGTTTTCAGGACATAGGTCCACTGTAAATAAAGGAGAAAACAAAGCCAGTTAGTTTTCAATCTCAGGTCTTAAATCATCACATGACTACGTATTTTATGGTTTATCTATGACAAAGTTTTGTGTCTCTAATGTCAGTCTATAAGGAATTATCAAAACAGAAATGGTTTTAATCCTACAAATCTGACTTTGCACACACTGGCACAGGATATCCCTGACTACTTTCAATCTCTATCACTATGTCTTCTGCAGAGACCACTGCTCTACACATGAAGCAGCATTTGGCTTGTCCACTAGATGGCAAACAGTTATTCAGGGAAGTATATTTTTAAACAAATTTCCTTTTCAATTATGTTATAAAGAAAATATAGATTTTTTAATAAATAAAACAAGATAAAAATAAAACACTCTAATGCACCTGAAATCTTTCCCCAGGAAGACAATTTACACATTACTGTCACCTTACAATGTTCATGAACCAGAAACTTGCTAAGAGAAAGCCAGGGGAAGAAAGAGTGGAAATAGGATGGGAGGAAAGGTGAAAGGTAAAAGAGATTTTTCTTGGATTGTCTCAGCAGAAATAAAGAACAAAAGCAAAGGTTTAACAGACAGTCTGAGTACAACTGCCCAAGCTAAGCATGAGAAGTGTGAACAACCACAGCAAACTACACTTCACTCCCCACAAATGAGCATAATGAATAAACAAAGATGTAAATTAGCATGCAAAAAATGATTACTGTAAACACAATTTAGAAAACACACAAGAAAGAGAGGCAGATGTTTCTCAAATTAATCCTACTACTGAATAAGCACACAAGATCAAGGGTCAAAGAATACAATTCCTCAAAACCAGAATTATAAACAAAATTAGAAAGACAAGACATGGTTAAACAACCTAGCCAGGAGCCAAAACTTATACAATTATAGAGTTTATAAAAGATAGAAATAGCAGGGTTTAGACAACACATTCCAGAACATTGACTCAACAGCACAGAGAAGGGGCTCTGCTGCATAGTAATAAACACAGAAGCAAAGAAAAAATAAGAATAAATTACAGAAAATATGCAAATACAAGAAAAAGTGTTCCAGAGACATGTGTCACTGAAGAAAGTAATCCAATAGCTACATGGAGAGCTTTCTTCTAGAATAACCCTATGTAATTGATGGAAGAGTTAAACCTGTGGGTTAAAGATGCCCACACTCTGTCCTTCAAAGTAAATGCTAATGGTACTTCGCAAAGAATGAAATCCGCAAAGACAACACTCTACCAAAAATACTACAAAATGCTATTTGACCTACTTAATTCATTATCTCAGAAGATATTAAATTATGGCAAATGAGTGCATGAGTGTAATTTCTGTGCTGTGCCCCATTTGTGGATTCAGAAAGACTGTAAGAAAAGCAGAGTACAGCACCAGAGACTACAACAAAGATCCAATCACAAGGCACAATCAAACTCAAGTTCAAAGACTTCCTACCAAACAAAGCCATCATTCATCAAAAGCATCCACTAGAAAGCAAAGACTGAAGACTCACAACAATAAAAGCTATCAAGGCCAGGATAAAACAGAATGCAATACATTAGTAAAGCATATCAAAGAACATAAAGGTCCTATTATTAATATTAGTGCTATAATTTATATGGCTATGTTGTAGATAAGCAGGAGAATATCACAAGGCAAAACCATATATAAGTGTCTCATGAGCAAGGTTAGATTTCACAGTTAATTCAGTAAAATATAATTATTTGTACTAACAACTTTTCTCTAAGTTTGGCATTACCTCAAAGTTGTAGTGCTTTAACTGGCAAATGGTTCTCCCTTGTGGACTCCTTTTGGTGGTTGTAACCTCCTTGCGGTGGTTTGAATGAGAATGATTCAATTTATTTGGATGCCTGGTCCTTGGTTGATTGAACTGTTTGGGAGGTGTGACTGGTGGAGGAGGTAAGTCACCTGAGTCTGGCTTAGAGATTTAAAAAGATTGAGACCATCCCCAGTGTTCTCACCTATGTATCTATCTAGCTATAAAGCTAGCTAGCTCTTGTCTATCTAGCTGTCTAGGTACCACTAGCTAGCTAGCTATCTTGCTCCTACTTTTGGATAATAATGTGAGCTCTCAACTGCTTCTGCTACTATAGTTTTAGTTAACCATCACAGGCTCTAGCTCTCTAAATCCATATAAACCCAATTAAATGTTTGCTGTAATAAATTGCCTTGATCATGGTATTTTTGTCATAGCAATATAAGCCCTACCTAATACCCTTGCATTGTAGACCAAATAATGCTTCCTCAAATATATCCACAAGCCTCGTGTTGTTTTTCCTGGTATAAGGGAATTAATGGTATGATTAAACAAAGAGTCATTGGACTCTGTGTAATCCACATGGATCTAATATTAGTACAGCCTCTTATAAGTGAAGGAGAGCCAGATTAGGTCAGTCCACAAAAGCTCAGGTTACAGTGATGCTAATTTTTAGGTCAAAAGCCAAGAACTATGGGAAGCATTAAACATTGTTCAGAGTTTTCCTAGGAAGACATGAACAAATGTCTGCCTACCAGTGAAAGATAAGGTACCTACCAAGGGAAAAAGAAAAAAGAAAAAATGATGACCTGAGTCCAGGCTGGTAAACAAATGGATTTACTGAACTTATTTGCTGGAGAGTTGACAAGTGGTCACTTAGGGAAGCATCAGAGACTCAAAGGCAATTGTACCACCACAAAGTCCATACCAGTGTGAGTGATGACTCATGGAAGCTGCATCCTTGTGGCAGCAAACCCAACTGCAAGCAGCTCCACCAGAGGGGCTGCAAGATTATTTGTGATGTTCAAAACCACTCTATTTGTGGTATTTTGTTACAGGAACCAGGCAAACTTCCTAGTAATGTGACTCTTTAAGAAAGGATTATCAGGACTGAAGAGATGGCTCAGAGATTAGGAAAACTGGCTGCTCTTCCAGAGGTTGTGAGTTCAATTTCCAGCCACCACATGATGTGCTACACCCACTCCAGTAGTGACTTTCGTGACAGGACTAGAAACCTGGATGTAGTCCTGAGGCGAAAAGTTCACAGAAATTAGTTCCCTGGAACCGTGGCATCCCGTATAATGAATGCTCCAAACTTGTCCTTGCAAGTGGATCTGTGTGGTTTCTTTCAGTATTGTTTTGTTATAGGTCCCTCCAAGCAATGACTTGCCAAATGCCTAAGCAAAATCGAACTTTTCTTCCTGGCCTTCACCAATACCCTAGGTAGTTCTTGAGCCGACTCTGGGCTTGGAATTCAGTAAGAATGTTACCTATTCAGTAACATTCAGAATTGCCACTAGTATTGCAAGAGAGATAGTGAAAGAAATCAGGTATTACTATCTACTACATAGAGTTAGAAATCTCAAGGCAAGCTTAGCAAAGTAATTTTAGAATTCTTATTATAGTTATGTATGGCAGACTACATTACTTATTAGTAGAAAGTCCCCCCACACAATCACTGAGAATAAAAGCCGAGCCAATCACATATACAGGAATTGACAATGGTTTAGGAAGTAGATTAGTAGAGGAGGAACTAGAATATTGCATTATTCATGAAAAGGTTAGCTAGAACAGAATTCCCTAATTAGAGCTATGGCTTGGGCATGAAAGCCCTTGCCCAAGGAGTGTAAGGACCTCACACATGGCTTCTAAAAATATGGCTAACCTTAGATAGAGCTGACTTTGTCTCAGTTGTTTTATTGCCCAGTTCCTGCCAGTCTTTATGTTTGCATTCCTCTGTTTTGTGGAAGAGTCATTAAGCATCAGGTAACCTCATTATACCTTGCCGATGTGTCACCTAACTTCCCTATTTTCATCTGTATTAAAAGTTTGATGCTCACCTTATTTATAATAGCCAGAAGCTGGAAAGAACCCAGATGCCCCTCAACAGAGGAATGGATACAGAAAATATGGTACATTTATGCAATGGAGTACTGCTCAGCTATTAAAAAGAATGAATTTATGAAATTTCTAGGCAAATGGATGGGCCTGGAGGGCATCATCCTGAGTGAGGTAACCCAATTACAAAGGAACTCACACAATATGTACTCACTGATAAGTGAATATTAGCCCAGAAACTTAGGATACCCAAGATATAAGATACAATTTGCTAAACACATGAAACTCAAGAAGAACAAAGACCATAGTTTGGACACTTTGCCTCTTCTTAGAATTGGGAAGAAAACACCCATGGAAGGAGTTACAGAAACAAAGTTTGGAGCTGTGTCAAAAGGATGGACCATCTAGAGCGTGCCATATCCAGGGTTCCATCCCATAATCAGCTTCCAAATGCTGACACCATTGCATATACTAGCAAGAATTTGCTGAAAGGACCCAGATAGAGCTGTCTCTTGTGAGACTATGCCGGGGCCTAGCAAACACTTAAGTGGATGCTCACAGTCAGCTATTGGATGGATCACAGGGCCCCCAATGGAGGAGCTAGAGAACGTACCCAAGGAGCTAAAGGGATCTGCAACCCTATAGGTGCAACAACATTATGAACTAACCAGTACCCTAGCTCTTGACTCTAGCTGCATATGTATCAAAAGATGGCCTAGTCGGCCATCAATGGAAAGAGAGGCCCATTGGACTTGCAAACTGTATATGCCCCAGTACAGGGGAACACCAGGGCCAAAAAGTGGGAGTGGGTGGGTAGGGGAGTGGGGGGAGGGTATGGGGGACTTTTGGGATAGCATTGGAAATGTAAATGAGGAAAATACCTAATAAAAATATTAAAATAATAATAATAATAAAAAAGTTTAATGCTCAATTTGAGAAAGTACATTCAGAATACACACTCTCTCTGTGTCCATGTCTGTTTGTCACCTGTGCCAACTCCTTGCTTGCCTGTAACCAGAACCCCTGATTTCTTCCAGGGGTTGAGGGAGGCAGACGGAGGGCAGTCTCCAGCAATGATGTTTCAAAACTGTCTATAATGCGAGCTGGTGCGCTTTTTTGCCATGCAGGCATACATGCAGGCAGAATGCTGTATACATAATAAATAAATCTTTTAAAAAGTAAAAGGTTATCAGTACTACTTTTTTTTTTAATTGACACATCGCATAAGAAGCATTTACTTCCCTGAAAGGACAGCAGAATAAAAGCTAGGATATAACACACATTGTAGATATTTATTACATAACGCATATGTTATATAACAGATTATGGAAGTTTCTTCCCCTGGTGCCTGTTAAAAGTATCTTTTATGAGGAAGAGCTATGTGGTAGAAATGACAAGCACTTGCAAGTTGTGTTGGCAAGGAAATAGCAGCTCTGTTTCATGGTAAAGTATATGGATGAGAAGGCAGGACTGGGCTCCTGTGGGACAGATGCATGAAGCGAAGTGCATGTCTGCAATCCAGGAGTGGAAGAAAATTTATCTCTCTGGGTATTGTGTGAATGATGTGCCACATGCTCTGACTCCTCCAGGTTCCTGAATTAGCCAGCTTGCTGTGACAGCAATAAACAATCCCAAAGTCTCAATGAGTAAAAAGCTTCCACTTCTTGCTTGTGAGTAACACACATGGTGCTGGCCATGGCACAGCTGCATTCCTGAACTGAGGTCTGAACCACGTGCATCTTTATGCTGAGCCCCATGCTGAAAAGTCCGAAGTGTGCTGTTCTTAGGAGATGATGAGCAAGGAAACCACGGGCTTCAGGAAACCTGCACGTCCACTCATACTACTTCAGGTTACAGCAAATCACAAGCAGAGAGAGAGCAAGTATTTGCTGAACCACATACAACATTTATTCACAAAACTTTATACTCGAGAAAGAGCAAACCTAGTACTGTGTGAATTTTGGAGAGAGCCAGTGAAGTGAGTTTTTGCTTTAAACCCACAGAGGACTTAAAATGATGAGCTCTGTAAATAAAACAGCAAAGGAAAAGAAAATGGGTTATAAGTTCATTTCAACTCAAAGAGAAGCCAAAACTTTTATGAGGAGTATTCCACTGGCAGGCCACACTGACAGGCCTTGTGGATAATTTGATTTTCATTTACTTTCATACATCTTTAAATGGGACAAGAATTTCAGGAAAGTTAAGTTTTTTCTCCCTAGACTCCTATATTTTGTATCCTAGGACATTAATTCTGAACTGTATCAATTGAGGAGGTGAAAGGAGGATTCTGAATAGATTATGCTGGTAGAACACATGACTAACAATGCAAATGAGGACAACCTACCTTCAAGTTATATGTCTCAACAAACTGAAGTGCCTTAGTTTGCATTTCTCTTGCTGTAACCACATGACCAAAAAGCAAGTAATGGAGGAAAAGGGTTTATTGGTCTTATACCTTCTTATCCATGTTCAGCATCAAAGAAGTCAGGACAGGAACCTGGTAGCAGGCACAGGCCATGAAAGAATTCTGCTAACTAGCTTGCTCAGTTCATAAGTATAGATGTCTCAGCTGGTCTTCAGTATACACTGGAATCCTAAAACAGTAGACTTTAATGTCAATTAAGGGACAGATGTGCTACCTGGGTGAAGGCAAGCAGGCAAAGGAGAAAAGCTTCCTTCTCCCACACCCTTATATAGGCTTACAACAGACAGTGTGGTCCAGATAGCCAGGCGTCGTGGCGCACACCTTTAATCCCAGCACTTGGGAGGCAGAGGCAGGCGGATTTCTGAGTTCCAGGCCAGCCTGGTCTACAGAGTGAGTTTCAGGACAGCCAAGACTACACAGAGAAACCCTGTCTCGAAGAAAAAAAAAGTGAGCCTTTTCCAATTTGAAGATCTGAATGAAAGGCATATCTCCTTAACTCAGAGATCCAAATTAGAAGGGGATCTTCTTATATATAAAATCAAGCAAAATAGCTATTATCCCCTTCTTACTTTGCTCCACTTTTGAGTTTTAGGTCAGATGTAGCCAAGTTAACAGCCAATAACACTCATCAGAGGAGGGACTAATTTATGCGTAGAGTTAAGACAACTTAGACAGGTTTCAGTGAGGTAAACAAAAGAAGCCAGTCTAGTAGCTGTAGTAGTGTGATCAAGCTGGACAGAGCTGCCACTAGCTCACAGAATACCTTTAAAATCAGAAAATTGGACCTTTCTTCCTTTCACAGACCTGAGCCAAGGCTTGTGTTTTGTCCAGCCCTAACTGATCTCTCCAAGAAAAGGCTATAAATGTGCACTAATTGTACATGCACTGGTTAGGGAGGGAAAGAGGGAGAGTGTGTTTAGGAAGTATATTCTGAAAGCTGTGCTATGCATGTGGGAGTGGAAAAGTAGACTATTCAAATCGTCTCTGATTATGGTTTCGTTAAATAGTCATTTTTAGGCTTTGGAGAGGAAACTGTGTTCCATTTTAGATACTACCAGTCACATCAAAATAACAAAAAAATTTACTCAATATTTAGCAGTGGTCTAAGAATTTTTTTTCTTTTTTTTTCCATTTCTTATTAGGTATTTAGCTCATTTACATTTCCAATACTATACCAAAAGTCCCCCATACCCACCCACCCCCACTCCCCTACCCACCCACTCCCCCTTTTTGGCACTGGCGTTCCCCTGTACTGGGGCATATAAAGTTTGCTTGTACAATGGGCCTCTCTTTCCAGTGATGGCCGACTAGGCCATCTTTTGATACATATGCAGCTAGAGTCAAGAGCTCTGGGGTACTGGTTAGTTCATAATGTTGTTCCACCTATAGGGTTGCAGATCCCTTTAGCTCCGTGGGTACTTTCTCTAGCTCCTCCATTGGGAGCCCTGTGATCCATCCATTAGCTGACTGTGAGCATCCACTTCTGTGTTTGCTAGGCCCCGGCATAGTCTCACAAGAGACAGCTACATCTGGGTCCTTTCAATAAAATCTTGCTAGTGTATGCAATGTTGTCAGCGTTTGGATGCTGATTATGGGGTGGATCCCTGCATATGACAGTCTCTACATGGTCCATCCTTTCATCTCAGCTCCAAACTTTGTCTCTGTAACTCCTTCCATGGGTGTTTTGTTCCCAATTCTAAGGAGGGGCATAGTGTCCACACTTCAGTCTTCATTCTTCTTGAGTTTCATGTGTTTAGCAAATTATATCTTATATCTTGGGTATCCTAGGTTTGGGGCTAATATCCAATTAGCAGTGAGTACATATTGTGTGAGTTCCTTTGTGAATGTGTTACCTCACTCAGGATGATGCCCTCCAGGTCCATCCATTTGGCTAGGAATTTCATAAATTCATTCTTTTTAATAGCTGAGTAGTACTCCATTGTGTAAATGTACCACATTTTCTGTATCCATTCCTCTGTTGAGGGGCATCTGGGTTCTTTCCAGCTTCTGGCTATTATAAATAAGGCTGCTATGAACATAGTGGAGCATGTGTCCTTCTTACCAGTTGGGGCATCTTCTGGATATATGCCCAGGAGAGGTAATGCTGGATCCTCCAGTAGTACTATGTCCAATTTTCTGAGCAACCGCCAGACGGATTTCCAGAGTGGTTGTACAAGCCTGCAATCCCACCAACAATGGAGGAGTGTTCCTCTTTCTCCACATCCACGCCAGCATCTGCTGTCACCTGAATTTTTGATCTTAGCCATTCTGACTGGTGTGAGGTGGAATCTCAGGGTTGTTTTGATTTCCATTTCCCTGATGATTAAGGATGTTGAACATTTTTTCAGGTGCTTCTCTGCCATTCGGTATTCCTCAGGTGAGAATTCTTTGTTCAGTTCTGAGCCCCATTTATTAATGGGGTTATTTGATTTTCTGAAGTCCACCTTCTTGAGTTCTTTATATATGTTGGATATTAGTCCCCTATCTGATTTAGGATAGGTAAAGATCCTTTCCCAATCTGTTGGTGGTCTTTTTGTCTTATTGACGGTGTCTTTTGCCTTGCAGAAACTTTGGAGTTTCATTAGGTCCCATTTGTCGATTCTCTACCTCACAGCACAGCCATTGCTGTTCTGTTCAGGAACTTTTCCCCTCTGCCCATATCTTCAAGGCTTTTCCCCACTTTCTCCTCTATAAGTTTCAGTGTCTCTGGTTTTATGTGAAGTTCCTTGATCCACTTAGATTTGACCTTAGTACATGGAGATAAGTATGGATCGATTCACATTCTTCTACAAGATAACAACCAGTTGTGCCAGCACCAATTGTTGAAAATGCTGTCTTTCTTCCACTGGATGGTTTTAGCTCCCTTGTCGAAGATCAAGTGACCATAGGTGTGTGGGTTCATCTCTGGGTCTTCAATTCTATTCCATTGGTCTACTTGTCTGTCTCTATACCAGTACCATGCAGTTTTTACCACAATTGCTCTGTAGTAAAGCTTTAGGTCAGGCATGGTGATTCCACCAGAGGTTCTTTTATCCTTGAGAAGAGGTTTTGCTATCCTAGGTTTTTTGTTATTCCAGATGAATTTGCAAATTGCTCCTTCTAATTCGTTGAAGAATTGAGTTGGAATTTTGATGGGGATTGCATTGAATCTGCAGATTGCTTTTGGCAAGAGAGCCATTTTTACAATGTTGATCCTGCCAATCCATGAGCATGGGAGATTTTTCCATCTTCTGAGATCTTCTTTAATTTCTTTCTTCAGAGATTTGAAGTTTTTATCATACAGATCTTTCACTTCCTTAGTTAGAGTCACGCCAAGATATTTTATATTATTTGTGGCTATTGAGAAGGGTGTTGTTTCCCTAATTTCTTTCTCAGCCTGTTTATTCTTTGTATAGAGAAAGGCCATTGACTTGTTTGAGTTTATTTTATATCCAGCTACTTCACCGAAGCTGTTTATCAGGTTTAGGAGTTCTCTGGTAGAATTTTTAGGGTCACTTATATATACTATCATATCATCTGCAAAAAGTGATATTTGACTTCCTGTTTTCCAATTTGTATCCCCTTTATCTCCTTTTGTTGTCGAATTGCTCTGGCTAATACTTCAAGTACTATGTTCAAAAGGTAGGGAGAATGTGGGCAGCCTTGTCTAGTCCCTGATTTTAGTGGGATTGCTTCCAGCTTCTCTCCATTTACTTTGATGTTGGCTACTGGTTTGCTGTAAATTGCTTTTATCATGTTTAGGTATGAGCCTTGAATTCCTGATCTTTCCAAAACTTTTATCATGAATGGGTGTTGGATCTTGTCAAATGCTTTTTCTGCATCTAACGAGATGATCATGTGGTTTTTGTCTTTGAGTTTGTTTATATAATGGATTACATTGATGGATTTTCGTATATTAAACCATCCCTGCATCCCTGGAATAAAACCTACTTGGTCAGGATGGATGATTGCTTTAATGTGTTCTTGGATTCGGTTAGCAAGAATTTTATTGAGGATTTTTGCATCGATATTCATAAGAGAAATTGGTCTGAAGTTCTCTATCTTTGTTGGGTCTTTCTGTGGTTTAGGTATCAGAGTAATAGTGGCTTCATAAAATGAGTTGGGTAGAGTACCTTCTACTTCTATTTTGTGAAATAGTTTGTGCAGAACTGGAATTAGATCTTCTTTGAAGGTCTGATAGAACTCTGCACTAAACCCGTCTGATCCTGGGCTTTTTTGGCTGGGAGACTATTAATAATTGCTTCTATTTCTTTAGGTGATATGGGACTGTTTAGAAGGTCAACTTGATCCTGATTCAACTTTGGTACCTGGTATCTGTCCAGAAATTTGTCCATTTCGTCCAGGTTTTCCAGTTTTGTTGAGTATAGCCTTTTGTAGAAGGATCTGATGGTGTTTTGGATTTCTTCAGGATTTGTTGTTATGTCTCCCTTTTCATTTCTGATTTTGTTAATTAGGATTTTGTCCCTGTGCCCTTTAGTGAGTCTAGCTAAGGGTTTATCTATCTTGTTGATTTTCTCAAAGAACCAACTCCTCCTTTGGTTAATTCTTTGAATAGTTCTTCTTGTTTCCACTTGGTTGATTTCACCCCTGAGTTTGATTATTTCCTGCCGTCTACTCCTCTTGGGTGAATTTGCTTCCTTTTTTTCTAGAGCTTTTAGATGTGTTGTCAAGCTGCTAGTATGTGCTCTCTCCCGTTTCTTCTTGGAGGCACTCAGAGCTATGAGTTTCCCTCTTAGAAATGCTTTCATTGTGTCCCATAGGTTTGGGTACATTGTGGCTTCATTTTCATTAAACTCAAAAAAGTCTTTAATTTCTTTCTTTATTCCTTCCTTGGCCAAGGTATCATTGAGAAGAGTGTTGTTCATTTTCCACGTGAATGTTGGCTTTCCATTATTTATGTTGTTATTGAAGATCAGTCTTAGGCCATGGTGGTCTGATAGGATACATGGGACAATTTCAATATTTTTGTATCTGTTGAGGCCTGTTTTGTGACCAATTATATGGTCAATTTTGGAGAAGGTACCATGAGGTGCTGAGAAGAAGGTATATCCTTTTGTTTTAGGATAAAATGTTCTGTAGATATCTATCAGGTCCATTTGTTTCATAACTTCTGTTAGTTTCACTGTGTCCCTGTTTAGTTTCTGTTTCCACGATCTGTCCATTGATGAAAGTGGTGTGTTGAAGTCTCCCACTATTATTGTGTGAGGTGCAATGTGTGCTTTGAGATTTACTAAAGTGTCTTTAATGAATGTGGCTGCCCTTGCATTTGGAGCGTAGATATTCAGAATTGAGAGTTCCTCTTGTAGGATTTTACCTTTGATGAGTATGAAGTGTCCCTCCTTGTCTTTTTTGATAACTTTGGGTTGGAAGTCGATTTTATCCGATATTAAAATGGCTACTCCAGCTTGTTTCTTCAGACCATTTGCTTGGAAAATTGTTTTCCAGCCTTTCACTCTGACGTAGTGTCTGTCTTTTTCCCTGAGATGGGTTTCCTGTAAGCAGCAGAATGTTGGGTCCTGTTTGTGTAGCCTGTTTGTTAGTCTATGTCTTTTTATTGGGGAATTGAGTCCATTGATATTAAGAGATATTAAGGAAAAGTAATTGTTGCTTCCTTTTATTTTTGTTGTTAGAGTTGGCATTCTGTTCTTGCGGCTGTCTTCTTCTTGGTTTGTTGAGGGATTACTTTCTTGCTTGTTCTAGGGCGTGATTTCCATCCTTATATTGCTTCTTTTTTTTTCCATTTTTTATTAGGTATTTAGCTCATTTACATTTCCAATGCTATACCAAAAGTCCCCCATACCCACCCACCCCCACTCCCCTACCCGCCCACTCCCCCTTTTTGGCCCTTGCCTTCCCCTGTACTGGGGCATATAAAGTTTGCGTGTCCAATGGGCCTCTCTTTCCAGTGATGGCCGACTACTATACCCGGCCAAACTCAAACTCTTTTGAGTTTGGCCGGGTATAGTAGCCTGGGCTGGCATTTGTGTTCTCTTAGTGTCTGTATAACATCTGTCCAGGCTCTTCTGGCTTTCATAGTCTCTGGTGAAAAGTCTGGTGTAATTCTGATAGGCCTTCCTTTATATGTTACTTGACCTTTCTCCCTTACTGCATTTAATATTCTATCTTTATTTAGTGCATTTGTTGTTCTGATTATTATGTGTCGGGATGAATTTCTTTTCTGGTCCAGTCTATTTGGAGTTCTGTAGGCTTCTTGTATGATCATGGGCATCTCTTTCTTTATGTTTGGGAAGTTTTCTTCTATTATTTTGTTGAAGATATTAGCTGGCCCTTTAAGTTGAAAATCTTCATTCTCATCAATTCCTATTATTCGTAGGTTTGGTCTTCTCATTGTGTCCTGGATTTCCTGGATGTTTTGAGTTAGGATCCTTTTGCATTTTGTATTTTCTTTGAGTGTTGTGTCGATGTTCTCTATGGAATCTTCTGCACCTGAGATTCTCTCTTCCATTTCTTGTATTCTGTTGCTGATGCTCACATCTATCGTTCCAGATCTCTTTCCTAGGGTTTCTATCTCCAGCGTTGCCTTGCTTTGGGTTTTCTTTATTGTGTCTACTTCCCTTTTTAGTTCTAGTATGGTTTTGTTCATTTCCATTACCTGTTTGGATGTGTTTTTCTGTTTTTCTTTAATAACTTCTACCTGTTTGGTTGTGTTTTCCTGCTTTTCTTTAAGGGCCTGTAACTCTTTAGCAGTGCTCTCCTGTAATTCTTTAAGTGACTTATGAAAGTCCTTCTTGATGTCCTCTATCATCATCATGAGAAATGTTTTTAAATCTGGGTCTAGATTTTCAGTTGTGTTGGGGTGCCCAGGACTAGGTGGGGTGGGAGTGCTGCGTTCTGATGATGGTGAGTGGTCTTGATTTCTGTTAGTAGGATTCTTACGTTTGCCTTTCGCCATCTGGTAATCTCTGAAGCTAGCTGTTATAGTTGTCTCTGTTAAGAGCTTGTTCTTCAGGTGACTCTGTTAGCCTCTATAAGCAGACCTGGGAGGGTAGCACTCTCCTTAGTTTCAGTGGGCAGAGTATTCTCTGCAGGCAAGCTCTCTTCTTGCAGGGAAGGTACCCAGATATCTGGTGTTCAAACCAGACTCCTGGCAGAAGTTGTGTCCCACTCACCAGAGGTCTTAGGATCCCGTGTGGAATCCTGTGTGGGCCCTCGGGTGTCGGGCAACTCTGCTGGCAAGGTAGCCCGGGGCTCGAGTGTGGTCTAAGAATTTAAACACACAGAGGATTCATAAAATGTGCAGAGAAGTGTTAAAACAATGCAGACGCTGAACAGATAATTAAATTCAGGCCAGGTGTCCTAGCATCCTACCTGCACATTTTGCATTCCCCAGAAGCAAAAATTCAATGATTCTTTTCTATCACACATAACTGTTATGTCCCGTGTCAAAATTCCACATCTTCAGGATGCAACTCAAATCTCTTCTTACAAGCTAATGACAACCTAACAGCAATGCACACTAAGGACTTCTCCATGCTGGCCCTTCCATCATGAATTAATCTTTATAATTGAGACTGTTTAGGCTGCAAGAGCCAGAGAAGCTCCTCCTCCTCCTTCAAAGCTCATCAGAATTTTCCTTTCAGCTTCCTTTAGCTGCTGTGCCTTCCGAGCTTTTGTTAATGAGTTTATCACTCTTTCTTCTTTCGATGGCAGAGGCACAGCACACATACACAATTGGTAAAGACTCTAGAAGACACTGACACATTGGACACAAAGAATACCAGGAACCTCCTGCTTTTCTCTTTTTTCACCGCCGATGGTAGAAAATATAGAATGGTGATCTCAGTCCCAACAACACTGTTGCTTTGCATCAGCCTAGTGTTTGTCAGGACGCCGTTTTATGTGTTGGCTATTTAGCATAATTCTTCTCTGGTCTTGACATCCAAGAACATCTCCCAACATTGATTAATATCTTCTGGGCAGGGGCTGGGTTGGAGGAGGGCCAAGATGTGCTTTCAGTTAGGAACCACAGACTGAAACCACACTGAAAATTAAATATCAATTACCTTAAAGCCGAGATCTGTCAGGTGGTCTTTCTCCCTTCTGGTATATCGGTGACACCCAGAACAACGTATTGAGTTAGTGATCTAAATGCAAATAGTAAAAACTCTTCTTTTGAATGTAGCTTTACTCTCTCATTCTGCTTCACTATAGGCCCAGAAACAGTGCAGCCAATTAGCATGACTGAACTCACTGACCCAGAGGTTGGGGAGGAAGAATAAGCCATTTCCCCTTTCAGTTGTTTCTATGGGGTATTTTGTCACATCAGTCAAAAACAGAGTAGAGCAGTCACCTGTTAGCAGCATGATTTCTCTATGCACTTTTTATTTTCTATACTGTAGATGAAGTGGGGGCACAAAACATGATTAATGGCAAAGACAGAATATTTCTGGGACTTATTCCTTTATCTAACTAATAAGTCTATATATACATATATACACAGAGAGAGACATTTGTATGTGTGTGTATGTGTGTGTTCTATGTTTATAGGCCTAAATATCTGTATGTGGTTTTGAAAATAAATACCAAAATCACTTTTGCACATACAGGTAAATTCAGTTCCTCAATTGTTCCTTAATTTTTAATTTCACATGATGACTTGTTTATATTAATTACCAACAGTATTTATCCAAGGTATCTATCTAATAAACTTAATATTTTATGGTATTTTATATCTACCCAACCTTCTATATAAATGCAAAAGTTTGCTGCTTATAACAATTCAAGAGACCAGAGACCATAGAATTTTACCATAGAATTTTTAATTTTTAGTACATAAGTTGTCAGAAAATGTTAATGAAGATCTTTAAAATGATTTACAATTTCAAAGCAGAGGTAAATTTTAATTCCATATTTAAATATTGCTTTGGAAGAAAAAGGATGTATGCTTTGTAGGAAGAAAATATAAAATAACAAGAAAAACTGCTCAGTCAGTAAGCTGTTTGCTCTGTTTTCTTCTTGTTCTCATTATTGGCAGTTATATGGTGATACCTATAAAAGAGAGTACACATAAACTATTACATTCGTACAAATTCTATTCATATCATTGAATGTAACCTCTGTCCAGTATTTCCCTTTACTTTTCCCTTTCAAGACTCCCTGTTAACAGGCACCATTTTATTTCATGTGGTCCCACTCTCTGCCACCCCTGTGGAAAATATGTTTCTAAAAGTCACTCGGAGCCTCCCATCACCGTATCCTAGCATACAGCTCCTGTGGGCATTCCTGCTCTACTAGAAGCCATATCAATTCCCAGAACTCCAGAAACCCATAGGTCAGGTAGATAGCCAGAACCCCAATAGGCCCCATACTGGACCAGAGGACTCACTGGCCATCAGAAATGTAGCCCACTAAAATCAGAAGACCAGGGAAGAAACAAAAACCAAGGAAGGGGGGAGACACATATCTAACAAAGACAAACTCAGAAATCAACACCAAAACCTATAATTACTCCAAACCTAGATACTAGAGACCAGCATAAGAACTCAATAAAAAACTTCCTAGACAATATGGTAACACCAGAGTCCAGCTACCCTACTATAGCAAGCCCTGGATATTACAACAGAGCAGAAGTACAGGAAAAAATGACCTTAAACCCAATTTCAAGAAGATGAGAGATGTCCTTAAAGAGGAAATAAATAAATCCCTAATAGGAAGCCAAGAAAAAAAAACTAGCAAGCAGGCAAAGGGATTAAATAAAACTGTTAAAACCTTGAAAATGGAAATGAAATCATTAAGGAAAACACAAACTGGGGGAACCTGGCAAATGGAAAATCTAGGTAAACAAATAGGAACTACATATGCAGGCATCACCAAAAGAATACAAGAAATGAAAGTGACATGTCTTTCTGAAACAAAACATCAAAGAAATCTGGGACACTATGAAAAGAACAAACCTAAAAATAATAGGAAGAGAAGAAGAAGAGAAGAAGGAAGAAGAGGAGAGGAGGAAGGAGGAGGATAAGGGGAGGATAAGGAGGAGGAGTAGGAAGAGGAGGAGGAGGAAGAGCTCAAAGACTCAGAAAATATTTTCAATAAAAATATTTCTAACCTATAGAAGGACATGCCTACACAGGTACAAGAAGCCTACTGAATACCAAATAGATTGGATCAGAAAAGAAAGTTCCCTATCACATAAAAATTAAAACACTAATTATACAGAAAAAAGAAAGAATATTAAACACTTCAAAAGAAATTATAGAATTATGCCCAGCTTCTCAACAGTGACTCTAAAAGCTAGAAGGAACTGGACAGATATCCTATAGACTCAAAAACATGAAATAAACTCACATCAGCAAAAACAAAAGAAGGAAAATATACAAACACACACAAGATACACACACACATACATATTGCCAACAGCAACAAGAACAAAATAAGAGGAATTAGCAATCATTGGTTACTGATATCTCTAAATGTCAGGGGGTTCAATTTTCCAATAAAAGGACAGAGACTATCAGAATTGATGTGAAAATAGGATCCATCTTTCTACTGCATACAAGAAACAAACCTCAAAGGTAGACATTACCACAGAGTAAAGATTTTTCCAAGCAAATTGACATAAGAAGCAGTCTGATGTAGCCATTTTCATTTCTAACAAAATAGACATCAAATCAAAAGAGAAATACTAGGGATAACAGACATTATGAATCAAATAGATCTAACAGATATCTACAGAATACTTCACTCAAACAGAAAAGAATATGCCTTCTTCTCAGTACCTCACAGAACTTTCTCCAAAATTGACTACATATTCAATTGCAAAGCAAGTCTGAATATATAAGATAAAATTGAGATAATCTCTGAAGTATCAGAATACCATGGATTAAAGCTGGCTTTCAACTACAGAAACAACAGAAAGCCTACAAACTCATGGAAACTGAACAACTTTTTACTGAATGGAAATAATTGGGTACAGAAAGAAATGAAGGGGAAAAAAAGGATTCCTAGAATTCAATAAAAATTAGTGTACAACATACTCAAACTTATGGGACACGATAAAGGGGCTGCTGAGAGAAAAGTTTATAGCACCAATTACAAACCTAAAAAAGTGGAGAGATCTTAATAGCACACCTAAAATCTCTAGAACCAAAAGAAACAGTGTCATTCAAGAGGAGTTCATTGCAGGAAATAATCAAATTGTGACTAAGACCAATAAATTAGAAACAAAGAGAACACTCCAAAGAATCAATGAAACAAAGTTTTGTTCTCTGGGGAAATCAGCAATATAGACAAACTCTTTTTTTTTTTCTTCTTCTTCTTCTTTCTTAGGATGATGACTTCTTTTTTTTTTTTCTTTTTTTTTTTATTACGTATTTTCAATTACATTTCCAATGCTATCCCAAAAGTCCCCCACACACACTCCCCTACCCACCCAAACTGTGTTTGCTAGGCCCCGGCCTAGTCTCACAAGGGACAGCTATATCACCTTCCTTGCAACAAAGGCTTGCTAGTGTATGCAATGGTGTCATCGCTTGGAGGCTAATTATGGGATGGAACCCTGGATATGGCAGTCTCTAGATGGTCCATCCTTTCGTCTCAGCTCCAAATTTTGTCTCTGTAACTCCTTCCATGGGTGATTATTTCCAATTCTAAGAATGAGCAAAGTGTCCACACTTTGGTCTTCGTTCTTCTTCAGTTTCATATGTTTTACATATTGTACCTTATATCTCGCTATACTAAGTTTCTGGGTTAATATCCACTTATCAGTGATTACATTTCATTTGAGTTCTTTTGTGATTGGGTTACCTCACTCAGGATGATGCCCTCCAGGTCCAACCATTTGCCTAGGAATTTCGTGAATTCATTTTTAATAGCTGAGTAGTACTCCATTGTGTAAATGTACCACATTTTTTGTATCCATTCCTCTGTTGAGGGACATCTTGGTTCTTTCCAGCTTCTGCCTATTATAAATAAGGCTGCTATGAACATAGTGGAGCATGTGTCCTTCTTACCGGTTGGGACATCTTCTAGATATATGCCCAGGAGAGGTATTGCGGGATCCTCCGGTAGTACTATGTCCAATTTTCTGAGGAACCTCCAGACTGATTTCCAGAGTGGTTGTACAAGCTTGCAATCCCACCAACAATGGAGGAGTGTTCCTCTTTCTCCACATCCTCGCCAGCATCTGCTGTCACCTGAATTTTTGATCTTAGCCATTCTGACTGGTGGAGATGGAATCTCAGGGTTGTTTTGATTTGCATTTCTCTGATGATTAAGGATGTTGAACATTTTTTCAGGTGTTTCTCAGCCTTTCGGTATTCCTCGGGTGAGAATTCTTTGTTCAGCTCTGAGCCCCATCTTTTAAGGGGGCTATTTGATTTTCTGGAGTCCACCCTCTTGAGTTCTTTATATATATTGGATATTAGTCCCCTATCTGATTTAAGATAGGTAAAGATCCTTTCCCAATCTGTTGGTGGTCTTTTTGTCTTATTGACGGTTATAGACAAACTCTTATCCAAACTAAAAGACAGAGAGGCAATATCCAAAATAACAAAATCAGAAAAGGGGTGGGGGGAGGTGGAACATAACAAAAGACACTGAGGAAATTTTTTTAAAAAGAAAAATCACTAAGTCTTACTTCAAAAAACTATACTCCATAAAATTAGAAAACTCTGAAAGAAATGAAGAATTTTCTTGATAGATACCATTTACCAAAGTTAGATCAAGATCAGATAAACAATATAAATAGACCTATAACCTCTAAGAAAATAGAATCAGCCACTAAAAATCTCACATCCCAAAAAATCTGAGGAACATCATGGTTTTAGTGCAGAGTTCTGCCAAATTTAAAAGAAGACTAAATGTCAATCCTCCTCAAATTATTCCACAAAATTAGAAACAGGGGGAACATTGCAAAATTCATTTTCTAAGGCCACAGTCACCCACCCAGATACCCAAACCACACTAAGAGTTAACAACAAAAAAGAGAATTACAATTTTTCCTCATGAATATTGATGCAAAAATACTCAATAAAATACTTGCAAACTAAATCCAAGAGCACAACAATATCATCTACCATGATTAAGTAGACTTCCTTCCAGAAATTTAGGTATGGTTCAACAGATAAAACTCAGCCAATATAATCCACAATATAAACAAACAGGAAGAAATAACCAAATGATCATTGCAGAAGATGGTGAAAAAGCCTTTGATAAAAATCCAACACACCTTCATGGTGAAAATCTTGGAGAGATAAGACATAAAAGTAACACATTTAAGCATAATAAAGGCAACTTACAGCAAGCCTTTAGCTAACATCAAATTAATGGAGAGAAACCCAAAACAATTCCATTAAAATTAGGAATAAGAAGAGGTTATCTACTCTCTGTATATTTATTCAATCTAGATATAGCAACAAGACAACTAAAGGTGATCAACGAGATACAAATTGGAAAGGAAGAAGTCAAGTATCATTTACAGATGATATGACTGTACAAATAAGTGACCCCAAGAATTCTACCAGGGAAATCCTACAACTGATAAACACTTTTAGTGAAGTGGATAGATACAACATTAACTCAAAAAAAAATCAGTAGCGCTCCTACATACAAATGATAAACCAGATGAGAAAGAAATGAGGAAAACATCACCCTTCACAGTAGCCACAAATAATATAAAGTATTTTGGGGGAGCTCTAAACAAGCAAATAAAAGACTTGTATGATAATAAATATCAAGACTTTGAAGAAAGAAATTGAAGAATATATCAGAAGATGGAAAGATCTTCTATGCTCCTGGATTGGTAGGGTTAACATATTAAAATTGGCCATCCTACCAAAAGCAATTTACAGAGTGTGTAATTCCCATCAAAATTTCAACGCAATTTTTATAGACATTGCAAAGACAAATCTCAACTTCATAAGGAAAAAAAAAAACGCAGGAAAACTAATACAATCCTGTACAATGAAGTATCACCATCCTTGATTTCAAACTATACCACAGATCTATAGTTATCAGCATAAAAACAGACAGGTTGGCCAACTGAATAAAATCAAAGACCCAGACATAAATATATATACCTATGGATACCTGACTTTAGATTAACAAACCAGGAATACACAATGGAAAAAAGAAAGAAAGCATCTTTACCAAATGGTGCTGATCTAACTGGATGACTGAATTTAGATTATTGCAAATAGATTCATATCTATCACCCTACATAAAATTCACATTCAAATAGATCAAAGACCTCAACATAAAGCCAGATACATTGACCCTGATAGAAGAGAAGATAGGGAACAACCTTGAATTAATTGGTACAAGAGACAAGTTCCCAAACAAATCACTGATAGCATGGACCATAAGAACATCAATCTATAAATGGAACCTCATGAACCTGAGAATCTTCTGTAAGGCAAAAGGACAAACTGGTAGATTAAAGAATTAGAAGAGATTTTCATCAATCTCGCAGACCAATAGAGAGCTTATATCTAAAGCATATAAAGAATTCAAGAAACTAGACACCAACAAACCAAATAATCCAATTTATAAAATGGGGTGCAGATTTCAACACAGGACTCACAAATAGCTATGAAATATTATCACTTAAAAGAAATACTCAGCATCTTTATTCATCAGGAAACTGCACATCAAAACAACTCTGAGATTCTATTTTACATATGTCAAAATGGTTAAGATATAAACACAAGAGACAGCTCATGCTGGCTAGAATGGGGAGCAAGGGGTACACTCCTCCATTGATGGTGAGAGTGTGATTTTGTACAGCCACTATGGAAATCAATATGGCGGCTAATCATCCACTCTTTGGCATGTACCCAAAGGACACTCCATCCTACTGCAAGGACACTTGCTCAGCTATGTTCTTTACAACATTATTCATAGTATCCAGAAACTGTAAACAACCTAGAAGTCCCGCAACTGTAGAATCGACAAAGAAAATGTGGTATATTTACACAATTTTTTATATTTACACAATTTACATATTTTAACTAAGATGTTAAAAAACAATGACATCATCAAATTTGCAGGCAAATTTGCAGGAAATGGGAAACATCATCCTGAGTGAGGGAACGCAGATCCAGAAAGACAAACATGGTATGTACTCATTTATTGGGCAGTAGCTGTTAATTAAAGGACAATCATCATACAGACCCAGAGAAACTTAGGGATGGGGAAATGACACATTGATCTCCCTGGGAAAGAGAAATAGAGTAGATTTTGTGGGTGGGTGGAGATGGGAACAGAAGGGATCAGGTAGGAATGGGAGAGATAAAGAGAGATAGTACTAGCAGAGGTGACTGTAATGGTAAAAACCTAATGAAGTTAGAACTCTCTGGCATATACGAAAATGATTCTAGGGAAGTCCCCTAGCAATAGGGGGTGTAAAGCCTGAACCAGCCATCTTGTATAACAAGGCAAGTCTCCTAGCAGTGGGACTGAGATATGAACCTAGCCACAAAACCTTCGACCTCAAATCTGTCCTGCCTATAAAATATGCTGGAGGATCCTTTGGGTATATGCCCAAGAGTTTATAGCTGGGCCTTGAGATAGATTGATTCCCAGTTTTCTGAGGAACTGTCATATTGACTTTGAGGGATTGAATGCCTGAGACTGCATAGATGGCCAGGAACCAGAGGCATAACAGCCCAGATACCAAGGATAGAAGCAAACATGTACTGTTTAAAAAGCAAGTCAATGATGCTTTCTAATGATGTTCTGCTATACTCGTGGATCCACTGCCATAGCACCAGTGCCCATTTATCATCAGACTGGTATCATCCAACAACTGAAGGGAACAAAGCATATCAAAAAACTAAGCCACGCCTGGGGTTCAGAATATCAGAATGACAGATCTAGGAGCCAGAGGAGTCAAGCACACCATGAGAACGTGGCCCACAGAATCAACTAAGCAGACCTCACAGGGGCTCACAGAAATTGAATCAACAAACATGGATAACATCTTTGTTTGGGTCTGAGATAGGTTCTCTACATATACCTTATGGTAGTGTGTTCTTCTGGGATTCCTAATGGTGGGAGCTGTGACTGTCTCTGATTCTTTTCCCTGATTTTGGTACCCCCTTTTTCCTACTGGGTGGCCACACCCAGCTCTGCTATGAGGGTTTACACCCAGTTTTATTGTGCCTTTCTAGGCCGTGTTCGGTTAATATCTTTGGGAGGGCTAGGCTGCTTTTTGGGGGATTGTTTTGTTTTGTTTTGTTTAAAGGGAAACAGAGAAGCTGATATGAAGGAGAGAAGAAGTAGGAGGAATGACTGGACGGAGTGAAGAAGGGGTTAACTCTGGTCCAGTAGTAATCTGTGAGAAGAATAAAAGTTAAAAATGTAAGTCATTCAGAATGTAGAGGGGAAGGGTGCCTGTGTGTGGTTGGTGGGTTCCTTTGCTTGGACTGCCATAACAAAGCATCAGCCATGTGGCTTAAACAGGAGGTTTTGCTTTGGTTTGTTTGTTCTGGTTTGTTTGTCTGTTCTAGTTGAAAGCTAGAAGGTCAAGATTAAACTATCCTGCTGAGAGGCAAGAAAAATTCTGTCCTCTGACTTCCCTTGTGTATGTTTGTCCTATTGTTGAGTCTTCTTTTTTTTTAATTTTCTTTTAATTTATTTTTTTTATTACATATTTTCCTCAATTACATTTCCAATGCTTTCCCAAAAGTCCCCCATACCCTCCCCCCCACTTCCCTACCCATTCATTCCCATTTTTTTTTGGCCCTGGCGTTCCCCTGTACTGGGGCATATACAGTTTGTGTGTCCAATGGGCCTCTCTTTCCAGTGATGGCCGACTAGGCCATCTTTTGATACATATGCAGCTAGAGTCAAGAGCTCTGGGGTACTGGTTAGTTCATAATGTTGTTCCACCTATAGGGTTGCAGATCCCTTTAGTTCCTTGGGTACTTTCTCTAGCTCCTCCATTGGGAGCCCTGTGATCCATCCATTAGCTGACTGTGAGCATCCACTTCTGTGTTTGCTAGGCCCCGGCATAGTCTCACAAGAGACAGCTACATCTGGGTCCTTTCGATAAAATCTTGCTAGTGGATGCAATGGTGTCAGCATTTGGAAGCTGATTATGGGGTGAATCCCTGGATATGGCAGTCTCTACATGGTCCATCCTTTCGTCTCAGCTCCAAACTTTGTCTCTGTAACTCCTTCCATGGGTGTTTTGTTCCCAATTCTAAGGAGGGGCATAGTGTCCACACTTCAGTCTTCATTCTTCTTGAGTTTCATGTGTTTAGTAAATTGTATCATATATCTTTCAAATAGCTTGTTTCCTGGGTACCATCTTCCTTTGTATTGCACTTTGTATCTTAGCCTCTTTTTTTATGTAAAGACTCGAGATTGGATTAAGGCCTGGTCTAGTGGCTTTATTTTACCATAATCACCCATTTAAAGGCCTGAGTTCCAAATAATTATACATTAACATGAGGAAAAAATGAGATTGAGGCTTTAATGTACAGAACAACCTATAGTCTAGCACTGGGAAAGATGTGCAGGGAGGATCACAAACCCAAAAGCAGCTTGGACTATGCAGAGAGTTTGTGATTATCCTGAACTACAGAGGGAGAGGTAGAGAGAGGTGGGGAAGGGAGAAGGAGAAAGAAAGGGAGAGAGGAGAGGGAGAGAGGAGAGAGGGGATGAAGGAAAGAAAAGGATAGAAAAAAGGAACACAGAAAATAGGAGAAGAAGGATAGGAAAGTAGAGATCAAGAATAGTGAAAAAAGCATGTATAATTTAAAATTTCCTCTAAAACAAATAACAATTAAAATATTGTGTATTAGTTTATAGCTATAGCTAATGAATTAGCTATACATTAAATTTCAGTGTATTGTATCTTATTTTATAATTAGCTACTAGAAATCAGAATGCATGTTTATACATGGAAATCTTTGTCTTATAAGTATAATGAGAATATTTTTCAAAATTCTGAAATATCTAATCGAGATATGTAGTAAATAGTAAAATGGTAATGATAAATACTCATAACATACATTCTGTAAATTATTAAAGATCATAATAATGAAAGAGATGAGAAGATCCATCATCTGTTCTTCTGCTCTACCAATTAAATATGAATGGTCACCAGGAAATTGTCCTGGCATACATGACATTACCACACGCCACTGCAGTGCCTAATGTCACTCGTCTAACAGAGAACTCTGAAACTGACTCTATAACCAAAGATGATGAAGGATCTCTGGGAATTCCAGTGTTTATGCTTATATACGCCCCCCTTTTTATTTGCCTATAAAAGTTGTTTTGGAGAACTCACTCTGTGTATCTCAAAATCATATTTCATATAGTTATTAAAAGTCCTAAAGTCTCACTTACATAGTAAAGCCATTAAATGAAGCATATTCCTCAGCTGTAAATCCATAAATATCTTTGTGGGCTAGGTCCGTATCTTGCTGAAGAAGAAGTTTTACAGAACTTGTTGGTTCAACAATCAGAGCAATCATGATGGCTGTTCTGGAGCAAGACATTCACAAATTTATTCTTCTCAACTTATTATTCAAATATAGGTCCTCCTCTATCCCTAAGAAGGAAGTCATCGAGAAAATGGAAAACATTGTGCTGGCTGCTCAAAACTGCACAGCAATGACAGACCAAAGGAAGACACCTAAACACACAAAGTCACTTGGAAGCAGATGATTCAGTGCTTTTCAAACCCTGCCTCCTGGAAGCCTCCTGCTTTCAAGAGGTCTCAAAATTCCATAGGCGGGACTGTTGGGCACCCTAGTTCTTCTCTCCCATTAACTACAACACTGGCTCCTATGCAAGATTTGAAAGTTATTATAAATGATGATAATAACTTACAGCTACCCAAATAATTAAGCAGTTTGATTTTATAGATCGAAAAAAAAAAGGAACATTTGAGAAGTATAGGTAATTTGCCCTAAATCATACCAGGTGGTTAAAATATCACAGATGTATAATTAATGAATATATTCATATTTATATATTATTATTAATAAGCTGTAATTACATGACATCCTATTTAGTATTATTTATTATACCTATACCTGTGGTTTTTATCTGATGCATTTACATCTGCTCCTTTCTTCAGAAGGAATTTTACCATATTTTCATTATTTTCAGCAACAGCAAGTAAAAGCGGAGTGTGACCGTCCTGTAAATAGTATTTCAAAATAATTACTTAAATAATTTTTAATTGTGGATTTTAGATTTAAGTACAATTTTTAAGTATGTTTATAAGAAACTCTTGAATGCATACTTTAATTTTTAAAGGATTTTAATACCTAAAAATATCTGACTTTAAATACCAACAAACAAATTAAGGTCGGGCTGCTAGATTTTTAAGAGATAATTTGTATTCAAAGCTTAATGCAAATCATAGGTATAAAGTGATCCAGTTATGAATATCATTTATATGTTTTGTATCCCATTATCTCAAATACATATACAATTATGTATAATTGTTTCTATAGTTTTATTTAATGATCTCCAAAAATATCATATACACAAAGATCACTGAAATGAAGTGACAAAGTGCTTTTCTAAAAATTATTTTTCAGTTACATCCACTAAAGTTCAAAGGGAGAATTAGGCTACTTTTAGCATAATGACTGATTTTCAATTCAACTTTATCACTATTATGCAGTAATAACCATTTAACAGATGAGGTTTATTATTTTATGTTAATACTAATTTGTAAAGAACCCAAACATTCTTATGTAATATGGCTATAAAATTATCACGATAGAAACATTTCTTTGTACATCAGGATTAAGGTCTACAATGAAAGGTCTAAAATGAAGTGCAAAGACTTTTAAAAGAAGGAAATTATCGGATTTTGATAACCTATTCTTTCAATTCAGTTTGGCAAATTCATTACATTAAAGTATATGCTTCTGCTATCTGAATTATCTGCAATTAATACTCTACAAATTTCTGAAATGAATATTTCCTTTCATAGATACTTACCTTATTTTTGGCTTCAAGATTGGCTTTATATTGAAGCAATTTATTGGCTAATGAAATATTTTGGCCACAAACAGCATAATGGAGAGCCGTATTACTATAAACATCTACCAGATTTGGATCTGCACCATGAAGAAGAAGAACCGTAGCACAACTCTCCTGTTGACACTCTACTGCCTGCTAGTGGAACAAGAATAAATGAGTGGACAACTTCCTATTTCAGGTACATGAATGAACATTTATTGTTACAACTTAAAACATGAAATTTCACTAGAATAAGTGTTCAAATACACTCCACTTAAAAAGAAGAAAAATGGAACACACCTTAATCAATGGGGTTCTGTTTTCACTATCCTGGACATTAATTTTGCATTGATTCTCAATTAAGAGAGAGACAATATTTGTATATCCATTAGCACAGGCCAAATGCAAAGGTGTTCTATATTGATACAATAAAACATGAAGTTAGAGATACATCTCAATTATTTATTATACCCATGAACAATAAGATTAAATATCAATATATCTGTTTTATGTCTTCGCTTATATTTAATAAAAATTATGCTACCTATAATTGATTTTAATGAATTTTAAAAGCTAAACAAATGTCTTGAAAATTAAATATCATTTTAAAGAAAATTAGCTCTATTAAATTAAAAGATTTTTTTTCTTCCTGATTTAAAAGAAAGAAAGAAAGAAAGAAAGAAAGAAAGAAAGAAAGAAAGAAAGAAAGAAAGAAAGAAAGAAAGAAAGAAAAACAAATGGTATCTGGACTTCAGAATAGATGATAAAATAAGATACCCTAACACAATTCAGATTGCTCTCCAAAACTTAAGAAACATCCCTAACTAATACAAAGGGCAATGTCAAAGGCATCTTTCTCCCTGTTGTGTATTTCTCTGCCCATCAAGTGGTATTGTCATTTCCAATGTTGCAAATATATGTAACAACTATGTAAACCAGGCAGTATGTGAAATGTGTGATAAAATAAATAAGCTTGCTACATTATTCACGAACTCCAGGACCAGGGGATCTAGTGCCCGCTTCTGGTCTCAGCCAAATCACGAATGTGTGCCGGGTGATGGTGGCGGCGCACTCCTTTAATCCCAGCCCTTGGGAGGCAGAGGCAGGTGGATTTCTGAGTTCGAGGCCAGCCTGGTCTACAGAGTGAGTTCCAGGACGGCCAGGGCTACACAGAAAAACTCTGTCTCAGAGAAAAGAAAAAAAAAAAAAAAAAAAAAAAAAGAAAAAAAAAAAAAAACCCGAATGTGTAACACAAAAGAAGAAAGGCAACCATTGTCTGCCCAAGGAAGTTTGTTACATTATGTAAAGTTATCAAATTTCTTTAAACAAAACGATGTTATTTATTTTGGTATTTCCAGGTCTTAGAGACTTTGTAATTTCCTTCTTGATGATAGCCTTTCCTCACACACATACACCCTCCCGTGGGGCACAACGCATACCAAGAAGCAAAAGAGCCAATGTAAGAGAAAACAGTGAGCCAAGCAAACATGCGCAAGTTAAGGAGCCAAAACCTATGTGTGACCCTATGCCAAAGACAGTGATGCTGTTCAGGAAACCACAGAATGACACCCAGGTTCTACAGCCCTGACATGCTTTCTCTATAGTTGGAACAGCCAGCTGCCCCAGCTTGTCCTCCCCAGTTCCTCTCTAGACCCTAGGTTCCGGTCACCTGCTTCTTTTGTCCCGCCCATTCACATTGTATTTCTTGCGTTCAAGGTAATCCTTCAGCTTCTGCTCATTGCCAATGGTAGCAGCTTTATGAAGTTTCTTTAAGTGCTTATCTCGAAGGTGATATCCTCCACCTATGGACAGGCTGGGCGGTGCGGTTTTGGCCAGGCTAATGGGCACTTCTGAGGAGTGGCTGTGGGAATCATCTGTCTTCCTCTTTCCCCTGAAGGGGAAGAACTTCTTCATGGTAAGATCTCTAAGTAAGATGTTCCTGGGAATCCTAACCAACAGCCCGGGTCCTCTGCCGCAACCACCTTGTTCACAATTGCCTCTCGATCTGACCAAATCTAGACTTGTGTGCTGACAAGAATCTTTGCCTGGCTATAGCCAGGGACCAAAGCAGCTATATCTGTTGCCTAGAAACTGTGCAGAGCTTCTACTGCGCAGCTGCAGCCTTGATTGTGATCCAGTTAGCGGAACTGGATTTTCATATTTGATTGATTTTGGTATTATGGCCACATACACAATCTTGCCGTTAAATCCTGAGCCTTGGATAGAAACCTATTAGTGTATAGCCCATTTTCCTTCAAGGATGGATGAAATCGCTTGTTAATTTAACCAAATCAATGTGGGTTGAAGAAGGTGGATTTCTGCCCGTGGTGTTGTCTCCGCTTGCATGGTCACGTGCTATAGCTTGTTATACCTATCATCTCTGGATGATCTCAATTTTAAGCACACTTTGTAAACATGCCCCTCATGTTCCACCTTAACTTGTCTACTTAAAAAATTAAAAGTCCGTTGACGACTGAGCTCAATGTATCTAAGGCTCATTAACTCTATTGCTTTTCCCTGCCCTTGTCCACCTTTCCCTGTATGCTCTGTGTTCTACTTAACCAGACTGAATTCCACTCATTAAAATCCCTTCCATGTAAATGTAGTCAGTAAATGTGCCTGTTCTGCTTATGTCCTTTAAACCTAAGCCCTAGTAAACTCTAACCTGTTTTATCTACTCTGAGACTCTGAATAGGACTAAAGGGAACCACCATGCCGTCGGTTTTCCTTTTCAGTTCAAGAACATGACCTTTAAGAAGACTGCTACTCTGTCCATCAACACTTAACTAGTTTCCTACCCCAACTGTTGTCCCTTTCCTCTCCCCTGTTACATCATTTCTCTTCAATGCCCCTTGGCTAATGACTTTGCTTCATAATTGTTTGAGAATCACAGTAGAGAAATTCTACACGAGTCAAATAAACCTACCTAATTACCTGCATCTTATCCAAAGCAATAACAAACAAACAAAAAACCCATCTTGCCATTTTTTTCATGTAGGTTATATGTCCACATTACTATCAAAAGCCAGTATCATTCTATGTGCCCTAGACACTGTAGCCTACCTGATAACATTGCTTAAGTAAAATCTCCCCTGACTTCCTTATGTCTTACAAGTTTACTTCTCTGATCACTAATTCTGATTAGGATAAATATGTGTTAGGATATGTCACATAAAAAAACAAAAGACTTTTGGCTACTTTATAGATTCCCCCTTTCTACCACCCTAATCCATATCCCTTTCCAACCCCACAACACTAGGCAGGAGAGAAAGAATACTAGACTGGAAATGGGGTGTTGGCATCATGAGACTACTTCCTGGTGATTAGGGTATCAAGTTCCTTGAGGCAAATAAATTCCTTCTATGAAATAAGCAGCAATCAACAGCACCCAAACAGCAGCAACAGCAACAGCAAGGGCATCAGCAGCTGCCACCTCTCTTGGGACACTTGATATACCCTCTCAAGGGTTCCCAGAATTCCAAATATAAACTATCTTCACCTTTCAAAATCAGACCCCTGTCAGAGATGAATCATGCATGCTGTGGACAATCTGAGGCAGCCTCATATTAAGATAAAAACAACATTTGTGTGTTTTTAAAGAAACCAAAATCCCCACTACACCTAGATTTGAGTTTCTTTCTTTCTTTTTTTTAATTTAATTAACTAAGTAATTTTTTAAATTTTTAAAAATTTCTTATTAAATATTTTCTTCAATTACATTTCAAACGCTATCCCAAAAGTCCCCTATACCCTCCGCCCGTCCGCCTCCCCTACACACTCACTCACATTTCATGGCCCTGGTGTTCCCCTGTACTGGGGCATATAAAGTTTGCTAGACCAAGGGGCCTCTCTTCCCAATGATGGCCAACTAGGCCATCTTCTGATACATATGCAGCTAGAGACATGAGCTCTGGAGGTACTGATTAGTTCATATTGTTGATCCATCTATAGAGTTGCAGACTCCTTCAGCTCTTGGGTACTTTCTCTAGCTCCTACATTGGGGGCCCTGTGTTCCATCTTATAGATGACTGTGAGCATCCACTTCTGTATTTGCCAGGCACTGGCATAGCCTCACAGGAGACAGCTATATCAGGGTCCTTTCAGCAAAATCTTGCTGACATATGCAATAGTGTCTGCGTTTGGTGCCTGATTATGGGATGGACCCCCGTGTGGGGCAGTCTCTGGATGGGCCATCCTTTTATCTTAGCTCCAAACTTTGTCTCTACAACTCCTTCCATGGATATTTTATTCGCTATTCTAGGGAGGAATAAAGTATCCAGGAGTTGGTCTTCCTTCTTGATTTTCTTGTGTTTTGGAAGTTGTATCTTGGGTATTCTAAGTTTCTGGGCTAATATCCACTTATCAGTGAGTGCATATCAAGTGACTTCTTTTGTGACAGAGTTACCTCACTCAGGATGATATCCTCCAGATACATCCATTTGTCCAAGAATTTCATAAATCCATTGTTTCTAATAGCTGAGTAGTACTCCATTGTGTAAATGTACCACATTTTCTGTATCCATTCCTCTGTTGAGGGCATCTGGGTTCTTTACAGCTTCTGGCTATTATAAATAGGGCTGCTATGAACATAGTGGAACATGTGTCTTTACTGCCAGTTGGAACATCTTCTGGGTATATATATGCCCAGGAAAGGTATTGCTGGATCTATGTCCAGTTTTCTGAGGAACCGCCAGACTGATTTCCAGAGTGGTTGTACAAGCTTGCAATCCCACTAGCAATGGAGGAGTGTTCCTCTTTCTCCACATCCTCACCAGCATCTGATGTCACCTGAATTTTTGATCCTAGCCATTCTGACTGCTGTGAGGTGGAATCTCAGGGTTGTTTTGATTTGCATTTCCCTGATGATTAAGGATGTTCAACATTTTTTCAAGTGCTTCTCAGCCCTTTGGTATTCCTCAGTTGAGAATTCTGTTTAGCACTGTATCCCATTTTTAATAGGGTTATTTGAATTTCTGGAGTTCTCCTTCTTGAGCTCTTTGTATATATTGGATATTAGTCCCCTATCTGATTTAGGATTGGTAGAAATTCTTTCCCAATCTGTTGGTGGCCTTTTTGTCTTATTGACAGTATCCTTTGCCCTATAGAAGCTTTGCAATTTTATGAGGTCCCATTTGTCAATTCTTGATTTAACAGCACAGGCCATTGCTGTTCTGTTTAGGAATTTTTCCCCTGTGCCCATATCTTCGAGGGTTTTCCCCACTTTCTCCTCTATAAATTTCAGTCTCTGGATTTATGTGGAGTTCTTTGATCCACTTAGACTTGAGCTTTGTACAAGGAGATAGGAATGGATCAATTTGCACTATTCTACATGATAACCACCAGTTGTGCCAGCACCATTTGTTGAAAATGCTGTCTTTTTTCCACTGTAGATTTGAGTTTCTTAAGTAACACTACAGGAAACACCATATTTGCACTGTAAATGTGAAGCTACAGAGTAGAATCTAGCTGGACATGGTGGCATAAGCTCATAATTCTAAGATTCAAGAAACAGGCAGGAGGGCTTTGCAAGCTCAGAAAACAGCCTGGACTAGAGAATGAGACCTTGTCGACATTCCTCCCCATCACCAGCAAAACAACAAAACCAAAGTCAGGACCAAACAATCTTCACTACAATAACCTAAGTTCTTTGCTTGTTTTGAGAGAATTGAGAGATGAGGTGAACTGGGATCTCTAGTTCATGTCTCTTTTCCAATCATTCCCCTAATCTTTATGTACTCATTCCCTAACCTAGGCTTTTTGCTTATGTTTTAAGATCCATTTTTCTCATGTGATGTTATTTGTAAGGCTACTCCTCTCATATTCATATGAAAATGCATTATTTATCAAACTATAAAAGCATGGGCTCTGTGCCAGGCCAGAGATGCAGATACATTTCAATTTTGTTTTTCTAGGTATGACTCACAAGAGACCCCACGCAGGCCAGGAACTTCTTGTCACCTTGCACTGTAACCCCTTGGTCCCATAAGCAGTTTGCATTCCCCAAGCCTTGCAAGATGGTTTGAGGCAGTGAGGTCTCCTTTATTTTCCTTGGAACAGGGAGGGCTTGCATTCACTGGTATCCTTCCCCTAATTCCCATCTTCCAGGTTTTCAGGAGAGCAGCTAAAAGTATAGACCTCAGATTCCAGTTAGAAATTACACAAGCTTTTGTTTTGATAAGATACTAGCTCTCAGCTTCATAGCTATATAGAGCTCAGTTTCTTGTTGTCTAGCAACGAGTGCCTCTTGTTCCTAAACACATTACTACAAGCAAACACTTACCCTTCTTTCACAGCTTCAGAGGATAGACCCATGATTCCAAAATGTAATCCATATTCTCTAGGTTTACATACATATTTTTAAATCTGTGCTTCCAGCTTCTGTTGAAAGACCCACAACATGAGGACCCCCCCAACACACACACATTCTGACTGAGGAGAGGCGACACCGCAAATCACTCATGAGAAATGATCTTGATGCAAACTGCAAGAAGACTTTTATTTCAAGAGCACTCTCGTGCCTATAGTTATACACCAGGCAGGGGTAGAGGACCATGGAGACCCAAGTAGCTGGGTATGGGGGTATTTAAAGGAAGAAACCACAACTCAAGGAGGGGGGGCATTGTTGGAAAATACCAAAAATACCAGTTAAGAGTCACTGAGGACGTGGAAAGTCAAGTCAATTTTCTAAGAGCCTCTAACAATAGCACTATTGCATAGCAGGTTCCAGCAATGGTCAGGGTGGGTCAGGGTGACTTTCTTTCAAAGAACACTCCCTGAACCCAGGAAGCAGGAGGGTGGAGGAATGTTCCTGTTTTATGATTAGCATGCTTTGGAGCATTGAGTCACAAAGGTCACATTCTCAAGCCTGGGCCTAAAGGCCTAGAATTTTGTTTTTACATTATACTTTTTCACTGTCATGTCTGAAGATACATCAGCAAACAGTTTAACTCCTGCCAAAGTTTTGTAAAACCATCTGCCTCTGGTTGTGAAAGAAAGATGAAAGTTTAAGACCTGTAAGTCATATAAAGTACTCAGAAATTGCTGGTTGTTTGTGAGCCAAGAGGCTGCCTGGGGCTGAGAACAAAGAAGAACAAACCCGGGCATGCCCTGCCGTTAAAGAATTCCTGGGAACAGCTTGCCCGTAAAGATAGAGAGGAATGTGAGGACTTAATAGGGCTATCTGAGCTGAATCAACAACTCACAGAACCCTGACCTGCACGTATTCTTTTGCTAACATGTAATCTTTCTGCTGATATTTGAATAAGCCAATAGTGTGTTGCTATGCTGAATTCCCCACCCCTAAGCCCTTTACCCCATAAAAACCCCTAGCTTTTGAGCCTCGGGGTCGAATCCACTGTCTCCTGTGTGAGATGTTTCGACCCGCCATTAAACTGCCTCATGTGTTTGCAGCAAGAAGGATTCTCATGTTTCTTTGGGTGCTCTCTCTCTCTCTCCCGAGACTAGAGTGGGGGGGGGGGGTCCCTGAAAGGGGGTCTTACAGTTGCAGGCTTTACTCCATGCCACTAAGCTGGTGTCTTGCCCACACAGTTAATCTTTTGAATCTTCCAAACAAAACCAACTCTTTTTCTCTAAGGATGAAGCACAAATTTTGTCCTAGTACATTTCCCTTCTTCCTTCAGTTTCCAACATAGTTTTATTTAGACAGTGAGCTGGCATGTTCAGGACAACCATGAGGTTCAGTGATACATGAGAATTCAGAGGACTCAGCAACATGACTGTTGCAGTTAGAGTCTATTAGAGTGAAAAAGTATATACGATGCAATTAAAGAGAAACCAGCTTTGCTTCCTGTGTGGCTGCACATACCACTTCTGTTGTCTCTGGACAACAATGTCTGACATTATGTACTAATAATATCCACTGGAGCAACTCAGTTGAGCCTTGCTATTTGGGGTTATCTGGCATAGACCCATAAATATATGCAGCTCTTATTTTGCTAGCTTTGGCCACTGAAGCTCATTGCATTCAGCATGTCCATGGCTGTATGCATATGTACACTTACCTGTAAGTTTTTAAAAAACTGACAAGCTTTCTGTTCTATATATTGCTATATAACCACATCTTGCCCATTTCTGCCTTCCTGTGTACCAACTTGAAAATTCTTATTAAACATCTATGCTAGTCACTATCTTTAAGGGGCCACCTAAGTCCACTGATTTACATGCAGAATCCTTCATGGCTTTGTACATCTTTACACATAGAAGGATTTACATATGTGTCCTGAATTTTGTGTATTGTCTGTAATTTGTTGGGAGCCGCCCCCACATTCGCCGTCACAAGATGGCGCTGACATCCTGTGTTCTAAGTGGTAAACAAATAATCTGCGCATGTGCCAAGAGTAATTTTCCACTACATGTACTCTGCCTTTACTCGGCCATGGGCTGCAGCCAATCAGGGAGTGATGCGTCCTAGGCGAAGGATAATTCTCCTTAAAAGGGGACGGGGTTTCCGCCATTCTCTCTCTTACTCTGCGCTCTTACTTGCGCTCTCTTACTTGCGCTCTCTTACTTGCGCTTTTGCGCTCTGCGCTCTGGCGCTCTGGCGCGCTGGCGCGCTGGCGCGCTGGCTCCTAAAGATGTAAGCAATAAAGTTTTGCCGCAGAAGATTCTGGTTTGTTGTGTTCTTCCTGGCCGGTCGTGAGAACGCGTTTAAGAGTAATTCCCTCCTGACTAGGCCTGCCACCATTCTGGCAGTGATCATATAAACTCAGGAAATAAAATTTCCTGACAAAATGCTTAGTTTTACCTATAATCTTTAATATAAATCTTCATTTGCCCTTAGATACTGCCACACCCACTCCAGTATTGACTGAAGTGACAGGCCCAAAAGCCTGGACGCAGTCCCCAGGTGAAAATTTCACAGAAACTTAGTCTCCTGGAACCGTGGCATCCTGTAAAAAATGAACGCTCCAAATATGTCCTTGCTTTAGTTGGTGAACGGATCTGTGTGCTTTCCTTCAATATTGCTTTATTATAAATGCCTCTAAGGCTTGATTTTCACATACAGTTAAGTTTGATTAGCCTCCACCAGTGTTCCAATGTCCTAGGCAGTCCTTGAGCAGACCCTGAGCTTGGAATTCAGTAAGAATGTTACCTATTCAGTAACATTCAGAATTACCTCTAGTATTGAAAGGGAGACAGTGAAAGTAATCAGGCATTACAATTTTCTTGAATAGAGATAGAAATCTCAGGGCCAGTCTATATAGTAAATACTTAGAACAATAGCTGAGTCACTCTCATGCACAGGAATTTACAGTGGCCTAGGATCCCCTGGTGTGTGTTTTTCACTAGGCCCTGAGGAATAGCATAATCAGGTATTTACTAAGGGACCCCTGGTAGTGAGTTTAACAATAGATTAGCATTGCATCTGACCATTCACCTGGCTCCTGTGTGTAGCTGACCTTTGGTGGGGCTGCTTTTGATACAGTTACCATTGATTTTATTCCAGTTAGTTCCTGTTAGCATTTAGTACACATTCCTCTGTTTTGTTGTAAAAGTAATGTTGCATCAGATAACTTCAATGTACCTTGGATGGCCTTAATGGATCACTTCTTCGTTTTCTGTAATATATAAGACTGATGCTCACTTTGAGAAATTACATTCAGATACAGCAGTCCCTTGTGTCCATATTTGTTACTTTTCTCTGACTCCTGCCCACCTGTGCCTGATTTTCCTGCAGGTGAAAGGACCAAAAGAGTCCAGTCCACAGCAAGATACATTTCAATATCCATAGGTAGTTTCAGGATACAAAATCAATGATGCAAGTGTTTTTCCACTCTTCTGCTCAGACTGGCACATTCACATCTCCACACTAACAAAATCTTACCATTCTAACCATTTGGCTTCATGTGTTTTTCTCCATACTTGCTCTTCCAGTTTGGTTTTCATTTTGGTAAACAAAGCAACATATTATAGTGCACAAGAGTATACTTCAAGCCCCCCCCCCCACACACACACCCCGAAAAGAGTATACTTCATTTCACAAAGCCCTGTCATCTTACCAGAATTTCTTCCTTGAAATTTTCATAGTTTTGAATTTGTGTGGGTCAAATTAAATTAAATGGTATAGCACTATTAGGATAAAGCTATTATTAGTATTGATTTTAAGCATTTGTGGATCTTCACAACCTAAAGAGGGCAGGTGGTTCTCTTATGCTCACTGGTACAAGGCATGAGATGATTGACAGGCTGGCATTACAAACTGTGCCACATCTGGCACATGCCTTTTATGGCATGCAACCTGGCCTGACACACCAAATAAGAATTCCTTTAGAAAAATTATCCCTCTTATTTGTCCCAAGTTAAGTGTCTCTGGACCTTTTCTTCATTACCCAGAACTGGATGAGATAGTTTCGTGCTTTTTAAAATAAAATTTAAAAACATTTAACATTTTATTAGTAATTATATTTCACAACAATTGCATACAGGTATGCAGTGCTCTGACTACTGTAATGCCTACTTTCTCTTATCCCCTCCTACTCCCTAACCAATCTACATCCCTTCCCTCTTCCTACAGGTCCCTTTCCTAAGCTTACCTCTTTGGTTTGGTTTTGAGATGAAGTTTATCCTACAGGTTGGATTCAAATTTGTAATCTTCCTGTTTTAGCCACTCAGGTGACAGAATAACAGGCATGCTAAGCCATCATAAATGGCTTGGAAATTCTTGTTTGTTTGTTTGTTTGTTTGTTTTTCAAGACAGGGTTTCTCTGTATAGCTCTGGCTGTCCTGGAACTCACTCTGTAGACCAGGCTGGCCCCGAACTAGGAAATCTGCCTGCCTCTGCCTTCCGAGTGCTGGAATTAAAGGCATGTGCCACCATACCCGGCTGGCTTAGAAATTCTTAATTCTTGTCAACAAATGAAACTTTTAATACTGGGACTAGGTTTCATCCAAATGAGTTTTTGTCCAAAGGGTCCCATGGAAATTCCCACACAATCCAGGCTGTTGCCAAGATAGTAGGTTGCTCTCTACAAAGTGACAGCAAGTTCCTCATTGCTAAAACATACTATCACAACTCACTGAACTGGGAGTGGCTAAGCTAGTGCCTAGATAGAATCTTCACATACACACACACACACACACACACACACACACACACACACACACAAAATGTTATAGTATCTTCAACAATATACCCTGCAGGCTACCAAAGAGTAATGTAAATACCAACCCAAACACAAAACCTCTGATCTATAATCTGTCCTGCCTGCAATGTATGCCAGGGTAGCAATGCCACAGACCTTGTCAGAGTAACCAACCAAAGTCTGATTTGACAGAAGACCCACTCCATGAGACAAAACCCATACCCAATACTCCTTGAGTAACCAAGAACCAGACAAGATATGATAGCTCAGAGCAGAGCCCTAGGGTAAACACAAGTACTACTGTTCCAACAGACAAAGTAACAATGACGCAATTCCTAGTGATATTCTGCTATAGTACTAGCTTATGCCATCCTTACTCACCCATCCACAGAAATGCTGCTTTTTGCAGCAGATGGGAACAAATGCATAAACATACAGCCTGATATTATTTAGAGAGAGGGGTGGGAGGGAGAAGGAGGAAGAGACAGAGAAGGGAGGGTGAAAGAGGGAGGCACATAGCTTTAAACAAGATGTTCCTATCTGTGATGGTTTGTATATTCTTGGACCAGGGAGTGGCACCATTTGGAGGTGTGGCCTTGTAGGAATAGGTGTGACCTAGATGGAGTAGATGTTAGTGCGGGCATAAGATCCTCACCCTAGTTGTCTGGAAGTCAGTCTCCCACAAGCAGCCTTTGGATAAACATGTAGAACTCTCAGCGCCATGCCTGCCTGGATACTGCCATGCTCCCACCTTGATAATGAACTGAACCCCTGAACCTGTAAGCCAGCCCCAATTAAATGTTTTTGTAAGACTTACCTTGGTCATGGTGTCTGTTCACAGCAGTAAAACCCTAACTAAGACACCATCAAACCACTCCCCTTAGAGCTCAGTGAACCCCATGGAAGGGGAAGCAGGAGTGGAGACAGCAGGGGTGGTCCATACCAGAACAAAGCCCTTTAAAACAACTGAGCAAAGCTCACATGAATTTAGGGAAACTGAAGCAGCAAGCACAGGGCCGGCATATCTACACCAGGTCCTCTGCGCGCACATAAGACTTTTCAGTTTTCTATTTTTATGGGACTCCTGACTGTGTGAAGCGGCGGGTCTCTGATTCTTGTGCCTTCTCCTGGGGCTCTTTTATTTTCCTGTTGGCTTGCTTTGTCCAACCTGGATGTGGTGGTTCTTGTTTCATCTTATTAATTTTTTGATATGTTTTGTTGGTATCTCTTTGAAATCTGTTCCTCTCTAATGAGAAACAGAAAGAATAGATCTGAATGGAAGAGGTAGCTGGCAGGACCTGGGAGGAGTGGAGGGGAACTGTAATCACATTATACTGTATGAGAAAAAGATCTGCTTCATAAAAGGGGGGAAGAACCACTTGGAAGAGAGGACTTCTTTTCCAGGAGGCATGCTATTAGTGCCATTTCTGAAAGAGAACAAACAGATTAAAAAAAAAAAGGTTTATAGTTTACTTTACTACTATCCTAATGAGAACAGAGAAATTATATCACATAAAGAATACTGAAGTAGGACAATAGAGTGGAATTTTTTATAACAAATCTTTATCCATGCTACAAAAAGATAAAGAACAATTTAAATATATGAAAAATACACAAAATACAAAAAGACCTAAAATGCTAGATTTTTAAAATGTTTTAACATGAAACCCTTCCATCTTTGGAAGATGTCTTGAAGACAACTTATATCCTTGAATTCTCAACTCCTCCATCTCCCAAATGCCACTGGTTGGTAGCAGATGGTTACTTAGCTAATGTAGGAAATGCAGCTGGTGAGTTCTATTTTGCCCCCATCCTTACCATTATGCAACCTACAGACAGAAATTTTACTGAATAACAGAAATGGAAAAAAAAAATCAAACTAAATTATATATCTATTTTAAAAGATGATTGTAGTAGCTTTAAATGAATGCAGCCTCATACATTATATCCTGATACTAAAAGAGTTTAGTGTACTTACTAAATCTTTGCATCAAGATGATGTGGAGGAGGTACACAAGTGTGGTACATATCTACATGTCTATTTTGTCCCTGGCTTAGAAGTTGTCATCACGATCATTTTATTACTGCTTACAGGTTGGACAGTGCTGAGGCCAAGCCTGAAACCTTACATTACTTTCCACCCCCTCCCCCCACTGCTTTTTATTTTACTTAATTAACCAAAATAACTACATCAGAGTTCTAAATATTAAAGTGTTCAACAAACTTGGGTCTAAACCCTGAAGACAGCCTTTTCCATAAGCCTTTCTCAGAACTCACAAACTGCGCATCATCGTTTCCTTTTGAACTGACTTTGGGTTAATTGATAAAATTACGGCATTCAGAGCAAATAGAGCCCGCCTGCTTTGTAAACAAAGTTCTATTGGGAAGACAGCCAAGACTACACACTTATGAATTATCTGTGGCTGTTTATGTTTTAACACGAGAGGCAACCAACTGTTATGGAGAGCGCATCACCTTTAAAACCTAAAATTTTTACTAATTGCATCTTCATAGAAAACTGTATACTTCCACTTAAAAACTGAAAAATCCTAGAAAGACAAATTTTATTTGAATTAAAAGGATGTCTACATCTCTCTGACACTAAGATACCCATCCATTTTGGTCCACACGTTAAACTGATGAGTTCCTTGAATGCTTAAAATGTTTAAATAGACCTTACAGCACTGTTTCTATGAATATTTTTAAAAAGTTTATCAAAGTAGCCTCACGGAGCCGGGAGGTGATGGTGCATGCCTTTAATCCTAGCACTTGGGAGGCAGAGGCAGGCGGATTTCTGAGTTCAAGGCCAGCCTGGTGTACAAAGTGAGTTCCAGGACAGCTAGGGCTACACAGAAAAACCCTGTCTTGAGAAAACAAACAAAACAAAAAAACAAAAAACAAAACAACAAAAGTTGCCTCATGGACTAAGTAATGAGAGACAGCAGAGAGCACTGCTCTTGATTTAACTAATTTCCCACATTAAACAAAAGCTCTTTGAATAGAGATATTCCTCACTCTAGTTTAAAAAAATTCAGTAGTACAATGGCATTTAACATTCACAAAATCTTCTTTCAGAAACCAAATCTTGTGACCTTAACAGGCATCTAAAAATTTAGACACAATTTTTCCAACTACTGGAGAACTGTACCACATTGGGATAAACTCTATGACAGTTACCTGTAGACGGCCATTTACTATCTGGTATTTCTAAAAAAAAAAAAAGGAAAGAAAAGAAAACCACAAAAAGAAATGTGTCTTTTATTACTATTATTTGCATTAGTATAAGTTACAATAATAGTCTAAGTTCTCTTTACAGCCAATTTCCCATAAATATTAAATTACCAAAAGTAATGGTATTTTCTAAGTTTTCAAATGATCCTTAGATTTTTGTATCATTTGGTAGAAAAATAAACCAGCCAACCACATTTATTAATTTAGGCAATGTTTCCCAATAAAAAATGTAGAAATATTTAAATTACATATTACAGTGTACCAACATGAAGTCAAACTGCACAATTACACACTCATAAAAACCCTAAACATCACTCTCAGGACAGACGCTTCTGTACAGGATTTACACACATCTCACTACACACTGAGGTCTCAGTGTGCTACGGAGTTCAGAGGCTCTGCTCGGATGTTCCCCAAGTCGAGTGCAGAATCCGTCTCTTCATCTATTTCCCCAATGACTGCTCTGTTATTAATATGAGAAAAAAGAGTCAAAACATTTCTAAAATAAATTGACATACATTTCTAAAGTCTCATTAACTACAGCATCTTGTTTCATGCTTCTTAAACATGTGGAACTGAGAAGGTGCAGCAAAAATACAAGGTAGGAAACAAAAGCCATTTCATCTCATCACTAAGTGAACTGAATTACCCATGTCATGGGACTCAAGAAGTAATGTGAAGGTAGGACAGGAACATATGTAAAGAGATACTGTGAAGAGTCTGAACATCAGCTCTTTGGAAAACTGACATCTGATCTGCAGCATTTATATGAGGCAAACAAAAGTCTCCATGGGGTAGTGGGGCTAATTGCAAGCTACTAACAAGACCCTAATCCATTTATTAGCAAAAATTCTTAAAACTGTTTTCATGGGTTCCTGAAAGCAGGCTCTAGTCCCAGCAGGTTTAGGGTAAATGTTTAATTCTGAATTATTTTTTGTACATAGACCCAGGAGGCACCGTAATCATCAGTCCACACACCCCCAGTGTTTCATCAGTACTGCTGTGGTCAGAGGACCTGGCCCTCTGCTCTGGATCACTCTTTATAACTCACGTTATAATCTAAGCCAAAAGTCATCTCCAGAGACTATTTTATAGATTGTAAACACAATTTTAATTAAGGATCAGTTGATCATATTTACCAAAATACAGTTTTCAGATAAAGTTAAGTGCCTAGAGCATGTGTTCATTTTAAAATAAGTGTACAGTATTAATAAATTAATCTTAAGCATATCCACAAAGTAAGTTCAGTGTCTCTTCCCTACATCTTACGGAGCCCTTCAAACCACCTAGTTACTAACGTCTTTTGCTGTCCTCTAGTCATATTTTGACTATTCATAGTATTTAAACTTAAATGTTAGCCACAGGAGGTAGATTACATGTATAATGCTAACACCTGGGAAGCTAAAGGAAAATGAAGTAAATCTGGGTTGGTAACAAGTTCCAGGTCAGCCTGGTTATCCTCAGAAACCAAAACCAAACAAACAAACTACATAACCCCAAAATCAATTTTTAAATTAGTTCTTTGGTCACCAGCCGCTTTTCAAACACACCACAGCTATACAAAGCAAGTAGCTGTAACAGTGGAAAATGCTGAGGCGTGAGGCTTCCCATCATTAGAAAAAGTGACTGTGAAGAGCACTGCTCGAAATGGTTACAGCCTTTCTCAAACTACACTGTCAGGGTCCTAATTCAACAAAACAATAGGTGCATCGTGGCACACATTAAGTACATCCACTACACTAAAAATAGTAACAGTTAAATGAGCGTGGACCATTTAAAATAATTCAAATGGGAGATTTTTTAAAAGATATTTTCCAAATCGTTAAGAAGCCTCTTTAAGAAATGTGATGAAAAAGCAGGGCCCTTTGTGGACATATCTGGGCACACACAATGATGGTTTAGGCTACTAGGAGGCTGCGGTTGTAGGGGAACCTAAAGTTGAAAGTCAGTCTGAGCAACTTAGGAAGGTCTGGTCTCAAGATGTAAAAAGAGAGACCGCAGCTCAGTAGTAGACTGCCTGTTCCCATGTACAAGATTCTAGGTTCAAACCCCGATTCTCAAATAAGTAAAGACACAGGAAATCTCAGTAGGCAACTGTTTGTGAGATCACTTTAGTTGACCCCTGAGGCATCTAAACATACAGCATTTAGAATTATATATAAGATAAGCTCTACCTACAAAACAAGTTAAGTGCACAATTCTATGATACATATGGCATCATGTATGTTGGAGAAACTCTCTCTTCCATAAAGCAAACATACCAGTAGCACAAATGTACTCAAAATGACTTATGTACTTACACATTGTCGCCCCTCACAATGTATAACCCCAACACCACTTGTTCTACTCCCTGTGAAGAGCTGAACACCCGCTCATGGCTTTCATCCAAAATCAAGTTAATGGTCTGGTCAAAACCTTTTAGTGTTCCCTGAAAAGAAAAAAAAAAAGAAAAAGAAAACAAAAAATAATGTGGTCCTGAATATATAAATCAAACCATTTCAGTTGTCAGCCAAGTACTTATGTCTTCCTTTCTGTCCAAAAGAAGATAAACTATCTTCTGTAGTCCAGAAGTATTCCACGACACAGAGCTTATCCTCCTACTTGTTTTATGATGGGGAAAACCTGTACCATCAATCTCACTGTTGTAGAGTTGTTGGGAGTTGCAAGGGACAGGCAGGCACCAGTATTCTTAAAGTAAGTGACCTCACACGGTCTAGGAACTAGCACTTAAGAATGAACCAAAACAGGACAGATTTAAGGGGAAATGATTTTTTTTTTAAGTTAATAAGGTGAACCACAAACCATCAGTGCAAAAGATCACTGTATATTGCTTCTTCCAGAAAGGTCCTGGACTGAAGAAATACACTCCATGAATCACCTCTACTTTCCTTCATCTTTCCAGTCAGCATTTGTTTTGCCCACTTCAAATAAAGCAGCTGATGCTCCAGGAAAAAATGGCTCAAGATTGATTTCATGGATGGTAAACAGCTCCAGAGCCAGATTACAAAGTAACTACACTCCTTTGTTGTAAACAGTGTTACTGTAAACTAGGTGATACTTACAGTTAATATTTCATATCTCCTTGCTGCCAACACTGTGTCTTGTGTGTATGTCAAACTGAATTCTCTCAATATTACAGTAGACATATTAGAACTGAAATAATCAGAAACTTAAGCTGAAGGAAATACGCAGGAAAAACTGTATGGTTCTAGGAAAATATAGTATTACAGATGCTATTCAAGTTTCTGAAGAAATTGCTTATTTTGGATTTGACTGGGTAATCTCTTGGGTCAGCCATTAAACTTATGATCCAAATAACTATATAGAATCAGAATAAATAGAAACTTGGAGTCTAGAAACTGGAAAGAAAAACTTAGACTATTTACTATAGTAGTTGGTAAACAGTAGTTATCATAAAACCCCAGAAAAGTCCTCTCACCTTCATTTTATACACAAATATTTTATCAGGCGACTTTGTGATAAGATAGAACTAATCAATGTCAATACTTTTGTTCCGCTTTCCCTCTGTAAACCTTTTGTAACAGAAACAAGATATTTAAACATGAGGCTTAGTGGTAATTCTTCACAAGGCTGTATGTCAGACTAAATAACACACAAGATACTTAGCACATGATATGCATTTAGTCTTTGTCACTTTGACTGGTATGGCCTATGAAAAACAATAAAAGGATTAATAAAATTAAGGAGCTCTGATGGCTCAGTGGTTAAGAGTACATACTGATCTCCAAAGCACCCATACATTGTGGCTCACAAAGACCTGCAACTCTAGTTCTTCTGGCCTTCTTGTGTAGTGTACCCCCACACATACAGCAGATATTCACACAAACATACATGAACAAACATGAGCAAAAATAAATCTTAAAAAAAAAATCACAGAATGGGATAACATGGGATTAAATTTCATACAGGAAATATTTCAATCAAAGATGATAGACAAGGCAATGGTCCCAAAGATTGTACCACCAGTGAAGTCATAGCTAACTTGAAGTTTCCAAAACCATTTATTATTTTTGGAAGAACAATGAAATCACTGAAGACACACTTCTCAGATTAAATCACCTCGTCGATAAGCAATTTATTGGGGCATACACATAATATGTAAATCGTTTAAGGTCTCTAATGGCATAAGGAAGAGACACAAGAAGAAAACCAATCAGCTATTGCACAGCTCTCCATTTCAGATCAGAGGCCTTCAAGGTTGATTAGAGAATCTGTACAGGTAGCCAAGAGACTAAGGTTAAATGGATGAATCAATGGGTGAATCATAAGAGCAGTGAACTAGGTGTGCTGTGGTGCCTGAACACTAGGCCAGAAATGTTACCTCAAATTTGCAATCAATAAGCCTAAGGAAAGAGAAAAACGGAAATGTCACTCACCACAATCATTCTGCCATCAGAAGTAATAACAGCCACAGTCCCTGAGAACCGAGTCAAGGAACGTATTTCTTAAAGAATACAACCTGAAAACTTTCAGCCTGGAAAGAGTTCCAATTACTTAAAAAGGAAAGAAGAGACAGAATCAAGATTCCACACTGCCACTGCTCTTGAGGGAGAAAACTGAAGTTTTTAAACTTGTTTCAATTGTACCTCGAAAACAGTTCATCACATGGGAGAAGGGTATGTGACCGCTTGACTCTGGTTTAAACAGCAGTGTTTCCAACCTATGACACTGAGTCAGGCAGACTCATTTCTTAAGCTTTAAAATAAAAACTAGGTGAGTGCTAATTAATGTTGAATTACTTTATGCAAGTAAAGGACCTTCTCATCCAAGACTCTGTCATAATTAATGCCATCAAGTACCAATAATTCTTGTATCATTAAAAGCTCTCTGTATTTAACTATGTGTCTTAGGTTTTGCCCCGACTTTAGAACAGCAATTCTAACTTAAAAAATTCAACCGGGCTTTTAAAAGCTACTCGCCACTCTCTAAACACCATGACAAGATTTCAAGCAGAGGTATGGGACCTGAAGCCCAAATCTGAGAAGCATCTATCTGTTGTATGCTATCTCTGCTTGGGGGACCTGCAAACGCAGAGTTCTTAGGAAAACAGTGCATCTTATTCCGGATGTTGGGACACACGATCAAAGGCCGTGTGCAGAGAAGTTCGAACTACACCGAGATCTGTGCTGTGGGTGCAAAAAGCCCCGAGGCCGGCCGGGAGCTCCCTCCACGAACCCCGACCCCGGGTCCTCCGCCCACCGCCCACCACTCCGGGCCTCCCGTGCTCCCTCCCGCCCCCGCCGCCGCCTGAGCGGTCGCAGCAGCCCGCCGGAGGATACGGTTGATGTAGTTCTCCAAAGCAGACGTCATGCTGCTGGGCCCGGAGGTCCCGGGAATCTGCGAGGGCTCGGCAACGAGGAGACAAAACACCGCCCGACAGAAACCCGGACAGCTTCGCGCCCGCTGGCGAACGCAAAGACCGCGAGACTCTGAGGCCTCAGCGGCGACGAATCAGGGACGGAAAGGAGCCGGCCAAACAGGAAGCCGGGCGGGGCTGACTAGTGGGCATGCGCAGTGTGTTTCCGCCGGGCTTCTGGGCGGCGCTCGCACGCCGAGACCAAGGCGGGGACAGGCAGTTTATGGAGAGGTCACTGAAGGTGGGCTGGAAGGAGAGCCTGGAAGGAGGCTCTAGCGGACGGGAAGACACTGTGGTAGTTACTAAAGGTAGTGTGGGAAGACACTTTCTGCCGGAAGACACACGACATGAAGATGGTAGCATTGGCTACTGAAGGAGAGAGATTCTTTGTTCTCATAGGCGACATAGATGCAGGGTGGAGGGAGTTCTAGCTTTCTCACGCGTGAGCCAGAAAAGTTTAAAAAGCCAAATAGCCCAGTACAAAGGGAGCATATTGTAGCTCCATGATGTGCATTTTCGGAGAATCCAACTGTATACAGAATGTTAGTGTTGAAGAATGAAAAATTACTGGCCTCTTGTAAGAACATGAACTTTTTACCTCGGAGCCCACCCCCTCCCATCTAGAAAACATTTTTGAGATAAAGGCTTCCTGGAACAACCTCAAAATGAACCAGGTACTCCTTAGTTACGTAGGTTCCTTGATAGGACATGACTCCTTAGTTACATAGATTCCTTTGGCAGAACTCCCTAGTGATGTAAACTTGTACTTTCCCTGCCCAGTTCTCCCCCTTTGAGTTTTACTATATAAGCCTGTGAAAAATTTTGGCTGACCGTCGAGACTCCTCTACCCTGTGCAAAGGTGTATGAGTTTCGACCCCAGAGCTCTGTGTGCTTTCTGTTGCTGCTTTATTTCGACCCCAGAGCTCTGGTCTGTGTGCTTTCATGTTGTTGCTACTTTATTAAATCTTACCTTCTACATTTTATGTATGGTCTCAGTGTCTTCTTGGGTACGCGGCTGTCCCGGGACTTAAGTGTCTGAGGGAGGGTCTCCCTTCGAGGGTCTTTCATTTGGTGCATTGGCCGGGAAACAGCGCGACCACCCAGAGGTCCTAGACCCACTTAGAGGTAAGATTCTTTGTTCTGCTTTGGTCTGATGTCTGTGTTCTGATGTCTGTGTTCTGTTTCTAAGTTTGGTGCGATCGCAGTTTCAGTTTTGCGGATGCTCAGTGAGACCGCACTCCGAGAGGGAGTGCGGGGTGGATAAGGATAGACGTGTCCAGGTGTCCACCGTCCGTTCACCCTGGGAGACGTCCTAGGAGGAACAGGGGAGGATCAGGGACGCCTGGTGGACCCCTCTGAAGGCCAAGAGACCATTTGGGGTTGCGAGATCGTGGGTTCGAGTCCCACCTCGTGCCCAGTTGCGAGATCGTGGGTTCGAGTCCCACCTCGTGTTTTGTTGCGAGATCGTGGGTTTGAGTCCCACCTCGCACCTTGTTGCGAGACCGTGGGTTCGAGTCCCACCTCGCGTCTGGTCACGGGATCGTGGGTTCGAGTCCCACCTCGTGCAGAGGGTCTCAATTGGCCGGCCTTGGAGAGGCCATCTGATTCTTCTGGTTTCTTTTTTTTTGTCTTAGTCTCGTGTCCGCTCTTGTTGTGACTACTGTTTTTCTAGAAATGGGACAATCTGTGTTCACTCCCCTTTCTCTGACTCTGGAGCATTGGAAGGAGGTGCGGGTCAGAGCCCACAACCAGTCGGTGGAGGTCAGAAAGGGTCAGTGGCAGACCTTTTGCGCCTCCGAGTGGCCAACGTTTGGAGTAGGCTGGCCACCTAAGGGTGCTTTTGACTTGTCACTAATCGCCGCCGTCAGGCAAATTGTTTTTCAGGAGGAAGGGAGTCGATGTGGAATCCGACCCCGTCAGGAAATAGCGTTTGGCTTGGCTGGTTGTACAAGTCCAGGCGTGGACGAGTGTGCTTAGAGATACTGGTGTCTTCTTTTTCTCTGTTGCTATCTTGTTTTTGTTTGTGGTTTTTGTCATGAGACACAGACACTGTACGTCAGAGGTAAAGTGAGATCCCTCCCTGTCTGTATGTCTGTGTGTCTGTGTGTCTTGTTCACTTGTGTGTCCTCCATTGGACCACCTTCTGATTCTGTTTTGTTTTTGGTTTGTCTGGTTTCAGGTCTGGTCTTGGTCCCAAGGAGTTGACTGATTATCTTGGTTTGGTTTTAGGCCGGTCTCAGGTTCTGGGGCCTTCCCATGGAGACAGGTCCATTTGGATTGGTCATAGTGACAGTAAGCTTCTCTGGAAATCGCATGTAAGATGCCCTGTATTGGTCTTGCTTGTGTTTGTCATTTCTGTGGTACTGTGATTCTATAGTGGTTGCCTGAAAAACGGTTTCTGTGTGTGTCTTGTGTGTCTCTTTGTGTTCGGACTTGGACTGATGACTGACGACTGTTTTTTAGTTATGCCTTCTGAAATAAGCCTAAAAATCCTGTCAGATCCCTATGCTGACCACTTCCTTTCAGATCAACAGCTGCCCTGCCTCCCACTCCAACTCCAGAGAGCAGCCAGCGGGTCACAGTGGTCCCGCCCATGGACCTGGAGCCTAGGGAAAAATGAGCTCGGAAATCCGGAGCAAATGAGGAGTGGTCCCTGAGAAGTCAGTGGCCCTGGATGTTGTGGCTGCTGAAAAAAAAAAAAAAAGAAGAGGAGGCTGTTCGAGTAGCGGCCAAGAGCGCTGCAGGTTCCCAGGCAGCTTCTCATTCCCCTGTCCCTCCCATCCCGTCTCTTGTTAACAGAAAAACTGCTTTCACTTTAAGATAAGTGCCGGTTGCAGCCAGCTGTGAGAGCTGCACTCCCGTCTCTGCTCTAAAGTTCCCTCTTCTCAGAGGGTGGCACCACCCTGAGTTGCTGGCAGTGAGTCTGTTCCAAGTTCCAGTGAGGGAGGCATCCACCCACTTGGGGCTTCTGTCCAAGGTAAGGAGCACCTGTGAATCTAACTGCCAGGCTCTGATGGGGGTCTCGTCTCTGTGGGACTAGAAAGTGTCCCAACAATCTGACCAAGGTAACAGGAAGTTAAGACAAAGACAGAGATCAGAGTCAGAATCAGAGCTGTGCTGTGAGACAGATAGATAAGAGAAGTAAAATGCTGGTCACAAAAGTCAGGAAAATTAGAAAACTTAGATAGTACCTGGCAACAAAAGAAAGCTTTTGGCTAAAGATCAACGTGTATACTGTAAAGAAAATGAGCACTGGGTGAGAGACTGCCCCAACAAAAAGAAGAGGAGCCCCCCTCATGACCAAACCCTTCACCTGTTCGTGGCTAAAAATAAAGAGATAACAAAAGGGGTGCTAACACAGAAGCTGAGTCCTTAAAAGAGTCCGGTGGCCTACCTGTTGAAGCAGCTAAAAAAGAGACTGTGTTTCATACTCCTCCACCGACCAGTGCAAAACAAGCTAAAAAGTTCCTGGGCACTGCGGGCTTTTGCAGATTGTGGATTCCAGGTTTTGCTGAGTTAAAGAGATAAACAGCCCTTCGTATAGAAAAATAAAGAACAATCTTAGATGGCCTTGGATGCTCTTGAGACTGCCCTAATGTTGTCCCCAACTTTGGGACTCCTAGATGTGACTGAGAACAAAGGTATTGCCAAAGAAGTTCTTACTCAGAGATTGGGACCCTGAAAAAGACCTGTGGCATACTTGTAAGAAATTAGACCTGGTGGCTGTAAGATGGCCTGCTTGTCTGCACATAGTGGCTTCTGGTCAAGGACGCAGATAAATTGACTCTGAGACAAAACTTGGCACATGTCCTAGAAAGTGTGGTTCAGCCCCCATGACCGATGGCTGACTAACGCTCTTGAAAGCATTATCCAACTGTTCCCCTGACGGATGGACACATTGTCAGAGCTTTTTGTTGACTGAACGAGTGACCTTCGCTCCCCCTGCTATCCTCGATCTCACTACTGCCTGAGACTTCACCTACTCATCATTGTGCTGACATTCTGGCAGAAGGAACTCATACTCGAAATGATCTGAAGGATCAGATCAGCCTTGGCCTGAGAGTTTGAGCTGGTACACGGATGGCAGTAGCCTGGAGGTTGAGGGTAAGCGGAAGGCGGGGACAGCAGTGCAGTGATGGACAGAAAGCAAGTGATCTAGGCCAGCAGCCTCCCTAAAGGGACTTCAGCCCACAAAGCCAAACTTGTGGCTTTAATACAAGCTCTGTAAATGGTAAAAAAAAAAAGTCTACACGGACAGCAGGTATGCTCTTGCCACTGTACAGAGCAATATACAGACAAAGAGAACTGTTGACATCTGCAGAGAAAGACCTAAGATGCTGTGGCTAAAAAAATCAGGTGGCAAATCTAACCGCCCAGGCATCCTAAAGAGCAATGATCCTGACAGTCTGAAGACTATCAAGTTATAGACAAATTAAGACTGGTAAAAGAAACCCTGTATGACATAGTAGAAACTGAAAAAAGAAAACTAGTCCTCTCATGAAAAGACAGACCTGACATCTACTGAAAAATAGACTTTACTGGAAAAAATATGTGTATGAATACCTTCTGGTTTTTGTGAACGTTCTCAAGATAGATAAAAGCTTTTCCTTGTAAAAAACTGAGACTACTCAGATAGTCATCAAGAAGATTATTAAAAATTTTCCAAGGTTCGGAGTGCCAAAAGCAATAGTGTCAGATAATGGTCCTGCCTTTGTTGCCCAGGTAAGTCAGGGTGTGGCCAAGTATTTAGAGGTCAAATGAAAATTCCATTGTGTGTACAGACCTCAGAGCTCAGGAAAGATAAAAAAGAATAAATAAAACTCTAAACAGACCTTGACAAAATTAATCCTAGAGACTGGCACAGACTTACTTGGTGCCCCTTCCCCTTGCCCTATTTAAAACTGAGAATACTCCCTCTTGATTCAGTTTTACTCTTTTTGAGATCCTTTATGGGGCTCCTGTGCCCATCACTGTCTTAAATGATGTGTTTAAACCTATGTTGTTATAATAATGATCTATATGTTAAGTTAAAAGGCTTGCAGGTGGTGCAGAAAGAAGTCTGGTCACAACTGGCTACAGCGAACGAGCCAGGTACCCCAAGGACAACTCACCAGTTCCAGCCAGAGATCTGATCTACATACACCTGCGTCATGCTGAGACCCTCAAGCCTCACTAGAAGGGTCCCTGCCTAGTTCTGTTTACTAATCTGCCTTATTCTGTTTTTGCTCCCATGTTAAAGATAGAGTAAATGCAGTATTCTCCACATAGAGATATAGACTTCTGAAATTCTAAGATTAGAATTACTTACAAGAAGAAGTGGGGAATGAAGAATGAAAAATTACTGGCCTCTTGTAAGAACATGAACTTTTTACCTCGGAGCCCACCCCCTCCCATCTAGAAAACATTTTTGAGATAAAGGCTTCCTGGAACAACCTCAAAATGAACCAGGTACTCCTTAGTTACGTAGGTTCCTTGATAGGACATGACTCCTTAGTTACATAGATTCCTTTGGCAGAACTCCCTAGTGATGTAAACTTGTACTTTCCCTGCCCAGTTCTCCCCCTTTGAGTTTTACTATATAAGCCTGTGAAAAATTTTGGCTGACCGTCGAGACTCCTCTACCCTGTGCTAAGGTGTATGAGTTTCGACCCCAGAGCTCTGTGTGCTTCCATGTTGCTGCTTTATTTCGACCCCAGAGCTCTGGTCTGTGTGCTTTCATGTTGCTGCCTTATTAAATCTTGCCTTCTACATTTTATGTATGGTCTCAGTGTCTTCTTGGGTACGCGGCTGTCCCGGGACTTGAGTGTCTGAGTGAGGGTCTTCCCTCGAGGGTCTTTCAGTGTATTCTAAATTTGGCTCTTCAAGTGTCCCAAAAGAGCTTTTATAAACGAAAGCCAAAAAAGCTGCCGATGCATGAGCCTCCCTTAAGAAATAGGCGGCCACCTTTCGTCGATTTCTCAAGACTTAGCTTTCCGTGGGGTGGAATTCAAAAAATAAAGGCTATAGTACCACTGTGAAGGAACTCATTGGAGAAAAGTGTAACTAAGCACCAGGTTTGGCTCTAATTATTGATGTCCCTGATCATTGATGTCGCTCAGTCACGTCAACTCTTCTGGACCCGAGTTTACTTAGATCCTGCCACAGTTCTATTATTCATTCTCTGTCTCTCTGTCGTGTGTGTGTGTGTGTGTGTGTGTGTGTGTGTGTGTGTGTGCGTGCGCGCGTGCAACAGGAGGAACTGTCACTCTATGCAAGTCTTCAAAAGTCCTGTACCAATGACTTATATCCCCACCCTCTATAATGTTTTATTTATTTACTTAGTGGTACTTTCACTCAAAACTGGATGTTAGGAATCTGCACACATAATAATGGAAAAGGCAGTATTTCTTTTGTTGTGGGTGGGTTTTAAAGTCTTTCTTAGCTGAAGAATTACAGCTTTGGGATGATTGAACTTTCTGTGCCTTGGTTTAAATTAGAGAAAGTGACAGTAATGACACCATCAACCTGTTGGGGAACTAAGAGAATTCCTTTAAAGCTATATCTATAATTATTCAAGAAAATAGACTGCATTGTAAAAAAAAAAAATGTTTTGTCACCCCAAAGCTTATTCTAACATTTTGTGTATTGTCATATTTTCTAATGGGGCGAGAAGAGTGGCACACATTTTAAGTGCTTTAAGGAAGAGTGAGTACTTGTATTGGGAAGCTTTTAAAAAAGATTCTTAACTTAGGACTTGAGGAAAAAGTAAATTCACTTCAGGGAAATGGGCTGGAACTGAAGCTAAGCTAGCATGAGTCTCAGTATGAGTCCTTGATTCATTGCCATAATAGGAAGGATAGAAAACAAGTGTGACCAGGAGACAGGATAAGAAAGGAAATGGTATATATGACAATTTATGGGTACTATGGTAATAGCAGTTGGTGAAGCAGAAGGATAGAAACAGTAAGAGATAGGACTGTTAAAGTAACCTAACCTGTTGAACTGTAGAAATGTGTTAATCAACAATATATATCCAATAGCTTTAAATTGTATTATTATGTATATGTAGTGTGTGTGTGTGCGCGCGCACCTATATGATTAGGCCATGGTACAGGTCTGGAAGTCATAAGTCAACTTTCAGAATTCAGTTCTCCCTTTTCACCCAAGGACCCTAGGCATCAAACTCATTATCAGATTGCACAGGAAACAGTTTTACCTGGGGAAACTATGCTGGAGCCTGTTGGCATGAAGGCGAACAGTTCCTGAGTGCAGAGTGAGGATGATTATAGGAAAGGTAGAGAAAAGACACAGAGACAGAGATAAGATTTGGGGAGGACTGCCAGTGAGTACTTGCAGCAACCTCAAGTTTATTATTCGTAGCCGTTTTAAACCCCACAGTACCGTGGGAAACAGAACCAACAAGCTAACAAACAACTGCTGCAATATACACAGGACATATGTTCTCATCCAGAGGCCTCCCTGTTCCTTCTACCAAGGTCAATAGAACATTCAGCCCCTTGCCTTGAGCCTCAAGTGTACCTCCTCCTATCCTAGCAGGCCTCAGCAAGCCAGGAAATCTGCCAGCAGATCCTGACATGCCTCACCTCCACTCTGCCCGGCGGGCAGACACTCTCTCTCTCTCTCTCTCTCTCTCTCTCTCTCTCTCTCTCTCTCTCTCTCTCTCTCTCTCCCCCCCCCCTCCTTTTCTTTTTCTTTCTTTTTTTCTCTCTCTGCTTCAAAGAAGCAGGCCAATGGCTCCCACCAGGGAACCATCTCCTCAGCTTCTACCATGTGTTTTTGGCTGCTTTCTTTTGTGAGTTTTGTCTTCATGAGACATTTTGTTACTGTCAGAGTTGTTCTCTCTCTGCCAACAACTGAGCACCATTGGACTACACTGCCATTGCCATTGTTGCCCATGAATGGTGCTCAGTAATGTGATTTAGATAAAGAGTGCTTTATGACCAAGCATGTTTAAACAAGTACACTTCAGCCCTCTCCTCAGACTCCAGGTTAAGACAGTTACAAAGTGAGAGAGGCAGACTTAACACTCACCTCTCTCTGCTGCATTTTGTCAGTTTCTTCTTCAGAATTAGTTATTGTTATATGAGAGTTGGCAAACTACAGTGCATAGCCAGATTTTTTTGGTAGACACATTTTGCTGCTACAACAGCCACAACAGAGTATTTGAACTATATGTGGCTGCTTTAGGGCTTCAGGAGCACAGCTGAGTAATTTCAAGAGGCACAGGAAACGTAAAATATGTGCTAAATAGCACTAGGCAGAAAATTAGAAGATCTCACTTCTGACCAACAAATGAAATTTATCAAGCTTTTATGGCAGTATTGCTAAATCCATTGCTTTGATCTACCTCGTTGCCATAGTGTTCACTTCTCAACATTTGATATAGAATTCCCCCATTCTTTTGAACCTAACATCTTGTATCAAGTGTAAACAAAACATCAAGCTAGACCTTGCAACAATGGCTATGTTAATTCCTCTGTTATGGACTGAAGCAAAGTCTTAGCAGAATTTTAAAAGACACATAAATAATTCCAATTAAATACAGCTATTTGTAGATATTAGCTCATCCTGTGTTTCTCCAGAACTCTACAAGTTTGGGGTGGAAAACTCAATATATCAAGTATCCATTTTTTGTGGGTTTTCTGGCAATGACAGTCTTAGGCTGTGCTTAAGACTACTCTAGACTTTTAGTTGGGTACTAGTCTTACAAAACCATAGGACCTACAAACAATCTGCTCTACTTTGTATACCAATCTAGCAACAGTAAGTTCCTAAAGTGACTTTAGGCTACAGAGGAGAATCCATTCAAATGTTCTTGATGCTATCAGAGTCACAGCTTTTATCCTTGTAGATTTGTCTTTCTCTAGGAAATGGACTTGTTTTCAAGCTAAAGAGTTTGTTTTACCATGTGACATTAACAGACCACACTGTCCCTAGAGGTTTTGGAGCATCAACAGAACAAAGACACTTCATTCATGGGAGTCCTTAGCATATTGCTCTTGTTTCTTTGTCTGAGAAAAGGCAAATGCTCATTTCTAAACCAGTCCCTTTGCTTAGGTTCAAGAATCTCTATAGAGTTTACACGACACATTACTGCTTTAAACAGAAGAATGAGTGAGTTTTAAAGAAAATCAAGCTCTTTTCAGTTGAAAATAAAAGAAAACATGCTGAAGAAACAAACAGGAAGGATCTACTATTCTCTAAGCTATATTTGAAATTAATGCAATACAGATCTCTGCTGGCTAGTTTTATGTCACCTTGACACAAGCTTAAAGTGATCTGAGGTAATCCAGTATATAAACAAACTCAAAGACAAAAACCACATGATCATCTCGTTAGATGCTGAGAAAGCATTTGACAAAATCCAACACCCATTCATGATAAAAGTCTTGGAAAAATAAGGAATTCAAGGCCCATACCTAAACATGATAAAAGCAATCTACAGCAAACCAATAGCCAACATCAAAGTAAATGGTGAGAAGCTGGAAGCAATCCCACTAAAATCAGGGACTAGACAAGGCTGTCCACTCTCGCCCTACCTATTCAACATTGTACTTGAATTCCTAGCCAGAGCAATTAGACAACAAAAGGAGATCAAGGGGATACAAATTGGAAAGGAAGAAGTCGAAATATCACTTTTTGCAGATGATATGATAGTATATATAAGTGACCCTAAAAATTCCACCAGAGAACTCCTAAGCCTGATAAACAGCTTCAATGAAGTAGCTGGATATAAAATTAACTCAAACAAGACAATGGTCTTTCTGTACACAAAGGATAAACAGGCTGAGAAAGAAATTAGGGAAACAACACCCTTCTCAATAGTCACAAATAATAGAAAATACCTTGGCATGACTCTAACTAAGGAAGTGAAAGACCTGTATGATAAGAACTTCAAGTCTCTAAAGAAAGAAATTAAAGAAGATCTCAGAAGATGGAAAGATCTCCCATGCTCATGGATTGGCAGGATCAACATTGTAAAAATGGCTATCTTGCCAAAAGCAATCTACAGATTCAATGCAATCCCCATCAAAATTCCAACTCAATTCTTCAACGAATTAGAAAGGGCAATCGGCAGATTCATGTGGAATAACAAAAAACCGAGGATAGCGAAAACTCTTCTCAAGGATAAAAGAACCTCTGGTGGAATCACCATGCCGGACCTAAAACTGTACTACAGAGCAATTGTGATAAAAACTGCATGGTACTGGTATAGTGACAGAGAAGTAGACCAATGGAACAGAATTGAAGACCCAGAGATGAATCCACGAACCTATGGTCACTTGATCTTTGACAAGGGAGCTTAAACCATCCAGTGGAAAAAAGACAGCATTTTCAACAAATGGTGCTGGCACAACTGGCAGTTATCATGTAGAAGAATGCGAATTGATCCATTTCTATCTCCTTGTACTAAGGTCAAATCTAAGTGGATTAAGGAACTCCACATAAAACCAGAGACACTGAAACTTATAGAGGAGAAAGTAGGGAAAAGCCTTGAAGATATGGGTACAGGGGGAAAATTCCTGAATAGAACAGCAATGACTTGTGCTGTAAGATCAAGAATCGATAAATGGGACCTCATAAAATTGCAAAGCTTCTGCAAAGCAAAAGACACCATCAATAAGACAAAAAGGCCACTAACAGATTGGGAAAGGATCTTTACCTATCCCAAATCAGATAGGGGACTAATATCCAATATATATAAAGAACACAAGAAGGTGGACTCCAGAAAATCAAATAACCCCATTAAAAAATGGGGCTCAGAGCTGAACAAAGAATTCTCACCTGAGGAATACCGAATGGCAGAGAAGCACCTGAAAAAATGTTCAACATCCTTAATCATTAGGGAAATGCAAATCAAAACAACCCTGAGATTCCACTTCACTCCAGTCAGAATGGCTAAGATCAAAAACTCAGGTGACAGCGGATGCTGGCGAGGATGTGGAGAAAGGGGAACACTCCTCCATTGTTGGTGGGATTGCAGCTTGTACAACCACTCTGGAAATCAGTCTGGCGGTTCCTCAGAAAATTGGACATAGTACTACCAGAGGATCCTGAAATACATCTCCTGGGCATATATCCAGAAGATGTCCCAACCGGTAAGAAGAACACATGCTCCACTATGTTCATAGCAGCCTTATTTATAATAGCCAGAAGCTGGAAAGAACCCAGATGCCCCTCAACAGAGGAATGGATACAGAAAATGTGGGACATTTACACAATGGAATACTACTCAGCTATTTAAAAAAATGAATTTATGAAATTCCTAGGCAAATGGATGGACCTGGAGGGTATCATCCTGAGTGAGGTAACCCAATCACAAAGGAACTCGCACAATATGTACTCACTGATAAGTGGATATTAGCCCAGAAACTTAGGATACCCAAGATATAAGATACAACTTGCCAAATGCATGAAATTCAAGAAGAAGACCAAAGTGTGGACACTTTACCCTTTCTTAGAAATGGGAACAAAACACCCGTGGAAGGAGTTACAGAGACAAAATTTGGAGCTGTGACGAAAGGATGGACCATCTAGTGATTGCCATATGCAGGGATCCATCCCATAATCAGCTTCCAAATGCTGACACCATTGCATACACTAGCAAGATTTTGCTCAAAGGACCCAGATATAGCTCTCTCTTGTGAGACTATGCCGGGGCCTAGCAAACACAGAAGTGGATGCTCATAGTCAGCTATTGGATGGATCACAGGGCTCCCAATGGAGGAGCTAGAGAAAGTAGCCAAGGAGCTAAAGGGATCTGCAACCCTATAGGTGGAACAACATTATGAACTAACCAGTACCCCGGAGCTCTTGTCTCTAGCTGCATATGTATCAAAAGATGGCCTAGTCGGCCATCACTGGAAAGAGAGGCCCATTGGACTTGCAAACTTATATGCCCCAGTACAGGGGAACACCAGGGCCAAATAGGGGGAGTGGGCGGGTAGGGGAGTGGGGGTGGGTGGGTATGGGGGACTTTTGGTATAGCATTGGAAATGTAAATGAGCTAAATACCTAATAAAAAATGGAAAAAAAAAAAAAGAAAGCAGGCTGAGCAAGCAAGGAAGAAGCACTGCTCAGTGCCTTCTACATCAGCTCTTACTTGCAGGTTCCTGCTCTGTTTGAGTTCCTTCTCTGACATCCTTTGATGATGAAAACTGGTATGGAAGTATAAGCCAGATTAAACCCTTTAACCCTCCAAGTTGTTTTTGGTCATACTGTTTCATCACAGCAGTCGTACCCTTAACTAGGACAAGGTCTAAGATAAAGACAGTTAAGGAGCTGGTCAATTTAGCTGTCGTAGGTTGAATCATATTCTCTGTACGTGTGCATATACATGTCTCCATAGTACCTACATACTAAATATTCTTCCATTTAACACACAAACCTAGCTTTAGTCTGGAAATAAAGACTGTATGTTGTATATCATACAATTTCTAGCCTTTTAGTGGGAAGCACTAAGGTCTTGTCATTGGGGATATAGTGTCTACCCACAGAGACTCAATCCCACAAACTTTCTGGATGTGAGAATTAGGCAGAGTCACAGCTGACTGGGTGCACAGAAAAGCTTTCCTTCGGTACCTAGTGTAACTCATCAGCTCACCATACTTCCAAACAGCTTCTGAAAGAAGAGCCTTTATCCCATTCTTTGAGAACACGTTAATTCCCATCCATTTGCCTTTGAGCTTACTTTCAACCAATCTCTTGTCTTACAGTGCTATAGATTGCATTGAATGAGCTAGACAAAATAAACACTGATTTAGGTACCAAAAAAAAAAACCCCAAAACCATATACCCTTTTATATATGAAAAATATTATAAAACTTACCACCTTCACAATAAGTATGTGCTTTAATGATAGTCTTTATGTGCGTCCTCCGAACTCTTTGACATGCAAGACAGGTTATTTACATGTAAATTGGTCTCATTAAAAAGATATTATTCTAAGGAGCATTGTGTATGAATTATTGGTATATTCTATAGCCTTTTTTTTAAAAGGTTGAGCTGTCACTCATCTCAGGCTTTGTTAAATCAGAGCAGTGCTGATAATATAAGCTAGTATTTTTACAGTTTCTTAGTATGAGAGTAAGATTACAGAGCTGTGTTAAAATTTTCATGAGCTGAAATAGAAATAGTATGTTGTATTTTACTGCTCATGATAATAAATGATGATGTGTATTTACATTCAGTGATACTGAAACAAATCATAAAAATACAACTTCAGCCAGGCATGATGGTAAATTTCTGAGTTTGAAGCTAACCTGCTCTACGTAGTGAGTGTCAGCCCACTTGGCTACACAGTAAGGCCTTGTCTCAAAAATAAAAATGTTTCACTTGTTATCCTTGTGGTTTTGTAGACCTGTTTTCTTGACAAACTGATGACTTTATTGGACAAGATCATGAAGGAGAAGTTACATATAGGGGTGTGAGTGGCCTTCAAAAATAGCCTTATCACCAGGCTATGAGTTATGTCTGTCACTGAAGATGAGCCAAAGGTTTTCTTGTGATTACTTCTGAGGAAAACCTATTTAGAATAGTACTTAATGGCCAAAGTATCTTTCAAAACTTAACTTAAGTAAACAAACTTTATTTAGAGAAAAAATGTAATAAGCAATGAAATTGTTTTTATTTTCAGAAATAGTAAAAATAATGAACATTGCTTGCTTATGATTAACTTAAAGGCCATTAACTTCATCCTTTAGCATGTACGTATGATCTTATAATGCAAATGAAAACTTATCATCTACATAAAAGGGATCACAGAAGTCCTTACAGTTGAACATTGGCATTGGTACAACATGTAGTGCAGAGAAACGGCATCATTTTCACATTTCTGTTTGTTCCTCTGGCAGAAATAATTGGCATTTGAAAGGCATGGCAATACATTTCAACACCATGCTCAGAAATGAAAATATAGGAGAAATTTTGTAAGAAAGTGCCTTGGTCTAAGAAGAAATGCCCTGCTAGGCAGACTCAAGAAGCTACTTGATCTGAATATCACACATTCAAAGTTTATCATGTCAAGGTCAGCCGGTGTCTTAGGGTTTCACTGCTGTGAACAGACACTATCACCAAGGCAACTCTTATAAAGGACAACATTTAACTGGGTCTGGCTTAGAGGTTCAGAGGTTTAGTCCATTATTATCAATGTGCAAGCATGGCAGCATCCAGGCAGATGTGTGGCTGGAGGAGCTCAGAGTTCTACATCTTTATCCAAAGGTCGACAGGAGAAGACTGGCTTCCAGGCAGCTAGGGCCAGGGTCTTAAAGCCCAGGCCTACAGTGACACACCTACCCCAACAAGGCACACCTACTCCAACAAGGCCACACTTCCAAATAGTGCCATTTCCTGGACCAAACATACTCAAACCATCACAGATGGCATGACATTAAACATTTCTATGAATGTAAGTTTGTGTTCATCTTTGATCATCAAGTGCCATTGCAATAATTGGGCTCACTCTTCATGCTGACGAGTTGGTTTGACAATCAAACACTTTCTCAAAGTAAATACCTTACATACCAACATGACTAATGAGACAGCTTCCTAACCTTCTTGATTTTGTTCACACTGATAAGCTTATTTCTAACTGGAACAAGTTGGACAGACCATGGACCTGATAGCTTCATGGAGGTGCACACCACTTCTCTTGAATCAATTCCAGGCCATACACCAGAAAAATCTGTGTCTTGTCACTTACATCTCTCAATTTTGATAACACTATCACTAATATTACTTATTGTGCTTTAATGCAAACTTGTAAATATTGCTTTATGTCATATTAAAATACTTTCTGGTTTGGAGCTTTTCCCTTCAGGAAAAAGATTTTTGCATAAGTCATGTAGTTTTGCTAAAATGAAGATTCAATATTTCTTTCAAGACAGATCTCACAGTATAGTCTAGGCTTGCCTTTAATTCAACATCAATAACCCTGCATTAGGCTCCCAGATATAGGAATTATAGGTGTAAGCCATCATAGCCGGCTGAAAACTCAGTTTTGAAGAAGAAAAACAGTGCAGTTATTTGAGGACCTACCTAGATTGAAATTAAAGTAACAAACATTTCTTATTTAGACTTGCTGAGTGTGTATCTATTTTAGGCAGCTTTATTTCAATGTAACAAAATATTTAAGATAAACAACTAGAAAAAGAATAGACGTCTTTTGACTGTCAATTTCAGCTTGTCACTTGGCCATGTTGCTTTATGCCTGAGGCAGCATAATCCTTAAAGATAGAAACACCTTTTAATATGGCTGCTCAGCATGTTGGGACCAGGAAACAGAAAGAGAGTGAGACTATCTCCTTCATAAGCCACTTCCCTGACCCAACATCCTTTCCACTGGGCCTCACTCCCTATAAGCTGATCATCACCAATTGCTCCACATGATTCTTTGGGGGACATTCAACACTCAAAATCTAACATTGTCCTCATTTTCATCCACTGTCAACATTTTTGAATGAGCCATTTGCTGTCACTGCCTCACTTCTTTGATGCCAAGTTCTTTCTCCCCACTCCACCCCCAACCTTCTGCTTCCCATTAATATGCTGAAACTTTCCCCAAGTTTCTTACTGATGACAGACAGTTGCTGAATTCTCATTCTGACTTGTGATGCTGGATGGAGCGTTTTGTGCTCTGCCTTAAAAGATACAGTCTATCAGCTCTAGTGACAAGGACCAGTGTGCCTTCATTCTTTTTCTGACAGTTTATGCACTTCTTTTAGACTTGTTTTAGTATCATCTACCTATAGCAGCTTTTCCACCACTACCACCACCAACATCACCAACATCAACAACAAAGCTAACCCCTTCTTTTCTTCCACTACTGCTGCTCTGAAGTTGGATTGCCATGTCTACATTACTATACCTATGCATGATACAGATTCCCTTCATTTTAAGTATTCCATAGACACATATCATCGCAGCTTGCTTTTTACATCCACTGTTGTGTGTTTGGAGAAATAGTTGATGTATCTAGATCAACTAATGAAACACACACATGTGTCTCACAATTACTCACAATTACTCACAAATAAGTACATAACATCCAGGAATTTTTTTTCACTTTATTCTCACAGTTTACACTTGAGAACATTATTTTCCTCATCACTAAAAATATGAAATATGGTTAATTCATTAGTTTCTGTTTACTCATATTTTTTCACATCTAACGCTGCTAATTGTTTATGTATCTGACTTCTCCCTATTATCATTATTCTTCACCTGCTAAACTTTTCTCCTTTAATCAGCAAGCAAGTCTATCAACACAGAGATAGTAGATGTCTGACTCTCTGAGCCAGGTGACCTCCATGGCAACCCTTTAATTTTGCCATTGAATTGGGTTACTTTATACCAGTGGCGCAGGAAGGAATGGATGTGTTATACGTTCTCATAAAACTTTACAAATCAGTGAGACAGGTCTGTCTCAAGGATCCTTGTCTGTTGCCCTCTATTCAACAACATACAGTGCATCAGGTGTCTTCCTACCAAGGCCTCTATATTTTCTATACACCGTAGTATTTATGTACCATTCATCAGAATCATACATCAGTCTTAATTTACCACTTGTTTTTCAAATATGGAGATTGTCATCTGCACTTTGAGTTGTTCTGTCTAGCGCTTATCATCATGTAGTTGATACAAACCACAACTTACTTTATATTTTATAAGCAGTTTGACTAATATATGGGTAAAAGAGATGAAAACCTTTTCAGATACAAACAAAGCATTCTAGAAGTATTTGTAAAAAGGTTTACATTTACTGAAAAAGGGGTGTAAATTAAATGACAAATCTTGCTGTATAGAATTGGCAAATTACATCTTAATAATATGCGGACCTGGCCACTGTCTTAATTAATGCTACTTACGCACTTTGCATAACATATGGTTCTTTTATTTTTCCACAGTAATTGAGAACAAGCCCATAGTCTTGCAAACAGTAGTCAAGTGCTCTGTAGAGGAAAATTTGGTTACAGATATTAAAACCTATGATCTACAAGTTATTTTTCTAGGAACAAATTATAAGCATAAGGAAAATGCTATGAAAAATGCAATGATTTCTATATGGAACATTAATTTCTGAATATTGATTATTGGGTTTAATATACTAAATGGCTCTAACAATAATAACAGACTGTTTCCAAGGTACAAGTTGGGTTTTTATTTGTTGTTGTTGTTTTAAAGATTTATTTATTTATGTATATGAGTACTCTATGCATGTATGCCTGCATGACAGAAGAGGGCATCAGATCTCATTATAGATAGTTGTGAGCCACCATGTAGTTGCTGGGAATTGAACTCAGGACCACTGGAAGAGCAACCAATGCTGTCAACTTCTGAGGTATCTCTCTAGCCCCAAAGTATAAGTATCGCTAATTGTATAGAAAACTATTACTCATTCCAGACTTTCAGGGTGACTTTAGTATTCAATTATCAATGTAATTCGATGAATAAATGAATAAAAAATATTTTACCTTAAGATTGGTAATAAGAGATTCTGTTGACACCACAGTATTAACATTGTGGTTGAGTTCCTAGTTAGCTAACTGAGGTGGAGGAAAGCATAGAAAAGATAATTAATAGACGTGAAGAATTACAAATGTGCTGGCTAGTTTTATGTTGACATGACACTTGCTGGAGTCAGTGGAAAGGAGGGAACCTCATTTGAGAAAAAACTCCATAGTATTTGTTTGTAAGGCATTTTTTTTTAATTAATGATTGATGTAGGAGGGCCCAGCCCATTGTGCGTTGTGCTATCCCTGGGCTAGTGGTCCTGGGTTCTATAAGAAAGCAGGCTGAACAAGCCATGAGAAGCAAGCCAGTAAGCAGCACTTTTCCATGGCCTCTGCATCAACTCCTACTTCTAGGTTCATGCCCTGTTTGAGTTCCTATACTGATTTTCTTCAGTGATGAAAAGTGATATTGAAGTGTGAGCAAAATAAACACTTCCTCCCCAAGTTGCCTTTGGTCATGATGTTTCATCACAGTAATAGTAACCCTAAAACATACAAGTATCCTGATAATGTAGTGACTGTGATTATAAAGAACCCAAAGAAAATCATAGACTAGTGGAGTTAAGTTGAATTAGCAAATTCAACATATGAAAATTAATTTGGTTTCTATACGTTATCAACAAAAATTACAAAATGTGCAGAGATTTGTTTGTGTTATTAGTAATAAACTGGAAGAGTTTATCACTTAATTTAACATAAAGGACACTGGTAATACATTATGAACAACAGGAGCCACAGAATGAATAATATATTAGAATTTTCTGTGATGTTTCCAATAATTTGTACCTCTAAAATGTTTTCAAACTAAAAACTTTATCAAAGTGAGACCTTCAAAATAATAATAATAATAAAAGCAATACCACTAATAACAATAAAAAACACCACAAATAGCTTGGGGTTTTAATAATGGATGTAAGATCTGTACAAATGTTCATTTGTTGACTATTTACGATTTGTTAGTTTCTTTAGTCGTAATGAAGATAGAACTTAGGGTCTCATGCATGCTAAGCATGGCTTCTATGACTGAAATATATCCTCTACCATATAATTCAGAATATAAGAAAAACTGCCAAAGGAGTTGTGATGATTTAAATAGGTATAGCCCACAGAGACTCATGTGTTTGAATGCTTGGCTTATAGGGAGTGACACTATTAGGAGGTATGGCCTTGTTGGAGGAAGTGTGTCACTGTGAAGGCAGGCTTTGAGGTTCTATATATGCTCAAGCTATGACTAGTGACACAATTCCATTCTGCTGCCTAAGGATCCAGATGAAGAATTCTAAGCTCCTTCTCCAGCACCATGTCTATCACAACACTGCCATGCTTCCTGCCATGATGATAATATACTAATCCTCTGAAATGGCTCTTATATGCTCATGTGTTTGAGTTGTCTTGGTTGTGGTGTCTCTTCCCAGAAATAAAACTCTAAGACATAAATTGGTACCCAGAGTGGGGTTTTGCTGTTATAGACCTGACCATGCTTTGGTTTGGAAGATTGTGGAATTGAAGTTGTTGGATTAGGGTAGTGGAATGTTTTAACCAGGCTTAATCAACCATCCTAGTAGGAACATGGAAGACAGTGGTACTGAGCGTGATTTGAACTGTGGGGACCTGGCTCAAGACTTTCAAAGGAGAAGAATTTTAGTATTAGAGATTGTTGTTGTGATATTTTGGTGAAGAATGTGGCTGCCTTTTTCCCTTATCCAAAGAGTCAACCTGAGGGAAAGGTAAACAGATTTAGATTATTTGCATTGGCAAAGTTAATCTCAAAACAACCTAGCGTAAACTCAGTTGTGTGCTTTACTTTTATGAGAATAATTTTGATTAAACATAGCAAGCTGAGAAAGGAAATTTACAGAATTTATGGTTCAATGGTTAGAGGGTATACCAGGAAGTAGAGGGAGTGAAATCCTGTGTTCAAGAAGATAAATGATTTTAAAGATATTAACTGGAATTAAGGGAGTGGTGATCTTAGGGCAAGATATCACCTAGCTAAATTTCCATTTTGTGTAAAGGGATTAAAGAAAAGCTTCAGTCCCGGTGTGGTAGTACATGGGAGAAAGAGGTTTGCAGATCTCTGAGTTTAAGCTATCCTTGTCTGCATAGCAAGTTCCATGACAGCCAAGCTTAAGCAGTGAAAGAAACCACTGAAATCTGGTGAAGACATAATTAAACAAGGGTGCAATGTTACAACCTCAGCAAGCAGCAGAACTTGGAAGCTTCAGCTATATGGTTCTGGCTTTGGAGTCAAGGATAGAACAAAGAAATTATGGAATCCTCCTCTATGTCACTGAGGCCAGATGTGTAGCAGTGGCCTTCATGCTTTCCCAGAGAAGCTATCATGTACATCTGTGAAAGGCTTTTGTGTAAAACTGTGAAGGTGAGGCCTAGATTTCTATGGAAGCACCCAAGATGTTGGAGATGCCAGAGCATTGGATACCTGCCAAAGAAAGCTGCTAACAGGGAGTGGAACCAGCCAAAGAGAAAGAAGAGAAAGAATAAAAGAGTTGGATATCTAAAGAGAATTTTAACATTATACATGGAAATGCAGTTTGGGGTTTGCCCAGCTGGGTTTCAGGCTTGCTTTGATCCAGTATTTCCTCACTATGATCCCTTTTAGAACAGTAATATATCTCCTGTGCTATAATATATTAGAATTTTGTTTTTGTTTTTGTTTTTGATTTTATAAGGTATTTCAAGTTAGTATATTGCATGAATTTCAGAAGACACTTTGAACCTTGGACTTTTAAACATTGTTGAGATTATGATAGACTATGGGGAGTATTGAAGTTGAACTGAATACATTTTGCATTATGCTATGGATACAAGCCCATGGGGGGCAGGGAGTAGAATATGGTGGTTTGAATAGCTATACCCACCCCCATAGACTTATGTGCTTTGGCCCATAGGGAATGGCACTATCAGGAGGTATGGCCTTACTAGAGTAAGTCTTGCCTTATTGGAGAAAGTGTGTCACTGTGGAGACAGGCTCCAGCATCTTATATATGCTCAAGGTATGCCTAGTAACACAGTCTCCTTCTATTGCCTGGAGATCAAGATGTAGAACTCTAGGCTCCTCCAGCACTGTGGCTGCCTGGATAATGCCATGCTTCATACTATGATGATAATGGACTAAACCTCTGAAACTGTAAGCCAGCCCTAATTCAACATTCCCCTTTATAAAAATTGCCTTGGTCATGGTGTGATTTCATAGCAGTGACATCCCAACTAAGACAGGAGTTAAAGAACTAAATAAATAGAGTAAGGTGATATAGTCATGGACTGGACGTTTCAAAACTGTAAAGGTATCAGTTTTCCTTATATTGCATTATAGATTCAAAGCAATCCTCTCTCTCTTTCTCTTTCTCTCTCCCTCCCTCTCTATCTCTCTATCTCACGTGTGTATGAAATCTGACAAAGTAATAAAAGCATTATTCAATATTCTTTACCATAAGCAATATTTTGTACAGCAAAATGTTTTCCCTTCAGTCACTTTTGGGTGTTTGTTCAGAGAACATGCACTAAAAATAAAAACTGTCTGAAAGAAGTTATATAAAAACACATGCTTGGGGATGATTAAAATATTTTCTGTGAATGTTTTTAAGAGCATAATATAATTACAGCAATTTCCTCTTTGCTCTCCTCCCTCCAAACCCTGCTATCTAACCCTTCTCACTCTCCTTTAAAGACATGGAATTTTTTTAAATTGTTATTTCATACATACATGTAAATGTATATGTGCATGATATATATGTATATGATGTATGTGTGTATATATACATATATTCTTGATTTTGGTCCTTAATGTTCTTTGTATTGATGTTTTTATGGTTGGCCATTTGGTACTGGACAGCCAATTGGTTTGCTCTTCTCTCAGGAAGACTACTTCTTTTGCTCCTAGCTTTCTTCAGTTCTTTGTTTAGGGCTGAGGCCTAGTAGACTTTTTCATTTCCACTTAGGTAGGTCCATTAGCTTCATCCACGTTTAGGTAGTCATTGTGGTGAGACTGAATGAGTGTAGCTTCCGACGTTACTAGGCAACACAATCTCACAGCAAATTCTTTAATTCTCTAAGTCTTCCACTATTTCTACCCCCTCTTTCAAAATGTTCTCTGCAACCTTAGCAAACATTTTAAAATATATCCTTGTATAACTGACAGTATTTACTCTGGACAAATCTCCTAGCCCATGCCATCTAAAATTATTGACTCAATTTCCTTCTTATTGCTCTAATAAGATTTTCTGTTCCTTCTTGTTCATAGTAGGAAGATTAGTTTTAGAATATCTTTTTTCTTAGGTTCTTCAACTTTTTGATATATAATCTATAATAGTCCACAATAATTACTTATCTTTTTTACTTCTGTATTATCTTGTTCTGTGAGTTTTCCTGCTTTTCATACTTTATACTGATGGCCTAACATGCCAGGAAAGAGTGAATCTCAATTAATGAGTTGACTCCATAAGATTGGCTTGTAGGCATGAATGAGGGGACATTTTCCTTATTGCTAATTGATATTGAGGACCCAGTCTCTTGTATCAGTACCATCTTTAATCAGGTGTCTGCTGTATAAAAAAGGTAACTAGTAGATGACTTCAAGGAAGTATCTAATCAAGACACACCAGGACTAACTCACATGTGAACCCACAGAAACATGTACAAGACTTATACATGTTCAGACCAGACAAAGTCCCAGCATTGTGAAGGTGAGTGTTAACACAAAGTTACATTCCTAATCAAGAATCTATTTGCACTTGACATCTGCTGGGAAAGGGAAAATCAGGTTTCTCCAAGAGAGTGTCACTGGGTATATAAACCATACTCGAGTGCAGGCTCTATGACCAGGAGTAGCTGAACAACACAAAACTGAATTCATGGGTTTGTTTGTTTGTTTGTTTGTTTGTTTGTTTTGGTATTTTAGTCTTATTAGTTTGGTTGAGTTTTGGTTGTTTTGTTTAATGGGGTTGAAGAGAGTAAACAGAGAAAACAGAAGAATGTGTGGTTAGGGAGGTAGGGAATATCTGGGAGGAGTTGTTGGAGTGGAAAGGGTATGATCAAATGTCAGGAGCCATCTAGGAAAAGCTAAAAGCATGCAAGGAAGTTTTCAGGAGATTGTCCACTGGCTTGCATGGCTGTGAAGGGTAAACTCTGAACTGTAGGGCCTTCAGAGGTTTCATCCCAGGATGGGTCTTGCTACTCATTTGCCCTTCCAGTTACTATTCCATAAGCTAACGATTCCTGGGTATTAGTTGGCCCTATTGGGCAGATTCTCTGCAGCTCAGTGAGAATGTACGCTAATGTAGCAATGCTGGGTAGACAAATTGATAATTTCATAATTCCTAATAATAATTTTACAGAATTCCTAAATTTATGTAATTTCCAGCCCTTTAAAAAGGTGTAAATAGGGTTCTGGAAACCTTCATGTGTTATGGGCTAATTGTACTAAGATAAGAAAACAGGCTTGGAACAAATTAACAATGAGGGAAACCATCCCTTCTAGGTTAGCTGGGACACTACTATCTGGTAACTAAAAGTCATAAACTGGGAGTGGGCAATTTATTGTGGGTGCAAGGACAAAAAAGAAAAATATTGACTTGTTTTTTTTTTAATTTAAACCGTTTTATTATAAAAGTAATACAAATGACAAATAAAATGTGGAGAAGGACAAAGGCATCCACTTGCTGCCTGCCATCCTACTGAAACCACTATCAGTATCTATTGTCACTTTCATAGCCTGGCGTGTCATTCACACCCATGACCACGCTAGTGCTCTTGTGTCCGTTTTCTTGCTGTAGCGTTTTCTCCGTACCACTCACTGATACCTGTCTATCGACTACGGGTGTGGGATGGCAGAGGCACCGCCAGGCTCCACAACTCTGCACGTATCCTTGGTGTAAACCCGCATGCAACTGTACTGTCTCTGATAAGAAAGTTCTAGGCTAACTATATTTGCAAGCAATATAGTGCTTCCATCGGAGAAGGCTTTATTCTGAAAGGAAGTTTATGGGTTGGGACTAGCTAAGTCAACCCTGACTACCTCTGAGATAAAAGACGAGCAGCTCGCTGAGGAGCCTCACATCCAATCTTTCAGAACTGAAGTCAGCACCAAGAAGGGCAGATGTCATCTTCTAAGAGAAATATTCTGAGGGTCTGGCAGCATAAATCCATCGGTAAGTTTATAATAGACTATTGTGGAATCTGACTCCACTATGGCCAAAGTAAAAGACATTGGCAGTTCTGGATCGCCTTGCAACTTTCTAGACGCCTTCAAGATTTCCCTTATCCTATTATGGCTGAGGGAAGCAGAAATGGGTGTAGGCACCACTGTCTGCAGCCCTTCCCCTTCGATCTCAGTGCCAAGGAGGCAGATGAGTTGTAGTTCTGGTATTCCTACACAGTTTACTTCATGCCAACTTTTACTCTCCATGAGATCCAGGTAAACCAAGAATGCTATATAAACTTGGGTGGCATCTCCTATATCTAATTCCATCATTTCTAAGTACTTAGGGTGTGTGCCCATCCAGGCGTCCTCCGGAGCCCATGTGTGGGCGCCGCCGCCATCGCGAACGGGAGCCAGGCCAGGCCCGCTACATCCCGGGGTAGGTTCGGAATCGCTGTGCTCCTCCATGCCGCCCGCGCAGAAAGCCGTGGTGCACCGCAAACCCCTGACTTGTTTATCAATACAAAACTTCAAAACTAATTAGACAATTGGCAGATAATTTGCCTCTTGACAAAACCATTCTAACTTAATAACATAAGAATTATTGTTTTAAACTTTTAATGAACTTCTGGAGCTAGTAACAGAAAATGAATGTTTAGTCAGGTACTAGTCTAAATGGAAACACATGTAAACATTTCTTTTGTGACTCCTTATCAATTTATGACTTGAATTGGTGTCTTTTTTTTTTTTTTGGTTTTTCGAGACAGGGTTTCTCTGTGTAGCCCTGGCTGTCCTGGAACCCACTCTGTAGATCAGGCTGGCCTCGAACTCAGAAATCCACCTGCCTCTGCCTCTGCCTCTGCTGGGATTAAAGGTGTGGGACACCACACCTGGCTTTTGAATTGGTGTCTTAAACTTGCTATGAACTTATGGAATATAAAGATGGCCATATTATCAACTCTCTGGAGAAAGTATAAGAACTAAAAAAGACAATAAGGGAAGGGCATTTTCTTACTTTCAGAAATGAAAAGGTAGAAGCTCTTTTGGTTGGAGATTCTTTTTCACGCAGAATGAATGAGTTTTTTTCTGCATTGACACTTGATCATTGGACTGTGCTCATGGGTACTTTCGTTCCATCCACCAAATGTACATATGCATATATAAGTATATGTATATGTATGTAAGTATGTATGAACACTAGTGAAGTTGCTGAGACGAGTGGTCGGGTCCAGCCAGTATGTGTGTGTGTGTGTGTGTGTGTGTGTGTGTGTGTGTACATGTTGCCTGTGTAAAAGATTTTAATTATTATCCTTCCTAATCTCTCTCCTTCGTGCAGTTGATGAGTTCCAAGCCTCTCACCTGGCCAGCAAAGAGGTCCTTGAGTGAAAGAGAAAAGAAACCAGTGCTATTATCACAAAATAGCAAGAGAGAATTACAGAGAAAGAGACCTGCACTATTTTTGTGCTCAGATTAAAGCAGAAAATAGTAAGAGAATGGAAACCAGTGCTTATTAAAGCACAGATAGTAAGATTATAAGGCCAGAGATCATCAGTCTTTGCCTTCATCCAATGCTGTGCTCCATTTCAACCCGTTTGGAGCAGGACTCTTGCATTCAAATACAGTATATGAAAAGAATTTAAGTTAAAAAAATTATTATTTTTTAGAAAGGAATTAAAACATGGTCCTGTAAGTCAGTAAGGAGTGTTTCCTAATGGTTTCTGCTCCAAGCTTCTGCCTTGATTTCCTACTGTCATATCTGTAAATGATGAACTTCGACCTAGAAGTATAAACTAAATAAGAATCCTTTCCTGCTCAAGTTGGTTTTAAAATAGCAGTTGCTTTTGTTTGTTCTTCAACTCCTTTCTTAAAGCTGGTTCTGTCTTGTGATTATAGCAGTAGGAATGTGACTAAGCATGTTGTCTTTGTACACAAGACATAGTGAGAAGGCTGGGCTGATCCCGTGACAGGCTATAAATTGGCAGTGAAGGAGACCAGGCCCAAATCTGTTCACAAGAACTGGGCAGTTCCAGGCAAGTCCAGGCCTCAGAAGTTGCCCTGCTACCTGGCCTCAGGCAAGGACAATGGGTCAGCAGCAATTTCCACAGCTCCTTAGCTACTTCCTTAGCAACAGTTTCCAGCCTCCATGCCCCAGTAATGGAATGTCCTAGAGACAAGTAAAATAAAGGTCACCTACCCTAGAATTCCCTAATTTGCTTTTAATCAGGCCTACAAGCTCATGTGATTGTCTCTCTATCTTGGTAACGGGAGTGACCCCAGCATGCTGGACTTCTGCAGAATCAAACACTCTTTGCATTTACATACTATTTGAGACTAGGGTATCATTCTTCAGCAAATCATGGACCCTTAGACTATCTCATTCTCTGATTTGCTTGCAAATGAAGGTGGATCCACTGAAGCCTGTACTTGCAGTTTTATATACAGTTCGCATAAAGTTCTATGCTTCTGAGTAAGGCTATGCTCTTTGTTTTGTTTGTTATTATATTCACTTGTTTGTTAGGTTGTATGTATGTGTGTTTGTGTGTGTGTGTTTGTCATTTTGCTTGGCTTATAAATCTAGGAATTTTAAAGTGTAGAGTTTTTTTGACTAAATGTCTGTTCTATTAGTTCTTGTCCTAACTCCCATTACTGACGGCCAAGTAAGGAAATACATTTGTGTAAAAAGCAGTTAAAAATACACAGGTAAATGATGGATTCACCATAAAAATATCTCAGAGATGTATAAATTACTGGCGCCAGCTGTGCTTTAAACCTATTTCTTTCCTTTGTTATTTTGTTTGTTGCAGATGTTTCCTATAGACATGTTATTGTACACTGTGTAGAATTATCCTTGTGTTATTCAAATGCCGATTTCTCTGCATCTATATCTAGATATATCTATATCTGTGACCTATATCTAGTCACAGTCTGGGGGCATTGCAGTGATTATTCACAGTACTCCTGTTTCAAGTTTGTATAAACATTGCTCCTCATTTATGTTCTGACTTTCCAACAGAAGCTTTTCAGTCAGTGTCTGGGCAGATGACAGAATAGGACAGGACTTCTGACAGGCAGTGGAAGGAAAAGAGTGAGGAGGAGGAAGAGAAGGAAGAGGTATTCGCCATGAGGAAGGGGTCCTGGAGACACCATGGGAGAACATAGCTGAAGACCAGTGAGCCAGAAAGTTGGGTGGAATGGAAGACGTGATGCCAAAAGCAGACTTTAGTGAAAGTTACAGACGTGGATAGAGGTTAGCAGACAAGAGTAGAATGAATCAAGCTGTGGTGGTCCACGTGGCATAAACATCATCAGAACAGTAATTATTTTTTTTTCAGAAGAGAAAATGATAATTTGGAAGTAGCATTAAAATAGAGCAAGACACGCCCTTAACCTCAGTTCTTACACTGATATCCTTTCAAGGACAGATAGGTCTCAGTAAGGCAAGAAGGTAAGTGTGATATTTGAAGGAAAAGATGCTGAAATAACTGACTGAATACAGGATACTAAATGGGTTTGCGTGGGAAAAGGGGGGTGTAGTATAAGGGTCTGAAAGCCGCTGAAGGAAGACTCCAGACTCAGATAGTATGCACAGAGAAAGAGTGCTTATTCTGTAGAAACAACCAGCATCTAGAGGCCAACCATTCTTTGAAATGGTAACCCCAGACAAAGGCATGTGGGCCTTTTTATAGGGAACCAGGAGAACCCTCAGAAAGATTAGGTAATCTAAAATTTCACTGGTAAGTGCTAGGGAGTCACAGGCGGTCAGTGGTCTGCATTCCTATTTCATGAATGTTTAACCATACGATGAAATGGGATTGTCCAGCACAGATTGCCATTTTGAGATAAGTTTTTTTCATAGTTATCCCCAGGCTATACTTTGGGAAGGAGTTTTATGATTGCTTTCTGGATTTTATGGTCTTTCCCTGGAGCTGGTGTCTTATGGCCTAGTTTCTAGGACTTATGGTCTGTCCCTGGAGCTGGTGCCTTACAGACTTTCTTTGAAATCAGTTCTGGTCCTTAAATGGAGACAAATGGGGTTTTATGTTGTCCTCTCAGTAGGAAACATGACAATGCATGGATTCAAAGTGACTTGGTGAAGTTGGAACTCCTAATGCTTACGGAAGTGTCCAGGGACATAAAGCACCATGAGCTTGGCTCTCACATCTCTTGTGCTTGGGTGGTATATGCACTCTCAGGTGTGAAGCTACAGAGCAGCCTCAAGGCTGATCCTCTGAGAGTTACTCTTTCAGCAGATGTGAGTTCTGGAACCATCTATAACCACTAGTTTCATTTATCTTGGATTTTTTTGCCAAGTTTTTCCAAAATCTCAATTTCTGCATGTATGTAAGTAGGACCTGATTTAAATAATCTCTTTTGCTTTCTTCAGATGTCTTAAATAGCAGAGAGGAAAAGAAAAATGGGGTCATTCCTGTCATCAGGAAAGTGTGAAGTATCAGAAACAAGTAAGCCTCTTTCACATAACCGATGCATCCAGAGCTAATATTAGGAAGATCGATGTGTGAGTTCATACATCTGTTATATTTGGCATCAAAGTATATTAATACCCTCCAAAAACCACAGACAAGTGACAGAACAATGCACCATGTTTTAGAGACACTTGGTTATGCCTTCCTGCTAAGGCAAAATACATTTTGTAACTCATAAATATGGATTAGTAACAGATTTATGATGTATCAAATCCTAACTCCTGAAGTTAAAATTAAAATGTACTCTTACTTCTCAGCTCCCTGTCATTCATTTCCCCTATCCTGCGCGTGATAGTCACTGCATTATTATTAATTTTTATATTAGTATTTTAGCATTGTAAGTAATAAATGAGTCACTTGAGCATATATAATTCCAAGTGATGAAAACATTGAGTTTTCGTTACTGAGTTTCATTTAATCAACAATGAAAGTGAAAGTGCTTCCTCACAGCTTATATTTTTGTTATTACAGCATTTCTATTAACCTACTTAGTTGAACTGATGGATTAATTCAGTCATTGCTACAAGCACACTAATCGATCAAAACTGATAATTTCACTCCAAACAGTCAATCAACTTTGGTCCAGTCAATTTTTTATGCTACATGAACAATGTATCTTCCTATTTCACAGAGTTCTATATCTTGGAAGGACTTTATTGAAGATGAGGGAAAAGCAACAATGCTTGATCTTAATGAGCAAAGACACTGCTTGGAATAAAGATGCATATGTCACATACTGAGAACACATTGGAATGACGAACGTCTTATCTATAGGCATTCATTTCAATCAGCTTAGCGAAACATTAAAAGTTTGAACATTCTCATTGTTGTAAAATGTTTTCTATGTATGGCTTAGAATCTCCTTACCTAATGAAGCTGAATATACTTTTACACTTCAGTTCTTTGATAAACAAGTCAGTATTCGCACCTTTCATCCGAGGTATTGTAGTTAAATCTGGGTAATTGGCCACTAGGTGGCAGGGCTGTGATGTGAATAGAGGCCACAGTTAAAAGCCAATTTCAGAAATTCCTCCAGGAAGAGTTTTAAAGCCACACACTGAGCACGTAGTATGTATTTTTTCCCACATGCTGAAGTTCCAAAGAGGACTATTTCATGGTCTCTGTCACCAATGATAAGACACTGTAATAGAATGTAATAGCCACCACAGGTCACTTCTTCATTTTAAAGCATACTGACAGAGTTTTGATTATCTGAAACTATGCTGGTGATGCTAAGAGGCTCTCAGAAGAGTTTGTCCTTTTCCTTAAACATATTATAAAACAGAGGCTATAATCCCGCGGTAGAGCCTGTTAGAATGTGTGGGACCTTAAGTTCAATCTTTTGCACCCACAAGCAGCAGAATTTTAGTATTACAGATGAAGTGAGAATCTGAAATGTAAAGCATTAAAATACAACTAACACAAAGTCTTGTCTAATGTTATTCCCAATCTATAGTTTCTCAAATATGAACAACTTTACCTCCAAAAGTACACTTGGCAAGTACATTTATCTTTATCAGAGCTGGATGAAAAGTGCTATTAGAGTCTGTAGGTAGAAGTCTGAAATGCTGCAAAATAGCCTAGAATACATGGGCTGGAGAATATTACTAAAAGGTCAGCATTTGGAACAAGTTAGGACTGGACTGTGATAGATAAAGCTTCTATCTCAAGATTTCAAGGTAAGACCTGTTGTTTGAAAGGAGACAGACAGAAAAGATGCTTTGGATGAAGGTTTGGGGCAAGCTTACACAACACTTGAATATATGTGACAGTTGGGATGAGAACGAGAAAAACTTGATTTAGCCTTAACAAAGGCAAGAAAGCTGGGCATGGTAGTAAACACCTGTAATCACAGCAGTTGAAAGCTTGATGCAGGAGGATTGAGAGTTTGGAGCAGCCTAGATCACATAAAGAACCCTCTACCACCCAAGACACACACACAGAGAGAGAGAGAGAGAGAGAGAGAGAGAGAGAGAGAGAGAGAGAGAGAGAGAGAGGGAGGGAGAGAGAGAGAGAGAGAGAGAGAGAGAGAGAGAGAGAGAGAGAGAGAGAGAGAGAGAAGTGGAGGTTGCAATAAGTAGGGCACCATTGTATAGCACACAGAGATGAGGTTGGGTTCATCTTTCACATTTATTGGGCTTGCAATTTGGTTTACCTTCTATTTTCATTCCTTTAAAGTGGGGAAACAGAGCTGGAGAGGCAGTTCAGCAGGTTAAGAGCACAGGCTGCTCTTCTGGGTGTCCTAACTACTTCTCTGTTGCTGTGAAGAGACACCAAGGCCAAGGCAGCTTATAAAAGAAAATGTTTGCTGGAGCTCATGATTCCAGCAGGCTCCAGTTTATGCCCACCATGGTGTGGAGCATGGCAGCAGGCAGGCAGGTAGGTATGGCACTGGCACATTAGCTGAGAGCTTACCTCCTAATCCACAAGCATCAGATGGACAGACAGACAGAGCACTACCTGAGAATGCCCACCACCAGCACCACTCCTCCAATTCTTCCCAAACAGTTCCAGCAACTGATGATGATTATTCCAATTATTCAAACATAACAGTCTCATTAAAGCAATCTCTACTCCCCACGCCCTGTTCACCCACTCATGGAAAAATCAGCTATCTCTTTCTTAGCATACAGGAAGAGATACCATTGTCATTAAAACCACAACATCAGAGGACTCACGTTTGGTTGCTGGCTCCCACACTGGGTGACTCTCAACCTCCTTTAACTCCAGCTCTAGGGATTCCAATGCTTTCTTATGGCCTCAAAGGACACCGCACTTAGATGGCATATACAGACACACACATATAGGAAAGAGAAAAATTTGAAAATTAAACTTTTAAAAGAGAAATTGTTGAAAAGATTCAGTATATATTAAATGTCCCAAACATAAATGTGTCAATAATGATACTTAACATCGTTAAGATATTGTGAGGATGCTAATTATATCACTATCCATGGTTGTCATTATGTTTACTTGGAAAATTGCAGTCAGGGCACAATAGTACTGTGTAATGATGAAAATGAACAACCAAGAGAAGAGGGAATAACACACAACAAAACTTTTGCAGGAGTTATGGAAAGCCAAGTCAGATTCATCAACATCTCCACCTTCCTGTATACTAGGAAAGAGATAGCTGATTTTTCCATGAGTGGGTGAATAGGGTGTGGGGAGTAGAGATTGCTTCTGTGATTAGTCAGATACAACCTAGTTAAATCAACTCCCTGCTGGTCCTGCACCCACACAGCTGAAGAGAATTCGGCTCAAAGTGATGACAATGATGACTGCTGTCTGCTGTCTCCTGCCCTGATGACCATTTTGTCCTTCTGTAGTTACTCAGGTGTAATGATGCTGATACCCTTCATCCGAAGGGTCTGACCTGATTGGCTCCATACTTTCTTAACTACCTGCTTTCTAATCCGTACCTCCTTCAGCCATAAATCACTCTTAGAGCAAGTTGTCTTCTTTGCCTGTTCCTTGACAAAACAAAAGTATTTAGAGGAGAACTTCAGCACACTAACTGCTATTATTTCTCTCGTGTTTTTTTTTTTTCTTTTTAAGTTTTACTCCTTTTGCTTCATCCTGCTTCAGCTCTTTGAAGTAAAACCTCTCAAAAGAATTCCCTGTACTAATTGTCTTACTTTCTCCACTACCTTTTCAATGGATTTGGCATTTTATAGCCACTGTTCCACAGATCACTCTTACTAAGACCATCAGATCATCGATGCAATCTGTTTTTAATCCAGTAGTAAGCTTTCAAGTCTCACTAGTGGACTATCAGTGGCATTTGACGTAGTCAATGACATTTTTTTCTCTAAAATTTTCCACGTGGATGCCACACTTTTCCCTTCCCCTCCTCTCCCTCCCCCTTGGCTGCTCCTTCTTAACCTCATTTGCTTTGCCCTCCAAAACTGTCCTTTCTATTTATATTGTCCCTGAGTGATATATCCAATTTCATAATTTTAAACACCATATGTTTATGTCTACTAAGTTTATATGTTCAGCTTGATTCCAGAGTAGTGGAAAAATACTCCTCATTGTCTTGAGCTAAATATTTATAGCTATCTCAAAATTAATATGTGTAACAGATAATGAATTTCTTCAGATTTCCTTACCTCTACTAATTGATGTGCCACTCTTATGGTTGACCATGCCCAAATTGTGTAATAATGCTTAAGACTTGTGTCAGAGAAACATCCTGCTTGGAGCACTACTCTTCTCAGAACTGGATTTGGTCTGCAAAAAGAGGGCCATGTATTGAGACTGAGGTATGATTGAAGATCTGTTGGGGACAGAGGTTGGCAAGCCAGCTTCAAAACTCACATAGGTGAAGCTCTCTCAAAAGTATCTTGAATTGATAGAACTGCTCCTAGAACACATTAGTAGCGATGGAAATAAGGCTTATATAGACCTGCTGTAAGATCAAAGGGTAGCATTTATAATTAGATGGCACTGGTACACAAGATTCTGAGTAGTGCTGCATGTGGGCTCAGCTATGGTACATCCCAACTTCCTCCGAAGACTAGAGCTGACACTCAGGGCCTTCTTGGCAAAGTTGAGTATGACTGACAACACTCCATTGAGCCACTGGGATTGCTCCCTGGTTTTACCCTTGATGGTCGGAGACTTTATGTGGTCTTCTCTTGGGTGAAAGCTGGCAAGCTTTGATGTTGCATAGACAGATGAGTATTCCAGCTATTTCCCACACAAGTTGATATAATTCTCACGCTTGAGCAAAGAGAGGCAGGGGCTAAGACAAAGCTCCTTTCATAAACTGTTGTGGAGTAAAGTCTGTCATGCTAGCTGCAATGACTCAACTGAGTGAGGCTCTGTCTGTGCCCTGTCACAAGCAATGCAAACAGGAAACACAGCTGAAAGAGCTAGAGATGCATTACCAAGGAACTCTCAGGTCCTCTGCTGAGATCCACCTTCTAGAAAGACACATCTGCCTACTGAACCACCCTTAAGTAGTACCAGCATGTTTCCTGGGCCCTTTGCTATATAGTTTTGGTTGTAGGACTCAATGTCAAATGTAATTAGACTCCTGTTTTAGGGAAACAAAGTCTCCAGAGGTGAACTACAGTTGAACCATTCCATCAGTGAGTTTGCTACCTGGATATGACTAAGCTCTCAAAATAGACTTCTTCAATCTTGATCCCCACTAGAGTTTCAACTTTTTTTGGTATCTGTAATGAAGAGACTGATCTGTGGATAGATGTAATACTATTGTTGGGACAAGATAGAATTTACTATTCTGCCTCTTTACCGATCCCCCTGCCCCTTTCTGTTTCTCTCCTCTCATTCTCTCTCTTTAAAAATACATTTCACACATCCTCTTCAGTTAATCTTATTGTTTGGCTCTGCTTTGAATCCTATACCAAATCTGGCTAATCTGTCTATTTTCATTACTATTTTATTAGCTTTATGAAGTAAGTTCTTTTCTGCTGGCCTGGAATTTTGCCACCATCTCTTGGCTGACTTTCCTATATCTTTCTCTCTTTCATTTAGTCCATTTTTAAACATGGAAGCCAGAATAACTAGGCAGATCACATTAAGGCTCTGCTCAAACTCTCCAATCTCTTTATTCTTAATCAGAATAAACGTCCTATAATCAAAAGATCTTATACGACCTAGAACTCCTTCAAATCTCATACCTCATCAGTAACTACTGTGCTGGCTAGTTTTATTTCAACTTGACTCAAACTGATGCCACCAGAGAGAAGGAAACCTCAATTGAGAAATCTTATGCCTGCATATGATCTGGCTGTAGGCTACCCTGTAGGGCAATGGTTCTCAACCATCCTAATGCTGTGACCCTTTAATACAGTTCCTCATGTTGTGGTAGCCACTAACCATAAAATTATTACATTGCTATTTTGCTATGGTTAAGAGTCAGAATATAAATATCTAGTACACAGTCCCTGCGGATGTCATGACGGGTTGAGAACCATACTGCTGTGGGTCATTTTCTTAATTAGATATTGATTTGGAAGGTCCCAGTTATTGTGGCTGGGGCCACTATTGGGCTACAGGTCCTGGTTTCTATAAGAAAGCAGGATGAGTAAGGCATAGGAAGCAAGCCAGTAAGCAGCACTCCTCCATGGTCTCTGCATCAGCTCCTGGGTCCAAGTTCCTGCCTTGCTTGGGTTCCTGGCCTCACTGCTAAATAAGCCCATTCCTCCACAAGTTAGTTTTGGTCATTGTTTTTCATCATGGGGATAGGAACCCTAACTAGTACAAATTCCTACCCAAAGTGGCTATTGCTCTGACATAACCCTGTTGCTTTGGGGAGGATTGAAAAAGGACTTTGTAACTTTGAAAGGCCATTGAGTGTTCAAAGCTCGATGAGCTTTTCTGTGGGAGATTGGATGGTAATGTTGAGAACAATTCAGATGATGGATGCCTGGCTTGTGAAGTTCCAGAGGGAGATCTGAGACTCAAAGGTTCTATTTGCTATTTTGGGTTGAGAATTGTGGTTCTGGTCAGCTGGGGCTGAAGAATCAAGTGTGATTAACAAGAAACCAGAGCCAATAAACTGAAACCTTTGTTTTCCTGATATACTCGATGCTATTCTGCTGCAGCTGAGGGATTAGTGGTGACTAGGAAGAGACCAGCATCGCTGAGCTCAAATCTCAGCAGTGTTTCCTCAGAATCAACACATAGTAGCTGTGTTCTAGAAGCAGTGAAGGTAACTCAAAGGACAGCTGAATGTGTTAGTGAGAGTCACCAAGTGGCACTGGTTTTGAAAGCAGGAAGGGCTCCTGACAAGCAGCAAAGGCTGCTTGATAGTGCAAGGGTCCAGGGAAGGTCATTGGTGATGGGGTAATCTCAGTAGCAGTTGAAGCCCCATGATCGAAATGGTCATGGACAGAATTTGAGGCTTGGAAGGCAGCCCGGTTGCTCAAAGACCTGAGGGTTTGCAAGTATCATAAATGACTACCAAGAACAGCAGTGGAGTGGAGCCTGCTGTTGCTGCTGGATCCTGGAAGACAAGCTGTGTGGGCTTCAGGAGACAGAGCCGGAGAAGTGACCCAAGTCTTTTGGAGGAGCCCCCAAAATTGTGAGTGAATCCGAGGTATTTGACATTGGGCTTTTTATACCATTGGAGTTTGGTTTTGCTTTGTTCAGATTGTGACTGTGTCCTGGTTTTTGCCTCCTAGAAAGTATTTAACTTTATTTTGACTTTTGTAGGATCCCCCAGCTGAAAAACCTTTGAACTTTCAAGAGAGATTTTCTATTTTTAAAGAGATTCAATATTTTAAAGATACTGAGCTTTTAAAATGTGTTTGAATTTGTAAAGACTGGGGCACTCTTAACTTTATTTATGTTTTATATTATGATATTAATAGCAATGTGCCAGCTTGCAGATAAACCAGAAAGGAAAGGTTCTCATTGAAAGGTGGTGTGTTTACGTGTAAAGTTTAAAATGGGTCAGTTGTGCTTGCTAGCTTTATGTCAACTTTACACAAGCTTGAGGCATTAGAAAGGAGGAAACCACAATTAACAAAATGCCTCCATAAGATTGGGCCGTAGGCAATTCTGTAGGGCATTTTCCTATTTCATTTATTTTTCTTAATTAGTGATTAAATTGGGAGGGCCCAGCCCACTGTGGGTGGAGTCACCTGGGGCCTATTGTCCTGAGTTCTATATGAAAGCAGACTGAGCAAACCATGTGAAGCAAATGAGTAATCAACACTGTGCTGTGGTCTCTGCATCATCTGCTCCTGCCTCCAGCATCCTGCCATACTCCACTTCCTGCCCCCACTGCTGTTGATGATGAACTGTGACAGGAACCATGACTAAAATAAAGTCTTTCACAAGTCACTTTTTTTTCTTTTTATTAGATATTTTCTTTATATACATTTCAAATGTTATCCTCTTTCCTAGTTTCCCCTCCAAAAACCTCTATTCTCTCCCCCTGCTCCCCAATCCACCCACTTCCTGGCCCTGACACTCCCCTATTCTGGGGCATAGAGCCTTCACAAGACCAAGGGCCTTTCCTACCATTGATGACCCAGGCCATCCTCTGCTACATATGCAGCTAGAGCCATGAGTCCCACTATGTGTTTTCTTTGATTGGTGCTTTAGTCCCAGGGAACTGTGGGGGTACTGGTTAGTTCATATTGTTGTTCCTCCTATGGGTCTTCAAATCTTTTTAGCTCCTTGGCTACTTTCTCTAGCTCCTTCACTGGGGACCCTGTGCTCCATCCAATGGATGGCTATGAGCATCCACTTCTGTATTTGTCAGGCACTGGCAGAGCTTCTCAGGAGACAGCTATAGCAGGCTCCTGTCAGCAAGCTTTTGTTGGCATCTGAAATAGTGTCTGGCTTTGGTGGTTGTGTGTCCTGGATTTCCTAGCTGTTTTGAGTTAGGATCATTTTGGATTTTGCATTTTCTTTGATTGTTATGTCAATGTTTTCTATGGAATCTTCTACACCTGAAATCTTCCATCTTTTGTATTCTGTTGGTGATGATTGCATCTATGGCTCCTGATATCTTTCTTAGGATTTCTATCTCTAGTGTTGTCTCCCTTTGTGATTTCTTTATTGTTCCTATTTCCATTTTTAGATCCTGAATGGATTTTTCAATTCCTTCATCTGTTTAGTTGTTTTTTTGTTTGTCTGTTTGGTTTTGTTTTTTGGTTTTTTGTTTGTTTGTTTGTTTGTTTGTTTTGTAATTCTTTAAGGGATTTTTGTGTTTCTTTTTTAAGGGCTTCTACCTGTTTAGCTGAGTTCTCCTGTATTTCTTTAGAGGAGTTATTAATGTCCTTCTTAAAATCCTCTACCAGCATCATGAGATATGATTTTAAATCTGAATCTTGTTTTTCCGGTGTGTTGGAGTATCCAGGACTTGCTGTAGTGGGAATACTGGGTTCTGATGTTGCCAAGTAGTCTTGGTTTCTGTTGGTAAGATTTTTGCATTTGCCTTTTGCTACCTGGTAATCTCTGGTGTTAGATGTTCTTGTCTCTGGCTGGAGTTTGTTCCTCCTGTGAGTCTGTAAGCCTGTGTCAGCACTCCTGGGAGACCAGCTCTCTCCTGGCAAGACCAGTGAGTGCACAGAGGGCCACAAAACAGCCCCACCTCTTGGGTATAGATGTAGGCCCTAGGACCATGTCCCAGCTGCTCTGCCGCTTCTGCAGCCTGTGAGCTCCTGAATGTACTAGCCTTAGAGAGTCACTGGAAAGAAAATGGTGACCTCACCTGAGTCCCAGGGTCAGACACTTCCTATAAGCAAGCTCTCCTCTGGCAGGGAAGATGCACCAAGGGCTGAGGGGACCCTGTCCCATCTGCTCTGTTGCTTCTGTGGCCTGTATGCTCCTGAGTGGAGCCGCATAGTCAACTACAGTCCTTTGCTCACCTCAGCTCCACCCATGATGGTGTCAACTCTGAATACTTTAGAAATTTTTCCTGTAAGATGTCTAACCATACTGTTCTCTCCACTTTGCCTGTCTGTATCTTTCCTGTGGTCTTTTCCATATTTTCCTCAAATAGCATCTTTTCAATGATGTCATCTTTACCCACTCAATCTAAAGCATGGAATTTTATACATTATAGCTCCCACACCCCACAAAAGCCCTTTACACCCTGGCAGCCACCCCTAGAGGTGAATCCAAAACTCTCCATTATTTTCTTCAGGAATGTTTCTTCAGTGTTCTTATCTTTCACTAATTTCTGTCTCCTTGTTTGTCTAGAATGCAGCTACCAGGTGAGCCTTAGATTCTCATAACCATAGGATCTACACGATGACTGAAAGTTTGACATTAAATTGCCATCTTGCAGTTTCAGTAGAAGAGTGTACTTACAGTTAGAGGATTGGATACATGCCTCTGTGTACAAATTTCATGGGAGTTAAGTCTTTTGTTATTTGGAAAACAGGCTGAAGGGCATGAGTCATTCTGTGTGGACTATTCTTGCAATGAAGGCCATCAATCTTTCAATAGATAGAGGAGATTGAGAATGCAATATTTTTCTTTAAGATAGCTAAAATCGAGCTTTGGCAGAACATTATTCTCTTATGAAAGTAGATAGTTGTATTTGTGTGTGTGTGTTTGGGCTTTAAATATACTTGATAATCTGAGGTCTGACATCTGACACCTACCCTGCAAATATTTCCATTGTTCAACTGGTAGAACAAGTTCCTATGCAAATTTTTTGGAGGACTTTCAGTTGATGTGCAGTCAGGCTTGGTTTCATATCTGAAATCACTTAAATGTATTTGAAGAACTATATCAAAATATTTAGTCCCTTTCACAATTTATACGTCTTTTTTTTTCCCCAAAAAGTGAATAATAGTTCCCTGGAGTAAATCACAAAGGCTGAAATGTGGTAGAATTGGAACCAAAGGCAATGGGAAGCTCGACAATACAGATAGGTTCACAGCTACAGGAGTCTGCTCTGCTGCTCTTTCCCACAAGGTACTTTAGGAAAATATCTACAAGAGACCAAAGTTCCCCACTAAATATTCTGCACTAGTTCTAGCATGCAGATAGATATAAGCCCAGAAGTTTGCTGTGTAGCTCAGCAACAACTTAGTTAGCTGGTAAACAAGTTAAAGCACTTAGAACCAGATACTCTGCTCAGAAAAATATCCCCAAAGTCAATATTGTGGAAAAGTTCCCTTTTACACATGTGCATCATATAACCCAGAGTTGTTCTAGTTTGTTGCACACTTCCCAAGAAGATGTCCTACTTTCATATGTTCACCTAGCTAGCAAATTGAGATAACTTGTTGTCTTGGCTTGTTGTTTATAAGCAAGTAGAAGTTCTGGGACAGCCTCCAAGAATAAGTATTACCACACTCAAGATGCTGATAAAGACACTTGGCTTGGATGCCTTACAGAGTCTGCAGTTGCCATTGGCTTATCAAACAATATTTGTCTTCTCTATTTGTGCCTTTGCCCAACTCACTTGAAAGTGGCATCTAAGCATTAAGATTCAACTCATGAAGAAGATAGGGATAATTGTATTAATCACGTCTGCAAGATTTTATTCTCCAGGAATCTTTTAAAAATAAATTTAAAGTTCTAGATAACTGTTATAGTTGAAAAAAGTACAGAATACCCGAGATATAGTTCACAGAACACAAAAAAGTCAACAACATGAAGCACCCAAGTGAGGACACCTTAGTCCCACTTGGGGGAGAGAAGAAAGCAATCACAAGTGAAGTGGGGAGGGAGGGAGAGAGGGAAGGAGGGAGAGGGAGGGAGGGAGAGGGAGGGAGGGAAGGGAACTAGATGGGAAGGGAGAGTGTGGGGGGGGGAGGGAAGGGGAACCTGATCTGGTATTGGGTAAGGGAAAAGTACTGAAGCCCTGAGGGCCAGCAGAAAGAATGGAAACAGGCAACCTCAGGAGATAGGAGGTTGGAGGAACCCTCCATAATGCACCAGAGACCTGGTCCATGAGAGACTCTCAGGAATCAAAGGGAGGGACCTTAGATGAAATGCCTGCCGGTAGGGAGAGGGAACTTATAGAGCCCACCTCCAGCAGGAAAACAGTATATCAATTGAGGTATGTATGGGGTTGCCATCCCACAGACACATCTCTGACTCATAATTGTTCCTGACTGAAAGAATTAAAGGGATGGAAATGGAGAGAAGCCTGAGGAAAAGAAGGTCCAGCAACAGGCCCAGAGTGGGATCCAGATCAAGGGGAGGTCCCAAGGTCTGACACTATTACTGAGGCTATGGAGCACTTACAAAAAGGGACCTGTCATGACTACCCTCCAAAAGACCCAACAAGAAGCTGAGTCATTTGCAGATATTTGCACTCAACCAATTGACAGAAGCAGCTGACCAATGTTGTTGAATTAGGTAAGGGTGAAAGAAGCTGAGGAAAAGGATGACCCTGTAGAAGAACTAGCAATCTCAGTTAATCTGGATCCTTGGGATCTCTCAAACCCCGGACCACCAAACAGACAGCATACACCAGCGGATATGAGGCCCCCAACACACATATAGCCAAGGACTTCCAGGTCTGTGTTCATTCAGAGATGATGCACCTAACCCTCAAGAGACTGGAGACCCCAGGGAGTCAGGTGGTATGGGGGGTGGGGGGCATCCACATAAAGACAGGGAGTGGGGAGGAGGTATGGGATATGGAGCAGTCGAAGGGTGGATGTGGGAGGAATGGAATATGGAGTGTAAAAAACAAATTAATTAAAAATAAAGAAAAATATCTTTCATTCATCTTGTTGGCTTCATATTTTAGAAAGGAGAATAATGTATTTAGTATGCTGTAAATTTCCTAGAAGTTCTGGGATGACGTGTAAAGCTCCAAAGGACTCCTTCACATTCAAATTTGTCTAGATCGATCTGAGAATGTTTCTTTGACATGAAGTCAAATCACATTAGCTTGTTCTTTCTTCCTCCTTTGACTACTAACCCTCACCACCCTGCTATTTCACCATGTCTTCTCCCGGTTGTGCTACTTTAGTGACAATGACTTTAGTGAAATCATGCAATGTGTCCTAAGCTGCAAGCACCTTCCTCATACTGTGTTGAAGATAAAATGTGTTTAACTTAATATATACTCATAGAAGAGAATGTAGCAAATGTAAGCACTATCACAGCATCCATGATGGTTAGGTTGACAATTGCTATGTAGGGTTCTACACGAGCATCCTTTACTAGAGGTTTGAATTGAATTTTGCCTCAGTCATATCCCACATCTGCAAGTCTAAGGGGCAACTTCATTTCTCACTTCTCTTTAAGATTCAGAATCAGAAGAGACAACAGCCCAGGATAGTGCTGAGACAACATGGATAGGAATCAAAGCTCTTGGACTCCACTTCAAGGTGAACACTTGAAACAGTGTAGCCTGCATTGGCCAAGAGCTATTCAAGGATCCCCTTTAAACTGTCCAAGTGATAGTTTTACATTTAAAACATTAAAGACAAGAACAAGTGAGATGGCTCAGTGGGTAAAAGTGTTTGATCCCAAGTCTGATATCCTGTGTTCCATCCCTGGAAAACCAGTGGTAGAAGAAGAAAATCAACTTCTACAAGCTACGCTCTAATTTTTACACACACACACACACACACACACACACACACACACACACACTGAGAGAAAGAGAGAGAGGAACACACAATAAATTAATTTTAAAATGCAATGATTTTTTAAATTATGTACAAAAATGTATTTCTGCCACCACTGTATAAGCTGAGATTTTTTTCTTTCCTGAAGATGTATAATTCTTCTATTTTCTTCTTTGACTAAGAAAAATCTAAGTATGAACCACTTTGACACCTATGCCAGTCTAAAATCACTCCCTTATTTACTAATTTCATATGAAGCAAATCAAGAGATGGACTTAATATAAACAAAACATCATTAGAAAAGAGTGTTCACATTTGTTCTTCCATGCTGCCCTTAATATGAGTGGCAGTTGTTTATTTCTGTTTGTGTAGAACCAGAAGCAGCCTCCAGCATCTTCAATGAGGTCTAGCATTAATCCCCAGAATGTGAGGCAGCTGCCACACAAGTGAGTGCTGCACCAGGAGATCATGGTCAAAGTCAAACACACATGCAGAGTAAACCACATGTCCAGCATCTTGGCCTGGGTGCCCATTTTCTTATGTGTATTTTTAATTATCTGCCATGGCAACATCTAGCTGCCAAATTGATTAGTTTTGTCTGGGTGGTTTCTTCTGAGATACTAGTGTCTGTTCTTTTATTTGATAGCTTGTTTTTAGGGTATTAGCACATAGACCTTTGAGATATCCTCCATTACTCAGTTATTATTACATGCTGTGGTGATTTTACTGTGGACTTCTTCTGAACAGCATATTTTTTTGGTTATATAGTGAAAAACACAGACATATTTTACTTGATGAAAAATGCTACAGGATAAGAGAATAAATCAGGAAAATTGGACCTTGTTCTAAGTTTTTCCTGCTTTATCTTTGGGCCAAGCTAACTTCCATGTAGAAGCCAGAAGTAACAAATAATTTTAGTGATTGTTTGTTTTGCTTTTATTTTGTTACTTTACAAAGAAATAAAGGATAGTGAAAGGTCTAGGTGCAAAGTCACCTGAGAATTAGAATCGGTGATATCATATTAGGGATGTGAGCTTTGTGTTCCAGTCCGCAGAGATCAAATGTGGGTTTCTATGCTGATTAGCTCAGTGGCCCATGAAAATAAGCCTCACTTTCCAACCAGAAAAAAAGGAATGGTAATATGATGTCTGCCCATCTTCTAGACTTATGTTTCAAGTAATTTCAAGAGATCACCTATATATAGTTGGTTGAAAGATGGTCTTTACAAAGCTGTTGATGTCATAATCTCCAAACCTGTGAATATTTCTGTGTTTGTACAAACATCTTTGCAGATGAAACTAAAGAGATAGAAATATTATCCTCAATTACTTTGTAGGTCCTAAATCCATGACAATTCCTTTATAATTAAGGAAGATTAAACAAAAGAAAAATAATGTGGCCACAGGGGGGAAAATGTAGTCATAAGTGAAAGGAGTCCACAGTCACCCAAATTGGGTAGAGGCAAAGAAAAGGTTCTCCATCCTCTCTGTTGCAGACTCGGCAGATACCCCAACTTCACATTCCAGCATTCAAAAGCTTAAGAGAATATAGTTATGTGGTTTCAAAGCATTAAATTAACACAGTAAGTTATACTCAGAAAGCTAACCCACTAACAAGATCATATAAACTTGGTGGAATATAGCAGACATCTATATGTGTTACTATTACGACAAACAAAGAAATATAACCTGTTAATAGTGGATTTTCACTGTTCTGCCCAATCATATAGGTCACAACTCTGCATATTTGTAACTGGGTTGCTAAGAGTGGAGGATACATCCCTGGCACTTCTGGGAGTGGGTAGGGATGTTTGTGAAAAGTCTTCAATAGATTTCTCAGGAAAAGAAAATTGGATTGAAGTTTCTACACTTAAGCTAAGACAGGAACAACATGCCCAGACCATGAAGCTTCCATTTTAAACATAAACTCACAGATTTATCTAACAGAAGAATGTAGAAAGATAAAAATGCCACATGTGTGCAAATATTGTATAACTTAGCCAATTTCAAGGCTTATGTTGAAAGCTTCTGGAAGATTCTTTGAGAGAGAGAATGTACCACATTATGGTGACAATGGTCATGGATTCTTTTTTTGTGTTGACTGTTCTGGTCCTCACAATCATTTGACATTTACAACTTTAAAAATGTCTTAGTTTAAGTGACAAAATATATAATGGTATCACATTGTATTGACCTTGCCTGGTAGGAAAACATGAATAAAATAAAAGAGGTTAGAAATATAGCTCGGAGGTAGAACAGTTGAGTAACATGTAGAACACTTGCAAAAGATTTGAATTCAACTTTCATAACCATAGGGTGGATAGGAGAAGGTGTGATCTTGTTCTGGGAAAATTATTGATCTATCTACAGGTAGAAGAATAGAATTAAATCTCAGTCTCATTGTATTAAAATCAATGCAAAAATAGGTTAATATCCTGTATTATGTATAGCCTGTATATAAGCAGACTCAGAATTTTATATGTATATATATATATATATATATATATATATATATATATATATATATATACTCAGAACCAGGTCTCTTTTTTTTCCCCCAGAATAAAATAGCATTAGGGTTTAGTGGATAAACTCTTCACCCAATTAGTGATCTATATGCAGAGCTACATTATGATTCTGGGAAGGTTCATACTGAGCATGGAGGGGGGTATACTAGGGAGATATTTTTTTATTTTTAAGAAGAAGAACAACAAATCCTTTGAATTAGAAATGAACTATAGTACATAGAAAAGAGTTCTCCTAATTTGCAATAAAACGTGCTTCCTTGTTGACAGTACATCAACCCAGGGCCTCTTCAAATATGGTCACTAGCCAATAAAATCAGCATCAGCTTAGAGCCTATTAGAGATGGGTACCTGGATCAGGAACTTGGATATGGTACCATAAATCTGCCTGAACAGCCCTGTAGGTGACTACCATCTCCACAAAAGCCTGGCAATCACTTCTCTAGACCTAGTTCTTATCAACTTCAATCCAGGCAAATCATTAGATTCATGACCACTGTAGAAACAGTCTTCATGACCTGCTTCACCACCACCAATCCAGTATCCAAAAGAAGAGGGAATTGGGGACCAGTAAAACCCAAGTAAGGCTAGACACACTTCTGGCGACTGCAATAAGTTATCAGAAAATTCTAATAGTTAGGAGAGACTTAAAATGACAAGAAATGTCAAAATATGGGGTGGGGAGATGTAGAAATGAAGAAGATAGGCTAAAAGCATCAAATGGAATAAGAGAAAAATAGTGATAGCTTCTAGTCAATATACTGCAGCACAATAAGAAAAACACTCTTCTAATTTGTTTAATCCTCTTATTAAATTGTGGGAACATTACCATTTGCACTTTGTATCTAGGAAGGGAAATAGGAAAAAGAGAGGAAGTTTTGCCAAAAGTCTCCATGCAGGTAAAATGAAGAGCAGAAATTCAGCTAGAAGAGCAATAAATACCTATTAAGATAAGTCATGTTAAAAAACAAAAACAAAGCAAACTGAAAACCCTGGGGTTAATGAGTTGTAACTGAAAAATAGGACTCAGGAAAAGTATTTGGGAAGGGTAGGAAATAGAGGAAAAACAAAGAGGAATGCAGTCCCTGGTGGGATCTGGGCGTGGCTGGGCATTTCCAAGGTCCAAAGCACAGCACCTTTCATTCCTTTTGGAAAGAAAAGAGTGGGGGGCATGCACACACTCCTTCATCTGACCACACAGAAGCCAATATGCAAGGCTGTGCCCTAGCAGAGCCTTTTGGCAGAGATACCATCTCAAGCTACTCCACTATTGCATTCACACTCCTTCCTAATTTCTCAACTTTGTTTATTTACCATGTTAGGGCCAGCACATGCAACTGGCACCACCCTTGTTACTAATCCTCATGGCCAGGGATTGCTTTTTCAAAGTATCTTATGTCATCTTCATTTTGGTGTTTAATAACTTCTTTTTGAGTCCACTTTGAATCAACTCATAGTTTACCCTGCGTTTTCTCACTGGGGTAGTATTGTTCCAATTATAAAACTGTTTTTCTAGGGAAGGATATCAATTTGGATGTTTACATTGGTATACACACATATACACACACACACACACACACACACACACACACACACACACACACACTTTGAGATCAGCCATCCCTGCATTGTCAATAGCATGCCTGTTATATTGATCAGGTCTTGCAATCTTCTTTTCTACCAAAAGCATAAAACATTCCATTTGTCTGAATTAAGAGTTAATTGGCTTTGACTCAGTGCAATATTTATCTTCTTTTAGTTTCTAACTTCTGATAACTTCAAACATTCGAGGAAACATATTTGACTAATACTGATAAGCAGCATAACTCCTTTGAGACAGCTGCTACTATTGCTTAGACTTTTCTATTTTCAAAGACTATTAAAAGAATTTTTTATTAATCATATATGACTCTTACATACAAAGGCAATATTAAGATGCTCTATAAAAAGAGACAGAGTATAGAGCAGATCATCAGACAGGAATCTATCCTTGCTGGAGGTAAAGAGAAACTTATGTATTCTGCTAGTTCCATGCAGATGTGTATTGGGTTCCCAGCACGGGGAAAGTACTTCAAGCTGCGGCAAATTATCAATACTTGGCTTGAAAAATGGTGGGAGGATTTGCAGCTTTTTCTTTTTTCTGTCCTTGGGGAGAAGACCAGAGAGATAGCCAAAAGAGAAATAAATTCCTCCTAACCACAAATGACCGGAACTGAGTGAAAAGACTAACCACTAAGCATTTCGGAGTGGCTCCCTTTTCAGGGTGAAAATTGTATTTCTACCACATTTGAAAAGAAAACTAATATATCCAACCACTAAAAGGGTAAAAAGAAACGTTGAGTATAAACTGAGGGAAATATTAATTGGACAATGCACAGTTTTGTAACTAGTAGCATTTTACATAAGTAATATAAATGTACCACACAAAAATATCAACAAATATTAATATCAACAAATATATTTTTTAGCATTTGCTTATATTTCATTTGTTTCCTCAGTGTGTGTGTGTGTGTGTGTGTGTGTGTGTATGTGTGTGTATGTGTGTGTGTGTGTGTGTGTGAGTGTGTGTGTGAGTGTGTGTGTGAGTGTGTGTGTGAGTGTATGTGTGTGTGTGTGTGTGTGTGTGTGTGTGAGTGTGTGTGTGTGTGTGTGTGTGTGTGTGTGTGTGTGAGTGTGTGTGTGTGTGTGTGTGTGTGTGTGTGTGGTCATCTTGCAGATATCATTATTTGCCTTCTACCACGTGTGTTCCATGGATTGAACTCAGGTTACCAGGCTCATAGCAAATGTGCTCACTCACAGGCTTTATTGCTAGAACCTAACAACCAACCTCCTGGATGAAGTATCCTCCTGTTTTCTGATGCTCTAATTTTTTTCTACTCTGAAAAACACCTAATATATTGTTAGCTTTAGAAAAAAAGATTTACGGATGTTTTGTCAATATATATTTATATTTTCAGATAGTGAGCTCATTATGATTTGTTTCATAGTAAAAATCCCTGGATTTTACTTGACCTCTGCTTCATAATGGCAACAGACTCAACCCCTCCTTCTCTTATGCATCCAGAAGGAACTGAAGAAGCAGTATTCCTACACTGAAGACATGTGCTTTGAGCACTTTTAAAATGAAAAAATGATTTTCTAAATCCCAAAATAGACAACTAAGGAAAATACTGAATGTCTTCTGCCTGCTATAAAAGAACTAAGGAAAGGGAGTTTTAGTAGAATATGTTGGAGGCTAGTCCTAGCCTTGAGAAAAACAAAAACAAGATGGTGAGCCATAATGTAAATCATCCTTGTTTATATCTACTCTGGGTTATTTTTCAATGTATCATGTCAAGATTTAAACAAAGCTACACAAAGTGATTTGCTGTGGAAACCTATGTCTTTGTCAGGGTTCTGTTGTGACAAGACACCATGGCCAAAGCAAATCTTACAGAAGAAAAAAGTTAATTGGGGCTGGCTTACAGTTTCAGAGGTTTAACCCATTATCATCATGGCAGGAAGCATGGCAGCAGGTAGGTGAAGAAGGTTCTGGAAAAATAGTTGAGAGTCCTACATCTGGATCTATTGTCAGCGGGAAGACAAAGACTCTTGCCATGAGCTTTTGAAACCCCATAGCCACCTCCTCTGTGACCCATTTCCTCCAACAAGGCCACACCTCCCAATCCATTTTTAGAGTTCCTCTCCTTGATGACCAAGCATTCAAATCTCTGAGCTTATGGGACAGTTATTATTCAAACCACTACAGTGTGTGTGTGTGTGTGTAAATATACAGGCCAATCCGACACTCTGAAGTTAGCATTGCTACTTGCTTTGTTACATGGTTGTGATCTAGTACATAAGAAGAAATGCAAGAAGGGAAGACTCAGCTTGCTCTTCAGAATGCACAGTCACTGTGGCTAAGGGCCACAGCAGGCAAGCAGCTCTTGTCAGCAGCAGTGGTGTGCTGCTGGCATATCAGAGAGTAGAGAAAGAACAAAGTTGGTGTGAAGCTCTGTTTATCTTTTTTTTTCTTTTAACTTATGCTGATACCTTAGCCCCAGAGGTAGTGTCCATTTTCACAGCACACATTTCCCTTTAGTTAACAGTCTCTGGAAATGTCCTCATAGACATACCCAAAGTGCTTCCTTAACATAACCATGAAAACAACAACAACAACAACAACAACAACAACAACAACAACAACAAACCCACTGTGAGAGCCAGAATTAACAAAAGCCTTTCCAGTTTCAAAGTCAGTGGGGTTTCTCTCCCACTACATTGCTCTTCACTGGTCTTTTTTGAGGAGGAGATAGAATAGAGCAATAAAACTTATATGTACTTATTCGTAATATGTTATCCTGAAACATATATACATTGTGGAATGGTTAACATGAGATAATTAACAGAAGAATTACATACCGAATTGCATACTTGTGTGTGTGTGTATTGGTTGAGAAGAGATAAAATCTACTTTCTTAGTGGTTTGGGGTTGTTTCCTAGAGGTAGAGAGCAGACAGATAGGAAGACTACCGAGAATAAGCAGGAAGAGGGTAGACATGTTTATCAGACTAAACCACTGTGATTGATAGGGAATGTACAAGGTAGCCTACACTTTCAATCCCAGGAACATTTGAGAGGTGGAGACAAAATGATCAGGACTTCAAGGCCAGCCCTGGCTACATAGTACATCTGAAAACAGTTTAGGTCATAGGAGACCCTATCTCAACAAGACAAAAAAGTGAAGAATTCAAGTGTGCTCACTGTAAAAAAAGTGATTATAAAGATAGACTTCTATCTTAAATAGACCCATTGTACACATGAATCAAAACATACTTTCCCTCATCAATATGCACAAATATTATCGTCAATTCAAAATATTTTAGAATATAATATATATTTTTTTAAAATAGACACCATACATGAAAAGCCTCCCGAAGGCTCCATCCTTTGTATCTGAATTATTGTATTGGTTGATTAACATTTTCCTGTAGCCCCATCCAAGTAACCTGGTAATGGCCATTCTATTGACTACTCCTAAGGGTTTGTCTGCTTTAGATCCCACTTTCAAGCAATGTTCTGTGACATCTGTCTTTTTGTGCCTGTCTTATTTCACTTGTCATAATGATCTTCTGCGCTATCTGCCCTGCAAAAGTGTCCTCATTGTTATCCCACTGGTATCTTGTCTGCGCTATCTGCCCTGCAAAAGTGTCCTCATTGTTATCCCACTGGTATTCTGTCTGTCCATTTCTTGTATTTTTGTGCATGGTGTTTTAGTAAACATGCGTGTGGACATCTCTTCAACAACTGAATTTCTTTCCTTTGAAAATGCACCTTGTAGAAAGACTGTTAGGTTGTATAATATTTTGAGTTTTACTTTTCGAATACCCTCCACTTTGCTGTACTAATTTACATTCTTGTCAACAGTGCTTCAATGTTTTCATTGCTCCACCTTCTCTATACTTGCTCTCTTTAGTCTTAAGTATTCTAATTGGCATTAGGTAATATGGCATAGTTTCTTTCTAATTTCTATTTCCTTGACAATTAATGATGTTGACTGTTTTCTGAACATCTATATGCTTTTTGACAGTTTGTTGCTCTTATCTTTGAAGTAATGTTTGTTTGGTACCTGTGCCAAACAGGTTATTTGTTTACTCAGTATCGAGGTGTTGCTTATATGCATTGGATAATAGCCAGTTTCTCATACATGGTTTATTCATATTTTTCCTTGTCACTCAGTGTCTTATCTCTTTACTCTGTTGGTTGTCCCCTTGCTTTGTGGAAAATCCTAATGTGTGCGCGTGCATGTTTGTGTGTGTGTGTGTGTTGGGGGGTGTATTGTATACATATTTATGCATGTGAGTGTGTAGGTATCCTCCCCCATTCATTTGTATGCAAAGGACAGAGGAAGACATTGAGTAACTTTGTTTACTGTGCCCTGCCTTATTTCCTTGAGATAGGGTCTCTCATTGAACCCTAAGTTCACAGTTATCTGGTATATTGGCACACAGGTCAGCTTCTGGAACCCTCTTTCTCTGTAAACCAATGCTGATGTTCTAGATATGCACGCAAGCCATTGAGCCCTATACCCAGACCTCTGGAAACATTTTAGTCCATAAAAATCTTGTTTCCTATATTTTTAATTGTTTGAACTTATTTCCCCAAAAGACAGTGCCACACTTGGTAGAGCTTTCTCATTCTAGCTTTTAAAATGGCATGGGTATGAAATTGCTGAGATTAGAGAAAAAAGAAAAAAGAAATCTAGTATAAAAAAACTTGAAAAAAATACCGTGGGATTCAGAGGCTGGGGTATTCAGCCAATCTCAGGTCATGCTAATAAGAATGGTTTCAAGCGAAGTTTTCCTTTTGCTAATTTCATTGTCTTCAGTACTGAAAAGGGTTGCTCTGTCTCAGCAGAGACCGTTTCTCCTGTGTGAGAAGACTGTTTCATTCATTCTTCTCAATGTTTGTGCTGTTCAGTCAGCTTGTTTCCAGTCTGGTTCACTTATATCTGAATACCCTGAAACTGACTCCTAGTCAACTGAGCTGGACATTAGTAGTAATAGATGTAAGATTTCCATATTATCCTTAAGCTTTGTGGGTACTTTCAGGATATATTTTAAAGGTTTCCCAGGAAAAATGTAATATTTACTCATTGTTTTATAACTAGATACCTTAAAAGTTAATGACTTAAAATGGCATGTATTTGCAAGTTTGTCTCTGGCTCAGAGTTTCTCATAAGTATGTGATTGATAGATTGTCTGGATCCCTAGTCACTCCAATATTTGTCTTCTAAATTCATTCATCTTTAGTTATTAGCCACATTGGGCTCTCTGTTTAACACCTTGCATTGAACCTGGCTTCCTTCAGAATAAGCAAGAGGACAAAAATATACTCAGTATTGAATTTATAAATTGCATTTTCAAATTTTGGAAGTAATTTCTCTTCCCTTCTCACCTCTTTTTTTCTTTCTCTATACACAAGTGAAAAACAAAAACAAACAAACAAAAAACCCCTAGCCCACACTTAAGAAGAAGTGATGACACCGAATGCTAATGCTTGTAATGAAATCTTTGAAGACCCTGGCATTGGATGTAATATCTAGTCAGTACATTTAAAACCAATGAACCCTTCTGGGAATATATTTTAAAGTGTTTCAGATAAGTGAGGACTTGTTGCATTTTTCATTTAACTCATTAATTAATGAGAGAAGAAGTAAGACATCATGAATCTCTCACATGAAAACTCTCGAGACCAAACATTTACTACCAGGTAAGGAATGTAAATGAGTAAGTGTGAAGCCAGAGAAGCTGGTCAGTACCCATAGAGCAGTGATTAACTAAATTATGCTGAACACAGTTTGTGTGTTGATGCATAGAAACTATTGCTATTACTATCAATTATTGACCACTGAAGTTCATTTCTATACTGCTTACACCATTATTGAATTGCATATATATGTAGAACTAACCCAGATTGTGAGCTAGGGAGGATGCCAATTACCTTTCAAAATCTTGAAAATCTGACAATTTTTCCTTAAAAATGAATTCTATACATTAGAAGGAGATGCTTTCCAGGAAAGGCTAGACAATAAATAATCTTTGTTCTCATTTTTCCAAATGTATACAAGCTATTTGGAGTCTTTAATGGGGACTTATCTTTAATTATTGATGTTTAATATTTTCTATATATATTAGGATGTCTAGATATATTCCCATATTTTCATAACATACTGATGTTCTAATACCTATCATCCTTTTTTAAAGCATACTTTCTTGTTATAAAGCATTACTTTTTTTTTAATTAGGTATTTTCCTCATTTACATTTTCAATGCTATCCCAAAGGTCCCCCATACCCACCCCCCCAATCCCCTACCCACCCACTCCCCCTTTTTGGCCCTGGCGTTCCCCTGTACTGGGGCATATAGAGTTTGCAAGTCCAACGGGCCTCTCTTTGCAGTGATGGCCGACTAGGCTATCTTTTGATACATGTGCAGCTAAAGACAAGAGCTCCCGGGTACTGGTTAGTTTTTTAATGTGGGGTAGAGCATATGATGTATGTAAGAGTGCCCATGTCCATTGGTGCATGCATGCAGGTCAAAGGAACACTTTAGTGAGTTGGTTTTCTCTATATATCATTGGTTCAGGGCATAAACATTAGGTTCTCATTTTTGTGCAGTAACTGCCTCTCCCCACTGAAGTGCCTCTCCAGCCCTTGCCTATCCATCTGGCTCTGTAAAGTGCAGAATGTCTCTAGCAATTAACCTCAAAACCACCCTAAGCTGATTATAGACTCATTAAGTAGATCCCTTTGTCCCAAGACCTTCTATCAGCAGATACTAACTGTGGGTAGTATTTGCTCCATCAAAGCCATCAATGCCAAGAACTGAATTAAGGAATTTTTTTTAAATTTTTTTCTCCTTGACTCAATCCTAGATATACTGAATAATATTCTGGCATGACGTCCCTATAATCTTATATTTGTAACATATTCCTTACATAGTTCTATGTGGATAATTCTATTGTCCATTACTTTGTCTTATTTCTCACTTCAAGCCTTCACTGTGCTAAGACTTTGACCAAAATTTATATAAAAAGTATATAGAAAACTTTGAACCTATCACAGAGAGCTTTTAGGTGATTTTGCCCCTGAGTTTCCCTAGATAAATATGAAGACATTGGTTTCCTTATTGCCCATTAATGCAGAAAGCTAAACATACACCATGCTACATATTTATCTATAAAAACACTGCAGAAAAATAGAAAACATATTCAGAAGAAATATTGATGACTTCCTATGTCTTCAATCACTGGCTAAGTTAGGTATTACAGTATTTTCTGATTTGTGTAGCCTCAATAAGAAGCCCTCTGTTTTTAGCATTCATTAGTGGACATGTTAACAAGTATTTATAATATCCTGCTGAGTCCTATTGGACTAGGAGAAAAATAATTATGTATATTTTTTCTGCTATGCAAATTTTGTTGAATTGGTTCACTACCTCTGAAAAGCTGCAAGTATTTGAAATTCAAATGAACATTACCATCTGTGGTCTTCATTAACATTATAATGGCATCGTGATTTTAGGCATTTTTTGTTGATAAATATTAGTTTCCTTCAGCTTTGTACTGCTACTTTTAATTTTTCAGCTCATGAAGTTTAATAGGTAATCTATAATGTATTGTAAATCACAAAGCTAAGAGAGATTTTAGTAATGATAGATTCCAATGCTCTATTTTTAAAAAGAAGAAACAACAAAAGGAAATTTTATTTACTTTTCTGATTACTGTGACCAAATACTTGATAAGAAATGACTTAAGGGAGGCAGGCTCTCTCTTCACTCACTGTTTGAGCAGTCAGGAGTCCATTATGACAAAGAAGGCACAAAAGCAGGAGTAGCCCAAGCTATGCTGACAGAAGCTCACTCACATTTCGACAGACTTGGAGACAGAGTGACTATGACACTAGTATCTTGCTGGTTGCCTTCCCTTTACCCTGTTTATTCAGTCCGAGATACCAGTATGAGGGATTTAAAAGGGTGTGTTTTTCAGGTGGCCAGGCCGGTTCAGTGGATAACGATGTCTGTTGCCAAGGCTGATGTCCTGAGTTGGTAAGAAAGAGAGAAGTGAGTCCGCAAATGTCCGTGCCTTCCTCCCCAAGAAGGAAACGCATTTAAAAGAGAGAGAGAGAGAAAGAAGAGATTGAGTGTCAAATAGAGAAGGAATGGACTTTGATAGTTAATCTTCAATGTCAGACTGATTAGATTAATGCTTGTAGAATAAGTGAAGCATCCATCTCAGTGAGTCTATGGAGGCATTTACAGAGAGGACCAACAGAGGATATCTGTCCTGAATGCAGGCAGGAGCATCCCTTGTGTTTCACAGTCTTGGGTAATGCTACTTCTTCAGCTCTGTTATCTGGGATATGTGTGTCCCCTTTTAGGGACCAGTTCTACTCAGTACCTATAGATTTCCTAGGCAAATGTGTCACGTTTCTACTGTTCTAAATATTCTGTGTTCTTTATTATAAGGAAATTAGACTCCACCTTCATGGTTTCACATAATGGCCACAAAAGGCTTCCTTGCAGGAAATAGAAACCTGCCAGCTTTCCAGAAAGCTGACCACTGCAGCTTTCTGAAAATCCGATGCAGCTCTCTGAGATCTCAGATTTCATGTATCTCAGTTTTCTAGAAAACTGAAACCATGAGGTTGAGTACAGTTTCTGATGCCAGCTTCAGATGTAGCTTGGTACCTTCATGCCACAGCTGCGGCAGCCTCTGTGGGACTTTGCAGCTTAAACCTGGAAAAACACTTCCCTAGATGACTGTTTCCAGCCTAGTGTCCTTAAGGATCTATAGTTTTAGGCACTTTCCTTTCATTAAGCAAAAATTACTATATCCTAGACTTCAATGGTTAGCATCTTGGCCCAGGACAGGTTCTCTATTGTCCCCATGTAAATCGATACTAACCTTGTCTTCAACTTTACATTCTCTTATGCTGCTGTCTTTTCCATGGTTCTGTTCTCCTTACTGCACTCCTTCACTGTCCACAAGGATAGAAGCAGTAACAAGTAACCATGATTGCTGTACTGTATTATAATTTCTTACACTAAATAATTACGTTCATTACTATTGAATTCAGGTTGACTCAAGTTATCAGGACAGGGCAGAAAATGCAGCCAGGTGTTATGCTAGAATATAATATGAATGGCCATCAGTCAAATTCACTGTGAACCCTTGTTCTCCTCTGAAATGACATTAACTGACTTCATTTCCCAGATTGCTATCTGGTATTCTCCCACCATAATGGCTCATAAAGTTCTGCTTACAGAATTCTGGGGCTTCTACTTTCAGAATTCCAGGCTGCAGCATTAAACCCTTCTAAGTTGATTGCTCATACCTTCCAAATATCTTTTAAAAAAAATCACATGTCAAATTTATAAGAACAATGATTACCATATCAAATAGCAATTTCTTATATTGGTTATTTTCTTATCACTGTTACCAAATAATACTTGAAAAGAAGCAACTTAAGGGAGGGTTGATAGTCTCTTCTCTTGGGGGGGGGTACAGTCCATCATAGCAAGGAATAGACTGGTGGAAATGGCTTGCACCTGTCATAATAGGAGCTTACTTACAGCTGGGTACATCAAGAAACCGAGAAAAGTCATCTAAAAGTAGAACTGGCCTACAATCCTCAGGCCATGGCCCTACAATTGTGTACCTGCCACAAAGACAACACATCCAAAAGGTGTCTCAATCTTGAAAAATGGCACTTCCCACTGAGTTCCACAGATTCAAACATAAGCCTGTAGAGGGGCATGCCACAAAATGGGAGCTGCTATTTACTGAATTGTGTCATCACATCCCTCCCCCAATTCTCCTGTTAAAGTTATAACACACAGTAACTCAAAAGGTGAACATATTTGGACATACAATCTTGAGAACAGCAAGGATATCAAAATGAAATAGGGTTGGCCCGAATCTATTGCATCCTGACTTTGATTTCTTTGGGAACATAGTCAGGCATGCTATATCTGCATCTCATGCTAGTTACAGTTTCACTTCCCTACTTGTTAGACTAATTTATATTCCAAGCAAGCATTCTTTGCTCCCACAGCCTTGAAAGCATGCATAGCATATTGCTTGATGATAGCCATTCGGAGTGTAGTGAGCTGGAATCTCAATATACTTTTGGTTTACATTCTCTTTATAAAGATGAATATTTTGTCTTGCACTTATTGGTAATATATTTGTAATTCTTCTTTTGAGATTAATTTGTCTACTTGTGGATTCAATCATTTGAGGTTTTCAGCTGCTTTTCTGTTGTCATTGTTTGTTTGTTTTGATTGGAACCCAAACATTTATTTTATGACTGACTGAAACCCTCAAGATGAACTGGATACTGCAACAGCTGCCCTCTTGGGTTGAGGTGTGGTTCCTTCAAAGAATCCATGTCTGAATCTGCAATAGACAATTTTTAGTACCTTGTTTGTCCAGCCTTGACACTTATAATTTCTCTTGCACTTGGCAAGATAGCCATATTTTCCACAGATCAACTTCTAAAGTTGGTAGGCCTTAGATTCACAGCTGCAGTACAACACATGTGTCTTATTGCGACAATTTCCAAAGTAATAACATTCCTTTCCTCATATTGCTTCTGCCATGAAGGCCAAAGAAATTTAGAGAGTTTGAGTATTTTGTATATTCTGTATTAATCGACTGACAGATGAATAACTGGAATAAATTTTCCCCACGATTTCAGGTTGTTTCTTTACTGTCTATGTTTCCTTTGTTGTGTAGAATCTCTTTAATTTCAAAAACTTTTACTTGCCATTGTTATTCTTCATAAGCTATATAGAAAGTCATTGCTTATGCCAGTGTCTTGAAATATGTTTCCTCTCTCTTCTTTTCCTAGTAGATCCTATTGGTTTCAAAATTTCAATATTTTATTAAAGTTATTGGTACTTTTTTAAAGTTAAATTTCATACAGAGTGAGAGGTAAGAATCAATTCTATTCTTATACATCTGGATATCCTTTCATCCCTGAACAAGTTATTGAACAGGCTGACTTTCCCACACTTTTCTGGCATATTTGTTAGCCATCATGTGTCTTATTGGGACACTTTCCAAAGTAATAATATTACTTTCATCCTCATCTTGCTTCTGCTATGAAGGCCAAAGAGCCTGGAAGACACATGGGGTTTTTTTTGTTTATTTAGTTTTGTTTATTTTTTTGTTTGTCTGTTTGTTTCTTTAAATAAGGTGGTTGTTTTATGTAGGTTAATATCTGGGTCCTCTATGTATTCAGTGCTATTACTGTCTCTTCTGTGATTTACTATACTGTTCTTGGTACTAGGCTCTGAAGTGTGAGATGAAACCAGATAATACCTCTATCATTGCTTTCTTTTTTTTTCCCCTTCAATTTTTCATTAGGCATTTACTTCATTTACATTTCAAATGCTATCCTGAAAGTCCTCTATACCCCCCCCCCCACACACACACACTCCCCTACCCACCCACTCCCACTTCTTGGCCCTGGTGTTTCCCCTGTACTGGGGCAAAAAAGTTTGCAAGACCAAGGGGCCTCTCTTCCCAATGATGGCCGACTAGGCCATCTTCTGCTAAAAATGCAGCTACAGACACTTGCTCTGGGGGTACTGATTAGTTCATACTGTTGTTCCACCTATAGGGTTGCAGAAGCCTTCAGCTCCCTGGGTGCTTTCTCTAGCTCCTCCACTGGGGGCCCTGTGTTCCATCCAATAGCTGACTGTGAGCATCCACTTCTGTGTTTGCCAGGCACTGGCTTAACCTCACAAGAGACAGCTATATCATGGTCCTTTCAGCTAAATCTTGCCTGCATATGCGATGGTGTCTGCATTTGGTGGCTGATTATGGGATGGACCCCCGGGTGAGGCAGTGAATAGATGATCCATCCTTTCGTCTCAGCTCCAAACTTTGTATCTGTAACTCCTTCCATGGGTGTTTTGTTCCCAATTCTAAGAAGGGGCGAATTGTCCACACTTTGCTCTTCCTTCTTCTTGAGTTTCGTGTGTTTTACAAATTGTATCTTGGGTATTCTAACTTTCTGGGCTAAAATCCACTTATCAGTGAGTGCATATCATGTGAGTTCTTCTGTGATTGGGTTACCTCACTCAGGATGATACCCTTCAGATCCATCCATTTGCCTAGGAATTTCATAAATTCATTCTTTTTAATAGCTGAGTAGTACTCCATTGTGTAAATGTACCACATTTTCTGTATCCATTCCTCTGTTGAGGGACATCTGGGTTCTTTCCAGCTTCTGGCTATTATAAATAAGGCTGTTATGAACATAGTGGAGCATGTGTTCTTATTACCACTTGGAACTTCTACTGGATATATGCCCAGGAGAGGTATTGCTGGATCCTCCAGTAGTACTATGTCCAATTTTCTGAGGAACTGCCAGACTGATTTCCAGAGTGGTTGTACCAGCTTGCAATCCCACCAGCAATGGAGGAGTGTTCCTCTTTCTCCACATCCTCGCCAGCATCTGCTGTCACATGAATTTTTGAACTTAGCCATTCTGAGTGGTGTGAGATGGAATCTCAGGGTTGTTTTGATTTGCATTACCCTGATGATTAAGGATGTTGAACATTTTTTCAGGTGCTTCTCAGCTATTCTGTATTCCTCAGTTGAGAATTCTTTGTTTAGCTCTGTGCCCCATTTTTTTAATGTGGTTATTTGGTTTTATGGAGTCCATCTTCTTGAGTTCTTTATATATATTGAATACTAGTCTCCTATGTGATTTAGGATTGGTAAAGATCCTTTCCAAATCTGTTGGGGGCCTTTTTGTCTTATTGACAATGTCTTTTGCCTTACAGAAGCTTTGCAATTTTATGAGGTCCCATTTGTCCGTTCTTGATCTTACAACACAAGCCATTGCTGTTCTATTCAGAAATTTTCCCCCTGTACCCATATCTTCGAGGCTTTTCCCCCCTTTTTACTCTATAAGTTTCAGTGTCTCTGGTTTTATGTGGACTTCCTTGATCCACTTAGACTTGACCTTAGTATAAGGAGATAAGAATGGATGGATTTGCATTCTTCTACATGATAACCACCACTTGTGCCAGCACCATTTGTTGAAAATGTTGTCTTTTTTCCACTGGATGGTTTTAGCTCCCTTGTCAAAGATCAAGTGACCATAGGTGTGTGGGTTCATTTCTGGGTCTTCAATTCTATTCCATTGGTCTACTTGTCTGTCATTATACCAGTACCATGCAGTTTTTATCACAATTGCTCTGTAGTACAGCTTTAGGACAGGCATGGTGATTCCACCAGAGGTTCTTTTATCCTTGAGAAGAGTTTTTGCAATCCTAGGTTTTTTTGTTATTCCAGATGAATTTGCAAATTGCCCTTTCTAACTCAGTGGAGAATTGAGTTGGAGTTTTGATGGGGATTGCATTGAATCTGAAGATTGCTTTAGGCAAGATAGTTATTTTCACTATATTGATCCTGCCAATCCATGAGCATGAGGGAATCTTTCCATCTTCTAAGATCTTCTTTCATTTATTTCTTCAGAGACTTGAAGTTCTTATCATACAGATCTTTCACTTCCTTAGTTAGAGCCACACCAGGGTATTTTATATATTATTTGTGACTATTGTGAAAGGTGTTGTTTCCCTAATTTCTTTCTCAGCCTGTTTATCCTTTGTGTAAAGAAAGGCCACTGATTTGTTTGAGTTAATTTTATGTCCAGCTAGTGCACTGAAGCTGTTTATCAGGTTTAGCTGTTCTCTGATAGAATTTTTAGGGTCACTTATATATACTATCATATCATCTGCAAATACTGATATTTTCACTTTTTCCTTTCCAGTTTGTATCCCCTTGACCTCCTTTTGTTGTCGAATTGCTCTGTCTAGGACTTCAAGTACTATATTGAATAGGTAGGAAGAAAGTGAGCAGCCTTGTCTCGTCCCTGGTTTTAGTGGGATTGCTTCCAGCTTCTCTCCATTTACTTTGATGTTGGCTACTGGTTTGCTGTAGTTTGCTTTTATTGTGTTTAGGTATGGGCCTTGAATTCCTGATCTTTTCAATACTTTTATCATGAATGGGTGTTGGATCTTGTCAAATGCTTTCTCTGCATCTAACGAGATGATTATGTGGTTTTTGCCTTTGAGTTTGTTTATATAGTGGATTACATTGATGGATTTCCATATATTAAACCATCCCTGCATCCCTAGGAGGAAGCCTACTTGGTCCTGATGAATGATCATTTTGATGTGTTCTTGGATTCGGTTTGTAAGGATTTTATTGATTATTTTTGAATTGATATTCATAAGGAAAATTGGTCTGAAGTTCTCTATCTCTGTTGGGTCTTTTAGTGGTTTAGGTTTCAGAGTAATTGTGGCTTCATAGAATGAATTGGGTAGAGTACCTTCTGTTTCTATTTTGTGGAATAGTTTGAGAAGAACTGGAATTAGGTCTTCTTTGAAGGTCTGATAGAACTCTGCACTAAACCCATCTGGTCCTGGCCTTTTTTTGGTTGGGAGACTATTAATGACTGCTTCTATTTCTTTAGGGGATATAGGACTCTTTAGGTGGTTAATCTGATTCCGATTTAACTTTGGTACTTGTTATCTGTCTAGAAATTTGTCCATTTCATCCAGGTTTTCCAGTTTTGTTCAGTATAGCCTTTTGTACAAGGTCATGATGGTGTTTTGGGTTTTCTCAGGATCTGTTGTTATGTCTCCCTTTTCATTTCTGATTTTGTTAATTAGGTTGCTGTCCCTGGGCCCTCTAATGAGTCTGGCTAAGGGTTTATCTATCTTGTTGATTTTCTCAAAGAATCAGCTCCTGGTTTGGTTGATCCTTTGAATAGTTCTTTTTGTTTCTGCTTGGTTGATTTTGCTCCTGTTTTTGATTATTTCCTGCCGTCTACTCCTCTTGGGTGAATTTGCTTCCTTTCATTCTAGAGCCTTTAGGTGTGCTGTCAAGCTGCTAGTGTATGCTCTCTCTAGTTTCTTTTTGGAGGCACTCAGAGCTATGAGTTTTCCTCTCATGAATGCTTTCATTGTGTCCCATAAGTTTTGGTATGTTGTGGCTTCATTTTCATTAAACTCTAAAAAGTCTTTAATTTCTTTATTTATTTCTACCTTGACCAAGGTATTGTTGAGGAGAGTGTTGGCTTTGTATTATTTATGTTGTTATTGAAAATCAGCCTTAGTCCTTGGTGATCTTATAGGAGCCATGGGAAAATTTCAATATTTTTGTATCTGTTAAGGCCTGTTTTGTGATCAATTATATGGTCAATTTAGAGAAGGTACCATGAGGTGCTGAGAAGAAGGTATATCCCTTTGTTTTAACATAAAATGTTTTGTAGATATCTGTTAAATCCATTTGTTTTATAACTTCTGTTAGTGTCCGTGTGTCTGTGTTTAGTTTCTCTTTCCAGCATCTCTCCATTGATGAGAGTAGGGTGTTGTGTGAGGTGCAATGTGTGCTTTGAGCTTTACGAAAGTTTCTTTAATGAATGTGGATGCCCTTGTATTTGGAGCATACATATTCAGAATTGAGAGTTCATCTTGGAAGATTTTACCTTTGATGAGTATGAGGTGCCCCTCCTTGTCTTTTTTGATAACCTTGGGTTGGAATACGATTTTATTCGATATTAGAATGGCTACACCAGCTTGTTTCTTCAGACCATTTGCTTGGAAAATTGTTTTCTAGCCTTCCACTCTGAGGTAATGTCTGTCTTTTTCCCTGAGATGGATTTCCTGTAAGCAGCAAAATGTTGGGTCCTCTTTGTGTAGCCAGTCTGTTAGTCTATTTCTTTTTTGGGGGGAATTGAGTCCATTGATATTAAGAGATATAAAGGAAAAGTAATTGTTGCTTCCCATCATTTTTGTGTAAAAGTCAGGATTCTGTTCTTGTGCCTGTCTTCTTTTAGGTTTGTTTAAGGATCACTTTCTTGCTTTTTCTAGGGTGTAGTTTCCATCCTTTTTTTGGTGTTTTCCCGTTATTATCCTTTGCAGGGCTGGATTTGTGGAAAGATATTGTGTGAATTTGGTTTTGCCAGGGAATACTTTGGTTTCTCCATCTATGGTAATTGACAGTTTGGCTGGATATAGTAGCCTGGGTTGGCATTTGTGTTCTCTTAGTGTCTGTATAACATCTGTCCAGAATCTTCTGACTTTCATAGTCTCTGGTGAGAAGTCTGGAGTAATTTTAATAGGCCTGCCTTTATGTGTTACTTGACCGTTTTCCCTTACTTCTTTTAATATTCTGCCTTTATTTAGTGCATTTATTGTTCTGATTATTATGTTTTGGGAGGAATTTTTTTTTCAGTCCAGTCTATTTGGAGTTCTGTAGGCTTCTCATATGTTCATGGGCATCTCTTTCTTTAGGTTTGGAGAGTTCTTCTATAATTTTTTTTTTTAATTTTTTTATTAGGTATTTAGCTCTTTTACATTTCCAATGCTATACCAAAAGTCCCCCATACCCACCCACCCCCACTCCCCTACCTGCCCACTCCCCCTTTTTGGTCCTGGCGTTCCCCTGTTCTGGGGCATATAAAGTTTGCGTGTCCAATGGGCCTCTCTTTCCAGTGATGGCCGACTAGGCCATCTTTTGATACATATGCAGCTAGAGTCAAGAGCTCCGGGGTACTGGTTAGTTCATAATGTTGTTCCACCTATAGGGTTGCAGATCCCTTTAGCTCCTTGGGTACTTTCTCTAGCTCCTCCATTGGGAGCCCTGTGATCCATCCATTAGCTGACTGTGAGTATCCACTTCTGTGTTTGCTAGGCCCCGGCATAGTCTCACAAGAGACAGCTACATCTGGGTCCTTTCGATAAAATCTTGCTAGTGTATGCAACAGTGTCAGCGTTTGGATGCTGATTATGGGGTGGATCCCTGGATATGGCAGTCTCTACATGGTCCATCCTTTCATCTCAGCTCCAAACTTTGTCTCTGTAACTCCTTCCAAGTGTGTTTTGTTCCAACTTCTAAGGAGGGGCATAGTGTCCACACTTCAGTCTTCATTTTTTTTTGAGTTTCATGTCTTTAGGAAATTGTATCTTATATCTTGGGTATCCTAGGTTTTGGGCTAATATCCACTTATCAGTGAGTACATATTGTGTGAGTTCCTTTGTGAATGTGTAACCTCACTCAGGATGATGCCCTCCAGGTCCATCCATTTGGCTAGGAATTTCATAAATTCATTCTTTTTAATAGCTGAGTAGTACTCCATTGTGTAGATGTACCACATTTTCTGTATCCATTCCTCTGTTGAGGGGCATCTGGGTTCTTTCCAGCTTCTGGCTATGATAAATATGGCTGCTATGAACATAGTGGAGCATGTGTCCTTCTTACCAGTTGGGGCATCTTCTGGATATATGCCCAGGAGAGGTATTGCTGGATCCAGCGGTAGTACTATGTCCAATTTTCTGAGGAACCGAAAGACGGATTTCCAGAGTGGTTGTACAAGCCTGCAATCCCACCAACAGTGGAGGAGTGTTCCTCTTTCTCCACATCCTCGCCAGCATCTGCTGTCACCTGAATTTTTGATCTTAGCCATTCTGACTGGTGTGAGGTGGAATCTCAGGGTTGTTTTGATTTGCATTTCCCTGATGATTAAGGATGTTGAACATTTTTTCAGGTGCTTCTCTGCCATTCGGTATTCCTCAGGTGAGAATTCTTTGTTCAGTTCTGAGCCCCATTTTTTAATGGGGTTATTTGATTTTCTGAAGTCCACCTTCTTGAGTTCTTTATATATGTTGGATATTAGTCCCCTATCTGATTTAGGATAGGTAAAGATCCTTTCCCAATCTGTTGGTGGCCTTTTTGTCTTATTGACAGTGTCTTTTGCCTTGCAGAAACTTTGGAGTTTCATTAGGTCCCATTTGTCAATTCTCCATCTTACAGCACAAGCCATTGCTGTTCTGTTCAGGAATTTTTCCCCTGTGCCCATATCTTCAAGGCTTTTCCCCACTTTTTCCTCTATAAGTTTGAGTGTCTCTGGTTTTATGTGAAGTTCTTTGATCCATTTAGATTTGACCTTAGTACAAGGAGATAAGTATGGATCGATTCGCATTCTTCTACATGATAACAACCAGTTGTGCCAGCACCAATTGTTGAAAATGCTGTCTTTCTTCCACTGGATGGTTTTAGCTCCCTTGTCGAAGATCAAGTGACCATAGGTGTGTGGGTTCATTTCTGGGTCTTCAATTCTATTCCATTGGTCTACTTGTCTGTCTCTATACCAGGACCATGCAGTTTTTACCACAATTGCTCTATAGTAAAGCTTTAGTTCAGGCATGGTGATTCCACCAGAGGTTCTTTTATCCTTGAGAAGAGTTTTTGCTATCCTAGGTTTTTTGTTATTCCAGATGAATTTGCAAATTGCCCCTTCTAATTCTTTGAAGAATTGAGTTGGAATTTTGATGGGGATTGCATTGAATCTGTAGATTGCTTTTGGCAAGATAGCCATTTTTACAATGTTGATCCTGCCAATCCATGACCATGGGAGATCTTTCCATCTTCTGAGATCTTCTTTAATTTCTTTCTTCAGAGACTTGAAGTTTTTATCATACAGATCTTTCACTTCCTTAGTTAGAGTCACGCCGAGATATTTTATATTATTTGTGACTATTGAGAAGGGTGTTGTTTCCCTAATTTCTTTCTCAGCCTGTTTATTCTTTGTATAGAGAAAGGCCATTGACTTGTTTGAGTTTATTTTATATCCAGCTACTTCACCGAAGCTGTTTAATAGGTTTAGGCGTTCTCTGGTGGAATTTTTAGGGTCACTTATATATACTATCATATCATCTGCAAAAAGTGATATTTTGACTTCATCTTTTCCAATTTGTATCCCCTTGATCTCCTTTTGTTGTCGAATTGCTCTGGCTAATACTTCAAGTACTATGTTGAAAATGTAGGGAGAAAGTGGGCAGTCTTGTCTAGTCCCTGATTTTAGTGGGATTGCTTCCCACTTTTCTCCATTTACTTTGATGTTGGCTACTGGTTTGCTGTAGATTGCTTTTATCATGTTTAGGTATGGGCCTGGAATTCCTGATCTTTCCAGAACTTTTATCATGAATGGGTGTTGGATCTTGTCAAATGCTTTTTCTACATCTAACGAGATGATCATGTGGTTTTTGTCTTTGAGTTTGTTTATATAATGGATTACATTGATGGATTTTCGTATATTAAACCATCCCTGCATCCCTGGAATAAAACCTACTTGGTCAGGATGGATGATTGCTTTAATGTGTTCTTGGATTCAGTTAGCGAGAATTTTATTGAGGATTTTTGCATCAATATTCATAAGAGAAATTGGTCTGAAGTTCTCTATCTTTGTTGGATCTTTCTGTGGTTTAGGTATCAGAGTAATAGTGGCTTCATAAAATGAGTTGGGTAGAGTACCTTCTACTTCTATCATGTGAAAAAGTTTGTGCAGAACTGGAATTAGATCTTCTTTGAAGGTCTGATAGAACTCTGCACTAAACCCGTCTGGTCCTGGGCTTTTCTTGGCTGGGAGACTATTTATAACTGCTTCTATTTCTTTAGGGGATATGGGACTGTTTAGAAGGTCAACTTGATCCTGATTCAACTTTGGTACCTGGTATCTGTCCAGAAATTTGTCCATTTCGTCCAGGTTTTCCAGTTTTGTTGAGTATAGCCTTTTGTAGAAGGATCTGATGGTGTTTTGGATTTCTTCAGGATCTGTTGTTATGTCTCCCTTTTCAGTTCTGATTTTGTTAATTAGGATTTTGTCCCTGTGCCCTTTAGTGAGTCTAGCTAAGGGTTTATCTATCTTGTTGATTTTCTCAAAGAACCAACTCCTCGTTTGGTTAATTCTTTGAATAGTTCTTCTTGTTTCCACTTGGTTGATTTCACCCCTGAGTTTGATTATTTCCTGCCGTCTACTCCTCTTGGGTGAATTTGCTTCCTTTTTTTCTAGAGCTTTTAGATGTGTTGTCAAGCTGCTAGTATGTGCTCTCTCCCGTTTCTTCTTGGAGGCACTCAGAGCTATGAGTTTCCCTCTTAGAAATGCTTTCATTGTGTCCCAAAGGTTTGGGTACGTTGTGGCTTCATTTTCATTAAACTCTAAAAAGTCTTTAATTTCTTTCTTTATTCCTTCCTTGACCAAGGTATCATTGAGAAGAGTGTTGTTCAGTTTCCACGTGAGTGTTGGATTTCTGTTATTTTTTTTTTTTTTTTGTTATTGAAGATCAGCCTTAGTGCATGGTGATCTGATAGGATACATGGGACAATTTCAATATTTTTGAATCTGTTGAGGCCTGTTTTGTGACCTATTATGTGGTCAATTTTGGAGAAGGTACCATGAGGTGCTGAGAAGAAGGTATATCCTTTTGTTTTAGGGCTAAAATGTTCTGTAGATATCTGTCAGATCCATTTGTTTCATCACTTCTGTTAGTTTCAGTGTGTCCCTGTTTAGTTTCTGTTTCCATGATCTGTCCATTGGTGAAAGTGGTGTGTTGAAGTCTCCCACTATTATTGTGTGAGGTGCAATGTGTGCTTTGAGCTTTACTAAAGTTTCTTTAATGAATGTGGCTGCCCTTGTATTTGGAGCATAGATATTCAGAATTGAGAGTTTCTCTTGGAGGATTTTACCTTTGATGAGAACGAAGTGCCCCTCCTTGTCTTTTTTGATGACTTTGGGTTGGAAGTCAATCTTATCAGATATTAGGATGGCTACTCCAGCTTGTTTCTTCATACCATTTGCTTGGAAAATTGTTTTCCAGCCTTTTATTCTGAGGTAGTGTCTATCTTTTTCTCTGAGATGTGTCTCCTGTAAACAGCAAAATGTTGGGTCTTGTTTGTGTAGCCAGTTTGTTAGTCTATGTCTTTTTATTGCGTTGTTGAGACCATTGATGTTAAGAGATATTAAGGAAAAGTAATTGTTGCTTCCTGTTATTTTTGTTGTTAAAGTTGGCATTCTGTTCTTGTGGCTGTCTTCTTTTAGGTTTGTTGAGGGATTACCTTCTTGTTTTTTCTAGGGCATTGTTCCCGTTCTTGTATTGGTTTTTTTCTGTTATTAACCTTTGAAGGGCTGGATTCGTGGAGAGATAATGTGTGAATTTGGTTTTGTCGTGGAATACTTTGGTTTCTCCATCTATGGTAATTGAGAGTTTGGCTGGGTATAGTAGCCTGGGCTGGCATTTGTGTTCTCTTAGTGTCTGTATAACATCTGTCCAGGCTCTTCTGGCTTTCATAGTCTCTGGTGAAAAATCTGGTGCAATTCTGATAGGCTTGCCTTTGTATGTTACTTGACCTTTTTCCCTTACTGCTTTTAGTATTCTATCTTTATTTAGTGCATTTGTTGTTCTGATTATTATGTGTTGGGAGGAATTTCTTTTCTGGTCCAGTCTATTTGGAGTTCTGTAGGCTTCTTGTATGTTCATAGGTATCTCTTTCTTTATATTTGGGAAGTTTTCTTCAATAATTTTGTTGAAGATGTTTGCTGGTCCTTTGAGTTGAAAATCTTCATTCTCATCCACTCCTATTATCCGTAGGTTTGGTCTTCTCATTGTGTCCTGGATTTCCTGGATATTTTGAGTTAGGATCTTTTTGCATTTTCCATTTTCTTTGATTGTTGTGCCGATGTTCTCTATGGAATCTTCTGCACCTGAGATTCTCTCTTCCATCTCTTGTATTCTGTTGCTGATGCTCAAATCTATGGTTCCAGATTTCTTTCCTAGGGTTTCTATCTCCAGTGTTGCCTCACTTTGAGTTTTCTTTATTGTATCTACTTCCCTTTTTAGGTCTAGTATGGTTTTGTTCATTTCCATCACCTGTTTGTATGTTTTTTCCTCTTTTTCTGTAAGGACTTCTACCTGTTTGATTGTGTTTTCCTGTTTTTCTTTAAGGACTTGTAACTCTTTAGCAGTGTTCTCCTGTATTTCTTTAAGTGAGTTATTAAAGTCCTTCTTGATGTCCTCTACCATCATCATGAGATATGCTTTTAAATCTAGGTCTAGGTTTTCGGGTGTGTTGGGGTGCCCTGGACTGGGCGAAGTGGGAGTGCTGGGTTCTGATGATGGTGAGTGGTCTTGGTTCCTGTTAGCAGGATTCCTACATTTACCTTTCGCCATCTGGTAATCTCTGGAGTTAGTAGTTATAGTTGACTCTGTTTAGAGATTGTTCTTCTGGTGATTCTGTTACCGTCTCTCAGCAGACCTGGGAGACAGAGTTTCAGTGCTCAGAGCACTCTCTGCTGGCAAGCTCTCTTACAGGGAAGGTGCGCAGATATCTTGTTTTTGGACCTCCTCCTGGTCGAAGAAGAAGGCCCAAAACAGGGCCTTTCTCAGAAGCTGTGTTGCTTTGGCAGTTCCCAGAAGCTGTCAGCTTCTGTGGTGCAGACTCTCACCTGTGCAGACTAAATTCCTAAGCTCCAGGGAGTCCTGGAACCAAGATGGCGACCGCTGCTCCTGAGGCTGAGTCCGCCTCCCGAGCCAGGTGGACACCTGTCCTCTGGTCTGGACGGTGGCCGGCTCTCTGCAGCCTGCAAAGGGTACTGCCTCAGCAGCTCTGTGCTTCCGCCCGTCCCAGAAGCTGTCCAGTTCTCTGGTGCACCCTCTAACCTGTTCAGACTAATTTCCTAAGTTCTGCTGAGTCCCGGAACCAAGATGGCGACCGCTGCTGCTGAGGCTGAGGCCGCCTCCCAAGCCAGGCGGACACCTGTCCTCTGGTCCAGACGGTGGCCGGCTGTCTGCGGCCCGCCAAGGGTGCTGCCTCAGCGGCTCTGTGCTTCCGCCCGTCCCAGAAGCTGTCCGGTTCTCTGGCGCACCCTCTAACCTGTTCAGACTAATTTCCTAAGTTCTGCTGAGTCCGAGTTCTTCTATAATTGTGTTGAAGATATTTACTGCCCCTTTAAGTTGAAAAATCTTCATTCTCATCTACTCCTATTATCCACAGGTTTGGTCTTCCCATTTTGTTCTGGATTTCGTGGATGTTTTGAGTTAGGATCTTTTTGCATTTTGCATTTTCTTTGATTGTTGTGTCCATGTTCCCTATGGAATCTTCTGTATCTGAGATTCTCTCTTCCATCTCTTGTATTCTGTTGCTGATGCTTGTATCTATGGTTCCTGATTTCTTTCCTAGGGTTTCTATCTCCAGAGTTGTCTCCCTTTGGGTTTTCTTTATTGTTTCTACTTCCATTTTTAGATCCTGCATGGTTTTGTTCAATTCCATCACCTATTTGGTAGTGTTTTTCTGTAACTCTCTAAGGGATTTTTGTGTTTCCTCTTTAAAGGCTTCTAGCTATTTACCTGTGTTTTCCTTTATTTCCCTCTTAAAGTCCTCCATCATCATCATCAGAAGTGACTTTAGATCCATGTCTTGCTTTTCTGGTGTGATGGTGTATCCAGGACTTGCTATGGTGGAAGAGTTTGCTTCTGATGATGCCAAGTAACCTTGGTTTCTGTTGCTTCTGTTCTTATGCTTGCCTCCTGCCATCTGATTATCTCAAGTGCTTGCTGCCCTCAGTATATCTGTTGGAGCCTGTCTTTCCTATAATCCCAATTGATTCAGGAGTCCTCAGAGTCCAGTTTTCTCTGTGATCTTTGATTGTGGGCTCTTATGAACCTGAGATTCTGGGTGTGTCAGAGTTTTTGGCAGTCAAGCTTCCTCTGAGACCCTGAAATACTGGTGTGACCCAGCACCTGTTATCCTGGGATCCTGTTATCCTAAGATCCTGGGCGTGTTACAGTGCCTGAAAGTGGTGTCTCCTTTGAGGACCATAAAGCTGTCTGGTCCTCTGATCCTAAGATCCAATGGAGAGTCTTCTATAGACTGTGGGGGTGTCCGCCAATTCCATGCCCAAGGTGACCAGGTGCTGGTGCCAACTGCAAGGGGCTTGTGTCCCTGGTCAAGCTGGTTTTCTGTGTCCCTTCTGGTGTCTCAGGTCCTGTGCGATTGGATTGGAACAGATGTTGTGTTCCACTCACCAGTCAGTGATCCTAAGATCTCCAGGAGAGTCCTCTGGGGAACTTGGTGGTGTCCGCTGACTCCAGGCCCTAGGTGACCGAGTGCTGGCGCTGACTGGAAGGGCATCATTGCTCTTTTTGATCAAGAATTCCTTAACTGTTGTCCATGTTAGATTTGACTATCAACTAGAGTTACTGGGGAAGAAAGCCTTAATTACCCAGATCAGATTAGCCTGTGGGCATATCTGGGTGTGTAGAGAAAATGTCTTGATTGTTATCTAATGTAGGAGGATACACCATGGTGGGACCATAATGGCTCAGGACTATGAAGGAAAGGTCAAGAGAGCTTCAACCCTCAGATACCTCAGATGAGACAGGAGTTAGCTACACCCCCTCCCAATCTTTGACTTTATAAAGTCACACACACACACACACACACACACACACACACACACACACACATATCTTACAGCACCAGTGTATGCAGATGAAGCATCTTCCAACACCCCTATCCTGGTCAATACACATTTAGCCACACAAACCTTGCTACAGATACCCTAGGCCACTTCCTCTGGGGCATAAGTATCCCTTTCCCCTAAGCCAATGAACTGAAACAGTTTTTTGTAGTTGTTTCATGATGTGTTTATTGCCTAAGGACTCACATCTACTGAGATCCTACACACCATTCACCATGTCTGTTTAAACAAGCTTCCCTCCCTTTAACCCATCTCAGTGCACAATGGGCCTGGCTATCTCATGGTAGAAGCTGACAATGTTGGAAAACTCTGATATTAAAATCTGAACGTGACTGGACAGCTGCCTGAACCCAATACAAAATGTAGCACTCCGTTTTCCAGTAGGGCTTCTTCTCTCTCTGACCTCATCTGGGGAGCCTGAGTCCCACATCCTCTAGCATTCTCTAAGCAGGTGCTCTTGTCTTAAAGAGAAAGCTAGTTTTAATCACAGAAATGGGATGAAACCAGAACAGTTATTTCAGGTCATTTTGACTTATACATAAATTTGTTCACTCCCCTGTTTGACACCTAAGTTGGTTCCACAACTTAGCTATTGAAAACAGTGCTGCAGTAAATATTGATGTGCAAGTATCTCTGTGATAGATAAACAGACAAACTTTTATTTCAAAAGGTTTGATATGAAAAATATAAACAGATACAGATGTCTACAGGAATAAAGTGTATAGGAAAATCTATGTAGTGGAACACAAAGCTTCAGCAATGTTTTTTAAACATTTAAAGAAATTTAAGGTGGCATATCTTATTGTACTACTGTTGAGTCAAGGTTGTATTCATAGTGCATGCCTTAGAAATTCTATCTACCAAATTTTAAATATGTGTATTTGATGCTGTTTTGTTTTAATATTGTATCATCTTATAATGCTTTGTTATTTCTAACTGTGGTTTTTTAATAATTGTGTTTTTTTTTTTTCAGAAATGTAACTCTTATAGGTTTCAGAAGACTACTGTAGACATATTAAGAAAAAATTTGACCAACAGTTTATATGTATTCATTCATGTAAAATATATGCATCCTAATAAATGAGGGTAAATTGAGAAATAAGGCAATGAAAGGAGGCAGGAACTGCTAAAGAAAACATGAAATTCAAAAATAGTCAGAGTCACTGTCATGGAGAAGGTGAAGTATAAAATGAGACCTAAAGAAAGCAGAATGGAACATATAGATGAATATTGTTCCCATTGGTTTTAGACTTTCTCTCAAAATCCCATATGTGGGAGATCATGTCAGTAGTATCAGAGGCTTCATAGGTGACTAGTACAAGAGAGTTCTAACCTCATCAGTGGTTAATCTGTTGAGAAATTAGAGTTAAATGAACTATCAGCTCATAGCAGAAATAATATAGTCAGAGACTTTTGTATAAGTAGGTCTTTTGTATAAGTAGGTCTCTGAGGGATGTCACTAAAGGGGATAACCTGTGCTGATCCCTTTGTTCACAGTCAGACATTCAGTTTTGGCTATGGTTGCTGCCTGGTAGAAGACTACAGTACAAGCAATTTTTTCACAGTACTAAAGTTATAAAGAACGTTTTAACTATAAGTCATCTTAAGAAAGACTGTCCAAAATTAAAGGCATAGACAGACAGTCAAATTGTTCCCCTAGAATCTGTCCTCATTTTAGGAGGGCCAAAATGCTCAGATTAAAAAATGTTTACGTTTGAGTCAATGCAAAGTTCAGAGCAGCCTCAGGGAAGCTTGTGCCTAGGGAAGTTCTTAAAACTTCACCCCTCCCTGCCTTCAGGGGGATTTCTTTTTAGGTAAACAACATTTTTTTTCAGATACACCCAGGTGTTGTTCATAATAAAGTTTAAATTCAAGATTTATAAAAGGTCAATCAGGCTGTAGAACTTATAAAGGCATTACAAGATAGCTTACCTACTTCATATAAAATTATTATAGATTTGAAAGTTTATTTTTTTCTTTGCATCCTGTTAATTGTAAAGAGTTTGCTTCTAGTGAACTGGTGATCATTAAAAAGTTTTGCCCCTAGGTATGGCTAATAGTCTTACATTATGTAAGAAATTTTTATTGTCCAGGCTTCAATATACAAGAAGCTAAGACTTTGAATCTTTCTGGGTATATTGTTTCCTAAGTGGAAAGTATTTTATTAGCTAATGCCTCTAAAGGGAAATTTACTTCAGATCTTTGCTTTCACACAATGAGCTTTAAAGTTCTGGGGAGTAGTTGTTGCTCCATAAGATTCAGAGGCAATATCTTTTTTAATTTTTAGGATTTTTAGTTATCCTAGAAAAGTTGTGGTACAAGAAATTTAAAAAAAAAATGAAAAATGATGATTTGCTTACTTCAAATTATTTTTGAAAGCTTCTAGGAAATGTTAATTGGCTAAGACCTCACCTTAAACTCACCACAGGAGAACTTAAGCCTTTGTTAGGTGCTATCAAGTGAGATTCAAATTAACTGGTGAGAAACAAAAAGGCTTTAACAGAAAGTAGAGGAAACTTCTGTAATCTACTGGTATCGATTGTAATCGGTGGTAATCAAATATTAGCTACATATTCTAGTTATTGTTATTAAATGTGTCCACAGCCATTCTTTGGCAAGAAAAAACATTAATGTAAAAATCATCTTTCTTCACCTCAAAAGGAAGTTTTAACACCCTATTATAAGGCTGCTGTGGTGCTAATTAAGAAATAAGAATTCCTTGTTCCAAACAGCAATTGGTTATTGCAGAATATTGATATTTGGCCTATGGCATACCATCATTTTAAATAAAATTGATAGTCATTATCCTGAAGATAAGTTAAAAATTGCTTTTATGCATGCTTTTGTATCTTCTACAAATTCATGCATGCATGCATCCCATTTGCTGTATTTAAAAACAACCCTTCTATGGGAGAAAAGTATATGTGAATTAGATCACATGTTTCTTTTGAGTTTCCTCCTACTTCAGCACAGATAATTAAATTGTGTGCTGTAGACAGTGTTCTAAAATGTTGAATAATCAAGCTTTAATTTGTATGTTAATAGTACATATATATATATATAGAGAGAGAGCTCAGCGCTTACCATTGTTTAAAATTGTTCATCCCTCAGATACTATGAATTCTCAAATTTGCAATTGTTTATGCGTATACAACTCATAAGAAAAAATGCTGTTCTTTTAAAAAGACTGTCTTTGGACATTAAAGAATTTGTTCTAGATTGCCTGGACAAGACCTCTTAAGGCAATGCCATGCTAGATTTATATCCCAGGTAGATTATGGACCTTATACAAGAATAATTGGCCATATAATCTCATTTCTTTACATCATAAAAATAGTAATGGCTTAAAATAATATTTTGGTAGTTTTAGAAAATGTGCATGCAGAAAGATCCAACAAAGATAGAGAACTTCAGACCAATTTCCCTTATGAATATCGATGCAAAAATCCTCAATAAAATTCTCGCTAACTGAATCCAAGAACACATTAAAGCAATCATCCATCCTGACCAAGTAGGTTTTATTCCAGGGATGCAGGGATGGTTTAATATACAGAAATCCAGCAATGTAATCCATTATATAAAGAAACTCAAAGACAAAAACCACATGATCATCTCGTTAGATGCAGAAAAAGCATTTGACAAGATCCAACACCCATTCATGATAAAAGTCTTGGAAAGATCAGGAATTCAAGGCCCACACCTAACCATGATAAAAGCAATCTACAGCAAACGAGTAGCCAACATCAAAGTAAATGGTGAGAAGCTGGAAGCAATCCCACTAAAATCAGGGACTAGACAAGGCTGCCCACTTTCTCCCTACCTCTTCAACATAGTACTTGAAGTCCTAGCCAGAGCAATTCGACAACAAAAGGAGATCAAGGGATTACAAATTGGAAAAGATGAAGTCAAAATATCACTCTTTGCAGATGATATGATAGTATATATAAGTGACCCTAAAAATTCCACCAGAGAACTCCTAAACCTGATAAACAGCTTCGGCAAAGTTGCTGGATATAAAATTAACTCAAACAAGTCAATGGCCTTTCTCTACACAAAGAATAAACAGGCTGAGAAAGAAATTAGGGAAACAACACCCTTCTCAATAGTTACAAATAATATAAAATATCTTGGCGTGACTCTAAGGAAGTGAAAGATCTGTATGATAACAACTTCAAGTCTCTGAAGAAAGAAATTAAAGAAGATCTCAGAAGATGGAATGAACTCACATTCTCATGGATTGGCAGGATTAATATAGTAAAAATGGCTATCTTGCCAAAAGCAATCTACAGATTCAATGCAATCCCCATCAAAATTCCAACTCAATTCTTCAATGAATTAGATGTCAAAGAACTTACTAAATGTCTCATAGTATCTTAAAACTAGACATAATTATGTCTAGTTGAGATGAAAAGGATCCACTTATTGTCACATGGCATGAGTCTGTTCAGATATTTAATATGGGGGGAAGGGGGCATTTTTCTGTTTTTTCCACAGAATGGTGCAGGAGCATGCTAGCTTCCAGAATGATTCCTGTGACAGGCTGACCTGTGATTTCCTGAGTGCCCTGGCAGTGGTGACAAGAAGGCTGTATTGAGCACACAGAGAAGGAGGAATAGGAGAGAGCAGACAGAAGCAAAATAAAGAAACTCTTCCTATCTCCACCACAGACTACAGCAAGAGAACAGACCTAGTGCTGACAACTAAAAAAGCTGACTCGTGAGGCAGAGGGACTGCCTCAGAGTATTGGACAAGATTTTGTTAGAGACACTGTTTTTGGCCATTTAGCTCAACTCCCTTATAGCTGTGAAAGCTTGTGTACCTTACCTGTATGCTATCTTATTGGGAAGTTTTGATAGAGTTAAGATCACCAAGTCTTTTCATATTCATTGTAATTCTTATCAATTAACTAATTGTGTAGATCCTAATTTAGATAAGGAATCTGTTGTTATGATGTTGTTAAAAAGACCTGCTTACGTTTTGCTGCCTGTAGAGTTAGGAAATAATCCTTGGTTTGAGAATTCAGGATTGCAAACTTTGAAAAAGTTAAATGAACTTATTAGACCAAAAGAGATTTGTTACAGCTCTGATTTTAGGAATTACTGCTTTAATTGCAATTCTAACTTCTTTTGCAGTATCTACCACAGCTTTAGTTCAGCAGTTACATACTGCTCATTTTGTTAATGATATGCATAGGAATATTTCTGTAGCTTTGTCAGAGCTGCATATTATAGATAAAAAATTGGAGGCAAAGGTTAGTGCTCTAGAAGAAGTAGTTTCAGCAATAGATTGAGACAGGATATAGCAAATATTAAGGCTAGGTTAACAGAAATCTCAGATATTAGCAGAAGCCATTTGGATACTTGGAACATCGAATTGGCCAGAGATTTAAAGAATAACCTAAGTGCATTGAATCCCTTGGATTGGGTTCAATATATAATCTTGCTTGCTATTATTACTGGCATTATTTTGTTAGTAATCATTGTGTTTCCACTCATCTTTAGAGTTCTTCTGAGATCTGTAGCTACCATGAGGCGGGACATTCTGGAACTTTGTCTAAAAATAAAAAAACAGAGAGAACTGCTACATCCAATCCAGTAGTGACAAGCACGACAGTCCCCAAAAAACTGGGTGCTGTACTGAGGCGAAAAGTTCATGGAAACTTAGTCTCCTGGAACTGTGGCATCCTGTATAAAGAATGCTCCAATGTCCTTGCTTTAGTTGGTAAATGGATCTGTGTGCTTTCCCTTAATATTGCTTTATTACAAGTGCTCCTAAGGATTGATATTTTGACATAGCTAAGTTAGATTCTAGGCAGTCCTTGATCAGACCTTGGGTATGGATAGCTAAATCACTGCCCTACCCAGAAATTTACCATTATCTAGGAAGAAGGGAGTTTGTGATCTAAGAAGGAACCAGAGTAGACACTTAGAACTATAGATAGCTGAGTTACACCCATACACAAGTATTTACAATGGCCTAGGGGGAAGGTGGACTATACAAAAGACTAGAATAGGAACTATGGCAAGGGCACGAAGCCCTTGACTCTGGCTTCTAAGGTTAAGTGGACCTTAGGTGGAGCTGTTTTTGATCCCAGATGTTAACATTGAATTTTATCCCAGTTGGTTCCTGCCAGTTCTTCTGTGTTTGTGTTCCTCTAATTTGTGTAAAAATCCAGTAACCTCTTTGTACCTTGCTGGTATGTCACCCAACTTCCCTATTTTCTTCTGTATGAAAAGTTTGATGCTTGATTTTACAAATTACATTCAGATCCACACTCCCTTGTGTCGAGTCTTTCTGTCAATTCCCACCAATTCCTTGCCCACCTGTGACCAGAGACCCGTTCCACGCAGACAAGGGACCAAGAGGGTCTGCGGCAGGACTTGGAGTAGAGAGACATGGTAGGATATAGGATAAGGTCTATAAGGTAAGGTATTTGCCTATAGGGTCTAAATGTGAAATATAGAGAGAGACCACAAAGTTGATTCCAATGATTACAGCTTGTGTTGCTGGAAGAACACTTATAGTTCCTTTTTTAAATGATGAATATTTCAGTGGCAAGGTAGGCCAAAGTATAACTGAACTTGAAATGTGATCTTCCTTTTTAAAAGTAGCTTTTCTACTGTATGGTTTTATCACTTACACACACACAAACAGTCACACACAAAATAGACAGATAGAAAATGTGCAGGTGTAAAGTTGTTAGCTAATGAACAGCATCTAATTGGCATAAAGATCAAGAAACAAAACAAGCCTTACTCTTTTGAAGAATCCCATGAACATTATCACTTTTTTAATATTTTAACTTTTTCTAATCTTTTTATTATTTTATTTGTTTACATTTCAAATGTTATCCCCTTCTCAGTCTCCTTGTCCAAGAACTCCCCACCATTTTCCCTCCTCTTTGCCTCTAAGAGGGTGCTCCCCCGCCCAGCCACCAACTCCTGCATCACCCCTCTAGCATCCCCCTTCTCTGGAGCATCAAGCCTCCATGTGACCAAATGTCTCACCTCCCACTGATGCCAGATGAGGCAGTTCTCTGCTACGTATGTAGCAGGAGCCATGAATCGACTCATGTATACTCTTTGGTTGGTGGTTTAGTCCCTGGGAGCTCTGAGGGGTCTGGTTAATTATTATTGTCCTTTGGGGTTGCAATCCCCTTCAGCTCCTTCAGCCCTTCCCCTAACTCTTCCATTGGGATTCCTGGACTCAGGCCAATGGTTGGCTGTGAGTATCTGCATCTGTCTTAGGTGCTGACAGAGCCTCTCAGGACAGTCATATCAGGCTCCTGTCTGCAAGCACATCTTGGTATCTGCAATAGTATCAGGATTTGGTATCTGCAGGTGGAATGGACTATACAGTGGGGTAGTCTCTGGATGGACTTTCCTTCAGTCTCGGCTCCATTTTTGTCCCTGCATTTCCTTTAGGCAGCGACAATTCTGGGTTAAAAATTTTAGGTGGGTGGGTGGCACCTTCCCTCCAATAATCACTTTTAAAATCACTCTGCATTCCTGATGAACATTTGCTTCCTAGCAAATGAGGTAGAGCTACAGCAGAGGATAGCTTTAGAAACCTGGCAGAGTTCTGAGAAACTCACCTTGCATCCATGTGAACGGAATTAGTCATCCTCTCAATCTCATGAAATTCATGCTGAAAAGTTCTTTCTTAATAAAACAATGTGAGACAGACAGATGGTAAAAATAGAGTTATTTTCTGCATAGGTTTCAAAGTTAGAAAGTTCACAGGAGTTACCTTTAAAAAATATATCCTGAGTTGACAAAAGAAACTTTGAAAAAGTGAAGTTGAATATACTAAGATCAAATCATCTTTACTTTTAAGGGAGCATATTTGTTATCTAGAAATCTCCATCCTGCTGATCATTAGAATAATCATCAGAAGCATCAGAAATGCTAAGACACTGAAGATCTAGTTGTAGATTTCCTCTAGGCATGATATATCAAAAACATATATGTGTGCTAAAATGGGTATGTAAGAGACTGAGAAGCAAAGTGCCAGGAAGCAAGGAGCAAGATTAAACTTTAAGATGACTATTCGTGTCCTAATCCTACCAAAAGAAAGCAATAACACTCTGACAATAAAAATCTTACACTTGAAAACTGTAGCTATTTGTTCCTGTGGGTGTCAGAAACCAAGCTGATTTTGAAGTTAAACATTAAGTACAGCTAAAAAAGGCACCATATCTGTTTCTCATGTGGATGTGGTAGGACAAGAGGCAAAATGGAGGCAGAGCAAAATCGAAGCTGCGTTGGATCCTTCATCAGCTGTTTCTTGACAGATAGCCATTTCGACAGCTACTCACACTGAACTGAATTATGTTTAAAAGAACTAAGGGCAGCCATTGTGTCTTACCTAAAGTGTCCATTAACTGAAGAATGGTTAAGATATGTGGTACATATATATAATGAAATAATGTTTATACATTAAAAGAAAACTGTCATCTGCAAAGCTATGAATGGAACAAGGGACATTTAAAAAAAATTTGTTTTTTAAAGACAAACAATCATGATGCTACTGATACATCAGTACCATCTGATGCTACCCCAGGGAAATTGAAAATAGTAGTTAGCAGTTACTAATATAAGAAGAATATAGAAATATGGAAAAGTCAACTAACTGATACATAATTAGAAAGCAGCAACAACAAGAATCTAGCATACTGTAATACAGAGACTAGCTATATATTATAATTATGTGCTAAAAAAGGTTTGAAAACACTATAAAAAAAAGTGGACTTTGTCTTAGTACTATTTGAGGATATGTGTCCAATCTGACTTAAATATTATACAGTGTATCAAAGAAACACATGAACCCTACTAATATTTATGTTTGTATGTCTCAGGTAAAATAATTTTTATTAGATATTTTCTTTATTTACATTTCAAATGTTATCCCCTTTCCTAGTTTCCCCTCCAAAAATCTCATATCCCCTGCCCCTTCCCCCTGCTCACCAACCCACCCACTCCCGCTTCCTGGCCCTGGCATTCACCTATACTGGGGCATAGAACTGTCACAGGACCAAGGGCCTCTACTCCCATTGATGACTGACTAGGTCATCCTCTGCTACATATGCAGATAGAGCTATGAGTCTCACCATGTGTTTTCTTTGATTGGCGGTTTAGTCCCATCGAGCTTTGCAGGGTACTGGTTAGTTCATATTGTTGTTTCTCCTATGGAGCTGCAAACCTCTTCAGTTCCTTGGGTACTTCCTCTAGCTCCTTCATTGGGGACCCTGTGCACCATCCAATGGATGGCTGTGAACATCCACTTCTGTATTTGTCAGGCACTGGCAGAGCCTCTCAGGAGACAGCTATATCAGGCTCCTGTCAGCAAGCACTTGTTGGCATCCACAATAGTGTCTGGGTTTGGGGTTGTTTATAGGATGGATGAAAAAAAATTTTTAGAAGAGCATATATTGCTGTATTCATTTAAAAGCCCTATGAACATTACATACTGAGATCAGCATATTGTGATGTTTAGTTTAATGTATTTTCTTTGGTCATTTAGTATTTATTCTCCCCCCTTTGGGGCACACATTTCTTTCATTCTGAGGAGATTGCTTATCCCTCATTAAACACAATTTGCTAAGAGGAAAATCAAGGTACTTTTATTTCCTTTGGGAACAGATATCGAGGTTGATTATGCTCCATCTCTCTGGAATATGGATTTTGGGCAAAGTGACAAAAATGACACATGAAACAATCTGGTTCACAGTAGAGATGTTCTCTAGAAGAGAGTGTCCCTTTCCTTTGAGCCTCCCCAAATTGTGCTCTTTATTTTATGGATTGCTCAACAACTTTATCACCCCTAGGCGCTGCAACATTTCTTAGCATCTTTCTTTATCTCTTTGCTGCCTTCATCCCTCCATTCTTTTCTTGTTCCTTCTCTTTCTTTTCTTTCTCTTTTTCCTGTAGAGTTGTCTTGTATCTTGCAGCACAAAATGTCAAAATGTTTAGTTTTAGTACTATTCATTATACTTATCTGTTTCTGAAGTTTTAACTAGTGATGGGAATTAGATTAAATCCTGAATGAACATTTAGGAAAAAAAAAAAAACAAACAGAAAATACCAAAGGCTCTCAGATATTAAAGTAGAAATTTAAATAACACGAGTTTCTATTCAAACCCAAACCTTTGTGATGAAGTGTGTGTTTTGAAATAAAAATTCTGAAGAAGCAAAGATAAAGACTCTGGTTCTTAGCTGATTCCAATCAGAAGTTGCCTCTTGTGGACCCATGTTTTTCTAAGACAATAATGGGAATAATTATGCTTACATCAGTGGTAAGATTTCATGATGTTTATTATTACTACTGTACTTGTTTAAAAATCAGTATCCTCAAATGCTAGTTGCACTCAAACTCATTTTATGAGAGTTGCATGTTTCTAGGGTAACCTTAGAGACACATGAGTTTTCATGTTTAAATTCAAGTCATGACTATCTAGAAGTTGAGATTACTTTTAAGAAAAAGAGCTCTTGATTTTATAAATTGTATAGAAAAATGCTTACATCTAAAAATGGAGAAAAAGACATCTGTAAAGATTTTATGCTGACAACACAGGAATGCAAATATAGGAATATGGAATTTTTCTCATCCTCAGGCAGTATAGAAAGAAAAAGAAGCATTTGAGAATACTAGATATGGCTAGGAGTATGAAGCAGTCAACTGAGATCTGCCCATTAATTGACAGAATGAGATATCTAGCCTATGATTTTTTCCAAACAAATGAATACCCTCTATGTTAATTGGAATATTGGTCCAATTCCTACCAGAAACACACTAAGCTGCCTCTAACAGTTACATAGTCCTAGAATTTTCTTTGCTTTACTTGTGGCAGTTCATCCTTCTGAGATGAGAAGGAGACAAAATGCTGTGACACATGCAGGAAGTAACCCACCCTGACCGTGTGTGTGGAGCAGGACTTCAGCAAAAAGGTTCATGCTGGCTGACACTGCACACTCATTCCTTTCCTTTGTAATTATGAAGCAGCGTCAATTCAGCATAAATAATCAGAAAACATGACAATTGTTTTCTGCAAAGGCTAAAATTGTGTTTGAGTGAACAGTCTTGGTATTTTTTTATACATTTGTAAAATCGTTCATACAGAAAGAATAAAGTTTTTCATGTCACTTACTAGAACATCCAGAATATATAGTTTTGCTTCATTATGTATTCTTTTCAAATATTTATTTAGTTATATGCTCATGGATGGATAATAATTTACTTAAGACCTTTAATACTTATATATTATTTTATTCTTTAAAACAATGAAGTTTTCTTCTTCATAAGCAAAATTTTCTAGATGTAACATATAACTTCTTAAAAAGAGATTTTAAAAATTTATGGTAAAATAATTTAAAGACTATTTGGCTAAATATTACTAAAATTACTTCCAGAAAATTATATCTAACTTAGGCTTTCTCTGGTAAAAATTTCCTTTGTCTCCAATGTCACACTGCACTTATTTTAAATGTTTGAAGATAAATCAGTTGATAGGTTGGTAGGTAGGGCTCTTTGTGTGTGTGTGTGTGTGTGTGTGTGTGTGTGTGTGTGTGTGTGTGTGGTGTGTGTGTGTGTAAGAGAGAGGGAGAGGGAGAGAGAGAGAGAGAGAATATAATTTGCTTGGAGTGAGAATTTTCTTAGACTAATAACAAGAAGAAGGTGGGGAGTGTTTTCAGTGCCATAAGTCTCCTGATGTCCACCTGTATGATTTGCAGTGGACATTAGAAGACTTCATAGTCTATAGAAGGTAATCATTACTTTTTAAATGTTTTCCTCAGTTAAATGTCATCAATTTTATATTCCTTTAGTCAATACAAAGAGAATATAAATAGCAAGTAGGATGTTTGATTTCTTACTAGATTTTTTCTATGTTTATTTACCTGGGATCTAAAATGATCATTAAATGATTACCAGGCAGTTAAGTAGGATAAGACTTTCTAGTTAGGAAAATGATATATGGCAAAATGTTGATGTAAGAAAGAACTACCGTGGTGGTAATTAGGAAGACAGAATATGGAAAGGGAATTTAGAATCACATTGTGAAGATTCCATATGCCAAACTGAAATGAATGTGGTTTGTCCTTTAAAAAATAAGAGTCATCATTATCTACACGCTTTCCAAATGATAGTCCTCCCAGCTCTGAAACAGCTGTCACATTTTCTGTGAGACTGTCTCCAGCAAACTCACAGTGAGCCTCTCTCCTTCCTGCCTCATAGCATGGTGCTTGATGTATGCACTTTTGATATCTCTCTTGCACTCTCTGAGACAGTTGATGAGTGTAGCTTTTGTCAGAGTCACATTTTAGAGTCCTGCTTTCCAATGTACAATATCATGGAGACAAGGGCTTTAGTGGTTTGTTTTGTTTTTGTTTTTTTTTTTATACTCTCCTCCTACCACACACAAAATACCTGAATTATTTCATTAACTAAGAAGATGTTTCATTAAGTATTCTTCTCTGAACAAGGAAGCATTTAACTCCCAACATTGCTAATACATGCTTAGTAGAGGTGCTTCCAATCTCTAGGCCTTGTGTTTTTTTCAGCAAATAATCCCAGTGCCTTTTATTGTGTACCTGCAATTATGTGACACCCAAGCATAGCTCAGTCAGGACCTACCAGTTACATATTGTGAAATTGCTTGTTTTATCCCTATTACTCTGCAAAGGGGTACTTCACCTTTAAACTTTCAGAGTTGCATTCTGTTTCCTGAGAGCTGGTGTTAGAACACAAGTTAAGAGATTGCAATATTTCCATTGAGCTGAAATAAAAGGAAAATTAGATGTAAATCTCTAGAAAACAGTCCTTATCTGATCCATTAAATTAGTTTCATCCACCTGTCTCTAATGACTGCATTGTTATGGGCATGGCACTGAATGAACTTTGTGCATGTACCAACTTAAATAGGAAAAAGAGGGTGATGCAAAACATAGGAATGACAGTGGACAGCCAGAGTCCATTAAACATGTTTCTTAAATATCATCGAGGGAGAATCTTGAATGTGTCTCACCTGTCTACGTGTTACTTTACTTGGCGATCTAGTTTAGAGGTAAATCTCATGTACTGTATTCTAGTTCAGTGGTACTAAATACTTACCTAGCTTAAGAAGAAATCAAGATCAAGAGAAGTGTTCCTTTATAAAAATTAGTAAGTTTGCTAAACAAAGACATATGTACAGTTATTCAGTCTAGCTTTCAATGTGAATGAATCCCTACATAAGACTTGCCATTGGTCATCTTTCTGTAGTAACTGGAGATTTGAAGAGTTGTAAGGGAAAGCTATCAGAAATCTCTGCGTCTCTTTCCTTCATCTCATATCATTGACAAGAAAACAATGAGTAAGAATGTGCTATAGCCCCAAGTTAAGTAAGGAGTGAGATGGAGGAGCAAGTAGAACATCTTTCTTCAGTAAGGTTGCCCAAAGACATGATGACTTTTGGCAGTAAATGTGTGAAGAGTACATACCCTGGACCCCAAAAGCTGAGATTATATACAGCCCTATTACATGGAGACTTTAAGTGATTTCTAGATATGAGTGAATATCTGAGAACCATGAAAAATTTTCCCAGGAAGAAACAGAGTCTTGAATACCCATCAAATCCAGAGAACACTAGCCCAATTTCTCTATAACATTGTGCAACAAACAATTCCACCCATCCCATGTTGTGTCCAAATTCCATCTTATCCACCTTGGATAGAAATCTTGGATTTACAGGATGGATAAAGAGAGAGAAGCTTTAAAAACCAACATAGAAAATTGTTCCTCCTTGAACAGGTTTCAATCTAGGGAGGAGATAAAATTTGGTATGCTTGTAGTTGGAAGTTGTCTCAGTTTTATGAGAACTAGGAGTTCTCACATTAGTGTTATGCATTATAGGATTGGAAGAACTAGAGGACACTCGGAATGAACATGACTCTTCCCTGACACACAGCCATCTGAAGCCAGAGAAGAACCAGCTTCGAAAGTTGGATTTGAATGGACAGTGTCCACTACTACAATGAGCTTCTGACTTCTCCTAAAGCCTCTGAGGAGAGTTTGCTGCTAGGTATATATAGACTGCCTCTCATCTCAGTCCTTAGAAGAGCTGTTGCACAGCTAAGATAGTTGATTAGCTCACAATCTGTTTACCTGATTGCTATCATTCTAACCTTGTTCCTTTTACCTTGCTTTAATGGTCTGCCTTTTCCATCCTTGATCATCAATTCCGCAACATGTTTTCCAACTGAATTTCCATCTATCTCATAACATATCAATCTGGAATCCCAACTTTTTTTTAAAAAAATGGGTCCTGAGATCTGGTTCTCTTGGCTAGAGTTTCACCACAGGTTGCCAATATCCACCTGGCAGCCAACCCTCCTCTCATCTTGTGCCCAGAATTTCTCGGCCTAAGTCAGCTCACCATAGACAACCTACTCTCATGCAGAGCTCCTGCTGAAACTTCTCAACCCTGACTCTGTGCTCCAGAGCTCTGTAGAGAGCCTTCTCTATCTCAAAGCCTTGCAACTGAGTAAACAAAGCCCCAGTCATTTGATCTACCTCATCTTCTGGCCCAAGAATCCTTAATTACTAGATCATATCCAGAACCAAGATCCTCCAGTCTCTGATGATTTGGTTAATCATGCACAACAGTTCCTCAGTTTAAGAAGGATTTATTCATTAGTCCTCTGGTCTAAGAGTTCTGAAGTTTTATGAGAACATCCTGCTAATGCATGTTGTAATTGATTAACAGAAAATTTTTCTTCCCACTAATTGCTTGTGTACTCTCTCAATTATTTTTTGTCCAAACCTCATGAGTGATAGTTATAGCAGACACAGGACATATTTTGCAGCCCTAAGCCAGTTTACAAGGACCAGGAAAGTAGGTCACTTTCAGGTCCACAATCACTCCACAGCAAAGGCGTAGCCTTGAAGAACAGGTGAATCAAGCTACCCAGGTTTTAGTATGTGTTTATATGTGGGAACTCAGATTCATGATTTTATTATACCTGTATTTAGCTCCATCAGCAAGAAAAGCAGTATATTTATAGAAGTGAAGACGTTGAATAAAGGATTGGACTTAACCAGCAGTACAGAACAAACTCCTTTCATCCTTTGGTCTCCTTTTCTGTTATATTCAGGCCTCTGGGATAGTTATATAGAGAAACTCATCTTGGAAAGATAGCCTGGATTCTGGGTTCAGTATTTTATTATGGTATTTTAAATAAAGTTCCAGGACAGTGTTAAATTCTGAAAGGTCAGCTTAAGTACAATTAACAGGAAAGCCAAATGACAGTGGTTTAAACAAGATAATTATTTATTTTATGCAAGTATATAGCTAGTACAGCAACTTCACAGCTTCTATTGACAATCTCAGTACTTGGATGGCATCTTTGGTTCAAGGTTTCCAGGCTTTTGTTCAGTTTCCAGCATTGAGGGCTGTAGTTCAAATAATAACGAGAATGATTTGGCCATGTTGACATGTACCTTTAATTCCAGAACTCAGGAGGCAGAGATAGGTGTATCTCTGTGAGTTTTAGGCCAACCTGGTCTACAAAAGGAGTTCCAGGAAAGACAGGGCTGATATATATATATATATAACAGTTTTAAAGAAGAAGAGGGAAGAGGAGGAGGGAAGGAAAGGAGGGAAGGAGGAAGAGAAGGAGGAAAAAAGAGGAGGAGAAGGAGGAGGAGAGGAAGAAGAAGAGGAAGAAGAAGAAGAAGAGGAAGAAGAAGAAGAAGAGGAAGAAGAAGAAGAAGAAGAAGAAGAAGAAGAAGAAGAAGAAGAAGAAGAAGAAGAAGAGAAGAAAGAGAAGAAAAAGAAAGAGAAGGAGGAGCAAACTGCAGCATTTTAGTATACATTTAGTATAAATAGTATGCATTTTTCCTCTGAAAACATGTATGAGGCTAGATACATTTTTGAATCCTATTTACAGTAATTTAATAAGAAAATCCTATGTAGCTCAAAGAGAAACTAGGAAGTATAACCTCCATTCCTGATGGCTGCAAGTCTTGATGAATTTGGGGATTCTATAACTCCAGGAAGAAAGAGACAAAATCAACCATCATACTTTACAAGATTGCCTAATACAACTTTGTACTTTCCATTTTAGCAGAGTCCTATTTTCTTACATTACATTTTAGTTCATAACCACCTACTTGTAAAACACTATTAGAGTTTTAAGTCTTGTTTTGCAATTTCTTTTATACCTATGAAGTGTGAATGTCAGCAACATAATTGCTTTTACAGCTTATTTTCACCAGAATTAACATTTACTTACTTACTTACTTACTTACTTGTTATTAGACGCGTTCTCACGACCGGCCAGGAAGAACACCACAGACCAGAATCTTCTGCGGCAAAGCTTTATTCTTACATCTTCAGGAACAGAGTGCAAGAAGCAAGAGAGCAAGAAGCAAGAGAGAGCGAGAAGCAAGAGAGCGAAAAAGCAAGAGAGAGAGCGAGAGACAAGAGAGAGAGAGAACGAAACCCCGTCCCTCTTAAGGAGCATTCTCCTTCGCCTCGGACGTGTCACTCCTTGATTGGCTGCAGCCCATCGGCCGAGTTGACGTCACGGGGAAGGCAGAGCACAAGTAGTCATAAGATACCCTTGGCACATGCGCAGATTATTTGTTTACCACTTAGAACACAGCTGTCAGCGCCATCTTGTAACGGCGAATGTGGGGGCGGCTCCCAACATCTCCCCCTTTTTCTTTTAATAAGAGCAAATAGGCCACCCATATTAATGAGAGTGGAGATAGAGGTCAAATCCCCAGTGTGTAGGTAAAGGAGCCATGTACAGGATTAGCTCTTAGGCTTACAGGCTTTTACCCAGAGCAACCCTGACCTGCTCCCGTGTCGTTTTGCCTGGGGGAAGGGAACTAGGACACTGAACCTTCATGAAAGATGACATGTCTCCCTAGAATAGGCTCATATATGCCGCAGAGCCTTTCCATTGCAGTGCTTAGCCTTGCAACTCTCTCGGGCTGCTGAAGCACACTCACTCTATCCCGTGCAATGAGTCTAGCCTCATGGGATATAAGAGCTGAGTGGCCAGCGACCTATTGCCTAAGCATAGATATATCAGGGGAAGCTCCATGTTCTAGTCCTGCAAGCGCCTGGGCAATAACCACCTTGTCTCTCCTAGTTTAGGCCTTAAGCTTACAGACCAATCAAAGAAGCAACACTAATCCACAGCAAAGTGTATCTCCAAAATATATTAATCCCACCCATTTTTTAAAGAAAGAAAATGCTGAGGAGATCCAATTGGGTAATCCTTTGGTCAGGGACAGGTCCAAGCGCGTGGAGTTGACCTGAAGTCTCAATTCCCGAAGGATCTGTTCAAATTCAGCCATCCAATTCTGTAACATATACTGAAAAAGACTTTTTGACAAATTAGCTGTCCTAGTAAATTTAACATACTGAATGGAAATAACACACAATCCCGGAAACTTTTGTTCACATCCCAGCTGAGTTATTTGTCATAATACATCTAGTTGTATCTGGACAAGATCTATGAGTTGATTAACCAGCATGAGACCTCTCTGTATCTTGACATTAGCTGAGGCCTGTTCATCTATGACTGTAGTCACTGAGGCTGACAAAGTGTTAATGGTGTCAGTCATCTGGACCTGTCCAGACAGAGCCAAGGCTGTCTGAATTAAGGCTAAACCCAGTTCCCAGTTAGTGGTAAAAAAGCAGGAGAATACTTGAGCATTATACATCACCGTCATTGGGAGTGGAAATGTCGACATTATCCCCCAACGCTGCTCTCTCTTTATTATTGACGCCCTGGACATCACCAAGACGAGGGACATTAGTATTCCCTTGGTCAGTCTGGATTTTTCGGGTGAGTCTTTCTGGTATCCAAAATGGGTTGTTTTCATTCTGTGGGAAAACACAGATAGCTCCCCTGGATCTTATCAAGATAGGATCCGGGCCATACCATTTATTATCAATATTTAAAAAATTGAGTGTAAAGAGTGCCAAAGACACCGACACTCTTGGTGCTCGGGGTACAGTCTCCTCAAAAGTTCCCCTCTTCTGTTTTATAAGATAGGCTTTGAGGGTGCGATGCGCACGCTCAACAATACCCTGTCCTTGAGGGTTGTACGGAAGTCCAGTCAGGTGGGTTACGTCCATCTGACGGCAGAACTGCTGGAATTTTTGAGACGTATCCATTATCAGTCTTAAGGAGTCTGGGTTTCCCCCAAGCACTCCATGCCTCAAGACAATGTTGAATCACATGTGAGGCTTTTTCTCCGGTTAACGGAGAGGCAAACATGATGCCAGAACATGTGTCAATGGACACATGGAGATATTGAAGTTTTCCAAAGGAAGAAACATGTGTAACATCCATTTGCCAGACCTGTAGAGGTCGAATACCGCGTGGATTAATTCCCACATGAGGAACTGGCAAGAACTCACAGCAGCTTTGACATTGAGTAACAATGTCACGGGCTTCTTTTCTTGTCAAGGAGAAACGACTGCGTAATGTTTCAGCCGTCACATGAAAATTGTTATGAAAATTTCTTGCAGCCTCTACCGGGGATGATAGGGCAGCAGCCACCACTTTAGTGGCCTTATCTGCCAAATCATTTCCCAGAGCCATGGGGCCAGGTAGGCCTGAGTGGGCTCTAACATGAGTAATATAAACAGGAGATCTTCTAGATAACAAAACTAATTGTATCTGCTGAAAAATATTGGCAACTCTACTGGAAGGCTTAATCACTCCAGCCACTTCTAAAAGATTTACTGCATTAACCACATAATAGGAATCTGACACAATATTAAGGGGTTTTAAAAAGGTTTTTAAAACTTCTAAGACCACTAAACATTCTACCACTTGAGGTGAATTTTCATTATACTGTTTGGATACCACTTTACCATTAGCCACATAGGCACCTATGCCAGTTTTTGATCCATCAGTATATACCACAATCCCCTTTTTAAGTGGGTTTCTTACTGTTATTTGTGGAAACACAACAGATTGATTTTGGGCAAACTGTAAGATTGGATGTTTTGGATAATGGTTATCTATTTTTCCTGAAAAGGAGGTAACTAAAACTGCCCAATCATTAGATGCGGCTGCCAAGGTTTGAACCTGTGCAGCAGTATAAGGTACAATTAAAAGATATGGACTTTGCCCAAAGTGGGTGATTGCTGCTTTTAGGCCTTTAAGGGCAAGCTGTGCAATTGCATCAGGATACCAATCTATTATTTTAGCTGGGGATACGTTTGGATGGATCCACAACAATGGCCCATTCTGCCACAAAACTGCAGTTGGCAATTGTGCTGTCTTAAAGACACACAAACTGAAAGGCTGCGAATCCTCAATACGTTGTAATTGTGCATTCTGTAAGGCCTTTTCCACTTTTTGTAAGGCCTGGTTAGCAGCTAGAGTAAGAGCCCTAGGGGAGGAGATATGAGGATCTCCTTCTAAAATACTAAACAAAGGCCTTAACTCAGCGGAAGGAATCTTTAAAAAAGGTCTAAGCCAATTAATATCTCCCAACAGCTTTTGAAAATCATTTAAGGTATGGAGGTGATCTCTTCTTATCTCTACCTTTTGGGGCACAATCTTATCTGGGGACACCACAGAGCCCAAGAATTGTCCTGTATCAGAAATTTGGACTTTTTCTGTGGCTATCTGTAAACCCCACTGACTTAAAGTTTTAAGTAGAAAAGGATATGCCTTTTGTAGCATGGTAAGGTCTTTATGGCACAGGAGGATGTCATCCATGTAAAGGAGCAAAATTAAAGAGGGGAATTGTTCCCTCACTGGCAAAAGAGCTTCTTGCACATAAAGTTGACACATAGTAGGACTATTGGACATCCCCTGTGGTAAGACCTTCCATTGATACCTCTTATCAGGTTTAGCAGAATAAGCTCTCTGACCCGTTAACAAGTCAAAAGTCCAATCTCTCTGCTCTGGAGTTAAAGCAGCAGCGTTTGCTCGGTCCTGCGCCTGTGCAGCCTCTCGCCACAGAGATCTCCATTCCAAATATTTGCCCATATTAGGGAGAGCGGCTTTTGCAATCATTTGCCAGTCGGCAGGAGTTAGTGCCATGCCGGCAAGCCTGTCTAACTGCACCAAGGTAAAATTAGCATTGGTTCCGTATTTACGAACCGACTCAGCAATTTCTTTAATCTGCACATATTCTACCGGAGCGTGGACACGCCCACCCTCGGCTCCTTCAAAGACTGGAAATGCCTGTTGTATTTTCCTTTGTTCCTCTCGGGGAATGAATGAGTCTGCGCACTGCCTCTCTGCGCACTGCCTCTCTGCGCATTGCTGACGCACTACGGGCTGACGCACTACGCAGGGCGGGGACTCCGCATAGGGCGGGAGTGCACCTGGTAGCCGATTGCCCTGAGGCCAATTAGCAAACTGGCCTTCGCCAGCCGCTTTTGGCTTTTTCCTTAAATGACTAGTTAGCACTTTACTTGGCGGCTGGTATCCTTTTCTTTCATAATGAGCCGCTTTTTTCTCCCAGTCTGTTTCTTCAGAGCACAGGCTCCTTCTCCTAGAGACCTCCGCTAATTGATCTTTCTTCTTTTCCCTTTTTCCTCTTTTTCTTCTAATCTCTCTCCAGGTATTCCTACCTAACCTTAACTTTTCCTCGGGTTCAAGACCCTTGGAAAGGCCTGTATACTTATTTTGTGTACCATATTTCCTTTTTGTTCCTACTCTCTCTCCCTGCTTTACTTCTGATAGCTTGTCCTGAATTTCCTCTAGAATTTTCAGCCCTATCTTAATCACTTGATAACATGTGAAAAGGAACAAAAGGGCTCCTAACACCAGAAAAAATTCAAGGCCAAACATATTCCACTTTACTTCTGATAGACTGTCTTGAATTTCCTTAGAAAGTTCAAGATCAGACTTACCTCGTTCCCCAGCTGAAAAGTTCTGAATTCATACAGTTGAATCCTTCTTAACAGTCTGCTTTACGGGAACCTTTATCACCGTCGTTCCCCAGCTGATGAGTTCTGAATTCGGCAGTTGAATCCTTCTCAACAGTCTGTTTTATGGGAACACTTTATCACCGTCGTTCCCCAGCTGATGAGTTCTGAATTCGGCAGTTGAATCCTTCTCAACAGTCTGTGTTACGGGAACCTTTATAAACGTGATCCGCAGTTCTGGTTCCGGAATGAGGGATCCTCCTTGCGCCAGTCCCGAGTTTTTTTCTCGTCCCGGAATTCGGCACCAATTGTTATTAGACGCGTTCTCACGACCGGCCAGGAAGAACACCACAGACCAGAATCTTCTGCGGCAAAGCTTTATTCTTACATCTTCAGGAACAGAGTGCAAGAAGCAAGAGAGCAAGAAGCAAGAGAGAGCGAGAAGCAAGAGAGCGAAAAAGCAAGAGAGAGAGCGAGAGACAAGAGAGAGAGAGAACGAAACCCCGTCCCTCTTAAGGAGCATTCTCCTTCGCCTCGGACGTGTCACTCCTTGATTGGCTGCAGCCCATCGGCCGAGTTGACGTCACGGGGAAGGCAGAGCACAAGTAGTCATAAGATACCCTTGGCACATGCGCAGATTATTTGTTTACCACTTAGAACACAGCTGTCAGCGCCATCTTGTAACGGCGAATGTGGGGGCGGCTCCCAACACTTACTTACTTACTTATGTATTTATTGTGTTTTCTGAAAAATGGTTTCTCTGTTTTAACAGCTGTGGCTGTCCTGGAACTCACCCTGTAGACCAGGCTGGCCTCAAACTCACAGGGATCTACCTGCCTCTGCCTCCTGGGTGCTGGAATTAAAGGCATGTGCCACCTTGTTGGGCCTAGAATTAACCTTTAATATGGCTGACATCTTGCCTAGGTTATAAATGAGATTCTGAGTATTTTGTTTAGCGTATTTATAGTATAAAGCATTGTATTAAATATGAAAATATATTCCTTATAAATTTAAACCATATTATGCCGCCACACTAGACCAATCCTTCATAGTTACTCCCTTGGACTCTTAATTATTCATCTTAGCAGAGTGTGATGGAATATGCTTGTAAACCCAGCACTTGGGTGGTAGAGGCGGGAGGATAAACACTCCAGGGTTCTCTTGAGCTACCTATCAAATTCAAGGCCAGCTAGAGATATGTGATACTCTGTTTCCTCCCCCTGAATCACTTATTCATGGCAAATACTTTAATGATTTCCTTATTCCCCATAGAAAAGAATCAAAATTTTCAGTTTTAAAATTTCTGCATCTAGTGATTTGATCCAAACTGTAATATTTCAAGCAGGTTTTTCTTTATTATTATTATTATTATTATTATTATTATTATTATTATAGTTACTTTAAAGAATGTATGACACAGTGTGATAATTTGATAAAGACACAGAGTTGACAGTAACCAGAACAAAGTGGTCCACATTTGCACATCCTGAAACATGTCATTTTATTTAAAGTAGGATAAGATGATGGTGTTTATTGAGTAACAGACACCATAGTTCACCATAACAAAGAGCATAACTTCAGTAGTCACATAAGTCCTTTCATGAACTATGCCATATGTAGAGATGGATATTTTCTTATCAGTCAGAAAAGAAGATGTACGTAATGTAAATTATACCAACTAGCATGGCTTTAAATTAAGCAATATTCTGAACATATAATTGAGCAGATAATTTGAGGATATTTCAAGTAAAACATGGTAGCTATCAGCAGCCATAAAGTGCAGTCAGCTTGTGTCCTCTTTAGATAGAATTATCATAACAGACAATCAGGATAATTAATTTGTAATTTTTTTCTCTTTTGGTTACTTATGTGATTTGGAAATAATATAATAAAAGCAATAAGAGAGAGAGATTACCTCACCCTATTGTACAATCACCACTTCTTTTCATATTTGCAAGTTTTCTCAAGTTCCTTATTCATTGACTTATTCATTCACCAAAGGCGTGTTGAATATATTATATATGTTATATATAGAATGTTAGAATTTTAAAACTTAATTTCATTCCCCAGATATCTTGTGAATAAGGTAGTAAAATATAAACTAAATAGTAATATAATCATATTAATTCCCAGATTATTAACTCACACCTAAAGCATGTATATTGTTGGTTTAATACCAACATAAAATGAAATAAACCCTAAAAGGAAATAGTGCTCATATGTACTAATATTCACATGAAATGTCAAGGTGATAGGCAATGTTGTGAATGATAAAACTAGAATTCAGTGCTACTCCCACTATTGTGCCATAAGCTCTAGGGTTGGGTTTACATTATGGATAATAATGATGTTGCCACATCTAAGGCTTAAAAGATAGAACTTTTATTGTGTCAGCCATTGTGCTTAATGTTCGCTAATTTTACTTACTTTCACCACAAATTTCAGAGTAAACTAATCAGCTTATAGATGTGCAAACTAAAGCTCAATTTGGCTAGACAGCAAGATCTCAAGCCAGCATGAGCAAAAGTAGGAGTTCTTATCCAACCTATTCATCAAACATTGCTTTGTTTTTCCATTTCTTTTCTAAATCTCTTATTTGAGTACATGTAGACAATTCTTTTTAACCTCTCACCCCTTACCTTGTTATGAAGCAGTTACTATGTATACATTAAATTTGCTGTTCTGAACTTTATGATTTTTAAAATTAAAAACAAAATGATAGATTCGGATATGCAGCAGCAGAACCTTCTATGTACACCCCTGATTGCCTCCGGGATTTTCTTCTCTGTTTTAGTGGCTTTTTGTTTTTGGTTTTTGTTTTCATTTGTTTGCTTTATACAATGCTACTGTTTCTCTCTCTCTCTCTCTCTCTCTCTCTCTCTCTCTCTCTTCTGTCTGAGGTGACACTGATGATCAGTCAGGATTTTTTTTCTTTTTTTTTTTAATTAGGTATTTTCCTCATTTACATTTCCAATGCTATCCCAAAAGTCCCTCATACCCCCCCCCACTCCCCTACCCACGCACTCCCCCTTTTTGGCCCTGGCTTTCCCCTAAGTCAGGATTTTTTAAGCTTTTCTTTTTTTTGACTATTTTTTTTTGTTTTTTTTGTTTGTTTTTATTTGTTGTTGTTTGTTTGTTTGTTTGTTTGTTTGTTTGTTTGTTTTAATGTGCTGGTAAATCCAGTCCTTATGCTGGATTTAAGAAAAAGTTATAGATAAATAATCATTTACCCATCTGGACATTTTTCCTTATGATTATTTATCTTTTACAATCATATCATATAATGTCATGGTCCCTAGGTCCTTGTCAGTTCCTCTTCATCAACTCCTTGTCGTCTTCATAACCAAGTTTACACTAGCAATTCTATTTGTGGCTTTTTCTAATATTTGAAAACAAGATTATCTGGAAGACAAGGCAAATTTATCTCAGAAGCCCTGATTTTAGTAGGGTGCAATTTTAGAAAATGTCAAGACAGTTTAGAGTTCTATGATATGCATATTTATTATGTGAATATTTTTTTCTAGGATACCTCTGTTATTTGTCTGCCGTGGAGCTTTCCATACCTCTCTTTCTTGTGTGTGTATGTGTGTGTGTGTGTGTGTGTGTGTGTGTGTATGTGAGAGAGAGAGAGAGCTTAATACTTGAATATAATTTGCTTTGTTCCCTCCCCTCCAGTGCCTCCTTTATTCCTCACCGACCCAATTGTGTAGCTAATTTTACTTACTTTCACCACAAATCTCAGAGTAAACTAATCAGCTTATAGATGTGCAAACTAAAGCTCAATTTGGCTAGACAGCAAGATCTCTTTATTTCCCCATCCCAATTGTGTACGTCCCCTTCTTTCTTTTAAACCCACCAAGTCAATCCTCATCAAAGATTATTTTTGTTATAGATGGTGATTAATACAGAGACCTCCATCTAGTCAGTGTGAGTAAGAAACAGTGCTTTGCTCTAGATAGAATATTATATCGTACATCTTTCCCCAATGTTCAGGGACCATACCCTTTTTACTGACCGCCATCAACCACAGTTTTCTTAACACAACATCGTCTTTCACTTTGTCTTCACTGGATGACATCTGTATCCTTAGAGGACATTCAAAAGTTGTTCTGTCACCAGTTCTATTGTTTTTCTATAGTTAACTAAATGGAGATAAGGAAAAATGTCCAGATGGGTAAATGATTATTTATCTATAACTTTTTCTTAAATCATAATAGCCACTGTAAATTATATAATTATTATGGGCCAGAGCAGTGAAAACTGCAACCATACCTTCTTAAATAGGCTGCTGTCTGCCAATAACAACTCTATGGGTAAATATTTAATTACATTCTCAAATAAGTGCTTCAGAGAATTCCTAAGAGAAATATAGTCAAAGTTATAGAATGTGATAAAGAACTCAGGAGTAAACCACAAATGCCTATTCTTTAACTAACCACAAAAGCCTCCTCCCGTACCAGCTCCTGGAGTGAACTGCACTTAGCTCTTATTGTTGATCAGCTCCTATTGTAGACAAATTAAACAGCTTCATCCTGCCAACAAAGGGAGAAAGAAAAGTTCCTAGAAAACCATACTTATTTTCAAAGATGATGATGGCTCAATATCAGCTAACGCCATAGGTCTGTGTGGAAGGACTGGTTTCCAAAGCAACGGTAACTCATAGTCCCAAGAAATTCAACTAAGTGAATTATTTAACTCCTCGGAGATTTTTTCAAGAGGAATAATAAAAGCCAGAATACAGTAACCATCATTCCCTATTTATAAGAAGCTGACATTTGAAAGAAAAATAATGCTATATTTAGAAGAAATAAGTCTTTTAAAGCACCAATATGTTCTTATTATCTTTCCTATTTGCCTTGGATTAATTATGTATGGGAAAACATATAAGATGAATGTTGAACTTTTTATGTCATCCACGGTTAAGCAAGTATATTGTTTTTAGCAGAGATACACAACTTGGGAAGAATCAAAAAATTATTCCATCAGAAACTCTTTAACTATTTCTGGTAGAGAAAACTTTCATTCTCCAAGTACCAGGGCCATTCTTTCCGCTTTCTGTGCTAGTGAGTGGATATTGATTTGGTAAGGAATAGGAGAGAGGTTATCTCACCAACCAGGGACAAAATGATCTGACATACAAATCTGCCCACCCTTACTTAGACTTCTCTCTCATTGAGCCTTCCATAAGACCCTCAGAATGATAGGAGCCTCTTTTACTCCTATGGGCCTGCACTTTGGTTGTTTGTAATGTATTTCCCCCACATGCAAAGCTGTGAGCATTTTCAGTATTTAACATTCCCTGTATCAGCAACCCAAAGTTTATCCTTAAGACACCAGTCTAATAGTTTATCCTCTCTTGTCTCTTAGACTCTGCCTCCTCCATTTTCAGAACAGGACAAGAATTTGATCCCATGCTCTCCCCACACTAGTACAGATCTAAATTGGCCCTGTTACTGGTTCTGTGGCACAAGTAATGAAGTACATTAAAGGCTGATGTCCACGATGCATTCTTGGGACAGAAATAAGCAAACACTGATAGAAATGGCATAGCTATTCAGAGATATCTCATGTGCAAATGTCCAAATAGATACATTGAATTGAACAAAATGTGTAGCTGGTCATCATTTGTGACTCCTAAAGTAGGAGTGGCAGCTGTCTTTGATTACATTGCCTACCCTTAGATCCTTTTTCCCCAACTGGACTGCCATGTCTAGCCTCTATGGAAGAAGATGTACCTAGTCCTACTGCAACTTGATCTGCCAAGGCTGGTTGATATCCATGGGCGGCCTCACCCTTTCTGAGGAGAATGGAGGAAGAGGAAGGGTGTGTGGATAGGGATAGAGAGGTGATGAGGTGAGAGAGAGAGAGGGACTAGGAGGAGAGAGGGGGTGGGAAGCTGCAATTGGGACTTAAAGCAAATAAATAAATTAATAAAAATAGAAAAGAAATCTGTATCTATCCTACACTCATGTTCCAAAAACAGGTGACTGAAGGTGATTTCAATATATGCACTTTTAATGTTGTTTATACTGATTTTAAGTTGTAAAACACTTGCTTTAAGTGAACTAGAAAACTGGCATTCACTTAAAGAGGTTCCAACTCCTGGCATTCCTTCTAGACTCTGTCTCACAGTTACCTGGCAACAGCCAGGTATGCCTGACTCACTATAAAAGGAGCTGCTTCCCCCCTCCTCACTCTCTTGCTCTTCTTACTCCCTTCCTCTCTTCGCTCTCTGTTTCTACTAACCCCTCAACTCCATGCCCTCTCCATGCCCTAAATAAACTTTATTCTGTACTATACCGTTGCGTGGCTGGTACCTCAGGGGGAAGGGATGCCTTAGCATGGGTACACAGAGGCACCCCCTTATCCCACACATACTACGGCTCTACCAAACATATCCCTGGCTTCTTTGTTATAAAACACAACAACATCTACATGCTTTTTTGTAATCATAACCTTAATTTGAAATTAAATTTCAAATTAGTTTTAATTTAAAAATCTAATTTGAAATTGTTGCAGGAAATATTTAAAAAAAAAAAAAAAAAAAAAAAAGCACACCAACTCTCTGCCGGGGCAGGACCATGCTCCTGTGCGCCTGTCTCAGCCATTACCTCTCTTTAGCTAGCCCCTGCAGCATCTGGCTCACTTGTCCTGGGGGCCGCTAGTTCTTCCTCAGCCATAAACCCATGTAGTCAGCAATACCACATTCCAATAACTAAATGAAACTGCCAACCTCATGGTTATATATGACAATAACCAATAACCCAATAACTCAGTAAAATCAAGACTCTTAAGCTTATAGTTAACCAATTAGATTTATGTATCAATAATCACAATTTTCAAGACGCCAATACAATAATTTCAGAGCCAATTAATAATGATAAAAGCTTTATCCAAATATTTCTAACCTTGTGAAATCATAGCTATTTGTGGCTGGTAATCACCTCACAGGTTAATGTCAGCAGACATCTTCCTTCTTCTCTCACCCCCCCCCCCCCAGATGCTCTCTGTCTCTGCAACTCTTAGCTCCACCTCCCTTTCCTTGTCTAGTCACAGGCCTTCTCTGCACTAATGTAACTGGACAGGGAAAATCCTGTGACATGAAATATTTGCTGTTAGCAGTTGTAATTATTTGAGTGGTTAGTCTCCCCTCTATGTTGATAATACTTGTTTATAATAAAAATTATATGTTCTAGCTAGCCCATATAAAAAACACACCATCCTGGTATTTTATTTATAAGCTGTCAGCCTGGATTGGGCAGGGTTTGAGCTATTCTGACTTACATCCCAGACAAATGTCTCTTATTACTTTATTTCTCCTGACCATGTGCTTATGGTCCATTTGCTCTCATGGTAGCCTCCTCCTCTCTTTGTATCCTTTTTCCTTCTCCCTGCTGTTCTCTCTTGAAAGCCCCCACTCATCTTGCCTTTCTGTCTCTACTGCCCAGTCACAGGTTTTAGCATTTTATTGACCAGTTATCCTAGGCAGCAAAGTTTACACAACAAAAGCTGGTGTACCTGAGAATTTGCTCCTCTGTGGAAACCAGATCTTAGGGGCCAGGATTTAGGATTTGAGTACATACCAGCAGCACCAAACCAACCCCAACATTTCCCCCTTTTCATGTAAATAAAAAAGGCTCTTTCTCTTACAGTGAAAATCTCCATGTAGTAGAATGGAGGATGAGACTGGAGGGAAAGGCCAAGTACAGCCGGAGTAGAAACAGTGGTAAACCAGTACGGAGGTGGGATAAGGGGCTCCCTAATAAATGTTAATGCAATTGTGGAGAGAGTGGGGAGAGGGGTGGGAGAGCATTAGTGACAGGGAAAATAAGGAATCAAATTCTAGAGAATGATCAGTCTTATTCACCTTCTATTCTCACTGGCCTCACCAGTGAAGCTCCTTCCTGCTGGAGCTGAGGTCACTGCACCCAGCAAAGACCTTCAAAGGACTAAGCAACACAGCTTACTGCTGCTTGCCAACTGTTTCATTAGGCTCATTGATTTTCTTTTTTATCATAAAATTTACTTACAGCACCAGAGTGTTGAATTATCCTGTTTTTCCCCACTTTCTTATCAAGTGATGCAATATTGCTAAGTATTAGCTAAATTTTTAAATTATTTATTTTTTGAGATTGTAATATAAAGACATTATTTTCCCCTACATTTTCCTCACTTCAAATCCTCTTGGCTCATTTTTATAAACATGCTGACAGACTGGATAATGTCTACAAGGCTTCAACATACACAAGAACTACAGACAACAATGGAATTGAGAGTGTGGGAGAAAAAGTCTTCCCCAGGGAAGAGCACAGTAATCAGTCACCTAAAACGTAGTGGTCAGTACGCAGAACATATATAAAAGTAATATTGTATAGACTAAGCAGGGTGTTCATATCTAAAATTTTGTTATGAGTATATGTATATATATGGATATATATACAGATATGGATATATATATGGATATGTGTGTATATGGATATATATATATATGGATATGTGTGTATATGTGCATGTATGTGTGTTTGTAATGCAAAAAGGTCATGATTTTGAAGTCATTCTTAGGAAAAATGCAAAACGAGTTTGTAAAACATTCTAAATGTAGGAAGTTAAGGGAGCAGAATGGAGTGATTGTAATTTATTTCTACATCTACCAACAGAAACTCAATCTGAATTGAACCCCCAATCTTTGTAGACAAAGCATACCATTTGAAAGTCTGGATTTTTAATATTATTTACCATAGCCTCATATATTTTCATCCCCTTGAAAAAAATATATACGCATAAAATATTTCATTATTGACCTTTTCATGTACACCATTGTGCTTTGCTCATATTCACCCACAGTCCCCAATCCCACTATCTAGATGATCTCTCTACGTACCCTTTGCCAAATAGTTTCCCTTTATTTGACCTAGAGAATCTGCTTAAAATTCCAATCATGTCAGTTGGACATTGCAGGAAAATCATGTTTTGGGAGGTTTTCTTCCCTCTACACCCTGTGACTGGTGTATTCGTAGGCTTCCTAAGCTGGGGGTGGTCTCCCTACTCTCTCTTGCTCTCACTCTTGTTCCCTTTCTTTCTCTTGTGCTCTTTCTCCTGCTGCTCCCATGGCTGCAGGGAGGTCCAGATGGTTGGTGGGAGAGGATGGGGGAGGCTGAGAAAAGTATTCTTTTAAGCACAGTAAGAATTTATTTTCACTGTATTTGATTGGTGGTCTGCCTGTTCAGAGAGTGACGTAAGGCTCTCTTGGGTCTCATATAGGTAATCAAAACCACCTTTTCCAAATTCAATAGGAATGAGATAATTTAAATTTATAAACCTATAATACAGACATTTTAGCTGCAAGTATAAAGTGATATAACCATAACAACTCAATTTGCACAAAGAAAGCTGACTTTGCCAGAGGATTCCACATACATTCAATATTTCCAAAAGCTAAACATTACAAAGTATTAAAAAGTAACTTCAGTGTTAGGTCATTTAAATCATCCTGTATTGAGTTTTTATATAAAACAGGTATTTCTAATGTAACTTTTCATTCTGAGAAATAATGAATGCTTTAACGATGTCAAGGTTTGCTTTTTAATTAAAAAAGAAACAAATTTAACTTTACATTAATATTTACTATAAAACATTAAAATTTGTGACAATACAAAATTAGAAGTTTTTGAAAAATCATACAATATTACCACTGAGAAATAAATACTGCTTATATGCAGCTGAACACCTCACAGAAGTCCTTAGGGCCTGGAGAGGTGACAACAGGTACTGTTCCTCATGAGGATCTGAATTTGACTCACAGGTCCACCCGTTTCTCTCTAGGCCAGAGGCTCTGTAGTCACGTTCTCTTATCTCCACACACTTCAACGTAATGAAATCTTGATTAAAACAAAACTCATGCAAGTAATACAATTACCATGATTTTACTGAATTATTATTTTGTCTTTTTTAGGTTTTATAAAATCTGTGTGTGTGTGTGTGTGTGTGTGTCTGTGTGTGTGTGTGTGTGTGTCTGTGTGTGTGTGCGTGCGTGTGTATGCACATGCTTGCGTAATCTCAGATATATGCAACATCTATTGGCTTTAGGAAGACTCCAGGGATTCTCATTCAGGCACTAAGACTTACATTTTAAGTGCTTTACATACTGAGCCACACCATCCTGAATGATTCTTTAATTTTTTAATGTTATCATAAAATGTGTGAGAATATAATTTACTGGAGATGAGAGACCACGGGCTCTGTATACCCTTGGTGTTCCAGTCTGTCTTGTTGCAGAACCATGCAGACACTTTTTCCATGAGTGGTTATATTAGTCACAATAGTAGCCATTTGTCTAGAGGTAGAGCAATCACAAATTCTCCTCTGATTGGTTATCTTCACAGAAGTCTCCCTACCCAACTTGCCATGTTTTCCCTCAGTAAAGGGTGGGAAGGACAGAACTGGACAACAGTGGCTTTGTGCTGCTTTTCTTTTCCCATGCAAGGACATAAAAGTTATATTAAAATAATTTTATCTTCTTGGGATGTGAAGTGTTACAATTGGAAGTCATTCAAAATGAAAATAGTACTCTTTATGGTTTTTTCCATTGAAGGGATTGAAGGAAAGGAGATAATTACTATGGGACTAAGGATTTATTCTCTGCCAAGGGAGAGGGGGGCACTGAAAAGATATTGAAAAAGGTAGGAAACTTCTTGAAATTCCAAAGGGGTAACAGCATAAATAACATGACTATCTTTACTGAGAAGTTTCAAGGGAATGAAATCTATATTTTCGTAGATTTTTAAATGGGATCAGGGAATAATGAGAAGTAGGGAGGGACAGGGAAAAACAAAAGTAGAATCCATTAGAGAAGAGAGAAGAGGAGCCAGGTCCACTAGCTCCTGACACCTCAAGCAGGTTCCCTTGTGTGAATAGTGGGCCTGAAACCCTAACTCCAGGACATTGTTCTTTTTCATGGTGTGTGCATGTGCGCGTGAACACACACACACACACACACACACACACACACACACACACAATTTGCTCCAAGATTTTTTTGCATCTAGTTTTTTATATGCATGGGTATATGCTCGCATATGTGTGTGTGTGTGTGTGTGTGTGTGTGTGTGTGTGTGTGTGTGTGTGTGTGTTGCATATGTGAGTACTGAAGCCAGAGGTCTTTGTCACTTGCTCACATTTTATATTCTGAGACAGACTCTCTCACAGAACCCAGTACCCAGCACTTACAGACTGAGTGGCCAGAAACCTCTTGGGAGTCCACCTTTCTCCCTTTCCTCTTCACTAGAATTTGAGATGCCTACAAAGAGCCCAGATTTTTTTTTCATACAGATTCTGGTGGTCCCTTACTAGTGAGCCACTTACCTAGTGAGCCATCTCCCCAAGTCTACACTGTTTTGTTTTGATGCTCAGTATTGAATTCCCATTTTTCATATGTCCTTGTTTCTGTTTACCAAAGAACATTAGATTAAAGCCTTAAATATGAACTTCTGGATACAAATATCTGAAGAAGAGTAAATGTGATGAAAGGCCATAATGGTATCCCATGTCTCTCCAGTATGCACTTCAAGTTTCTGTTCAAATCAAGTCTCCAGTCTTCCCAGGCACTGATTTTTGTTCAACTTTGTAAGGATGACTGCTAGACAAAGAGCAACGCAGGCCTGGGTTATAATTCTATTGCAACTTTTACTCTCTAGTATCATGTTTCAGCAATATTGACCCATGTAAATTATTTAGTGATCTTGAAACGAGAATCTTGAAAGACTTTTGAATAGCTTATCACAATTCCCATCAAATGACACCATTAAAATGACATTTTTATGGGAATTTTAACCAAATCAAAGCAAGACAAATCAAGTCCTTCTTGGTGACCAGCTTAGACAGCTGATATTTGACAAACCCTGGTGGGTCTTGCTTTTTTATAGGAACTAAAATAGCAATTTAACATCTTGGACCTTTCATAAATAACAAAATCATCCAATACACTTTAATGTATAGCTCTAGCTGAATTGAAAAGCCTGCAGAAAAGCCAAAGCCCAGAAAGCCATCATACTGTTCCTGGGGTAACCATATACTCTGAGTTTTATTTCCTAATTTAAGGGATAATTAAATCTACTCTAGTGGGTGTCACTTCTACTCTTCTCTTTTATGCAGACACAGATGTGCTCAATTTTTCTGCTTGTTTTCAGGACATTTTTTGCTTCAAAACAGGAAAGTAAGTGGGACAACACTAGTAATTGTCTATTCTTCTTGGAAATAATAAAAGTACTATGTTGTTGATATTTCTCTAGTGTCTTTAAATATTGCACAAGAATATTTATAGAAACAGTTTTTCTATAACTTCAGATTTACAGAAAACCTACAAGACTAGAATAACAATGTCTTCATCATTTGCTCATATTTTCAAGTTAGCTTTTAGTATATTACTCCTATCAGCAAGACTTTTTCTGCAAACATTTTGAAGTACTTAACATTAGTTGCCAATAAGATACAATTTTAACTCAGTTGACTTTGGGGCCACATTCTCTCTCCCTCTCCCTCTCCCCCTCCCCCTGCCCCCTCCCTCTCCTCTCCCCTCCTTTCCCCTCTCCCCTCCTCCCCTCCTCTCCGCTCTCCTTCTCCTTTCTCCCCATTCTCTTCTCCTTTCTTCTCTTTTTCCTTTTTTCTCCTCCTCTTTCTCTACTTCCTCCTCTTCCTTTTTCTTTCTTCAAAAATAGATTAGTCTTTCATATAATACATCCTGACCACAGTTTACCCTACCTCCACTTGTTCCAGATTTTCTCTCTTTCTCTTCCCCAAATCCATTTCCCCTCCATCTCCCATCACAGAAAAACAGGCCTGACAAAAGATAACAACTGAACATGACAAAATAAAATACAATAAAACAAGGCAAAAGTCCCCACACTGAAACTAGACAAGGCAATCCAACAGGAAGAAAAGAGTCCCAAGAGCAGGCAAGAGTCAGAGACACATCTGCTCCCACAGTTAGGAGTCCCACATAAACACCAAGCTAATAGCCATAACATATACACAGAGGACCTGGGGCAGATCCATGCAGGCCCCTGTAGTTGCCACTTTAGACTCTGTGAGCCCTGATTAGTTGATTCAGTGGGCCATTCTCTCCTGGTTTCTCCATATCCTATGACTCATAAACACTTTCAACCCATTCTCCCTTGGTTGCCACCAACCTCTGAAGGGAGGCACTTGATGGAGACCTCCAATTTAGAATCTTCATAATGTCTGACTTTGGGTCGCTACACCCACTCCCATCTACTGCTGGAGGAAGCCTCTCTAATAACTGGACAAAGCACTGATCTATGAGCACAGCAGAATATCATTAGGAATCATTTCTCATGTCACTGTTTTCTTAACCAGCTGTGTTTGGTTCCACTCTAGGTCTCTGGGCTATACAGTCTCCATTTTTCTGGCCATCCAAACAGTGACAGGCATATGCTCTCTCTTGTGGAGTGGGCTTCAAGTTAGATCAGATTCCAATTGGCCACTCTCGGAAGATCTGAGCCACCATTGTCCCAGAATGTCTTGTAGGCAGAACAGATTGTTGGCTAAAGGGTTAGTAGCTGAGTTGGTATCCACATTTCTATTTTTGTAGACTGCAGAGTACCTTTCTGTATTAAAGAGACTAGAAAAAAGAGGTGAAGACTCCATATAGGAACCAGCTCAACATCTCCACGTTCAATGACCTGTGTGGATATTATCAGCAGCAATGGGGACCTGCAGTCTGTGTAAGGGCCAGCTTAACATCTTCACATTTAATTAACTGTGTAGATGTGATTACCAGCAATCTGTGTCAGTCTGTGGAGAGCAACCTTCTGTTCTAGCATCAGCCTGGAGTGTTCGGGGAATCTCCATTGGATACACTTGGCCAACAACTCAACAAATGCAACCTGTCCTGCCACCAGAGCCTTCGTGGCAACAAGGAATGTGCAGACTCTGTATCAGACTAGGAGTCCTCACTAGGATCACTCTCATGGATTCCAGGAAGTTTCCTCTGCATTAGGTTTCCACCCTGTCCCCTAAACCCACCCCCAATATTAACCATCTCTCAACAAACTTTGTCTTTTCAGTTCCTCTCTCAGCTCCACCTGATCCTTCCCACTCCCATCCCCACACACTCCAGTCCACCTGCAAAGTCTATATATTTTCCCTCTTCCAATGGAATAGATATAGAGACTTCACCCAACCTCACCCCACCCCAAGACTTCTTGATCAAACATCCCTGAAACTATGGATTGCAGCCTCGGTATCATTTACCTAATGGCTAATATCTACTTACAACTAATTATATACAATGCTTCTGTTTCTGGGTCTGGGCTACCCAACTCAGGATAAAACTTTATTTGAGGTCCATTCACTTGCCTGCAGATTTCACAATGTCATATTTTTAACAGGTGACTTTTCAATTGGGTAAATGTACCACATTTTCTTTATCCATTCTTCTGTTGAGGGACATCTAGGTTGTTTCCAGTTTCTGACTATTATGAATAAAGCCACATCAAACATAGTTGACCAAGTATCCTTATGATAGTATAAAGTATCCTTAGGCATATGACCAAGACTGGTATAGCTGGGTCTTGAGTTAGATCAAGTCCCAATTTTCTAAGAAACTGCTATATTGATTTCCATAGTAGCTGTACAAGTTTTCACTAACACCTGAAATTGGAGGGGTGTTCCCATTGCCCTACATCCTTGCCAGCATGAGCTGTTACTTGTAGTACTGATCTGACAGGTGTAAGATGAACCTTCAAAGTAGTTTTGATTTGCATTTTCATGGTGGCTAAGGATGTTGAACATTTTTAAGTGTTTTTCAGCCATTTGAGAGCCTCTATCAAAAATTTTGTTGGCACCTGTACCCCATTTTTTAAAATACATTTTAAAAATTTTTAGTGTTTGATTTCAGACATTTGAGATTCTATTTTTCAGAATTCTCTGTTTTGACCTGTAACCTGTTTTTAAAATTGAATTATTTGGTTGTTTGAGGGCTAGTTTCTTGAGTTCTTTTTATATTTTGGACATTTGCTTTTATTTGATGTGGAATTGGAAAAAACCTTATGTCATTCTCTATATGCCCACTTTTCAGTTTCAGAAGATGTCATTTATCCAAAAAAAAAAAAAAAGAAAAAGAAAAAGTTGGGCATGGTGGTGCACACCTTTAATCCCAGCACTTAGGAGGCAGAGACAGGCAGATTTCTGAGTTGGAGGCCATTCTGGTCTACAAAGTGAGTTCCAGGACAGCAAGGGCTACACAGAGAAACCGTCTTAAGAAAAAAAAAAAAACCTGTTAATTTTAATGCCTGTACTATCAATGTTCTGTTCAGAATGTTGTCTCCTAAGCCAGTGCTTTCAAGACTATTCCCCGCTTTGTCTTCTATCAGGTTCGGTGTGTCTGGTTTCATGTTGAGGTCTCTGATTCACTTGGACTTGAGTTTTGTCTAGGGTGATAAATATGGATTTATCTACATTCTTTACATTCCTTTCACCCCCCTTTTTTCATTTTTTTATTACGTATTTTCCTCAATTACATTTCCAATGCTATCCCAAAAGTCCCCCACACCCTCCCCCCCCCCTTCCCTACTCACCCATTCCCATTTTTTGGCCCTGGCATTCCCCTGTACTGGGGCATATAAAGTTTGTGTGTCAATTGGGCCTCTCTTTCCAGTGATGGCCGACTAGGCCATCTTTTGATACATATGCAGCTAGAGTCCAGAGCTCCAGGGTACTGGTTAGTTCATAATGTTGTTCCACCTATAGGGTTGCAGATCCCTTTAGCTCCTTGGGTACTTTCTCTAGCTCCTCCATTGGGGGCCCAGTGATCCATCCATTAGCTGACTGTGAGCATCCACTTCTGTGTTTGCTAGGCCCCGGCATAGTCTCACAAGAGACAGCTATATCTGAGTCTTTTCAGCAAAATCTTGCTAGTGTATGCAATGCTGTCAGCGTTTGGAAGCTGATTATGGGGTGGATCCCTGGATATGGCAGTCTCTAGATGGTATATCCTTTCGTCACAGCTCCAAACTTTGTCTCTGTAATTCCTTCCATGGGTGTTTTGTTTCCAATTCTAAGAAGGGGCACAGTGTCCACACTTTGGACTTCATTCTTGAAAAGTTTCGTGCTTTTAGCAAATTGTATCTTATATCATGGGTATCCTAAGTTTTGGGTTGGTATCCACTTATCAGTGAATACATATTGTGTGAGTTTCTTTGTGATTGGGTTACCTCACTCAGGATGATGCCCTCCAGGTACATCCATTTGGCTAGGAATTTCATAAATTCATTCTTTTTAATAGCTGTATTGTACCCCATTGTATAAATGTACCACATTTTTTGTATCCATTCCTCTGTTGAGGGGCATCTGGGTTCTTTCCAGCTTCTGGCTATTATAAATAAGGCTGCTATGAACATAGTGGAGCATGTGTCCTTCTTACTGTTTGGGACATCTTCTGGATATATACCCAGGAGAGGTATTGTGGGATCCTCTAGTAGTACTATGTCCAATTTTCTAAGGAACCTCCAGACTGATTTCCAGAGTGGTTTTACAAGCTTGCAATCCCACCAACAATGAAGGAGTGTTCCTCTTTCTCCACATCCTCACCAGCATCTGCTGTCACCTGAATTTTTGATCTTAGCCATTCTGACTGGTGTGAGGTGGAATCTCAGGGTTGTTTTGATTTGCATTTCTCTGATGATTAAGGATGCTGAACATTTTTTTCAGGTGCTTCTCTGCCATTCGGTATTCCTCAGGTGAGAATTCTTTGTTCAGTTCTGAGCCCCATTTTTTAATGGGGTTATTTGATTTTCTGGAGCCCACCTTCTTGAGTTTTTTATATATATTGGATATTAGTTCCCTATCCCTATCTATAGGATAGGTAAAGATACTTTCCCAATCTGTTGGTGGTCTTTTTTGACTTATTGACGGTGTCTTTTGCCTTGCAGAAGCTTTGCAGTTTCATGAGGTCCATTTGTAAATTCTCGATTTTACAGCACAAGCCATTGCTGTTCTATTCAGGAATTTTTCCCCTGTGCCCATATCTTCAAGGCTTTTCCCCACTTACTCCTCTATAAGTTTCAGTGTCTCTCGTTTTATGTGAAGTTCCTTGATCCACTTAGATTTGACCTTAGTACAAGGAGATAGGAATGGATCAATTCGCATTCTTCTATATGATAACAACAAGTTGTGCCAGCACCATTTGTTGAAAACACTGTCTTTCTTCCACTGGATGGTTTTAGCTCCCTTGTCTAAGATCAAGTGACCAAATGTGGGTTCATTTCTGGGTCTTCAATTCTATTTCATTGGTCTACTTGTCTGTCATTGTACCAGTACCATGCAGTTTTTATCACAATTGCTCTGTAGTAAAGTTTTAGGTCAGGATTGGTGATTCCACCAGAGGTTCTTTTATCCTTGAGAACAGTTTTTGCTATCCTAGGTTTTTTGTTATTCCAGATGAATCTACCGATTGCCCTTTCTAATTCGTTGAAGAATTGAGTTGGAATTTTGATGGGGATTGCATTGAATCTGTAGATTGTTTTTGGCAAGATAGACATTTTTACAATGTTGATCCTGCCAATCCATGAGCATGGGAGATCTTTCCATCTTCTGAGATCTTCTTTAATTTCTTTCTTCAGAGACTTGAAGTTCTTATCATACAGATCTTTCACTTTCTTAGTTAGAGTTATGCCAAGATATTTTATATTATTTGTGACTATTGAGAAGGATGTTGTTTCCCTAATTTCTTTCTCAGCCTGTTTATTCTTTGTGTAGAGAAAGGCCATTGACTTGTTTGAGTTAATTTTATATCCAGCTACTTCACTGAAGCTGTTTATCAGGTTTAGGAGTTCTCTGGTGGAATTTTTAGGGTCACTTATATATACTATCATATCATTTGCAAAAAGTGATATTTTGACTTCATCTTTTCCAATTTGTATCCCCTTGATCTCCTTCTGTTGTCTAATTGCTCTGGCTAGGACTTCAAGTACAATGTTGAATAGGTATGGAGAGAGTGGGCAGCCTTGTCTACTCCCTGATTTTAGTGGGATTGCTTCCAGCTTCTCACCATTTACTTTGATGTTGGCTACTGGTTTGCTATAGATTGCTTTTATCATGGTTAGGTATGGGCCTTGAATTCCTGATCTCTCCAAGACTTTTATCATGAATGGGTGTTGGATCTTGTCGAATGCTTTTTCTGCACCTAACTAGATGATCATGTGGTTTTTGTCTTTGAATTTGTTTATATAATGGATTACGTTGGTGGATTTTCATATATTAAACCATCCCTGAATCCCTGGAATAAAACCTACTTGGTCAGAATAGATGATTGCTTTAATGTGTTCTTGGATTTGGTTAGTGAGAATTTTATTGAGGATTTTTGCATCTATATTCATAAGGGAAATTGGTCTGAAGTTTTCTATCTTTGTTGGATCTTTCTGTGGTTTAGGTATCAGAGTAATTGTGGCTTCATAAAATGAGTTGGGTAGAGTTCCTTCTACTTGTATTTTGTGAAATAGTTTGTGCAGATTTGGAATTAGATCTTCTTTAAAGGTCTGGTAGAACTCTGCACTAAACCCATCTGGTCCTGGGCTTTTTTTGGCTGGGAGACTATTAATGACTGCTTCTATTTCTTTAGGGGATATGGGACTGTTTAGACAGTTAACTTGATCCTGATTTAACTTTGGTACCTGGTATCTGTCTAGAAACTTGTCCATTTCATCCAGGTTTTGCAGTTTTGTTGAGTGTAGCCTTTTGTAGAAGGATCTGATGGTGTTTTGGATTTCTGCAGGATCTGTTGTTATGTCTCACTTTTCATTTCTGATTTTGTTAAATAGGATGTTGTCCCTCTGCCCTCTAGTGAGTCTGGCTAACGGTTTATCTATCTTGTTGATCTTCTCAAAGAACCAACTCCTCGTTTGGTTAATTCTTTGAACAGTTCTTGTTTCCATTTGGTTGATTTCACCCCTGAGTTTATTTCCTGCCGTCTACTCGTCTTGGGTGAATTTTCTTTCTTTTTTTTCTAGAGCTTTTAGATGTGTTGTCAAGCTACTAGTGTGTGCTCTCTCTGGTTTCTTTTTGAAGGCACTCAGAGCTATGAGTTTCCCTCTTATAAATGCTTTCTTGTGTCCCATAGGTTTGGGTATGTTGTGGCTTCACTTTCATTAAACTCTAAAAAGTCTTTAATTTCTTTCTTTATTCCTTCCTTGACCAAGGTATCATTGAGAAGAGTGTTGTTCAGTTTCCACGTGAATGTTGGCTTTCCATTATTTATGTTGTTATTGAAGATCAGCCTTAGTCCATGGTGGTCTGATAGGATGCATGGGATAATTTCAATATTTTTGTATCTGTTGAGGCCTGTTTTGTGACCAATTATATGGTCCCTTTTGGAGAAGGATCCGTGAGGTGCTGAGAAGAAGGTATATCCTTTTGTTTTAGGATAAAATGTTCTGAAGATATCTTTTAGATCCATTTGTTTCATAACTTCTGTTAGTTTCACTGTGTCCCTGTTTAGTTTCTGTTTCCACGATCTGTCCATTGACAAAAGTGGTGTGTTGAAGTCTCCCACTATTATTGTGTGAGGTGCAATGTGTGCTTTGACCTTTACTAAAGTGTCTTTAATGAATGTGGCTGCCCTTGCATTTAGAGCATAGATATTCAGAATAGAGAGTTCCTTTTGGAGGATTTTACCTTTGATGAGTATGAAGTGTCCCTCCTTGTCTTTTTTGATAACTTTGGGTTGGAAGTCGATTTTATTCGATATTAGAATGGCTACTCCAGCTTGTTTCTTCATACCATTTGCTTGGAAAATTGTTTTCCAGCCTTTTACTCTGAGGTAGTGTCTGTCTTTTTCCCTGAGATGGGTTTCTTGTAAGCAGCAGAATGTTGGGTCCTGTTTGTGTAGCCAGTCTGTTAGTCTACGTCTTTTTATTGGGGAATTGAGTCCATTGATACTAAAAGATATTAAGGAAAAGTAATTGTTGCTTCCTTTTATTTTTGTTGTTAAAGTTGGCATTCTGTTCTTGTGGCTGTCTTCTTTTTGGTTTGTTGAGGGGTTACTTTCTTGCTTTTTCTAGGACGTGATTTCTGACCTTGTATCGTTTTTTTCTGTTATTATCCTTTGAAGGGCTGGATTTGTGGAAAGATAATGTGTGAATTTGGTTTTGTCGTGGAATACTTTGATTTCTCCATCTATGGTAATTGAGAGTTTGGCCGGGTATAGTAGCCTGGGCTGGCATTTGTGTTCTCTTAGTGTCTGTATAACAGCTGTCCAGGCTCTTCTGGCTCTCATAGTCTCTGGTGAAAAGTCTGGTGTAATTCTGATATGTCTGCCTTTATATGTTACTTTACCTTTTTCCCTTACTGCTTTTAATATTCTATCTTTATTTAGTGCATTTGTTGTTCTGATTATTATGTGTAGGGAGGAATTTCTTTTCTTGTCCAGTCTATTTGGAGTTCTGTAGGCTTCATGTATGTTCATGGGCATCTCTTTCTTTAGCTTTGGGAAGTTTTCTTCTATAATTTTATTGAAGATATTTGCTGGCGCTTTAAGTTGAAAATCTTCATTCTCATCCACTCCTATTATCCGTAGGTTTGGTCTTCTCATTGTGTCCTGTATTTCCTGGATGTTTTGAGTTAGGATCCTTTTGCGATTTGTATTTTCTTTGATTGTTGTGCCAATGTTCTCTATGGAATCTTCTGCACCTGAGATTCTCTCTTCCATCTCTTGTATTCTGTTGCTGATTATCGCATCTATGGTTCCAGATTTCTTTCCTAGGTTTTCTATCTCCAGCGTTGCCACACTTTGGGTTTTCTTTATTGTGTCTACTTCCCTTTTTAGGTCTAGTATGGTTTTGTTCATTTCCATCACCTCTTTGGATGTGTTTTCCTGTTTTTCTTTAAGGGCTTCTACCTGTTTGATTGTGTTTTCCTGTTTTTCTTTAACGACTTGTAACTCTTTAGCAGTGTCCTCCTGTATTTCTTTAAGTGAGTTATTAAAGTCCTTCTTGATGTCCTCTACCATCATCATGAGATAAGCTTTTAAATCCGGGTCTAGATTTTCGGTTGTGTTGGGGTGCCCAGGACTAGGTGGGGTGGGAGTGCTGCGTTATGATGATGGTGAGTGGTCTTGATTTCTATTAGTAGGATTCTTTACGTTTGCCATCTGGTATTCTCTGGAGCTAGTTGTTATAGTTGTCTCTTGTTAGAGCTGTTCCTCAGGTGATTATGTTAGTCTCTATCAGCAGACCTGGGAGACTAGCTCTCTTCTCTGAGTTTTAGTGGTCATAGCACTCTCTTCAGGCAAGCTTTCCTCTTACAGGAAACAGGCACAGATATCTGGCCTTAGGACCTCCCTCCTGGCCGAAGACGAAGGCCCAAAACAGGACCTGTCCGGAAGCTGAGTTGCTTTGGCCTGTCCCAGAAGCTGTTAGCTTCTGTATTCTACACTCTCACCTGTGTAGAATACTCTCGGAGGAGTCCTGGAACCAAGATGTCTGCAGCCGATGCTCAGGCTTAGTGCTCCCGGCCCGGGCAGACCCATTTCCTCTGGCTGGGAAAGTGGCCAGCTGTCTGGGGCCCGAAAAGGGGACTGCCTTAGAAGCTCTATGGCTCCCGCCTGTCCCAGAAGCTTTTAGCTTCTGTATTCCATATTCTCACCTATGCCGAATACACTCGGCGGGGTCCCGGAACCAAGATGTCTGCTGTCGATGCTCAGGTCTACATTCTCTTTTTTTTTTTTTTTTTTTTTTTGGTTTTTCAAGACAGGGTTTCTCTGTGTAGCCCTGGATTTCCTGGACCTGACTCTGTAGACCAGACTGGCCTTGAACTCAGAAATTTGCTTGCCTTTGCCTCCCAAGTGCTGGGATTAGAGGGGTGCGCCACCACGCCCAGCTATCTACATTCTTGCATATACAGAGATCCAGTTTAATCAACACCACTTGTTGAAAATGCTTTCTTATTTCTACTGTGTATTTCTGAACTTTTTAGTAAAAACTTATGTGGCCATAGGTATGTGATTTTATACCTTAAATTCCATTGATCAGTGTGTCTATTTTTATATCAATACCAAGCAGTTTTTATTAGTATAGCTTTGTAGAACAACTTGAAAACAGGGATGGTGATATGCCCACCATTTCTTTTCTTCTTCAGGACTGTTTTAGATAGCCTGGGTTGTTGATTTTCTAAATGAAGTTTAGGATTGTCTTTACAAATTCTGTAAGGAATTATGTTGGGATTTTGATGGGGATTGCACTGAATCGGTAGATTGCTTTTGGTAGGATAGCCATTTTTAATATGTTAATTCTACTAGCCTATGGGAGATCTTTCAATCTTCTCATATGTCCTTCAATTTCTGTCTTCAAAGACAATAATTTTATCATACAAATCTTTCACTTGCTTGGGAGAGTTACCTTAAGATATTTTGCATTATTTTAGGGTATTGTTAAAGGTGATGTTTCTCTGCTTTCTTTCTCAGTCCATTTGTCACTTGTATATAGGAGGGCTACTGATTTTTAAGAGTTAATCTTGTATCTAGCTACTTCAAAAATGTGCTTATAAGCTGTAGAAGCTCCCTGGTGAAATATTTAGTGTCCTTTATGAATATTATCATAACATCTGCAAATAATGACACTTTGACTTCTTCATTTCCAATTTGTATCCACTTCATTTATCTTATTGCTCTAGCTAAACTTCAAGTACTGTATTGAATAGATATGGAAGGCATGGACAACCTTGCTGTTCCTGCTTTTAGAGTAATTGCTTTGACTTTCTCTCCATTAAATATTATGTTGGATAAGCTTTGTATAACATTTCCTTTATTATGTTTAGGTCCATTCCTTATATCTTTAATCTCTCCAGGAGTTTTATCATGAAAGCCTACTGAATTTTGTCAAAGGACTTTTCTACATCTAATGAGATGATCATGTGATTTTTTTTCAGTTTGTTTATATGGTGGATTACATTTATTGATTTTAATATATGGAATCATACATGCATCTTCAGGATAAAGCCTACTTCATCATGGTGGATGATGTTTTCAATGTATTCATGGATTCAGTTTTCAAGTACTTTATTGACTACTTTTGCATAAATGTTCACAAGGGACAGTGGTCTGTAAGTCTCCTTTTTGTTGGGTCTATATGTGGTTTGTGTATTAGGGTAACTGTGACCTAATAAAATGAAGTTGACAATATTCCTTCTGTACTTTATAAAATAATTTAAGAAGTGTTGGCATTAACTAGTCTTTGAAAGTATGGTAGACTCTATGCTAAAATCATCTGGCCCTGAGATTTTTTGAGGAGTACGCTTAATAACTGCTTCTATTTCACTAAGGGTTATAGGCCAATTTAAATCTGACCTTGATTTAACTTTAGGAAGTATTTCATATTGAGAAAATTTTCATTCCTTTTAGATTTTTCGAATTTAATGGAGAACAGGTATTAAAAGTATATTATTATTCTCTGAATTTCCTCAGAAATTCAACATGTCTGTTGTTATGTCCTCCTTTTCATTTCTGATATTTTTAATTTGAATATTCCCTTATTGTATTTCAGTTTGTCTGGATAAGGATTTTTTATCTTTTTTTTTTTCTCAGTTCTCTCAAAGAACCAACTCTTTGTTTCATTGATGCTTTTTATTATTTTCTTTGTTTCTATATTATTGATTTTAGCCCTCTGGTTTTATTATTATTAATTATTGCCATATAATCTTTGTTTTGTCCTAGAGTTTTCATGTGTGCTATTGAGTTGCTATTATAAAATTTTCACCATTTTTTTTATGTAGTCACTTAGTGTTAAGAAGTTTCCTCATTGCACTGCTTTCATAGCGTCCCATAAGTTTGGGTATATAGTACATTCAGTTCTAGAAAGTCTTTAATTTCTTATTTCTTTCTTTACCCCATTTTTCATTCAATAAAGATTTGTTCAGTGTCCATGAGTTTGTAGCTTTCTGTTGTTCCTGTTGTTGATATCCAGCTTTAATCTGTGGAGTTCTGATAGGATGCCATGTGTAATTTCAATTTTCTTCCATCTGTTGAGACTTGCTTTGTGTCAGAATATGTGGTGAATTTTGAAGAACATTCCACAAGTTGCTGAAGATAATGTATAGTCTTTGTTGCTTGGGTGGAATGTTCTGTAAATATCTGCTTGGTCCATTTGGTTTAAAACATCTGATAGCTCCATTATTTTTTGTTTGTTTAGTTTTTGTGGATGACCTGTCCTTTGGTGAAAGTAGAGTATTGAAGTCTCCTACTATCAGCATGTAAGGGTCAATATGTGACTTAAGCTTTAGTAGTCTTACTTACAAACGATTGGGGTATAGATGTTAAGAATTGAAATTTTATCTTGGTCTATTTTTTCTTTGATGAATATGTAGTGTACTCATCTCTTCCTCATCTCTTTTGATCAGTTTTAGTTTGAAGTCTATTTTGTTAGATATAAAAATAGCAACATCACATTGTTTTTTAGATCCATTTGCTTGGACTATCTTTCCCAACCTTTTACCTTGAGGTAATATCTGTCCTTAATGTTGAGGTGTGTTTCTTGGATGCAACAGGAGGATGGATTCTGTTTTGGGATCTTTTCCTATTAGTCTGTGTCTTCTTCTTGGGAAGGTGAGAACATTGACATTGAGAGATATCAATAACCAGTGATTGTTGATTGCTGTTACTTTCGTTGTTGTTGTTGTTGTTGTTGTTATTGTTGTTGTTGTTGTTGTTTGGTGGTGATGATGGTGGTCGTGGTGGTTGTTGGGGTTGTGGTGATAGTGGTGGTGGTATGTTTGTGTATTTCACTTGTTTTGGTTTTGCTGACGTGAGATTATTTCCTGTGCTTTCATGAGTGTAATTAACCTCCTTGGGTTGGATTTTTCCATATATATACATATATATAGAATTTAAATGTGAATTTACCATGTAATACCTTTTTTTCCCTATAGTGATTGAAAGTTTTGCTAGGTATATTAGTCTGGGCGAGCATCTATGGTATTTTAGAGTCTTGAATGTATATATCTAGATTTATATGGCTTTTAGAGTTTCCATTGAGAACTAAGCTGTAATTTTAATAGGTCTGCTTTTATATGCTACTTGGCCTTTTTTCATTGCAGCTTTAATATTCTTTATTTGTTCTATAGGTTTAGTTTTGATTTTTATGTAGCAAGGAGACTTCCTTTTCTGATCCAATCTATTCTAAATGCTTCTTGAATCTATGGGTATCTTCTTTAGATTAGGGAAATTTTCTTCTATGATTTTGTTGAAAATATTTTCTGGGCCTTTGAACTGGGATTCTTCTCTTTCCTCTATTCCTATTATACTTATATTTGGTCTTTTCCTAGTGTCTTATATTTCCTAGATGTTTTGTGTCAGGAATTGTTTTAGATGAAACATTTTCTGACTGGTATATCTATTTCTTCTATCACATCTTCAATGCTTGAGTTTCTCTCTTCTATCTCATGAACCATGTTGTAGTTCCTGTTTGAATTCATAACTTATTATATTCAGAATTCCCCCTGCTGTAGTTTCTTTATTACTTCCATTTTCGGGTCTTGAATAGTTTTATTTGTTTTCTTCAATTGTTTTGAGTTTTGTGTGTGTGTGTGTGTGTGTGTGTGTGTGTGTGTGTGTGTGTGTGTGTGTGCTTTTCTTTAAGGGACTTATTTATTTCCTCCAATTGTGTGTGTGTGTGTTTTCCTGGATGTCTTCACAGGACCTTTTTCATTATCTCTAATTGTTTATATTTCCTAAATTTCTTTGAGGAATTTATTCATTTCTACTTTAAGTAGCTCTATCATCTTCATATCGTGGTTAGCTATGTTGGTATATTCTGAACCTCTGTCATAGGATAGCTGGGCTCTAGTGGAGACATATTGTTATGACTGTTACTGAATTTATTTATTTATTTTTTATTAGGTATTTTCCTCGTTTACATTTTCAATGCTATCCCAAAAGTCCCCCATACCCACCCACCCCCAATCCCCTACCCACCCACTCCCCCTTTTTGGCCCTGGCGTTCCCCTGTACTAGGGCATATAAAGTTTGCAAGTCCAATGGGCCTCTCTTTGCAGTGATGGCTGACTAGGCCATCTTTTGATACATATGCAGCTAAAGACAAGAACTCCCGAGTACTGGTTAGTTCATATTGTTGTTCCACCTATAGGGTTGCAGTTCCCTTTAGCTCCTTGGATAATTTCTCTAGCTCCTCCATTGGGGGGCCTGTGACCCATCCAATAGCTGACTGTGATCATCCACTTCTGTGTTTGCTAGGCCCCGGCATAGTCTCACAAGAGACAGCTATATCTGGGTCCTTTCAGCAAATTCTTCCTAGTGTATGCAATGGTGTCAGCATTTGGAAGCTGATTATGGGATGGATCCCTACATATGGCAATCATTAGATGGTCCATCCTTTTGTCACAGCTCCAAATTTTGTCTCTGCAATTCCTTCCATGAGCGTTTTGTTCCCATTTCTAAGAAGGGGCAAAGTGTCCACATTTTGGTTTTCGTTCTTCTTGAATTTAATGCGTTCAGCAAAGTGTATCTTATATCTTGGGTATCCTAAGTTTCTGGGCTATCCACTTATCAGTGAGTACATATTGTGCAAGTTCCTTTGTGATTGGGTTACCTCACTCAGGATGATGCCCTCGAGGTACATCCATTTGGCTAGGAATTTCATAAATTCATTCTTTTTAATAACTGAGTAGCACTCCATTGTGTAAATGTATCACATTTTCTGTATCCATTCCTCTGTTGAGGGGCATCTGGGTTCTTTCCAGCTTCTGGCTATTATAAATAAGGCTGCTATGAACATAGTGGAGCATGTGTCCTTCTTACCGGTTGGAACATCTTCTGGATATATGCCCAGGAGAGGTATTACAGGATCCTCTAGTAGTACTATGTCCAATTTTTTGAGGAACTGCCAGACTGATTCCCAGAGTGGTTGTACAAGCTTGCAATCCCACCAACAATGGAGGAGTGTTCCTCTTTCTCCACATCCTCGCCAGCATCTGCTGTCACCTGAATTTTTGATCTTAGCCATTCTGACTGGAGTGAAGTGGAATCTCAGGGTTGTTTTGATTTGCATTTCCCTGATGATTAAGGATATTGAACATTTTTTCAGTTGCTTCTCAGCCATTTGGTATTCCTCAGGTGAGAATTCTTTCTTCAGCTCTGAGCCCCATTGTTTAATGGGGTTATTTGATTTTCTGGAGTCCACCTTCTTGAGTTCTTTATATATATTGGATATTAGTCCCCTATCCGATTTGGGATAGGTAAAGATACTTTCCCAATCTGTTCGAGGCCTTTTTGTCTTATTGATGGTGTCTTTTGCTTTGCAGAAGCTTTGCAATTTTATGAGGTCTCATTTATCGATTCTCGATCTTACAGCACAAGCCATTGCTGTTCTATTCAGGAATTTTTCCCCTATACCCATATCTTCGAGACTTTTCCCTACTTTCTCCTCTATAAGTTTCAGTGTCTCTGGTTTTATGTGGAGTTCCTTAATCCACTTAGATTTGACCTTAGTACAAGGAGATAGAAATGGATCAATTCGCATTTTTCTACATGATAACCACCAGTTGGGCCAGCACCATTTGTTGAAAATGCTGTCTTTCTTCCACTGGATGGTTTTAGCTCCCTTGTTAAAGATCAAGTGACCATAGGTGTGTGGGTTCATCTCTGGGTCTTCAATTCTGTTCCATTGGTCTACTTGTCTGTCACTATAACAATACCATGCAGTTTTTATCACAATTGCTCTGTAGTACAGCTTTAGGTCCGGCATGGTGATTCCACCAGAGGTTCTTTTATCCTTGAGAACAGTTTTTGCTATCCTAGGTTTTTTCTTATTCCAGATGAATCTGCTGATTGCCCTTTCTAATTCGTTGAAGAACTGAGTTGGAATTTTGATGGGGATTGCATTGAATCTGTAGATTGCTTTTGGCAAGATAGCCATTTTTACAATGTTGATCCTGCCAATCCATGAGCATGGGAGATCTTTCCATCTTCTGAGATCTTCTTTAATTTCTTTCTTCAGAGACTTGAAGTTCTTATCACACAGATCTTTCGCTTCCTTAGGTAGAGTCACGCCAAGGTATTTTATATTATTTGTGACTATTGAGAAGAATGTTGTTTCCCTAATTTCTTTCTCAGCCTGTTTATCCTTTGTGTAAAGAAAGGCCATTGACTTGTTTGAGTTAATTTTATATTCAGCTACTTCATTGAAGCTGTTTATCAGGCTTAGGACTTCTCTGGTGGAAATTTTAGGGTCACTTATATATACTATCATATCATCTACAAAAAGTGATATTTTGACTTCTTCCTTTCCAATTTGTATCCCCTTGATCTCCTTTTGTTGTCGAATTGCTCTGGCTAGGACTTCAAGTACAATGTTGAATAGGTAGGGAGAGAGTGGACAGCCTTGTCTAGTCTCTGATTTTAGTGGGATTGCTTCCAGCTTCTCACCATTTACTTTGATGTTGGCTACTGGTTTGCTGTAGATTGCTTTTATCATGTTTAGGTATGGGCCTTGAATTCCTGATCTTTCCAAGACTTTTATCATGAATGGGTGTTGGATTTTGTCAAATGCTTTCTCAGTATCTAACGAAATGATCATGTGGTTTTTGTCTTTGAGTTTGTTTATATACTGGATTACGTTGATGGATGTCCGTATATTGAACCATCCCTGCATCTCTGGGATGAAACCTACTTGGTCAGGATGGATGATTGTTTTGATGTTTTCTTGGATTCGGTTAGCAAGAACTTTATTGAGGATTTTTGCATAGATATTCATAAGGGATATTGGTCCGAAGTTCTCTATCTTTGTTGGGTCTTTTTGTGGTTTAGATATCAGAGTAATTGTGGCTTCATAGAATGAGTTGGGTAGAGTACCGTTTCTATTTTGTGGAATAGTTTCTGCAGATTTGGAATTAGGTCTTCTTTACAGGTCTGATAGAACTCTGCACTAAACCCATCTGGTCCTGGGCTTTTTTTGGTTGGGAGCTATTAATGACTGCCTCTATTTCTTTAGGGGATATGGGACTGTTTAGATCATTAACCTGATCTTGATTTAGCTTTGGTACCTGGTATCTGTCTAGAAACTTGTCCATTTCATCCAGGTTTTGCAGTTTTGTTGAGTGTAGCCTTTTGTAGAAGGATCTGATGATGTTTTGGATTTCTTCAGGATCTGTTGTTATGTCTCCCTTTTCATTTCTGATTTTGTTAATTAGGATGCTTTCCCTGTGCCCTCTGGTGAGTCTAGCTAAGTGTTTATCTATCTTGTTGATTTTCTCAAAGAACCAGCTCCTTGATTGGTTGATTCTTTGAATAATTCTTCTTGTTTCCACTTGGTTGATTTCACCCCTGAGTTTGATTATTTCCTGCCTTCTACTCCTCTTGGGTGAATTTGCTTCCTTTTTTTCTAGAGCTTTTAGGTGTGTTGTCAAGCTGCTAATGTGTGCTCTCTCTAGTTTCTTTTTGAAGGCACTCAGAGCTATGAGTTTTCCTCTAGGAATGCTTTCATTGTGTCCCATAAGTTTGGGTATGTTGTGGCTTCATTTTCATTAAACTCCAAAAAGTCCTTAATTTCTTTCTTTATTCCTTCCTTGACCAAGTTATCATTGAGAAGAGTGTTGTTCAGTTTCCATGTGAATGTTGGCTTTCTATTAGTTATTTTTTTATTGAAGATCAGCCTTAGTCCATGGTGATCTGATAGGATGCATGGGACAATTTCAATATTTTTGTATATGTTGAGGCTTGTTTTGTGACCAATTATGTGGTCAATTTTGGAGAAGGTACCATGGGGTGCTGAGAAGAAGGTATATCCTTTTGTTTTAGGATAAAATGTTCTGTAGATATCTGTTAAGTCCATTTGTTTCATCACTTCTGTTAGTTTCAGTGTGTCCCTGTTTAGTTTCTGTTTCCATGATCTGTCCATTGGTGAAAGTGGTGTGTTGAAGTCTCCCACTATTATTGTGTGAGGTGCAATGTGTGCTTTGAGCTTTACTAAAGTTTCTTTAATGAATGTGGCTGCCCTTGTATTTGGAGCATATATATTCAGAATTGAGAGTTCCTCTTGAAAGATTTTACCTTTGATGAGTATGAAGTGCCCCTCCTTGTCTTTTTTGATTATTTTGGGTTCAAAGTTGATTTTGTTAGATATTAGAATGGCTACTCCAGCTTGTTTCTTCATATCATTTGCTTGGAAAATTGTTTTCCAGCCTTTCATTCTGAGGTAGTGTCTATCTTTTTCTCTGAGATGAGTTTCCTGTAAGCAGCAAAATGTTGGGTCTTGTTTGTGTAGCCAGTTTGTTAGTCTATGTCTTTTTATTGGGGAGTTGAGTCCATTGATATTAAGAGATATTAAGGAAAAGTAATTGTTGCTTCTTGTTATTTTTGTTGTTAAAGTTGGCATTCTGTTCTTGTGGCTGTCTTCTTTTAGGTTTGTTGAGGGATTACCTTCTTGTTTTTTCTAGGGTGTGGTTCCTGTCCCTGTATTTTTTTTTCTGTTATTATCCTTTGAAGGGCTGGATTCGTGGAGAGATAATAGGTGAATTTGGTTTTGTAGTTGAATACTTTGGTTTCTCCATCTATGGCAATTGAGAGTTTGGCTGGGTATAGTAGCCTGGGCTGGCATTTGTGTTCTCTTAGTGTCTGTATAACATCTGTCCAGGCTCTTCTGGCTTTCATAGTCTCTGGTGAAAAATCTGGTGTAATTCTGATAGGCTTGCCTTTATATGTTACTTGACCTTTTTCTCTTACTGCTTTTAGTATTCTATCTTTATTTAGTGCATTTGTTGTTCTGATTATTATGTGTCAGGAGGAATTTTAAAAATATGGAATGCTTCACGAATTTGCATGTCATCCTTGTGCAGGGGCCATGCTAATCTTCTCTGTATCATTCCAATTTTAGTATATGTGCTGCTGAAGCGAGCACTGAATATTTTCTTATGCTGGCATCCAGAAGCCTTTGTTTGGGATGGTTATAGTTCTAGGGGCTGATTTCTGGGTTTGTCTTTATTAGGTGGGTGTTTTGCTTCTTAGTTTCTCTGTTTTCCCTGGATTTTCAGAGAGGGTGATGTATGTGTATTATCTGTTTTACTGGCATTCATAGCTGATGTGATCAATAGGGAATGCTTGATGGTACTGGAGCCTGGGATTTAGCAAGGAAGGGGAGAGAGGGAGGTCAGGAGAGGATAGTCAATGATATTCACAGGAGACCTGGACAATGGAGAAAAGAAAATGCCGCTGGTGTTCTCTTGTAGCACTACAGACAAGCCTTAGGGATTGGCTCTTAGAGAACAGAGAGTGGAAAAGGGTCATGCACAGCCTATCTGGTTTTCTCTGGTGCATATTTCTTTAAAATAAAGAATATTCTTCTACACAACATTGCTGTAATTAATGAAATTATAAAAATGACATATTCTCTGTATTATATCAGTAAACTCTTACTTCTTAATCTGAAAAACATATTCCATTTTATAACTGCCCCAATAGTGTCTTTGTTGGAATAGGAAATTCTATACCTAAATGATTCTGCCAAATCTTTTCAGTAACTTTAATCTGGAAGAATTCTTCTATCTTGGTGTCCCTATTATGATCCTGGCAACTGATAACAATTCCAACCAACTATTTGTATGCAATGATATTAAGCATGGGTTTGCACAACTTGCCTAAAGATTTAAAGATAATTTAAATCTCAATATAGTATGTACTATTTAAAGGTGTATTTCTCCCTCAGACATAATTCTCATTTATATATTAATCCATAAAATAATTTTATCATTGTATAATAGAGAAACCCAAGATTCAATCACTAAAAGTGACATAGAGTATGGCTTATCAACATACTTTTCAACCTTCCTTCTCCATTCATATCTTCTGTCCTGTGTTCAAGTCCTATTCTCTTCTCATTTCTAATATGCTTCAGCTCCACATAGTCCCTAGGCTATCTCCCAAATCTCTTCACTTTTATCCCTTCACTCCCACAACTCCCCAAATAACTCTTGCTCTGTATCTTTGTTTGGTGTGTGTGTGCACATGCACATGCGTTGCATACCTGTGTGCTAATATAGATTCACACGTGCTATAACACAAGTATGAAAGTCAGAGTTCTTGTGTTGGTACTTACTACCACCATGTTAGACAGGCGCTCTTGATAACCCACACCACTTCATAGTGTATAGCAGTCTGGCTGGCCCTCCAGCTTTCAGGATATCTCCTGTCTCTGCCTCCCATTTGGCTTTATGAGTACTATGGTTATAAGACCATGCTACTGTCCCATCCTGCCTAGCTTTATGTGGCTTCTGTGCTTTTGAATTTGCCTCCCTAAGCTTATATACCCACTGAGGCCCCTAGACCCTAAAATTCCTTTTTAATTTAAAGTATACTTCTGTGTGCTTTACCACTATTTAAGACACTTAAAAGATTCTGCTGTGTGTGTGATGGTTTACAAATGCCTCCTCATTTCATCCTAACATTGCCTTGTTGGCTTTAATCCCACTGTATCCTCCATAATCCTCAGGTACCAGTCACAACAAACTACATAGAAATTGCCAAGAAACTCATGGGTTTGGAAATGCTGGAATTCTGCAGTATACAGTTTTCTCTCAGCCAGGAAACCTGTGCCTTCTTTGCCTCCACATGATGTTTTGTTTTGTTTTTCTCCCCAGCTTTGTTAGCACCTCCTTTGTCAAGACATCCTTAACTTCATCATTTACCCATAGTTCAGTAGTGGTTTTTCATCTATGTGCTCCCCACAGGAAACAAACACAACTTTACAGCATTAGAAGCACCAAAGCACAATTTGTAATAGACCAAACTATACCTGTCCCTAATAATTCAGATGATAACATGTTATTAAAAGGTTGTTTTTTATTGTTGACATTTTAGTTCTTCTGATTTCATCCTATGGAAGTTGGATTCATTTATGACTACCTACAGATGTCGAGTTATGTGAAGTTTTGTGATTTTCTTACTATTTTTTTATTTATTTGCTTTCTAAATAATTTTTTCATGCAATATATTTTCATCATACTCTTTCCCCTCCCCCAAATCTCCTAGATTTTCTCCACCTTCCTCTTTACCCTACTTCATCCTTTCTCTCCCTCCAACAATAACAACAATAATAACAAAAAACAACACAATGTGAATAAAAGTCATAACAAACAAAAAAAGATAAAAAAAAATTTAAAAACCCACAAAGTACACAAGACATATGGAATCCATTTTGTATTGGTCTTGCCACTATTGAAGGTGTCAATCAGCCTTTCCTCCTGGAAATAAACCTCTTGTTCTAAATTCTATGTATAGAATCAACTTATATTGATATAAACACCAGCGCATTAAACAAAAAAGTATTTATACATCACATATACAGATACTTTTATTATGCTCTAAGCAAGGTAAAATAAAAATTATTTATGTACATTTATATTGTGTTAGGCATTATAAATAATCATCTAAAGATGATTCAACCTGTATGTGAGAGCATGCATAGGATAAATGAAAATACTTTACCATTTCTATGTAGGTTACTTGAATATCAGCAGATTTCATTGTCCACCACAGATTTCATAACCAATTTAATGGGACTATCAGGAGACGACTTTATGTGTATCCCAGGATTTGACACTAAAAACAGTTCTTGGTAGCCAGGTTACCACCACAAACCAAGCTTAATCTGTGGACATTTTTTCAATAATTATTATCATAAACATGCTACCAGAAGTACATGTGATTAGTATAAGTGATATAGGGACATCTGGGCAGGCTTTTTGCATTTTAGCTCATTTTCTGTCCAACACACTGCCTGAAACACAATAAACATCCTCGACTTAATATCTTTGTCAAGCTTTTTATTTTTTTATTAGATATTTTCCTTATTTACATTTCAAATGTTATCCCCTTTTCTAGTTTTCCCTTCGAAAATCCCCTATCCCTTCCCACCTCCCCCCTCTCCCTGCTCCCCAACCCACCCACTCCCATTCCTTGTCCTGGCATTTCCCTATATTGGGGCATAGAGCCTTCACAGGACCAAGGGCCTCTCCTCCCATTGATGGAAGACTAGGCCATCCTCTGCTAAAAAGATAGCTAGAGCCACAAGTTCCACCATGTGTTTTCTTTGATTGGTGGTATAGTTCCAAGTAGTTCTGAGGGTACAGGTTAGTTCATATTGATGTACCTTCTATGGGGCTTCAGTCCCTTCAGCTCCCTGGGTACTTCTCTGGCTCCTTCATTGGGGATCTTGTGCTCCATCCACTGGATGACTGTGAGCATCCACTTCTGTATTTGCCAGGCACTGGCAGAGCCTCACATGAGACAACTATATCAGGCTCCTGTCAGCAGGCTCTTGCTGGCATCTGCCTAGTGTTTGGGTTTGGTGGTTGTTTATGGGGTGGATCTCCAAGTAGGGCAGTCTCTGGATGGTTATTCCTTCAGGCTCTGCTCCAAACTTTGTCTCTGTAACTCCTTCCATGGGTGTTTTATTCCCCATTCTAAGAAGGAATGAAGTATCCACACTTTGGTCTTCCTTCTTCTTGAGTTTCATGTTTTGCAAATTGTATCTTGGGTATTCTAAATTTCTGGGCTAATATTCACTTATCAGTGAGTGTATATCATGTGTGTTCTTTTGTGATTGGGTTACCTCACTCAGGATGATATCCTCCAGATCCATACATTTGCCTAAGAATTTCATAAATTCATTGTTTTTAATAGCTGAGTAGTAGTCTATTGTGTAAATGTACCACATTTTCTGTATTCATTCTTCTGTTGAGGGACATCTGGGTTCTTTCCAGCTTCTGGCTATTATAAATAAGGCTATTATGAACATAGTGGAGAATGTGTCCTTATTACAAGTTGGAGCATCTTCTGGGTATATGCCCATGAGAGGTATTGCTGGATCTTCCAGTAGTAATATGTCCAATTTTCTGAGGACCCTCCAGACTGATTTTCCGAGTGGTTGTACCAGCTTTGTCAAGCCTTTTAAAAATCCATTCTACCCACAGACACCAATCTTTGACAATATTGCTGATACCAACATGTGTTTGCAGACAGGAGCCTGGCATAGCTGTCCTCTGAGAGGCTCTTCCAGCACCTAAGACAGTGCAGATACTCACAGCTGACCATTAGACTGAGCCTGGGCACCACAATGGAGGAGTTAGGGGAAGGACTAAAGGAGCTGAAGGGGTTTGCAACCCCATAGAAAGAACAATGTCAACTAACCAGACCCCTCAGAGCTCCCAGGGACTAAACTACCAACCAAAGAGCACACATAGGTATATGCATACCATGGCTCCTGCTACATATGTAGCAGAGAACTGCCTTATTGCCATCAGTGGGAGTTGGAGGTGCTTGGTCCTTTTGGAGGATTGATGCCCCAGAGATGGGAGATGCTAGAGAGGTGAGGCAGAAGTGGGTGGGTGGGTGGAGGAGCAACCTCTTAGAGGTAAAGGGAAGGGGAAGGGCGAAGGGATACAAAGAGGGGAGAGCAGGAAGAGGGATAACATTTGAAATGTAAAGAAATAAAATGATCAATAAAAATTTAAAAAGAATACTCTGATGAAAAGAAAAGAAAATTAAACAATTGTAATGGTGATGCACATCTTTAATTCTAATACTCAGGAGACTGAAGACAGGAGGATCATGAAATAGTGACCACCTTCAGCTACATAGCAAAACCCTAACTCAAATACTAGATAGATATATAGGTAGGTAGGTAGGTAGGTAGGTAGGTAGATAGATAGATAGATAGATAGATAGATAGATAGATAGATAGATAGATAGATAAATGAAAATATTTTTATTCTGAGCAAAGTGATTCAAACTGTATAATATAGGGCATCGGGTAGTGAGAGTGCTCAAAATAACTTAAAACTTCTCAAATTTAACTCAGTTTTCCAGTGATATAAAAACTACATTTGACAACAAAAGACACTTAATGACTCATTTTAAAAATATTATAGATTTCATATATGATTTCCCTAATTACATCATTCCTTCCTCCTTCGTGTTCCTCCAATTGTGTGTTCCTTTCCCTCATATTTGTGGCTTCTTGCTTTTTAATTATAGTTGTTACACATACACACAGAAACACACATACATATATTAAACATACATAGTTAAATATATTTTTTTAATTTTAATTAATTAATTTAATTAATTTAATTTTAAATTCAGCCTGCTAATATCAGTCAGTGTTACTCATATGCTCATATGTTTTAAGGCTGACATTTTTGAATCAACTAATCTATTAAGTGAACATTATTAGCACTTAAGTATAACTAAATGACAAATGCTTGTCTTACTGTTTTACTTATAGTACAGTAATTAAAAGACTAGCCAAAGTGCATAGGATAAGAAAGAGATGGCGAGTCTCCAAGTGCCACATGTGCACATAAAATGCTAGACTTGATATTGCCCTTTCAAATGGGCCCAGCCTTGTTAGGAGAATATTCGGGTGGAAGAAAAATCATCATGCATTGTCCGCTGAACTTGGAAGTCCCATTAAGTTCGATCAGTGGTTGTAATACATGTTTCTAGAACAAATGGGAGAGTTTTCAATGTTTCCTAGGCCACCAAAACAATCCATAATGATCATAAACACACGATAAAAGGGCTGCCTTAGAAGCTCTGTGACCTAGTTGGCAATATTTATATAATGGGGTTCCTTAGCTTGAAACCTCCTTGGCTATGCCTGTAGGATTAGAAGGTATTCAGGACATCTCACTTCTAGGATTTCACATTTTACCCCACAGCACATTTAGATTTTTGTTTGTATCATTGATTTTGTATTTCCTTTCATGTCAGTTTTCAACTATCCCCTTTATATATAGTTACATGCAGTTAATATATCTGTGATAATCATAATACAGGAAACAGGAAGGCTGTGCTTTCTTATTGAAAGTTCTAAGAACCTCCTTCTATATATACTAGCTGTAAATATAACCAGCTGGAAACTTCGTGGCTGTGTAGCAGTGCCAATTGCTGTTTATGATGCATGAAGTTATTATGTCTCCAGGGCACATGTGACTTCTTATGCACGTCTCTGTAATATTTGCGTTGCCTAGCTGTGCAGATAATTGTCACTTTGGCTACTTACTGAGACTTTCTGTTGGTAGGCACTCCTGTTTTCCTTCACTCATAATCACAGTAATTCTGACAGTCTAAGTCCAGGGGTAAAGCATTAATTGGTTTTGAAAGCTCCTTAGGGTATGTCTTAGAAGTCCCGATGAAGTGTTCTGTCTTCATAGGAATTAAATATTCAAGACATAAAACCCTAATCTAGTAATTTGGAACGAAAATATGAAAACAAGAGGGTCAGCTTCTATCTTGTTTGTCCACTCATCCTGTACCAAGGCTGAGAGAGTAGCAACAGCTGCCAACAGTGTTGGAGGACCTCTAGTCTTCTAATTACTGTAGCGTAAGTAAAACACAACACATGCCGGGCGGTGGTGGCATACACCTTTTATCCCAGCACTCGGGAGGCAGAGGCAGGTGGATTTCTGAGTTCGAGGCCAGCCTGGTCTACAAAGTGAGTTCCAGGACAGCCTATACAGGACAGGCTATACAGAGAAACCTGTCTCAATAAACAAAACAAACAAACAAACAAACAAACAAAAAAGAACCACAAAGCATATGTTTCTCATTTATTTACACTTAAATATTGATAATATTCATTCCTTGATGGATTAGAAAAATCCCAAGCTGGGGAGAAGTGAGTGGAGTTTTGACAATGAAGTAAGTTTGTTGAATTTTTTTGCAGTTGAAGGTAAAATCATGCTGCCACCAACAAGATGGAGACCACAGAGATCAGGGTTCTGAGCTAGAAAGGGTTGGATGTCAGTGCTCAGAGAGGGCAAAGAAACTTCATTCTCCACCACTACCTCCAGTTGGTAAAAAAGGATGAATTATATTTTGATCAAAAATTTAAAAAATAGTTCAGAGTGAGCTATTATTGGGGAGTGGCCTGAGCCATTGCCTGGGGGGCTCACACTCGTACTCCTGAAGTGCAGTCTCAGCAGCACAAGTGGTCAAAGAGCCCGGTTCACTTAACTTTCAAGAGTTGCTATCAATTTCCTATTAGTCCTCTCTGGTGTTGACTCTGGAAGATCAGACACTGTGTGGACTAGCACTTAGAGGATGACCACAGTGTCGGGGAGCCTGCCTAGCTCTCTGGCATAAACACAGGAGTGAGCTAATATCTGCTGTAAACAAGAATACAGCCTTCACTTTGCCTGTTTTAAAAGGTAGCATTTCACTATATAAAGCATCCCAGCTCCTTCCTGGTTGAAATTCTCCAAACTATGGTTAATTTGACATAAATTGTGATAAATGGCATAAGTGACTGGCCCTCACCAAACCTTTACTTTTTATTAGCCTAGAACATTTTTTGCCCTATATTTTACTCAACTAATACTCTAAAAGTTCTTCTTATAGTATACTATGGGTCTTTTAAGTATTTTTCTTTTAAACTTTATTACCAAAAAAAAAAAAAATGGTTCTGAATTAAAAAAAAAAAAAATCACATCAAAATCAACCAGGCCCCACAGCTATCAAACGCAATGACCTTCTAGACAATTGGTGTACCCACTTAGAACGGAAACTGTAGAAATTCACATTGGATCTTATATTTTCTCTATCAAAGGTATTTTGTGTTCTTACCTACCAGTAAAACAAAACCAATCCAAGGCAGAATGAGAATGAGAAAAAGACTTCCTTTATATACTCATTCAGAGCTCATCCTCACCATCTGCATTCAGTCCGTCCTCAAACCTAATGTTAGTCTTCCTTAGTTCATTTGCCAAATACCGTGTTTAATTATATATGATGTATATTGTATATTATATGTCATATTCATAGTATTTTCTAGATTCTACATATGAGGGAAATATATTTTCTTTACTTTCTGCAATAGTGTGTCCTTGCTTAGTTTAAATACATTCATTTTCTATAAATTTTTATTTTTCCTTAAACCTGAATATGCTGTGTGTGTGTGTGTGTGTGTGTGTGTGTGTGTGTGTGTGTGTGTGTGTGTATTATCTATTCTTTGCCAATGAACAATTAGGTTGATACTAATTCTTTGCTAGAGTGAATGAACATAGCAGCGCATCTATCTCTGGTGTGGTATCTCAGTATAAGTGCAGGGGTGAACAGTAGGGTTATAAGATAGCTTTGTTTTTATATTTTTGAGAGAGCCCCAAAACTGATTTCCAGAGTGGCCGTATTACTTTTCATCCTTACCAACAGTAAGCAAGGGGTTCTTTCTCGCTACATCCTCTCCAGTTGTCCAACTTACTGAAGATAGTGATTCTGGCTAGGATGAGATGGTATTTCAAAGTAGTTTTAATATACACTTCCCTGATTGTTAGAGATCTTGAAATCTTTATAAAATAACTATTAAACAGTTGCAGTTCTTTTTTTCTTTTTTTGTTTGTTTTTCAAATATCTATTTGATTCATTTGTTTCATCTGGTTATTGGCTGTTTTATTCCATTGGTATTTAATTATTGCAATTATTTATAAATCTGGATATTAGCCCATTGTCTTTATGTATTGCTAAGATTCATTTCAGAAAAAAACCCACTGAAACTTAGGATTCTGTATACTCAAATTCTTGGTCAAATAAGTATAGAAAGTCTGAATCATTAAAATGGAGAGGGCCACACAGTACTGTTACTAGGTAACTGAACCCAACTTTCTCTGGATGCCTTATTTGCTTAGTGGGGGTAGACAGCTAAGACTGGGAAAGAGTGTGAGAACCTTGTTATTCTAACTAAAGACAACTTTCTTTTGGAAGTTTTGGCTCTTCCTGATTCACTCATTTCTGATGAACCTGTCATTTTGGGCATACATTTTCAGTTTTGCATAACCCTTTCCCATCCCCTTCCCCTTTCCCTTCTAAAGAACTTGTGTGAATCAGCTTCAAGCAGAGTCTGCCTTCCAGGCAACCATCTTTTTGTTATCAGCGTAGCCCTGATGTTCCCATTTACAAGCAATGTCAAGATGAGAGTGGAAACAAAAACTTGTCTTCACAAACAGTGACAACATTCGACTCTCTTCCAGTTTGATATCATTTCCTTTAAAATGTGAGCACTTGTGCCCTTGACCTATTCTAGAAGGATCAGTAATGTTGTATCTGTTCCCTGCTTGTTTCACAAAGAAAAAAATTGTCTTTATATAATGATGTGTCTTTAAGGGCAATGGCAAGGTTCTACATATTGTATGTCTAAATAATACCACATGTGCTCTAAATAAATCAGGATTTATACCTAATTGGTAAAATTGCAATCTTAATCCATGATTTCATGTTGGATGATCAGAAGAGAACCATCTGACTTGACATATTGAAAGCAGTCTTTCTCTGACACTTTGAAAATCATCAGATATTCATTGAATAGGAAAAAGGTTAAAGTCAGTGATAAGACTACACAAATTATGGGAGTTGGCACACCTACTTCACTATAATGGGAACAGAATATAGATTAGAAGCAAGCACAGAAGTGTCCATACAACCAAGAGTGATGAGGCAGCATGGTAGAAGTGGGTAAGGCCTGTACTTCCCATGTCTCACTTGTATGGAAGATGAATGATGTTTGGATAGTACAAAAGAAGCAAATATGCTTTGTTGCCACCTCCCTACAAAATGGTTAAGAAAACCAGAATGTATCATATCATGAATACATCTCATTCTTCTCCCTGCCTATAGTATATTCTCTCACTTTCCCTATTACAGACCATAACAATGGCTATTTATGCCCCATATCATTACCACAATATTATGTGTCCTCTGTGATATATTATATTATATTATATTATATTATATTATGTTATGTTATGTTATGTTATGTTATATTATATTATATTATATTATATTATAGCTTGTCTCTCTGGCTTCTGACACTCGTATCTTCCTAATTCCTGTGTATAAGTGTAAGTACCTCCTCTCATATTCTGTTTTGTTTTGGTTTGGTTTTGGTTGTTGTCAAAAAGCATCAAGTCACCTCTTCTCGGCTCTTATTTAAAATGGCTTATGGTTCCTCAGAAAATTGGACATAGTACTACCGGAGGATCCTGCAATACCTCTCCTGGGCATATATCCAGAAGATGTCCCAACCGGTAAGAAGAACACATGCTCCACTATGTTCATAGCAGCCTTATTTATAATAGCCAGAAGCTGGAAAGAACCCAGATGTCCCTCAACAGAGGAATGGATACAGAAAATGTGGTACATTTACACAATCGAATACTACTCAGCTATTAAAAAAATTTATGAATTTATGAAATTCCTAGGCAAATGGATGGACCTGGAGGGTATCATCCTGAGTGAAGTAACCCAATCACAAAGGAACTCCCACAATATGTACTCACTGATAAGTGGATAATAGCCCAGAAACTTAGGATACCCAAGATATAAGATACAACTTGCCAAACACATGAAATTCAAGAAGAACGAAGACCAAAGTATGGACACTTTACCCTTTCTTAGAAATGGGAACAAAACACCCATGGAAGGAGTTACAGAGACAAAATTTGGAGCTGTGACGAAAGGATGGACCATCTAGTGATTGCCATATCCAGGGATCCATCCCATAATCAGCTTCCAAATGCTGACACCATTGCATACACTAGCAAGATTTTGCTGAAAGGACCCAGATATAGCTCTCTCTTGTGAGACTATGCCGGGGCCTAGCAAACACAGAAGTGGATGATCACAGTCAGCTATTGGATGGGTCACAGGGCCCCCAATGGAGGAGCTAGAGAAATTACCCAAGGAGCTAAAGGGAACTGCAACCCTATAGGTGGAACAACAATATGAACTAACGGGTACCTGGGAGCTCTTGTCTTTAGCTGCATATGTATCAAAAGATGGCCTAGTCGGCCATCACTGCAAAGAGAGGCCCATTGGACTTGCAAACTTTATATGCCCCAGTACAGGGGAACGCCAGGGCCAAAAAGGGGGAGTGGGTGGGTAGAGGATTGGGGGGGTGAGTATGGGGGACCTTTGGGATAGCATTGGAAATGTAAACAAGGAAAATACCTAATTAAAAAAAATGTAAAATAAAATAAAATAAAATAAAGTGGCTTAGTAGTTTATTGCCCCTGGGCTCTGACCACAGGTTCAAGAAAATGAGGAAAAGCTATAAAACTGCTAGAATTTATAACCTCTAAACTGACTAAGATTGTTTATTGCACAACAAATTAGCACCAAACATAGAAGCTTACAACATAAGAATATGTCTGCTGTGAATAGAGGTCAAGGCATAGCTTAGCTATGTCATCTGGCCTCTGAAGACTACAGTCCAGTGTTAAAGATATCATGGCCATCTCAAGGTTCTTGTGGTAAAAGTATTCTTTCAAGCTAGCTCACATGACCATCAGCAGATTTAGAGCTACTAAGTAGAGGTAATAATTATTTGCCATATTGGTTCATCACACGACCATTCAGAACATAGCATCTGTGCTAGGGTTCTTCTCCAACAGTCAGGTACTGAGGTGGGACAGAATGAAAGCCAAAAGCTGATGACTTCTGTCCACTAACAGTCTCTTACTGTTCTGGGGGCCAGAAACTCATGGCTTCTGGCATCTAACTCTATTTTGCTCTCCTGAGGCTAAAAGCTGATGGCTTCTAGCAATTGATTCCTGCTGGTGCCAGTCAAATACAAACACGTCTGAATTTATGAAGCTACTCACTCTGTGATTTATGATTTAATTTTATTCTATTCCATTTTATTTTATTTAGTAAAAGGAATGTAATAGCAATGTACTAGCAGAATTAAGAAGGCCTAAACTTGTAGAAGCAAACTAAGAAATTATAATAGTCTCAGCAGGACTTAGTAAATACCTGAATCAGGATGACTAGTGGAGACAGAATCGAAAAAGACACAAAAGGCAAAAAAAAATCATGAACCCAAAAGATCTGCTACTAAACAGAATGCAGCATGTAATTACATAGGAACACTATGGCTAGGACTCCCAGGTAGCTCCAGAGTTTTGGTGACATTTAGGGGAAAAATGGAAACTTTTGAAAAGAAATCTCATTTGAGGAGAAACCAAATTGCTTTAAGTTAGGATTTAACTTAAACCATAAGAGAGCAAATACAACTGCCTAGTCATTTTTAGGATGGTTACACACAAGCAAAAACAAAGTAAAGTATTTTACAACCTTTAGACTTATATGTCTAGTCAGTTGAGAGACTGACCAAAGCTAGAGAGAAAGGTCAACACGGGGGTCTAGATTCCTTTGTTATGAATACAGAAACTCAGTAAGAAGAGAACCATCAAGCTTAATCAAAGTCACCCTGTGGCTTAAATGTGTTCTAATTTTATTATACACATTTAAAACTCAGACAGAGTGGTTAGCATTACCTCCATTTTGTATAAGGGAAGATGAGTGGGTGAGGGACTAAGTAGTGACCTAAGGTTACATACCTTATTTAAAACTAGGAATTAACATCAGTTTTCTTCACTTCTCTGGAAATATGTGAATTATTTAGAATGAGAATGAGAGAAAATTTAATGCTATTGTGAGAAAGCCAAAAAGTATTTTTCAAGAACCTTGCAGAGGGCAGTTATTAAAAACAAAACAAAACAAAACAACAACAACAACAACAAACCACCATTGATGAAAATGAAGACTCCATGGTTGTGGAGTGAGAAGAACCACCTTTTGAACATGCAGTTCCTGGGAAGGTGCCACCCTGATTCTTACCTGGCTAAGGCTTCAAACACAGCTATCTCATTACCTCTAATGTGCCTTTCATAGTGTGACTATAGGATTACGTGTTTTACATCAGAATAAACAGAAATGTATGTTGTAAGCTACACCAGTGAAAGATGAAGGACACCAGCTGTCTAACCTCAGGGTTGAAAGATTTTTCTCATTGAAATAAAACATTCTTTTCCTTTTAGTGCTTTTAAGAGCTAGTATTATTTTGAACATATGATTTTTATATGTCATTAGGCTTACAGAATTCAAGATTCTCAATATTGTATTGATAAAGAAGATACCCACTTATTCCTTCATGATAATGCTTATAAGAAATAAAAGTTGGATTTGACCATAATAAAACAAAATGTAATTTCTTAGACTTTTTAACAATTGCATGATTAGAGATATTACTATGAAAAATGACAAAGAAGTTCTCCAATAGAAGTATATCTATTCTTTGAAGAACTAAATGCTCAGGACTAGAGCATGGGTCAAATATCATTTAGTCAATGCATCCTAGATTTTAGACTGGGACTCAACACAGGGTAGCAAGCATTTTCACCTTTTCTATCTTGTCCTTTCTCTAACTTCATAGACTCTACACTCTTCTATGAGTGCTGTGCCAGGGATGAAAGACCTTCATTTATTAATTGCTTTGTGATATTTTATGCTACCTTCAAAATTAAACAAATATATTCTCAGTTTTGAGGTGATAAAATTTTTCATCATTTAAAGATTACCAAGTCTAAAACCATTGAATGTGCCTTGAAAAAATCACTGACTTAATTGTTAACTGCCTTTCAGGGAGAGGAAGCAGGTCCACTCTGCAGCCTGTGCTTTGGAACCAAGCCTGTGGTATCTACACCAGGGCCAAGCAAGGCTGAATGCTGGTGCTCCTCTGATAGGTCAGACACGCACCCAAATAGAAACAAAAGAACTATACAAAATCAACAAAACCAAGCTCTGGTTCTTTGAGAAAAATCAACAGTATAGATAAACCCTTAGCCAGACTAACCAGAGGGCACAGAGACAGTATCCAAATTAATAAAATCAGAAATAAAAAGGGATACATAATAATGAAATATATCTTAAAATAACTATTCTGTTTGTTGAATATTAACAGTTGAAAATATTGAAATCATGTTCTACAAAAAAAAAAAAAAAAAAAAAAGGAAGTGAGTGTTTGGGACCAGGTACATAATGTTATGGTTTATATTTTAAATGTTCTCCAAAAGCCTATGATAAAGGATTGATTTCTAAGTAATGACTTTGCTAAAATTGGTAAAAACCTTTTAGGAGGTGGGACAGAGTGAAGGAAAACAGGTCACTGGCTATGGTAATGGTTAATATTATCAACTTGATAATTTTGCCATCATAGCAGCAAGACTATGAGCATATCTGTGAAGGATCATATGGTTAAATTAATTAAGGTGGGATCTAATATTATAAATGCAGGTAGCATCATTCTATGAACTATTGTCTGGGGCTGTATAAAAAACAGAGGACTGGTACTTACCACTCTCTGCTTTCTAACAGCAGGTACAATATGACCATTTTACCTTGATGCCATGCAGTCACCACAGACTGTACTCTGTTGTTTCTTCTGGGGATTGTTAGTATAGAGCACCTTCCTCTGAAAGTTTATCTATTGAGATCTCCTAGAATGTGAAAAGCTACACAAAATTAACATAAGTCTTGATTGTGAATATTTTATGGGAAATAATTCAAAATGTCAAAAGTATTTTTAGTATGGCAAAACCTGTGTTGAGAAATATGTAAAAGTGGAACTGTAACTCCATAAACCATATTGTATATATACAACAGGATCTTGTAAAGTAACTAAAAACAATTTTCTACATTTTAAGGCTAAATGGAGATGTCTATGTAGGAAAGGGAAAGCTATACACATTCAGCAGCCAGCTGAAGGAATATAACCAGTCGTCATACATTAACATGGAACCCTCCTCAGGAAGATGTAACGTGAGGATTTTCACAATCACCATGTATACTTACCAAAAGTAGAAAGTTTAATTTTGAACTACCTCATTTAATACCTAATTTTTATTCCCAGTTGCCCCTGGTAAAGGAGAAAGGATCTACTCCCTTGTAGGTAGATTTTATCAAGTAAAATAAGTATTCAGGAATTTCAAAGTTCAGATTCCAGCAAATCAAAGCACTGGATACTGAAACTGCTGTGGTCATCATTCTCATGGTGTACTACACAAGGGACTGTTGCCTTGCACCCTTTCTCTTATGTTTAAATTATTCTTTCAGTTCCTCTGATTGTCAAATGGAGTGCTATATCTTACTTTCTGGTCTCTGTGATGTGTAATTGCACCCAAAAAGGAATAGATCCTTTTGGTACCCATGGTAATAGAATATGTGTAGTTTTAGTGCTAGATTAAGATAACCATTGATCTACAGATCAAAGGAAGGTGCAATCCCATAAGACCTAATATGGGCTTTCAGTGATCAGGTTTGACTATTTAACTGACTACAAAAGGAACATCAGTGGTTTTGTTTAATCTTTCCAGTTATATCAGATCAATTTTCTTGGGAAATTTCAGATATCCTAAAGAGGGATAGCAGTTGATGAAGAACAATGTCTTCATTTAGAAATGTATTCATTGCCAGTTGAGCATTATGTACAAGATAATCAAATAGACATTGATCATATCTTATACTTGCACACATCTTACCCTTCATGGAACATGCCAGCATATACACCTACTTAGCTCTAGAAAAGCAAGATTATAAAGTAGACTGGGGCATGTGACCCATTTTACAGATGAAGTCAATTGCAGCATCCTGTTATGCCAGCCTACTAGTAGAGATGCACAGTCCAGGGCTAATATACTTGGAGCTTGTGCTGTCTTTAATATGCAGTACTGAAACATTTTTATACCTTCGCCACAGAGAAGCTTTGTCAGGAAGTGGGAGCAGTGCTGGGTAAATGCCTCTAGCATGAGAAAAACAAAGGGTGCCTTTCAAAAGGCCACATCTTTCAGCAGCTTCCCAGTGTCCCCAGGATCATCTCTGCAGGATCCTTCCATTTTCAGCTCAGGCTCTGCTCTGTCTTGTCTTCTTTTTTCCCCTCCCCAGTCGAAAATAGCCTGGCCATTAGAAAAAAAAAAACCATTACAGGCTGCAAATATAAGATTGCACAAGATCCTACTTGTCAAAAAACAATTCTATAAAAAGCTGTGGCACATTGGCCTTGATGAGGTGCTGCCTTCGTTTTCAGAGCTCACTGAACAGCTACCTCTGATCTCTGCACAGCATCCTTTTCAGAGCTAGAATACCTTTGGTGTGTGTTGAAAGGCTGAGAAAGGGTAGAAGCATGAGAAAATTTCTCCTGAAGGCCCACAAATTGGAGCCCGCCTGCTAATATTTGTTATTTTTAATGTTTGCTACAGTGGTTGGGTCAAATTCAAAAGATGTGTTTGAATTTCCATAAAGAGAGCATGCTTTTTGAATCTCAGTGAAGAGTGTGAGACAGAAGAAGAAACAAGATGGTTGAATAACACACTGGCAAACAGTTCACCCTTCTGCCAAGTTCTGAATAGAAGCCCAATATGGACACAAGGAAAGAAAAAAAAAATTCCTCTGAGCCATCAGCCTTGATACCACACTCTCCATGCAGCATAGCTTGGGCAGCTTTAAAAATCAGATTCTGTCACTATGACTATTTATAATTAATACAAGCATGTTCCTGTTATGATTAAAAATGTAAATTCATGAGGTACTGAAGCAGAAAGAGGAAGACAGGCTATAAAGGGGGCATCTGACAATGGAACTCCGGGGCAGGTGGCAGCTGGATCACAAGTTAAGTGGTAAATTACAGTGACAAATAACACTTACTAATATATAAGTCTTGTGAGCCTGTTGATCTGAGTTCAATATCTGGGACTCAAGTACAGGTGGAATGAGGGAATTGACTACAGAGTTGTATTCTGGTCATATCAATCTGTGGTACAAGAATCCTTCCAACCACACACACCATGAAAGCACACACAGAGAGAAAGAGAGAAAGAGACAGAGATAAAGAGACAGAGAGACAGAGACAGGGACATGGAGAGAGAATAAATAAATTTAAACACAACTTTTAAAAAATTAAAAATTAAAAAATTATGAAAAAACATGTGAGAAGGGCAGAGAGAGAGATGATAAGAACTTCAAGTCTCTGAAGAAAAAAATTAAAGAAGATCTCAGAAGATGGAAAGGTCTCCCATGCTCATGGATTGGCAGGATCAATATAGTAAAAATGACTATATTGTCAAAAGCAATCTACAGATTCAATGCAATCCCCATCAAAATTCCAACTCAATTCTTCAATGAATTAGAAAAAGCAATCTGCAGATTCATCTGGAATAACAAAAAACCTAGGATAGCAAAAACTCTTCTCAAGGATAAAAGAACCTCTGTTGGAATCACCATGCCTGACCTAAAGCTGTACTACAAAGCAATTGTGATAAAAACTGTATGGTACTGGTATAGCGAGAGACAAGTTGACCAATGGAATAGAATTGAAGACCCAGAAATGAACCCACACACCTATGGTCACTTGATCTTTGACAAGGGGGCTAAAACCATCCAGTGGAAAAAAGACAACATTTTCAACAAATGGTGCTGGCACAACTGGTGGTTATCATGTAGAAGAATGTGAATTGATCCATTCCTATCTCCTTATACTAAGGGCAAATCTAAGTGGATTAAGGAACTCTACATAAAACCAGAGACACTGAAACTTATAGAGGAGAAAATAGGGAAAAGCCTCAAAGATATGGGCACAGGGGAAAAATTCCTGAATAGAACAGAAATGGCTTGTGCGGTAAGATCGAGAATCGACAAATGGGACCTCATAAAATTGCAAAGCTTCTGCAAAGCAAAAGATACCATCAATAAGACAAAAAGGCCACCAACAGATTGGGAAAGGATCTTTACCTATCCTAAATCAGATAGGGGACTAATATCCGATATATATAAAGAACTTGAGAAGGTGGACTCCAGAAAATCAAATAACCCCATTAAAAAATGGGGCTCAGAGCTAAACAGAATTCTCACCTGAGGAATACCGAATGGCTGAGAAGCACCAGAAAAAATGTTCAACATCCTTAATCATCAGGGAAATGCAAATTAAAACAATCTTGAGATTCCACCTCACACCAGTCAGAGTGGCTAAGATCAAAAATTCAGGTGACAGCAGATGTTGGTGAGGATATGGAGAAAGAGTAACACTCCTCCATTACTGGTGGAATTGCAAGCTTTTACAACCACTCTGGAAATCAGTCTAGCGATTCCTCAAAAAATTGGACATAGTACTACCAGAGGATCCCACAATACCTCTCCTGGGTATATATCCAGAAGATGTTCCAACCAGTAAGAAGGACACATGCTCCACTATGTTCATAGCAGCCTTATTTATAATAGCCAGAAGCTGGAAAAAACACAAATGCCCCTCAACCGAGGAATGGATATAAAAAATGTGGTACATTTACACAATGGAGTACTACTCAGCTATTAAAAAGAATGAATTTATGAAATTCCTAGGCAAATGGATGGACCTGGAGGGCATCATCCTGAGTGAGGTAACACAATCAAAAAAGAACTCACACAATATGTACTCACTGATAAGTGGATATTAGCCAGAAACTTAGAATACTCTAGATATAAGATACAATTTGCTAAACACATGAAGCTCGAGAAGAACAAAGACCAAAGTGTGGACACTTTGCCCCTTCTTAGAATTGGGAACAAAATACCCACGGAAGGAGTTACAGAGACAAAGTTTGGAGCTGAGACAAAAGGATGTACCATCTAGAGACTGCCATATCCAGGGATCCATCCCACAATCAGCTTCCAAACGCTGACACCATTGCATACACTAGCAAGATTCTGCTGAAAGGACCCCGATATAGCTGTCTCTTGTGAGACTATGCCGGGGCCTAGCAAACACAGAAGTGGATGCTCACAGTCAGCTATTGGATAGATCACAGGGCCCCCAATGGAGGAGCTAGAGACAGTACTCAAGGAGCTGGGGAGATCTGCAACCCTATAGGTGGAACAAAAATATGGACTAACTAGTACCCCCTGGAGCTCATGTCTCTAACTGCATATGTATCGGAAGATGGGCTAGTAGGCCATCAGTGGAAAGAGAGGCCCATTGGTTGTGCAAACTTTATATGTCCCAGTACAAGGGAATGCCAGGACCAAGAAGTGGGTGTAGATGGGTGGGGGAGTGGGTAGGGGAGCATGTGGGAGACTTTTGAGATAGCATTGGAAATGTAAATGAAATAAATACCTAATAAAAAAATAAAACACAATGAAAAAAGCATGTGAGAAGGAGAGAGAGAGAGAGAGAGAGAGAGAGAGAGAGAGAGAGAGAGAGAGAGAGAAGAAATTAGAAATCTACTAATTATATATTGTTGTCATATTCTTCAACTGTTCCAGTCTTTTGTCTTGTAATTAAAGAAATGGGAAAAGAACATGAAGTTAAGTTCTGGAAAATCTGAAAGGAGTTGTCAAAGGAGAAAAACATGATCCAAATATATGAAAAAATTTAATAATAAATAAAACCAAGAAGAGCTTTTATTTAAACAACTCTTGGCTTCTCATTTGAGTTGCTGGTTAGTCCACACTCCTGTGAGCTATCTATTTCCTTCACCTTGTTTTTGTTATCACAGTTGTTTGTTTCTTGTGGGAAGGATTACAAGGCTGAAGTTTGATAACTTTCTAATGGAAGGCCTTTCAGGGCATCACCAGTGCATGCCTCTAATTCTATCACAGGACTTTTGGCTTTAAATATCTCTTTACCTTGTACCAGGTTAAGTTTCCATCAGGAAAGATTGATCTGCAGGTGTGTGTGTGTGTGTGTGTGTGTGTGTGTTTGTGTGTGTGGTTTGTATGTGTGTGTTTAGTACTGTTGTTAATGTCATGCTTTTGCAAGAGTATATAATCTTTTCTACAATGTAGAACCCTGCCTATGAAAATTCTTAATTTAAAATATGTCAAGAATGAGAAGGAAGAACAAGTCTTTATGGTATGCTCATTATCCTAGACAGCATTTCTAGTTCATATAAACAGGTAGATATTAATGTGCCTCATTAAAAGACATACCCTAAATGTGTCTCCGAGATCCTTGCTTTGAGACAATCTCTAATTGATTGCACATTTGGTTAGTCACTCTGAGTTGTTAATATTTAAAACTGAAGAATTTTTAGGAGTCATCAAAACATCTGATTAGGTGCAAAAACCACTATTTTGGCTGAATATCTAGGTACAGGTTCTCTTTTCTTTGTTCAAGGATATTTGTTCCCATATAGTCTCACTTTCATGGAATTTTTGCTGTATTTGTTGATCAAGGAGGTTTACCTGTTTCAGTCTTATTTTTTTCTCACAGTGACCAAGTATTTGCCTGTCTACAGCCTATATCTGAACCTTGAACTTAGTAGTTTTTCTTGCAATAAAATGATAGCTCTGTTTACTCTTTTAATCTGAGTTCATCGTTTGATTTCTTCTTTTAAAGAAAAGGTGTGTGTGTGTGTGTGTGTGTGTGTTTGTGTATATGCTCCTGTTATTAAGCATACATGCGCGCAAATGCTTTCAGAGGCCAGAAAAGTGGTTGGGTCCTCTGGAGCTAGAGTTCACAGGCAGGCTGTTGTAAACTAGTATAGGTGACCACCTAGGATGGTGGTCATCCATTTTTCTAAGCTGTTAATTCCTTTCTTTTAGTCATTCAGGTGTTTAACAAATATTAATGAGGTCACCTGGTAGAGATAAAACATCACTAAATAATGATTCCTGGTCTTGAGAGATTTTTACATAGAAATAGTAAAATGAACAGTCCACTATAATTGTACACTAAACACTGCTTATTGATGTGAGTGCTTTCTGAGTTTTCACTGTGGCCCAGACACTGTAAAGAAGAGATTAGGAATAGATTGACAAATGGAATGATGTTTAAATGGGGAAATGGAGACTATTCTAGGAGAGGTGATTCCCCAGGAAAGTTGGGTGAAAGAGAAATGGTTATATTCAAAACAAAGAAAAGGCCATCTGAAAAGTCTTAAGATTCAAGAAAGGTCAACTGTGGGCAGTGCAAGCCCTTTACTGTCCTAGCCCTAAAAGAGGTAGAATTTCTCATGGCAGCAATTATCAAGTATATGTTAAGTGAAGGAATTGCAAGAACTGAAAGGGGCAGCAAGAAGTGAGATTCCACAAATCCCATGTGCCATTCTAAGGAATTTAAACTTTATCTTTTACTTGTGGGGCCACTGCAAACCCTGGCAATAGGAGCGGAGTTAGGCACCTGGCAGGGAAGAGGCATGGTGTGTTCACACTGTAAAGTTGCTCATTTGTAAAATGTGGCTCACCCGCTCTGTGATGGTACAGTAAGAATGTCAACACAAATGTCAGCGATGAAGTGACCATTGTACTCTACTTCTAATAACCCAAATGTGATCCTGTACTAAGAGCATCTCAGTCACCCAAAAACTTGTTTAAAATGTAGTATACTAGCCCTCACTCAGATCTCCAGGGCAAGATTCTGCCTTCTCATAAGTTCATATACCATTTCAAGAGTATATTAAATTTTGAGATCCATTTATCCAGGGGTTATTTTGTTATTGGTTGCAGGGATGATCTGAGGCGAAACAGTAGAACAGTGAGTTGGAATTTGTTAATGAATAGACAGACACATAGAGAGAGAGAGAGAGAGAGAGAGAGAGAGAGAGAGAGAGAGAGAGAGAGAGAGAGCTGAGAGAGAAGAGGGCAAGTGAGAGAGTGTGAGAGAGACTGAAACACAGGGACAGAGGCAGAGATGGAGAGACATACAATATATCTGTAAATAAAGACTGAAGCTTAGAAGAACAAGTTGGTCCTGAGATCTTACCCTTTGCATTTTGTAGTGCTTTGCAATCCATTCATATAATGTACTTTTGTAGCCGATCCTGCTATAAAAACTACTACGAAGATGGTGTTTAGGATTGCAATATGAAGTATAATAGAGCCTAAAGTTATCGGCTCAATCAAGCAGCATGTTTTTACATGACATCTACCTCAAAACACTTGTTTTCCTGACAACATACAAGTGATTGAGTGAATACTTCATCTTAGTTCCTCTCAGTATGAGAAAAATAGACAAAACTGGATAAATATAAGGAGAGGCAAGAGGCAAACACACATACACACACACACACAGAGAGAGAGAGAGAGAGAGAGAGAGAGAGAGAGAGAGAGATTGAGATCCCCTGAGTATTCTCAGCTATTGCTACCATTCTTAAACATGTTGAACAAACAACAAACGAGATTTTCCTGTACATTCAGTGTTGTTTATTTTCCTAGCAATGCGCTACAGATTCTCCTCCTCCTTCTTTAAAATTAGGAAACTTGAGTGTCAGATGCTAAAGTATTTGTCCAAGGCCCATTAGACAACTGGAAGTTCAACCTTGAAGCTCAACCCAGCTTTATTTCAGCATGTAAAACTACCTTTAAATTTTTTGTACTTAACCAGTCATGTGGATTTAAACCACACACACACACACACACACACACACACACACACACACACACACACATGCACACGCACATGCACACGCACAAGCAAACTGAAACATGGATATTATGACTAAAGGTAGAGGTATTCAAAATAGACTCAAACTAGAAGAACTTTGTGGCCTTCTCCTAAGCCAGAGAACTATGAATTTCATCAGTTCTTAAGAGAGAAAAGATTAGGTACACTAATTCCAGGTCTATGGTGTATATTATTTGATTTTTCAGATAGTTACATTTTATTAATTAGATATCAGCAGAGAAGCTGTACCGTGTCTTTGAATTTGCTGTACTTATACACTGCACTTTGTAAACAAATGACCAGTTTTTACTTGTGGATATGTTTTTTTTTAAGTAGGTGTATATGTAAATTGGATTTGAAAATTCAGAATATGAGACCATCCCCATAGTCAGTGCTTGAAGACTTGTTTTTTAAATCCCCACATCTTCCCACAGCATGAAGTGACCTCTACTCTACCTTCTCCAGATGACCATTAAATGTACTGTTTTCGAGGACTTTGTTTTGCTTTGGTATTTTAGACATTATCAATTATAAATTCACTATTAAATATCCAAATATTTTAAGTCAGTTACCCATGAAATATGTCACAATGTCTTCATAAAACTCCAAACAGTTGTTAATGAAATAAATGAAACCTTGGAATAAAGAATGAGAAGGGGGTGTTGTGAAATGTACATGTTTACAGTTTTTAGACAGTACCTATTTGTAATCATGTTATATTAAGCACTGTTTAATCTTGACTTAAGTGAATCTCGTGCTTTTAGCATACAGTATGTGAACTGAATACACACATCTATCATGTCAATGTAAATTATTTAACTTTAAGTAGATTGACATGTTAATCTTTATAAATTTGATACTTCAAATCAATAAAGCAGTTTTTTAAAGTTTGGGAAAAAAAGACTGATGTTGTCAGAAATGGTTTGACATACTCTCTAGGAAAGCAGGTTGCATATGGTCTGTTTTCATGTATTTGCTTGTTTTCTTGCCTGTTTGTTTGAGACATACATGTCCTCCCTGTTGTATCCTAGGTTTGTTCAAACTTGCAATCCTCCTGCACAGCCTCCAAATGCCCGGATTCTGGGCATGTGACACTTGACTACTCTATGCTTGAAGACTCCTCTAAAGGAATAGAAGCAGTCATTAATAGTCTCCCAACCAAAAAAAGCCCAGGACCAGATGGGTTTAGTGCAGAGTTCTATTGAACCTTCAAAGAAGACCTAATTCCAATTCTTCACAAACTATTCCCCAAAATAGAAACAGAAGGTACTCTACCCAATTTATTCTATGAAGCCACAATTACTCTGATACCTAAACCACAGAAAGACCCAACAAAGATAGAGAACTTCAGACCATTCTCCCTTAGGAATATCGATTTAAAAATACTCAATAAAATTCTTGCTAACCGAATCCAAGAACATATCAAAACAATCATCCATCATCACCAAGTAGGCTTCATTTCCCGAATGCAGGGATAGTTTAATATATGGAAATCCATCAACATGACCCACTACATAAAAAACTCAAAGACAAAAACCACATGATCATCTCGTTAGATGCTGAGAAAGCATTTGACAAAATCCAACACCCCTTCATGGCAAAAGTCTTGGATAGATCAGGAATTCAAGGCCCATACCTAAACATAATAAAAGCAATCTATAGCAAGCCAGTAGCCAGCATCAAAGTAAATGGAGAGAAGCTGGAAGCAATCCCACTAAAATCAGGGACTAGACAAGGCTGCCCACTTTCTCCCTACCTATTCAATATAGTACTTGAAGTCCTAGCCAGAGCAATTCGACAACAAAAGGAGGTCAAGGGGATACAAATTAGAAAGGAGAAGTCAAAATATCACTATTTGTACATGATATGGTAGTATATATAAGTGACCCTAAAAATTCCACCAGAGAACTCCTAAGCCAGATAAACAGCTTCAGCACAATAGGTGGATATAAAATTAACTAAAACAAGTCAATGGCCTTTCTCTACACAAAGAATAAACAGGCTGAGAAAGAAATTAGGGAAACAGCATACTGCACAATAGTCACAAATAATATAAAATACCTTGGTGTGACTCTAACTAAGGAAGTAAAAAATCTGTATGATAAGAACTTCAAGTCTCTGAAGAAAGAAACTGAAGAAGATCTCAGAAGATGGAAAGGTCTCCCATGCTCATGGATTGGCAGGATTAATATAGTAAAAATGGCTATCCTGCCGAAAGCAATCTACACATTCAATGCAATCCCTCATCAAAATTCGAACTCAGTTTTTCACTGAGTTAGAAAGGGCAATTTGCAAATTCATCTGGAATAACAAAAAACCTAGGATAGCAAAAACTCTTCTCAAGGATAAAAGAACCTCTGGTGGAATCACCATGCCTGACCTAAAGCTGTACTACAGAGCAATTGTGTTAAACTGCATGGTACTAGTACAGCGACAGACAGGTAGGCCAATGGAATAGAATTGAAGACCCACAAATGAACCCACACACCTATGATCACCTGATCATTAACAAGGGAGCTAAAACCACCCAGTGGAAAAAAGACAGCATTTTCAAATGGTGCTGGCACAACTGGCGTTTATCATGCAGAAGACTGCAAATTGATTCATTCTTATCTCCTTGTACAAAGATCAAATCTAAGTGAATCAAAGAACTCCACATAAAACCAGAGACATTGAAACTTATAGAGGAGAAAGTAGGGAAAACCCTAGAAGATATGGGCACAGGGAAAAAAAATTCCTAAACAGAACAGCAATGGCCTGTGCTGTAAGATCAAGAATCGACAAATGGGACCTCATAAAATTGCAAAGCTTCTGTAGGGCAAAAGATACTGTCAATAAGACAAAAAGGCCACCAACAGATTGGGAAAGAATTTTTACCAATACTAAATTTGATAGGGGACTAATATCCAATATATACAAAGAGCTCAAGAAGCTGAACTCCAGAAATTCAAAAAACCCCATTAAAATGGGGTACAGAGCTAAACAAAGAATTCTCAAGTCAGGAACACCAAAGGGCTGAGAAGCACTTGAAAAAATGTTCAACATACTTAATCATCAGGGAAATGCAAATCAAAACAACCCTGAGATTCCACCTCACACCAGTCAGAATGGCTAGGATCAAAAATTCAGGTGACAGCAGATGCTGGTGAGGATGTGGAGAAAGAGGAACACTCCTCCATTGCTGGTGTGATTGAAAGCTTGTACAACCACTCTGGAAATCAGTCTGGCAATTCCTCAGAAAACTGGACATAATACTACCGGTAGATTCAGCAATACCTTTCCTGGGCATATACCCAGAAGATGTTCCAAGTGGTAATAAGGACACATGCTCCACTATGTTCATAGCAGCCCTATTTATAATAGCCAGAAGTTGGAAAGAACCCAGATATCCCTCAACAGAGGAATGGATACAGAAAATGTGGTACATTTATACAAAAGGAGTACTAATCAGCTATTAAAAAGGATGGACCACACAGAGACTGCTGCACCCAGAAATCCATCCCATAATCAGCCACCAAATGCAGACACTATTGCATATGCCAGCAAGATCTTGCTGAAAGGACCCTGATATAGCTGTTTCTTGTGAGGCTATGCCAGTGCCTGGCATACACAGAAGTGGATACTCACAGTCATCGATTGAATGGAACACAGGGCCCCCAATGGAGAAGCTAGAGAAAGTACTCAAGGAGCTGAAGGGGTCTGTAACCCTATAGGTGGAGCAACAATATGAACTAATCAGTACCACCAGAGCTGGTGTATCTAGCTGAATGCGTAGCAGAATATGGCCTAGTTGGCAATCATTGGGAAGAGAGGCTCCTTGGTCTTGCAAACTTTATATGCCCCAGTACAGGGGAACACCACGACCAAGAAGTGGGAGTGGGTGGGTAGGTGAGCTGGGGGACGGGGAGGGTACAGGAGACTTTTGGGATAGCATTTCAAATGTAAATGAAGAAAATACCTAATAAATAATTTTTTAAAAAAAGAAAAGGAAAAAAGAAAGTTGCATTCAGAGGAAAAAGAGTAAAAAAAAAAATAAAGTTGAATATCAAAAGTTGAGTCTACTAAATATTTTGCTGTTTCTCAAAAATGAGCTTAATGACTGCTGAAATCATACATCTTAACTAATCTATTAAATATCACAAAATTTCAAATGTGTTTTTTTTTTTTGCTACTAAGGATATGAAAAGTTACCTATATCCCTAACTCTGCACTGGTTCTGTGTTATTAAAAAAAGAATACAACAATAATGGGTGTAGAATATTTTCCAAAAGTGCTTCTATGATATTTGTGAATTAATAATGTATTTAACATATTGTAGATGAGGAAACAAACAGGGCACATAAAAGATAAATGTGCTAAGATTTTTTAACCAACAATGGGGAGAGCTAGGCATGCTGTCTCCAGTATTTGTGTTCCCAACCACAACATGTGCAGTTTTGAATGATTATAATAAATGATATCATTTCTATCCTGAAGAAAACAATAAGGCAGCCATAAAATATATTGTTATCCCATTTTCTGAAATGACTTGCTTGCTACAAGCCAGAAAGATTTATCCTGAAAACGTTTGAGTGTTAGGTGCCTTTTCAGTTGGTAATGCAGACCACATGAGAACTAAAAAGACCCCTTTGAGGAAATGCTTCATGCCAGCTCAAGGTCAGCTACTGAGTCTGTTCCTTTCCCATCTTAAAATTATTTTCCATCAGTGTGAAAGCAAAAGCAAGCGCCCTGACTGAGGTGCAGAGGGCCTTTCATCTTCCAGGCAAAGGGACCACTTGGGAAGGCTGGATGTTGAGAGCTGCGGGGTGCTGAACCATTTTAAAAACACATGAAAGCCTAGCGCTTAAGAGAGAATTTTTATGAGGAGGGCGAAGTTGAGGGCGCACTTGGATGCACGCGCTCAGGAAACGTGGGCTACAATTGATCAGCGATTAAAATTCCTCAGACCTTTAAAATGCAAATGATTTGAAAACTGTCATAGATTGGAAAAAAAAATAAGCATTTCCCCTTATGCTAGCTGCATCATGGCGCTTTATTTTACAGAACTTTAGAAGTTGCAGGAAAGTCACCAGAGTTCCAGTGCCAATTATCAGATGAAAACATTGCCTCCTGGGGCATGGGAGCCATTTGAATCAATTTCTTGCCTCTGCGTTTTTTATCCTTCAAAAACTGGTGGGGGCAGCTTAACCTTATTTTCCTTTTTAACCTTTGTGTGGATAATGACACCAACTCTTTACTATAAACTGGGAAGCCAGGGCCATAGCCTCCTGGATTTCAAAACAACTCATTCCAACTCCCTGCTCTGGTTTCTTGCAGACAGAAATCTGCACGTGTTTGCAATGGCTCCATTTCTCCTCTTCCCTTTGGACTTGGCTTGTTGCGATTTTTATTCACTACAGCACATTCTTTCTCTCCCACTGGGACCCTCTAATTACAAGGCTAAGTTTGAAGATTTCAACTTATTTTGGCACACAGGGTGGTGACTCAAGATTCCATTCTTCCCTCAGGCTACCTAATTAATAAAACTCTAATTTTTGTCAGTATACCTTCAGTAGGGGTTTAAATAACTAGTTCTCAGAGAGCTCTATTTTGCTATTGTCAAAAACCATTCTTTAATTCTGCTAAAAATAACCTAGAATACAGTAAATGGAATACACAGTTTCCTCCCCTTGTGAAGATGTGGTAAGTTCCTTGAGTATTTGGCTGTTTTAAATATGTGTCAAGAGGAGAGAGAAGAATTGGGAGGGGAATTTTTGGCACCAAACACAAGAGGACTCAAGTGACTAAGGAGGCACCTTCCCCACCCAAAGGGTTGGGAGAGGAAAGCACTTGAATTTTCTAGGCTGTACTTCCTTCCGAATCCTTTAATGTCGGTACAGCCTCCAAGAACAAATGATGTTCACCACAGAATGAATTCATTCTAAGCTGCATTTTTCTCTGAAAGAAAACAAGGAAGAGAACTATTCTTTGATTTCCTTTTCATTAAGTTCTATCATGAATAGCTATCAGCAATGAGAAATCTAATTGATCCATGATAAAAATGAGATAAACATGAAGATCAAGGAATATAGTACTCTTGAAATGACCTTCAATAATTCCACTTATAAAATTAACAGTCACAAAAAAAGAATTTTGCATCATTTTGAGTCTGTCCACTACAAGGAAATTGGCTCTTGGTTTTGTTTTTTGTTGTTTGTTTTGTTTGTTTATTTTTTGTTTTTTGTTTTTTAGTTTAGGAACAAACACATTAGTAAGTTTAATAAATATTTATTGAAATTTTTATTTGTTGTCTGATAGTAAAATTGTATTCATTCTGTCTTACTTTAGAAAAATTCTTTGTGTTTGCTATCTTCTAAGTGTTCTAGATGCTGAGAAAGAATAGGCTATAAAATATACAAAAATCTCTTCCTTTACCAAGCATACTATAATGCAATGACAGGATAATTAGTAAGCAAATTATATATTATATTACATGGTGCTGGAGTTAAAATAGAGAGTGGGGGTGTGATGCGCAGTGTTCCTGGGGGATTATAATTTTCAGAACAGGTAACAGTGAAGGTCTGGCAGGCTGAGAAGTTAACTAAAACAGCCTGAAAGGCTGATGTTGGGAGGAAGCAAGTTCTGAACATGGGGTCATCAAAAAGGCTCTGAAGGGCACCAGGCTGGGAAGATCCAGTACAGTTCAAGGAAATGAGTGTGATTGTTGCAAAGCAAGCTGGAGTCTGACCCAGGCTACTCAGAAACTTCAATCTTCCCTCCTAGTTTCCTGATTATGGATGTGACTCTCCATCCCTAGATCCTTAGAGGTCGTACATACTCTAGTGAGGGATTTGAGGCAAAAGGATAGGTCTGATAGTTTTTAATAGGACTACTCTTGTAAGATTTTACGTATGAGTCAAGAGTTGAGGAAGATTAGAAGCAGGCACTAGAGAATATGTGGAGGGGAGAAGCTTGAAGTAGATGGTATAATGAATCCAAAGAATTTTGTTACTAAAAGAACATGGAAAGTTAAGCAGTAGAAGAATCAGAGAGAGACAAAGAGTCTTTTTATATTGTGAGAAATAACAATATATATGTGTGTTAGTGACCTAGTAGAAATGAAAACATTGTGAATAAAAAAAAAATCTCCGTACAGTTTTCTTAGGACAGCAACGATGACAGAACAAATAGTGCAAGCAGAGACTTTGGCTTGAGTTCAAGAATCTTGAGTTGCAAGTGGTTGAGTAGATCTTATGGGTATGTGGAAAACGTGCTGAAGTGTTTGGAAAGAGGGAAGGCATGAAAGTCATGCAAAGATGTCAGAGAAGATATCATTTAGAGGCTAGAATGATGACCCTACAAATCTAGGCGCTGTCTGAGGTTCATAAGTTGAAAGGTAACTAGTCAGCCCGCCTTGTGTTTTACTTATGCTGCCAGCATCATGGTGCTGCCATAGTACAGAGAGGGGTATTGATTTACAACTCAGACTATGATTTAGCCAAGGAATAAGGTCGAGTGAGAGTAAACCCCAGGAATTCCAGAGCTGATCATACAGCTCCACGGGTTAACTTGAAGTACTAAAGCACTTGTCCATCTCAAAAGCCTAGAGTTTGCTGCCAGTTGCTTTTTAAGTCTTCCCAATGTTTTGTTTTATCCTTTTGTTTGCTGTCTAACTTATAGTTTCCCAGTATCTGAAGGCAAGAGTGAATTGCTGAGCTGTGGAGGGAGCCATGCAGGGACTGAATAGATGCTTCATGTGAGGCAGTTAAAAGAACTCGTCCTTCAGAAACACACTGAACTGGACAATCTTAAGAGTTCTGCTCTGATAGTGTATATGAATCGGCTGAAAACTAATCATGTGCCTGTTGGATGCGGTTATTTATAAGAGCTGCTGATAGCCAATATCAGTCAGCTAAGGAATAACTGTGTACCTGTTGGATGTGGTTATTTATTAAGCACTAAAGAGATACACATGATAAAATCTCTAATCTAGTGCAGCTATAATTCAGTCTATCTGTTTTGAAACAGAGAGTCTTGTTTATCACCAGGCTAAGTTGCAACTATCTCTGTAGCCTGGCCTGGCCTTTAGCTTGTAATGACCTTCCTGCTTCTGCTATCCAAGTGCTAGGATCACAGGTGCAGGCTATCATAATCAGCTATAATGAAATATTTTTAAATTAAGTCTGGAATATATATGTACATATATATATATATATATATATATATATATATATATATATATAGTTGATGAAAATTGAAGGTTAGTCTACTCAGGTGCATCTGCCTCAGTAATAAATCCACATCTGGCCTGGTCCTGCCGTATGGTACATCAATTATAATGTCAAACAGCTTTGCTTCCCAGAAACATTGATTGAATAGTGGAGGAGGAAGTGATAAAGTTTATTGTATTAACATATCTAAAAATTAGCAGGTGAAAAACATTTTTTTTCATGCAGTCACTAACACATATCGTGTACCTCTATAGTCTGAAGAAAGTAAATGACTTCTTTTTGATACAGTACGACCTGAAACACGGCTTTTGTGCAGAAAAACCTGCTAATAATATTTAAGTCATTTCTGTACTCAGCCCCTGCACTGATCCAGGGCACAGCTGATGCATTATTTTCAGATAGAATCAGTTGCTACGGATGGATTTTATTTGATCTGTTGGTGAATTTATTAATAAGAAAGAAGTGGTTGATTTAATTGGGCCAACATTATGACTCTTACCTATAGAGTCCTGGTATTACTCTAAATATTTTTCACTTTCAAGCAGAAAATATCGCCAGTGTAAAAGCGTAAAGTGGTTCTTAACATTTGTGCCATCTATGAGACATTAGCTCATGGTTAAAGACAGTGCATGCTGACAGAGTTGGAGACAACAGGGGATGTTTTTTCTATACATTCTATGGTGACAAGTATTACAGTATATGCATCTAGGTTGTAATTATACTCTTTTGGAGACAAGGAGAATTATCAATGACAAAGATATTTTGAGTTTACTATACTGTTCAACATTAATAAAATACAGTATAAATTTATGAAAATACATACATTGGAAAGAAATGATATATATCATGAAAGAATTTGCTATAATATATAAATTGTATACCAGAAATTATATAACTAGTTAATTATAGCTGCCTATTTAGTTTACAAATTTATTTTAAAATAGATTTTTATGTTTATTGCATAACAGGAGCTTTAGGAGACATTAAATATGTTATTTGTGATTAAAGCTTTTACAAAACTTGGAGGTAGTGTGGGTAAGATTGTGTGCTGTGATGTCCATCCTGTTACAAAGCCACCATGTGTCAGAAGAGCAGATCAAGCTCGATTCATAGCTCAGGTAAGCAGGTGGGCAGGCAGTCAGGTGGATAGGTGGGTGGACAAGCTGGAAGACTGTTCCATCCATGAAATGGAGAAGGTTTTTCAGACACATTCCAGAGAACTGAAACACAGACTGGTACCTAGAGAACATCGTGGGGAAAAATGGCTTATTAGACTTCAATGTTGGACAAAGGCTTTTTGCTTTGTGATTTCTCTGTGTGGGCAAATTACCTGCTAAACATCAGCAGTCTTGGCCCATAGGCTAATAGAGTCAGAAAAGCATCAGAAGCTAAGCAGAAGTCTCTCACTGATTAAATCTACTAAAATCATCTTTATTATAAACTGGTAACCATGCAGGAGTGATCACTGTAGAGCTTTAAGTGTCACTGAAGACAGCTAATGAGTGTGGAATTCTGCCTTCCCCCTCAGGGGCTTCAGCCACAAGCAGGTTTCAGTCCTTTAATTATATGACAGACATCATTGACCTCTCCAGCAAGTATAAGGAAAGCTAAATAAAGAGTTGAGATGGCTTCTTTGATGCTACAGAATATTCAAAGGACATTGAAAGTCAATTTTTCTTGGGATCACTGCTTAAATACAGATAAGGCAGAGTAGGGGACATATACTGGTATCCTATCACTTCTGGGGTCAAGACAGGATGATGACCTTGCAGTAAGCCTGGGCTACCTAGTAAGACTTTGTTTCTTATTAGCACCAACAATAATAGTAATCCAAATGAACTTTGTACCTAAAATTTTTCAGGTTATGAGAAAATAATTGCCTAAAGTAGAAATAATGAAAAGTGTAGCAGGTGCCAAAAAAGGTGTTGACTTTCCATTGAAGGGGAAGGAGGATATTTATGTGGTTTTGTTCCTTTCTGGTACTGGGTGCCCTTAACACAGTCTTGCATAAATATTTATATATTGCAGTTATATTTTTTATCTTTGAGTGAGTGGGTTAACTGAGTGTATGCCAAGCCAAAGCAAAATGATAAATAATGAAAGCAAGAGCATGCGCCAAATATGGTCCTGAAAACATTCAACACAAATAAATGGGGGAGCCTTATTGAAGCAGTCAGCTTGAGTTCTTAAGAGAGAGAAACCGGGATCACAGTAGAGCATCCCTTCATGTGAGGCTTCCATCTAGAATTACAAATAATAGAAAGGTAACATTATTAAAGTGGGGCTCACAATATTCAACAGAAACCAACTGGGGAGTTCAAATCAGTCAGCTAGATGCCAATGGAATGTTCTATGGATCATCCTCCTATTGCTGAATGCCTGTCTTCTCTTTTCCATCGTAGACACTGTTAACATCATGGAGTAAGAAACAGAGCATCTCTTGGAAATGGACTACCTTGTACATGTTTTCAAGGACACCACGCTTTTACTCTTTGATGGTTTTGCTTTTCTCATCCCTCTCTGTCAGAGTTAGGGGAGGCAACTTGATCCCCAGACGAGAAGCCTGAAGAACTCTGAAATAAGCATGCAAGTGTCTGAAATGGAAGGGATCGAGGGAATATAGGAATGCTGCTTCCAGAGCTAGCATCTTGGAGAGCTCAAACAACACATAACAGCTTACTAATATAATATATATTAGATACTATAATTCCTGACACATACCAAATTCCAGAGTTTACCCCGCAAAATAAGCATAATAAAGGTAGAGTCCTCTGGAGAAGACGTGATTAAGTGACTCCTTGACATCAAGGATTATCTGCATGCTGAAATTCTCTTGTTTGAAGGGTGAATGTGTGTATTCCTTCTAACAGATGTACCCCTTCCCTCAACAAACTTAAATTCCTAAGATCTTACATCATAATTTAGCCTCACAACTTTTATCTGAGGAAAGCAAAAAGCAAATAGAGTTTTCCAGTCCCAGGTGGTAGTATCTGTTTACACAATATATTTTATTTATTTTCTTAGCATGAATTGCTGAGACAGTTCCAGAGATATATAAAAATATGGAAGTAATCAGATGAGGGATAAGGCCTTTCACGATAAGTAGCTCATAGTCTTTAGTCTTGTCATATCATTCTCTTTGTAATATTCTATATATCCACAGATATACTTTTCAATTTCACCTTTTCTGTCTGTCACATTCTATATCTTCACAGATACTGAAACTTTGAATTTCACTAAAATTTGATTCTGTATTTTTATTGACATGTACTCTCCTCCCTTTGTAATCTCATCCACTCTCCAGGTTTCAGATTATCCACATGGCAGAACTCGTGATAGCGACCTCAACATACTATACTTAACCTCGGTGGTTTTCATCATAGATCTTTAAACCAATAGCAATATCACATGGATATAACCTACAAATTCAAATTATCTCCCTATATCACCAGAATTTATGAGTTCAGAATCCCCATCTTGTCTTGACAATTGTCTTATCTCTTGTCTTAACAATTACATAAGAAATTCTGAAACTCACAGAATCCTGAGAAGTGCTTTGGTTCATGCTATAATTCTAAAATCTGTCCTGGTGTGGGAATCTACCTATCTATGACTTCAAGAGTGTTTAAAAGAAAAGACCCAAATGGGAATCATGAATTTCATCCAACTCTTGCAACATACTTCAGTTCAGAATTCCATATTTTACTGGCTGGTACCATCACTTGATTTCTTAAACCACAAGTCTGTGTTGTCCTCGATACCTGCTTCTGGCTCACCTTGCACATTCAGTTCATTGCAGCATTGGATCTGATTTTAGCTCCAGAATGTAGTTGGCACCTGTATGCTTCACGGATATCATCATCTTATTTTAAACCAGCATCACTTCCTACTCGGTAGCTCTATTTGCTCCATCATAATACTCTTCGGGTGCTTTTTTGACTTTTAATTATGCCAGTCTCTAGCTTAGAGACTTTCAAAGATCTAACTCTTTAGTAAATACTCCACAGGTCTTTTACAAATAAACGATAGAACCTTTTGAAATGACATTAAATTTGCATATAAAGTATAAGGTATTCAAATCATGGTCTAGCCATAGCATTTCGTTTTATAAAATATTTAATATTATAACATGTAATTACTAAGGCCAACGAGATGGCTCAGTGTGTAAAAGCATCTCCCTGTAAGCCTGACATCTATTCAATCCCTAGAACATACATGGTGAAAGGAGAACCAACTTTAGCTCTGATCTCAATACATGTGCTGTGGCAACTGTACACACACACACACACACACACACACACACTCACCCACGAAATAAACATTGATCTCATTCATTAAAATGTAGTGAGAATTTGTTCATTGTTCATATTATTTAAAAAATTTTTTTATCAATACAAAAGAGTTAAGTTTAATTCACTCAAATTGAATGATCAAAAGTATACTGGTAAAAATTGTGAAAACCTGATGGAGAAAAAATAATCAGCACTGCAATGACACGAAACCATGCTTCCTAGAGATGCCAAGGAAGCTACACCCTTGTTGTTTCCACAGTCTGCCTGCCTAAAGAAGACCTGAACAAAGAAGACACCAGAAGACCTGATAAAATGGAAGGGAAAAATCTGGTAGGACCTGGGTTCTAGGCAAAGAACTACAGGGAGCTAAGGGATACTGAGAGTGGAATAAAATTGTCTTTCCCAGGGAAGCATCATTCAGTTGGTTATCCAATACAGAGTGATTAGTCCTGTAACCGTATACATTTAAATATTACAGACTGAGAAGATTATATTTATATATTTAGGAATACTTATGACCATAATTAAAAAGAAACCAGGAGTTATGAGTTTAAGAGAAACCAAGGAAGCAGCTGGGAGGGGTCAGAGAGAGGAAATAAAGAGAATAAAATGATATCGTTATATTTTAATTTCAATATATAAAAATTAAACCTTTAACCTATATGTGTGTTTTGGTCCTTGTGATCATGATATGATAAGCAACAATATTTTTTATTTAGTGTTCCTATCTAGCCCAGGCTGGCCTGGACCTCACTGAGCAGAGCGCTTCCTCTCCTCAGATTCATGACCTGTCTGCCTTGGCCTCCAAAGTGCTCAAATTCCAGGCATGTAACATCGCATCCAGTCCAAAAATATTTTAAAAATACAAAGTGTATTATGCGAAAATAAATACCTGGAGTATGAGTTCATAAATCAAGAAGAAAAGATGGAAAATTTCTAATAACTAAAAAGAGCTTAAAATATTTGAAATTATCAGCTATAGAAGTTATCAAATGATTGAATCTGATTTCTCATGAAGACTAAGAATTATATAATTTCTTCATTTGTAAATGTCAATTTGCACAAAATAGCAAAAGTTAAATGCTTTACAACTTTTATAATATGGTGATTATATTTTCTGAAAACAAAATCTTTTAAGGAGCTAACTAATTTTTCATACTTTTCAAAGTACAAAAATAAAGCCTACTGTTCTAATCTGTAGAACTAACAGCTTAACGCTAGCTGCACTCTAGACTAATATAAACAACCACCAAGCCTAGACATTATTGCATATGCCAGCAAGGTTTTGTTGATAGTGATATAGCTATCTCTTGTCAGGCTATGCCAGTGCCTGGCAAATACAGAAGTGGATTCTCACAGTCATCTATTGGATGGAACACAGGGCTCCCATTGAAGGAGCTAGAGTAAGTACCCAAGGAGCTAAAGGGGTCTGCAACCCTATAGGAGGATCAAAAATATGAACTAACCAGTACCCCACAGAGCTGTGTCTCTAGTTGCATATGTAGCAGAGAATGGCCTAGTCAGCCATCAATGGAAGGAGAGTCCCTTGGTATTGCAAAGATTATATGCCCAAGGACAGGGAAATGCCAGGGCCAGGAAGCAGGGCGGGGTGAGGGTATAGGGGACTTTCAGAGAGGAAACTAGAAAAGGAGAGAGCATTTGAAATGTAAATGAAGAAAATATCTAAATAATTGGCAAAATAATCCATTTGTAAGTAGGCATGATGGGTGGAATAATACTATTGATTTTTAAGGTTGAAGTTGTATCAAGTTGCATGTACTGTATAATAAGAGCCATTCCTATTCATCAGCTTGTCTAGAGCAAGCTTTGGGAAAAAGCTGTAGCCTGTAGGAAACAGGTACAACTATGTTTACAATGTTTGATATGATCCTTAATCAGTAACATCAAGAGACATAAGTTAGACCAGTATTTCTTATCTTGACTCTAAGTGATTGTTGACCAGTAATATTTATGGATAGATAATGACCAGGTAGATACAGGGAGGAAGTACCCCCAAATGAGAAAACCATTCTAATTTTTTAAGAGTTATGCTCATGTTGAAAATATGGCCAGAATTACTATTCCATGTTTTAATAGCTCATTTGTTCTGGTTAGAGAATTACCTCTCCTTTGTTTGCATCAAATAATGTTTTATCTCTCTCTCTCTCTCTCCTCTCTCTCCAGTACTGTACCAGATAACCAGATCTACTTCATACATGTCTGTCTTCCTTTGCCCCTACAGTATTTTCATTCATTCTCCTCTTTGAGTCTAAAGGAACATTAATGATTTTTTAAAATATATTTTTGGTCTTTGGTGGTGAGATCTGGAAGGAGACGTAATCAAAGAAATGCCTTTAAGACAAAAATTTAAACTGAATGCTTCAAAGAATGCAAAAGGTAACAGCAGGAAGAGGAAAGTCCGCGGGGCAACATATGGAAATCACGAGAAATAAAACCTAAAGTATAGCAGGAGAAAATTTAAACAAGAGAAGTAAGTAAAGTATCTAGTGACGAATACCAGTGAGAGAACAAAGTTGAGCGGAGGAATCAAGAAAGCGAACCATGTCATTCTGTCAGGAAGAAGCAAAAGAAACCAAATAGCTAGTCAAAGCTATTGGTGGGGGCATGCCTGGCAAGTGGCAGTGAAAGCAATATGCACAGGGGAAAAGAAGCGGGTGTGAGGGCCGAGGGTGGGTGCTGGACCAGGTCACATGAGGCATTGTAAGTGAAGGGAGTGGATTTTACTCTGGGCATGCTGCTAAGATGCTGGGTTTTGTACCAGAGATGTGTCTCAATATGAATGGATAATATCGAACTCGGGGGAGCAAAGGTAGATAGACTCCAGAGGCTAGCGGAGAGACAAAAGTGATATATATCAGTAATATTTAATGACAATTTAGCCAATGGAAGTAATAAATGAAGCGTCTTAAATACTTGAGCTAAGTTTTCAAAGTCTAATATAGCTTATTAGAAACAGTTCATCAACAATTTAGAAGGTCTCTAAAAATAAGAATATCAATAATACTTGGAAATCCTTCATGCTATATTCGTCTCTTACATCCCCCCCCTCATATACATAAAAAAAAAAGCAGAGGATAATGAAGAAACCAGTGTCACAGCAGAGACCAAGTGCCTAGAAATACACTGTTGATGTCATATCTGACGTGCTGGAACTTTGCCAATATGTGCGGCCAGAAAACAGTCACAGGCCTCTATGAATTTGGTAGCACTAAGCACAGGGACACAGTATAATAACAATGTCAGAGTGGAAGGCAGGTGGAAAGCACTTGACGCTGCCGGATGCAATTATCTCAGCAGGAAAGATGCAGTCAGGTGGTAACAGTGAAATTTCAAGGTTGCATCCATAGGTGTCCCATTTAGGATCACATTTCTCAGCAGGTGGAGGCGCGAGGTTGGAGAGGTATGCAGGGTTGGGGGGAGGGGGGCGAGGGGTCAGCACAGAGGTGAGCGGTGAAGGAGTCAAAGTCCCTTCCCACTGACAATCTACCCAGTAGTTTCAACTTCACTCCAGAAGGTCCTTTGTTCTCTCTTTTGGACGTGCATCTGCTACATGACAGCTTGAGGATTCAAGCATTTGGCTTTTTCCTGCCAGGAACCATCCCTTCCTGCTAGACTCAAGGCAAGCGATTGCCAAAGTTGCCAATTAGTCTTCCCTTCCTTCCAAAGAGGTACCAGCCACATTTCCACATGAAAGGGAACATCCCAATTATAAAATCCACAAAAAATATGATGACAGGAGGGAAGTTAGGCAGTTGGGAAGAGGTGACCATTTCGGAGAAGGAGAATAGATCATAAAAATTTGAAGTCAGATGGAGTATGCCAAGAACCTAACCTAGGTCCCTGTGTGCACATTTTATCGTGGATAACAAAGCTTGCTAATGGAAAACAAAGGGAAGACCTAGTAACTACTATGTAAAATGGTTGCAGATCAGACTGACCACAAATCTATGCTGTCACTTTCAGATTATTTACAGATTTGTTTATCTTTCCACTTTTCTTATATCTCTTTTACTTTAAGTTTCTAATTTTCACATACATTATCATATGGAATTATAGCATTCAGCCAAGCTAAATTAACAAGCCACAAATTTAACTATCACTAGCACAAAGCCAAGTGACAACAAAATATCTAGGAATGTTATCGTATTAGATAAAGACACAGATACAGAAGCACTTCTCAGACAAGCCACCTCTCCTTCATGACTTGCTAGGGTGTGGTTTGCTCAACTGGCTAATGGCAGGGGGCTCCTACTTAAGTTCCTTTATGAAAGTTACTTCTGCCACAGTGATCTAAATGTGGTAGTAAGGTGGTAATCTGAAGAGCTGTTGACAGCCAGATGCAAAAGAACATGTGGGATCCATTAGACATTGGTAGAAATTACTAAATCAAGGAATTATATCTAATTGATCACCCTTTTACAGCAGTGGAGAGCCGCATCACTAGCTCCTTCTTTCAACTCTTACTGCTTCCACTGATCTTGAGATTTGGACTGCTAAATGGGAAATATAAAGGCTGTTGATAAGCATGTCTTCCTTTAAAATTGTAAACATCTAAGTATTCTTTTAGGAAGAATAAAAACTTCACATGTCATAAAATATGATATCTAGGTGAATCTCATGAAGTAGTTTGAAAATGATATTTTTAAAACGGGGAGAGGTAAGAAATAGTGAAACGATGTTGGAGAATGAAAAATAAGATGATTCTGTGCAAAATTTGGGCAGCTTTTTATACTCAAGTTAAAATTATCCTTAAAGAATATCTTTAAACTCTGAAGGCTGTCAGGCTGGGATAGATAGTGAGTTCAAGGCTAACTTGAACTACACAATGAGACATGTCTCAAAGTTGAGAGAGAGAGAGACAGACAGACAGAGAGACAGAGAGAGACAGAGGCAGACAGAGAGAGAGAATGAAAGACAGCAAAAGAAAAGAGAGAGAATCTGAAGGTAAAGCTAAGGTAGAAACAATCACAGGTTAAAGGTTATGAAATACTAATGTCAATTTACTGCAATCTAGTTTAAACTGGTTTCTCTGCAACATGGAGCCCATCAAGGTCTGAGTCTTTGCATGACATAGTTCAAGGACACATAGTATTGTTTATACACATTTGAAAGGTCAGTGACTAGTGAGAGAATTACTTTAAAGAACCATGCTGGACCTAAATAAGATTATCAGGGACAACTGACCCCCTCTTCTCCACAAAGTCACATCTATAGGGAAAGGAGCCCGTAAAAGCCCAATTCCCACACTAAAATGGGGGCTTTCTCACTGGAAGTCTGAATGGTGTCAATAGAGAGAGCATATATGAAAACAACTCTGTTAATTTCCAGATGCTCATTAAGATCACCCTTGCAAGACAGCTGGTTCGGTTTTTTTTTTTTTTTTTTTTTTTGTTTTGTTTTTTTTTTTTTTTCAGAGGAAATCATAAACGATTTCATTCCTCGAAGTGCAAGCCCCATTTCCATTGCTTGGTAAGAGGCATCCATACCGTTGGTGCTGTTAGAAAACAAGTGCCTAAATTCTTTAATGCAGAAAGATGATCCTGCCACTGACACTGTGACCCTCTAAAGCCTGAGAGCAAGCAAGAGATGAAAGGATTGTCAGCTGAGTAAAACCCTCAGTGGCGGAAAACTTCCAAGTCCTGAGTTGCTTCTACATTCATGAAAATGAACATCATAACAAAGGAGAGAGCCAGGGAACCCTTTCTGGAATACTTAAGGAAGATTGGAACATCTGAAACAGCAAGGTAACTCTCATACTCAAGATACATGCTTCACGTAAGTATTTTCTTGTATTAGTGTAGAACACCACCCCCTGTGTTTAGCTAATCATAAAATACTGTACTCTAGATACTTGTGCTTTTATCACTACTGATGGGGTCTCATCAGAGAAAATTGACTATTGAGGATATATCTATATATCTTTTTGAAGGCCAACTCTTGAATGACATGCTGACAGGACCAACTTGTTTTCAGAAGATCTTAATTATTTAAATCTCTGACCGTGTTTAAACCTAATTGATTAGTAGAAAATATATATAGAGAGATGAGATACAGATATAGATAGATGATACATAGTGTTTATAGCTTTATATGCATACATATATGTATGTAGATAGATAGATAGATAGATAGATAGATAGATAGATAGATAGAGATAGCAGTTGTATTACTAATGTCATTAACAGATGTCTTCATATCCGATCCTCCATGAAAAGTTGTTTCCAATGAATAAATATTGCCTCAAATACAGAGAATTGTGATTCCCAAATGCAATCCTTGTTTTGAGGCATAGGTGACCAATACTGAATTAACTCAGTGCAACTACTCTTGCAGGCTGTGTAGCTTCACAGCCAATGGCTGAAATTTGTTATTTTACTTGCTCTGCAATTGGAAGTATCCTATCTGCTGTCCTATTGAACAGCTTCTCCAAACTTACAATGCATGTCTCAGGAAGACAAAGTATAAAATTCAAGAGAAACACCATTGTCTTAGGTACTCCTCTTCTTGTTATGATAAAATATTCTGACTAAAGCAAGTTAAGGGAGAAACAGTTTATTCAGTCTCAGTTCAAGAGATAGGTCCACCATAGATGGGAAATCGAATGCATTCATAAAAAAACAAAACAAAGCCACTATGAATCTATGCTGCTACCCCACTCCCTTCCTCCACTTACACAGTCCAGGAACTGAAGCACACAATTGAGATACTCACAATAGGTTGGTCTTTCCAGATCAATTAATGAAATGCCCACAGGCATGCTAGGAGCCTGTCTCTTATTTAATTCTAGATTCGGTCAAGATGACAATGCAAACCTCCATACTATCCAAATAATTTAGAAATATAAGAATAAAACAACAATAACAATGGATCCCTGCAACATATATGCTTCAAGTTAATAAAGTAACCTTTTCATCAGAGGAGATAAATACATAGACACCTATATGAGAAAATTCTCAGAAGAATCTTGCTCTTCCTAGTGCTTATCTTACTTTTGCATTTCCCCTTTATCAGAGCAATAGTGCCTTAGTAAAAAATAATTCAATTATTAGGGTCTTTGTCCACGATTCACTCCAAATACATTGTGATGTACCTCACACCAATGCTCAGGATAGATGTTTTATTTATAAACAGACTCATCTGCCTTAAGAAGGGTAATGTTGAATAATAAGCAACTCCCTGAAAAACAGGCTAGCATGAGCACCAGCATGTGAGAGAAAGTTTATTTAGGGTTGTATCCCTGAATACATGCTGACACAAAGATAAATCCACTCGTCCCTTTTAGTACCTGGAGCCAGGGTAGCTTTTGAGAAGGAAAAAAGTCTTCTAAATTTTGTTCCTGTAAATTAGCTTATGGAAATAAAACTTAGCATTTATCTAAAAGTAAAACCTTTAGTGTTCCCATTTCCATCACCACTAACTGTTAGTACCCATGGGAGTTTACACATTGAAACGACATCTGCCCAAAGTTCTCTCCCTTGTGTTCCTCCATGTATATGTATCTATGTCTGTTCTTCCTTTCACAATATGTGAAAATGTTTTCGATATACTTGTATGACAGTATCTTCTACTGTGAGCCTGTCAATGGAGAAGCTGATAATGTTATAGCAATTACTAATATGGGTTCCATTTTTATAACTCTCATAATTTTCCAATTGTGTTGTATTCAAATCCACCTATATTTATTAAGACTTGTGGAATACATATACACACATTCTCTCTCTCTCTCTCTCTCTCTCTCTCTCTCTCTCTCTCTCTCACACACACACACACACACACACACATACACACACACACTCTCTCTCTCTCACATACACACATATAGACGGGGGGAGGGGGAGGGGAAGGGGGAAGGGGAGAGACAGACAGAGAGTGTGTCTAGGACTGATATAGCTCAGCATCCTGATAGCAGCTATTTGTAAACTTGCTTACAGAATTACTCTAATCGTCCAGCTCTAGAATGTGTTGTATGCTACTTAAGCCTGTGCAACCCAAGATCCAGGAAAACTACTTTCCTATAAGGTTGTGCTCTTAGCATTAAAAAATACTTTGTACAACATCTTTGTGGCTCCCACTCCAGTTAGGCAGCCACTCCCTCCAAGGCCCTGCTTCCCAGATACAAATCCAAACACCCTAGTGCTGGTCACAGTTTTTCCCTACTTTTTCCTCACATGCTTCAAGCATTTCTTTTTGTCCTATTTCTGAGTTTTCTTCCCAGATTATTTTCCCTTTAGACTTTCCAATATTTTAAAATTAACATCAACATCAAATTCCATTGGCTGTGTTACCCAACATGTGTCTGATTCCTTGCAACCATAATGTAGAAATTAGGCAGCTAATATCTGTATAAAACAGGAAAGATAAAAGCAAATGTAAATGGAGCATATACACCACTGATGACTGGAAGTTTATGCATGGATTTTTAATCACTAAGTCAAAAACACTAACAAAAGGGTCAATACATGTAGTAGTTTTGCTATCCTCTCATGAAGAGGACACCATTATCTGGCCATTTCAAATAATCCAAGTACAGCCTACATGCTAATTTAAATATCATCCATTTGCCAAGAAGTGCATGAAGATGCAGAATAACAGTTTTTCACCTGGAATTCACAATATCACTAGCCACTGCTCAGGAAAATCGTATGTAATTAAAATGCAAGCCCAATTAAAGTACCAGTGCCTGTTGTTTGTTTGTTTGGGTTTTTTTGGTTTTTTGAAACAGGGTTTCTCTGTGTAGCCCTGGCTGTCCTGGAACTCACTCTGCGATTGGCAACCATGATATGTGCAGAGATCAGAGGACAACTTGTGAACTTTGGGAGTTGGTTCTCTTCATTGACCACGTAAGATTCATGGATTGAATTTAACTCTGATACCATTAAGCTGTCTCACCAGTCCACAAGCTAGTGACTTCTAAAACTTTGTACGTGATTTCAGTGTGAAGGCAGAGTGGGAATCTCTATCTTAAACAGTTCTTCATTCTGCCGACGCACTGTTGGTGGTGACATCAGTTCTTGCTAATGAAAGGAGCAGATGTTTTTGTTCATCATTAACCTACCATTGTCAATAGGAGCAGTTCTTAGCTTGGGAGATGTTGAGAACATTTGGGAATAGGCTTCAAAGCCGTTGGTACTATCATAGCTGTGATGACCTGCCACAACCATCGATCCACTCTCCCTGACCTTTACAGCTTCCATGCATGGTAAGACTGCCTAGACAGAAGGTATAGTGACCTGCCAGCAGAGAAAGAGGAGCCATCAAGGTAGAATGCAAAGACTTCAGAACTATCTTTTTTTTCCTTTGATTAAAAGTAACTACTTACATTTATTGTTTTATATTTTAAAATTCCATTGTTGTAGATAACTATGGTATATTCCACTACTTCAAGTTACTCTAAATATTCTCCCACTCTTCTATTTTAATCCTAGGTATTATAGCCACCATCTTCCCAAACTCCTAAATAGAAAACTCAGCTTTCAACCTCAAAGCTTCCTTTACCTTTAGTGTCATGCATAATCACCATGTCTAATATAGCTGGCCATCAAGTCCTGTGTGCCCAAACTCCTAAATAAAACTTATACTGATAGCTTCATTTCTTCACTTAATGACTTGGCTAAGATCAGTGTTATTTTAGTCCTGGGTTTCTAGAGTCACTTACAAGTACTTGAAAAGACCAATTATACCATGCTGAATGAGGGACCCGGACATTACAGTCTCAGCATTTCCCTGGTGATGCTTACGTTGGACAGCTGTGTGAGAACCACTGGCCTACGCATGTGTTTTGCTTTCCTCATCTTAACCATTGAACTTCTTGTTGTTCCCTAGTCCTATCTCATGATCAGTTTATCCACTATGCTGCTGCAAGAGATCCTTCCACAGTGTAAATCTGATCGTTGCACATGTCAGCTTAACATTTGAAACAAATTCTTAATGCTTACAGAGCATTAGTCTCCAAACACCTAAGTCTGAGACGTAGAAAAGAAATACGCCCTTGAGACTAATCAGAGCTGAAACCAAACTCTGCCTCTATCCAGGGCAGGTAACTGAGGGAAGCCACGTGTAGCTGAGCTTCATTCCACCACCACCACCACCACCACCACCCCCCACCACCCCCCGCCCCGGCTGTAAACTTCCTCATGAAATAATAAATGTGACATTCTTGGCACGGCTCCAGGCACAGAGTGTTGAGTAATTAGAACGGATTGTGTTAATAACTCCTGTCTGCTACCAGTTTCTCCCACTCACTCCTGGTTCTCTTCCCTGCCCACTAAAATACAGCAATGCAGGGCTGTACCTACACCCACCTTCAAGCCATTTTGTGACTCCATTGCTATGAAAGGGTGGAGCCTTCAGCGCCTATCTCCCTTGGAGTTGTACTTAACATTAGGTCCAGATCTACGCATTGCTTCTGAGAAGGTGTTCCTATCCATTTCTCTACTTGGAAGCACCTATATTTATTGTGCATCTCCACATTTAACATAATAAAATTCTCCTCTTCTCCTCACTAGATTATGTGCCGGGTTTTTTTTTTTTTTTTTTTTTTTTTGGGGTTTTTTTTTTTTTTTTTTTTTTTTTGGTTTTTTTTTTGTTTGTTTGTTTTTTTGAGACAGGGTTTCTCTGTATTGTCCTGACTGTCCTGGAACTCACTCTGTAGACCAGGCTGGCCTCGAACTCAGAAATTCGCCTGCCTCTGCCTCCCAAGTGCTGGGATTAAAGGCGTGTACCACCATGCCCAGCTGAGCTGTTTTAATACATGTTTCCTTTATGAGAAGTGCTTACTATTTGTTTTATATACTATAATATCTGTTGCATGACTATATAGCTAAGAATCATCGGTAAATTAAAGAGAGTGGAAGGTAATTTGAGGAATGACAAGATCACACACCCTTGCACCTTTTAGAAAAATGTAGGGAACAGACACTTTTCTACAGAGGTTTTGGTTCTCGGAGTGAGAATATTGGCTTATAAAGACTGCAGTTGCTCTCTCTTATGTTAAAAGTTATATCATTTTGGAGCCAGAATTCTTGAAAACAATAAGGAATTTCATTTTAATGCTCATGTGTGCAAGATGTATGATAGTAGGTAAATTACTTAGCCTCTCAGAAGTTAAATGCCATCTTCCATGAAATGGGAAAACAGTAGGACCCAGTGTGTGGTACTGCTGTGGGGAATGAAAGTTATCATATGCATGAAGTATTTTAGGTGGTAAGTCCCCCTTCTGCCCAAGTTGCTATAATTGTCACTATCATAAAGAAAAATATATCAGTTTTTGTTCCAGTGTTTTTGTTGTTTCATGTGACAAAACATTGATTTCTCTTGACCAGGTGACTTAAGTAGGAAAAAAAAAAAGGTTTATGTGAATGCAAAGCTATCATGTAAGCATTTAATGTGCAGTTTCTATGTCAAGTGTCTGAAATAATTTAGATGTCTCAACTAAAATGACCTGAGTTTATACAAACACAGCTAAAATTAACACTTGTGGGTAGTTACAGCACTTCTCTGCCAGCTGATGCTTGGTTCTATTCTCTGCCTCTAAAAAGACATCTTGTCCCATCTCAGTAGTTACCATGGTAATCATGTATTTTTGTCAAGAGATAAAGTAGCAGTCTCTTCAATTGTTACTACTAATATTCCTAGGTTTTCCAGATGAGGAAAAACATGGTACTCTATTTCTCTGTATTACAGAAAATATTTGAAATGTCATGTCATCAACAATAAAAATATATTGGTACTATTGTTTGAGATTGGCAACTTGTGTCTAGTCCCTGTTGAGACCAAGTAAGCAAGGTTCTGAGATATAGATCACATGAGTCTAAGAAAGGTATGTAATTAGCACTCATTTTTTAGTGCTTACTTGATATGCTATATCCCCTAAACCTGAGCAGTATACAAAGCAGTTGCAGAACTTAAGCCATATATGGAGCCTCTAAGCACAGGCAAGCCAGCATTTATAAGAGGAAAATTCAGAACCTATGCCTTTTTCTAAGCATTTGCTTTATTTTTAATTATGTGTATTCCTGGATCATATACACACAGTATAGGTGCCCCCAGAGGCCAGACACATTGATTTCCTGGCACTGAGGTTTTAGAAAATTGTGAGCCACCCAATGTGGATTCTTGGAATCAAACCCAGGTCCATTGCAAGAACAAGGAATGTCCTTAACTGCTGAGCAAGAAACATACTTCTCCAACCCTTGGAATCCATGTCTTAAAACTTCTTCGCAGCTATGTACAGTGACTCACACCCATAAATAATTTGGGCCTTTGGGAGGCTACTGGGTCAGTAGGATTTCTGTAAGTTCGGTGGGCTACAGAGCCTTAATGCTTGAAAAATACCATCTTCAACAATACTGATGATCAGAAGGGTTTTTTTGTTTTATTTTAACTTCTGAAACACATTTATGATGTCATGGTTTTTGGGTAACTAAGACCTCTCATGATTTACACATCTATATGCTTCTTTCTTAATTTAGAAAGCATACACTGGCTACTTTGTACAGAATATCATGTTAAGAATAGGGACAAGATAAGAAATTAAAAGACCTGTATGTAAGACCCAAAGCAGAACCCCCAAGTGTCAGTGCTGATGAAAATGTCCTAAACATTACGACTTTGGACAAATAAACAGGATTATTGTTGGGTGAACAGAGGCCTAAAGTCAAGCTTCTGCTCACTAAGAGCCTACCTTAAACCACTTGCAATGTCCCTTAATCCTGCCCCAAAGGCACACTACCCCAGGCAAGAGCACTTACTTCCCTGACCTCTAAACAGCTTATATCAGATCAGAGACCCCCACCCTGATGATTATCATATAAAATCCACTTGATTATCTGCCATTTTGCTTATCTCTTCGCCCCTGCCCACAAACAGCCTTGGCAGTTCGCTTCCCAATAAACCTTTCCTTCTACCCACGAGGTGTTCCAGTTCAGTGGTTTCACTGTACTCTCATTTACAGTGTAATATTTAGAAACTACCAAACACAGTGATGCAAATTTATTATCCCAGCTACTCAGAAGGTTGATGCAGGAGGATAACATGTTCAAACCCAACCTGGAAAACATAACCAGAATTTTTAATCAAAAAGAGAAAAAAACAGATTTACTATTACTTAGTAGAAAAGAGAGATATAAATTGGAATAACATTTGGCCTATTAAAACTCCCATTCAATGTAGAGAAATGCTACTGTATTACTCTAAAATTCCAGACTGGTTGATTGGGGCTATGGGCTAGGTGGAGGCACTTTAATTCTCATCCCAGATGCTTCTTGATAAAAGAAAAAGTTGGAGGAAACGGATGCTTTTCCTAATACAAAGGATGTTTCTTCTTCCTTGCTTGAAGGGAGCAGTTTGAACATACTGCTGTTTACCCTTCTTGTATTTTTATTTGCTTCCATGATCTGTTTATTCTTACGTACAGAATGAGAAGTTTAGTTCTTTTGTTCTATGAACTTGAATATTAAAAACAAATTGGTATACTTGAACCAATAATGTCTCCAAATAGTATATTCCTCATAATAATAAAGAAAATATAAGCAATTATGCAGGGAAGGAATCTAGACACTTCAGCCTCATTTTATGAATGAGTCTTGGGGCTAGAAAGAGCAGAAAAGGTTGTTCAAATCATGCAGTTAACTTTTCAACAGAGTCAGGTTGGAAAACATATCTGCCTTTCTATATTCT